>NC_140801.1:1876875-2502500 GCF_037176805.1 Vigna unguiculata
ATCCTAAATCTGTCTGATTTTTTTGCTAATGTCCAAAAAGGGGGAGAATTTCATATATTGATGGTTTATTGGTAGGGGGAGTATGTAATGAAAATGATATCTGTTATATGCCTATGTTGTTGTTTGCTTTGTGTGCTTGTACTGCTGTTGTTGTTTGCTTAATGTGCTGCAGGCAGGCTTATCACAGTCCATGTTTTGGACATCATCAAAAAGGGGGAGATTGTTGAAAGGGGGAGCTATTTCACCCATGAATGAAGAACAATTTTGATGATGTCTGCTTATCTAGGATAAAACATAGCTTGGTCCAGTTAGGATATGCATTAGGCAAATAGCTTCTCTTTATCAAATGTATTTCAGGCCTGCTGTGTAATTCTGCATATGATTAGTTCTTTAACTAATGGATTAGCTGTGAGTATTGTACAAAGTAAGTGAAAATATACTCACGATAATCGATTAGGTAAATTGCTAATCGAATTAGTGACAGCAAAAACCTTTGTATAAAAGCTGTTTTGGAATCTGTTTTGGGTGTGGAAAAATAAGAAAGATCACGCAGTTTTCATCTGAGATAGAGCCATCTGAGAGACACAAAGTTTCAGAAGATTCTGCAAGACAACTCAAGTATAGATCCAAGAAGAATTGATGGTTGATTCCACCATGATGGATCTTGCTTGATTCAAGGAGCATCAAGTCAAATCTACACAGCTTAGGTGTATTCGTTTCTTGTTTTGTTTTCTGTATTTTTGATTACAGTTGCTTCAGTGTTTGAAGTGTGGACCTGGGTGCAATTGTGTGGATGCATTGCTCCTAGGGGGAGTTCTTGATTGTTGAATCAAGTTCTTAGGTTTTGGGGGTTAGAATTACATAGGCGTGCTTGTAATTCTTGGATCCTCTCTGTTTAGTGGAATCCTCCTAAGTGTGTTACTTAGGAGAAGACTGGATGTAGATTCGCCTTGAATCGAACCAGTATAAATTGTGTGTCTTGATTCCTTCTTCTCTCTCTTAATCTTTCTTGATTGATTTAAACAGTCCATTAACCTAGAACTGTGAAATTGATTAATTGAGCTTTAAAACCTAAAGATCTATTCTAGATTCATCTTAAACCAGATAAAAGCCTATTAATCAACTCAGATCCCTTTGTGGTTAAGGTGATTAGACAAATCTGTTTTTTAACAAGCCTTTTGTATATTCGATTTTTTATAAATATAGAAGAAAAAGTATAATGTAATATGTGTTTTTTCATAACTGATTTTTAATTGTGACTTGATTGTTAAATATTTTTCTTTTAGTAATTATGTTGCTCAATATTTTATTAGATTATGATAAATTATGTTTTATTCTTAATTTTTTTAAAAAAGTATATTATAAAGAATAGAAGATTAGATTCATTTTCTAAAAGAATAGCTTAACATTTTAGTTATGATTTAATTATTGATGAGTTCAAAAATATGAAAGGATGAAGGACAATCCTTTATGTTATCGTCACAGTTGTATTACATTATGTATTCATTTTTTATTGTATTAGTGACAATAATTAAATATATAAATTTTTAATGTATTATTTACCTCTTCCAAAAATATTGGTGATGATTCGTCATTGGCTACAATTCTTTTAACCCAATTGTTTGCATTTGAATTGTAATGTATCAAATTGTGCAAATAACTCATACATCAATCTAAAATATTATTTAATATGTTAAAAAAAATTCACACAATTAGGTTTGAAATTTTTTTAAATCTGTTCATTTATAAAGTTTAAGGACATAATTATATTAAAATTTAAAACATACACGAATTTTAATCTTGTATCCAAATTTGGGGATCGAAAACATATATAACTCTTAAACTTTTTATACATTTAAAAGATTAAGTTAGGTTTTTCACTTTTTTTTAGATAAAATTTGTTATTTTCTCGTTTTTTGTTACTACAATTTCATTTTTGCAACAGGGTTAAGGTTGGTATCTATGATATTAATAAAAATATTAAGCTAGTGTAGTTTATTTGAAATAAATTTTATGGTATAAGTTTTAATATTTTGATGAAAACTAAAGAAAGAATGCCACTCCATGTGATTTTTTTTTAAATGATAAAACATAAGTGGGTTTGAAATAGAAGGAATATATAATTTGTTCTTTAAGCAAAAATAAGTACTTCGGTATGTTAGGTTTGGTGATAGAAAGGGAAAAGAGTGAATGGAAAATGAAAGAAAGAGCCAAGGAAAATGAAAATTAAGATGATATTTTGTGTGTAGGTTTTCCTATAAGAAAGAAAATACAAAGAAAAATAATATGAATGCATTAGGCATATAAAATACTGTGATAGGGATCTTATAATATAAAATTAATTTACAGAGTATATAAGTAGATATAATTCTTATTTTATAAATTAATATTGTAATGATAAGTTAAATTTAAACTTATTTTTTATATAATATAGCAGTTTATCCCATTTGAAATTAATTAAATCTATCATGTTATCTATTCTCAAGTTTTATATTTCTATATTTGATGTTATTGATGTGAAGACTTTGTTAAAGATTCTATATCAATTAAAAGTTAAATAAGTAATAATATATGAATCGAAAAGTCATCAATTTACACACTGTGATAATAAACTAAATATAAATTTATTTTCTAATAATATATATATATATATATATATATATATATATAATATATATCTTTTGGTCACTAAATATCTTGATACATAATATTTATTTATTATGGATAACAACTATTGAAAAACTTAATTGTAGGTAAATCTCACGTCTAATGTATAGGGATAATGCCCAAGAAACAAGCTTATTTATAAGAACCGTACGAAATATAGTTGAACAATAATATTTTATATAATTTTGTTATTTTATAAATGGATTAACACCAATTTTACTCAAATAAAAATATGATAAACATTAAAAAGCATCACTTTTAGTATTATTTTTTGTGTGCGCAATATTCATAAATTCATCCCAAATAATTTATATTTTCAGCATCAGAAGAAAGAAAGAAGGTATTTAAAACAACGTTCAATACTATACAAAAAAAAAAGTCCTAATAACAAAATCGAGAGTTTTTAATAAAACAAACATTCAAAGCAAATAAACCTCTTATACCCAAATCAAACATATATGCACAATCAAATAATGTGACTATCTTCAAATCACTCACAGATAAAAATGACCAGAATTAAGACAAAAAATCATCTTAAATTTAGTTATAAATATGTAAGTTCATCACTCCTTCAAGATTATTTCTCTCTTAATACTGTTATTTTCACTAACCTAATTAGTAAATTGGAACTTGAATAGTTATTCACATACTGCAGAAGCACAACAAACCTACAAACTCAGACTATCCTAAGGAAGAACTGCTTTGATAACAAAAGATAATGACCCAATTAGCATATATCACACTACCAATTTGTTCATTACATGATTAATAATGGTCACTAGCATCATGAAATTATGCATATACTTAATATATTTACAACCCTCCAAGAATTTGGTTCAAATATTTTTCAGAAGAAATATATAATTATGACATCCTAGGAGGTACTATCAAATATAATAATATATATATCGAAGAGCTTTGAGACCTCACTTCTATTTCCTCCACCACCTGCATGATACTTTGTGATCATGTAGAACATATGATCATCACAGGTGAAAACCATAACCACAAACAGGAGGGTAAGCTAGTGAAAATTAACAAATACTACATATGTCAATTCCATTATCAAATTAAAATCAATATTTTCAACGAATGTACATAATAATTCTTTACACAAGTTATATGTTCCACCATTTATTACACTTTCCTCATCTCTATTGTAAGTATGGTTAATCAATCAAAACTGCATCACAGATAAAATTCATCATCTGATTTTAATTCAATAATTCAACTCCAAGCCTCAATCATCACAACACAACCCTCACACCTCGATCTTCATGAACAAATCACAACTCATAGATAACAAGGTCAACTAGTGTAAATATAACCACACATATCATTTATAATATATAATATTAGGATGAATTTTAATTCCATTCAATTCAACCATCGCATACTCTTAACAACAATCAAATGTCTACAAAAACACACCTATATCGGCACAAAGATAACCATAACCCTCATGATCCACAAGACTTAGACATTTGACTTTATTTCCATAAGTCAAGTGTATTGAGCAAACTCCAAGACTTGCACCCGTTATACTCACTCCTATCTCTTAGGAGCTAAATCTTGCGTATGAGTCTTTGTTGATCAGTGATCATAACAATAGGTCTTGATTGTTCTTGTGATTGTTCTATGTGTAGATAGAACATCTGTGTGGTTAGAGGTAGTTTAGAGTTCATAGAGTTGTTTGGGTCATATGAGTTGCTTGGTCAGGTAAAGGAAGCTAGTTTTAATATGTGTTGTGTGAGTTTATTAAATTAATGTTGTGCATGTTACTAATCTTTTGCTTTAGGGATGAAATTTGGCTGTGTTTGATGAATTTGATATAGTATGTATGTATGTCTATTGTGATCTTGTGTAATTTGGATGATAATTGTATGTTAAGTGTTTGCAATATGCTTTGGTGTGTGAATGATATAATTGAAATCTAAGCAATTGAGTAATTTGCTATAAGCTCTATCTTATGAAAATTGTTTGGACTCAAAATACTAAAAGAGGAGTACCAAATTAATCAATTGGACAGGTTAAAGTTCCCTTAATCACCTCATAGAAATCCTGATTTTTTGATATAACATTGAGCCCCATAATGGTGTCATTGAGCACCACCTTTTACGAACTGATTAGCACCGAAGGTTGATCAGGTGACGCTGAGCAGTGATGACCACTACAGGTCTGAGAACATTTTAACAAACTAAGCATTAAACACTAATTTTTACGAAACAAATATTGCTAATTACTAGATCTTAAAAAAGTTCTTTTATATATATATATATATATATATATATATATATATATATATATATATATATATATATATATATATATATATATATAAAATATTTATAACATTCTTGACATGGGCTCAATTTTACATATAAACCTACTTTTGAAAATATATATATATTTTTTGTATTTTTCCCAAAAAACTTGCGTATGATTAAAAAAAATTCTATTAAACAAAAATAAACTATTTTTTTCCTAAAAAATAATAGAAATGAACATGTTTTTTGTTTAAATTTAAGTATTAGAGTCTACTCTTTTTTAGAAAAATTAAAAATGTATTTGCAATTAAAAATAATTATCAAAATGAAAAATATTATTTGAATTTACCTTAAAATTATACAAAATTTATACACAAAAAAATAGTTATAAAAATGAACTTTATTAGTTTTTATAGTTACAAACACTTGTAATCTTTGATGAATCTTTCGTAATAGTATAATTGCTACTTATGCTGAAGAGTCTATTCAATCAATAAAATTATACTTTATAAGGATAAAAAACTTGTCAAGAAAGGTCAAAAAAAAACAATTCACATTATCAAATTATTATTGATTAATATTATTAGTATTGAGTTGAATTATTTTGGGACTTGCTTGCAGTGTTATTTCATCTTTCTTGGAGGAATCACATGAGGGCTTACGTGCACCATTTGGGCTTGTATTAAGGCCCATTTAAAATTATTTGTTTGACCCATTTCAGGCTAAAAGGAAGTGTAGTACGCAAATTGTGACAAATGAAGGTAGTTTCATTTCTAGTCATATTAGTGAAAAAACACTGATTTAAAAAATCATCAAAAATCGGAAAATTTAGATCATATAATAAAGGGTTAAATATATTTTTGGTCTTTTAAATTTTAGTAAATTTTGAAATTAGTCTATTTAAAAATTTTGGACCAATTTAGTCTTTCATCTTTCAAAATACGTGGGTGTAGTCTTTTTAATCAATTTGTTTTAGGTTTATTCGATGTTTCGTACGCATTGTATTTGAGTTGTTTATATTATTTGACACGTTTTTATTTTAGTGTTAAGTCAAACACTATTATGAAACGCGCTTGAAATGTCAAATAAATTTAACAAAATTTGATTAAAATAACTAAATTCACGTATTTCGAAATATGAAGGACTAAATTGATCAAAATTTTTAAAATAAACTAATTTCAAAATTGACCAAAGGAACAAAAACATATTTAATCCTATAATAAATTAGAAAAGTGATTCAACCGACTTTAATTATGAATAACCATAAGAACTTTAATTTAATACACTTTATTTTCCATGTGAATTTTTGTTGGTGGAAAGAGAGAACTCAGAGAGAGGGAGTGATGATTTAGGGTTTGAAGAAGCTTTTGATGAGAATGAGAGATATGAGAAGTTTGTTCATGAGAAGTTGTGATACGAAAATTTTTAAATCTAAATTATATGTAAAAAATATCCAAAAGATGCAAACATCATGTGAATTTATGGTTTTAATTTATTTAAAAATGTAATTTTTTAAAATTGGTTTTAAACTTTGAAATGTGTTTTTTTTTTTCAGGTTAAAAAAATAAATATGATTTTGTTTTCAAAAAAATTGTACACACGATACTTTTTGTAAATTATTCTTATCGTTATCATGATAAATAAAAATAGAAAAGTTATCATAGATATTTATTCAACTCGTCGTGGATATTTATTGAACATATAATAAATTTTCCTTGCAATTAAATTTTAAATTGAAAGTTAATTAATAAAAATATTAATTAGTATATATATATATATATATTCAAATTATTTATATTATAATTCTGATTATCAATGTTTCTATACTTACTGGAGTTGGTTTGAATTCATTAACAAGACTTAACTTAGACTTTTGAAATCTGTTGAAGGTTTGGCGTCATAACAAGACACGTTAAATTGATGTACGTTATCTCTGAACATTGACTTTTTTGTAAGGATGACATACGATAATTTTAGGTTTTTTTTAAATTCATCAATATTTTCCTCCACCAAAATCATGAAGAATCAATATGTAATACAAGAATGTACCACAAAAATTTCTAGAATTGTCTAAATACTATGTGTATCTCAAATAAAACTGTAAAGTATGGAGAAATTGGAAAAAAATATGCCTTAAACGATGAATTTTATAAAATTCTAGAACCTCAATCCCCTTTAGGTATTGGCTAACGCGTTCGTTACCCCATTTGCTACAACTTTCGTCATTTCCTACAACTATAATTTTTGGAGTGTATACATTTGAGATTCGTAACAAAATTTATGATTATTTGAAGTTTTTCACTAATAAATCTTGATAACTTTGAAGTTATGAGAAATATCTCAAACATGAACACTCTACAGAACCCTAAAATAAGGAAGAAGATGAAAACACAACAACCTTAATGATGCTGCCATTGGGTAACCTTGGAACCTTGAAAACACACTTGGGAATGCTACACGAAAATCAATGTGAGAACAAGAAAAATTGTTATAGAGGGCAGCGAAATAACATTAACGTGAGTGAAAATGAAACGAAAACCACGTTGGACATCCTTGTCATCACTGCATTTGCTGGGTGAACTCAATTGAAGCTTGCACGAAGAGAAAAGTGAAGAGAAAATGAGGCTCACGTTGTTTCTTACACTTTTCTAAAATAACAATTTGATGTCAGAGCTAGGGTGGGCTAACATCAATTTTGAAATTGACATCAAATATATGGTGGACTGACGTCAATTGACGAATTATTTACAAAATTGTTATCATGCATTTTTAACATTGGATATCACTGTGCCTGACATCTAAATGGTGACGTTAGAGTTAGGGTGGGTTGACGTCAATTTTGAAATTGACATCAGATATATAGTGGGCTGATGTTAATTGGCGAATTATTTACAAAATTGTTATAATGCATTTTTAATGTTGGATATCACTATACCTAACGTTTAAATGGTGATGTTAAAAACCCTTTTTGCATTAGTGATTTACTTTCATTAGTCTTACTTTATATCGTTTTCATAATTTTTTATGCATTTTGAAAGATAAAAAATATCCCTTTTTATAAATATAATATTAAATATATATTTTTTCTTTAAATGTCTAAATGTTATATAATGTGGTCATGTCACCGTAACTGAATTGCATAATAAATAATTTTACATTTTTTTTATAATGTGAACATTGTACTTATAAAATCAATCACTAATTAGATCTAATTAACAAGTCTTTAAAAAGAATAAAACTTAATTACTAAGTTGATCATTATAATTCATTTTTGTCTTTCTATTTCTTTTTCCTGAATTGAATTCTTATATTTTTGAAATAGAAGTTGGTCCCATTCGTCAACCTCACCACCATTAGATCCCACCATGCTTTTAATTATCAAATAAGTTATAAATTTACTACAAAAATATAAGAAACAAGTAATTATGATAGCGATCACGATAAACATAAATATAAAGTATTAATTATAGTCAATAATTATGATGTAATTTTTTCTATTTAAAAGTATAATGGTTCAAAGGTTATGATTTGATATATAAAATAATATAAAAAGTATTATACTCAAAACTAAAAAGTAAATTATATATATATATATATATATATATATATATATATATATATTAATTTTCTGGAAACATAATAGTTAAAGAAAACTAGAAGAGATTATCTTGCCATAATATACTCTCTGACTTTGATATATCATACAAACCTAATCCTAACAAGTCATCATTCAATAAAGGAACTTCAATCAACATTGAAAAAATCTCACACAACCCTAATCACACTCTAAACCTTACGTTTCATACCAATAATATCTTATCTTCACTTAATCTCAAATCCTAATCTGAAAACTGGGTATCATTATGAACAAATAAATGCAGTAATACACTCTATGTGATTTCCAAACTCTTGTACGAGAAACAATTCGTTTCCATTGTATGCTAATAGTAATAGTAATTAATTTACATTAAAAAAAAAAAAACCAAAACTTCTAAACAAGAACCTTTAATCCATGAACAAAAAAAAAAAAGTGTAATAATCTTCACTGTTATGCAACTATTCCTAATCCTCTGTGATCCAATCACACGAAACCCTAGATTGAAGAGGAACTTGTATATCACATAGAACAAGTGGCTTTAGAAGCCCAATTTTCCTATGGTTGTTGATCGGGTTCGACGGCCATATTCTGACAGTGATGTTGTAAAGTCCTGCCACGTGGTCCTTTTGTAACGCCGAAAGTTGATCCTGAGTGAAAGGCACGACATAGTCACCATTGAAGCGCATTCTGAATCCGGTGAAACCTCGGACCAAGGTTTCATCTGGTTTGGAAGCGAACCTATGATCGAGATACGAGACTGTGGCATTGACGTAACCGAGGGAGACGTAGATGTCGGGGATGGCGACGAAAAGAAGGAGGTTGTAAGAGAAGGTGGCGGTGGTGGCGTTGTAGGAGAAGCTGAGCACGGTGGAGTTGTTGACAGAGAAGTTGTGATCACCGTCGTCGTCATCGTCACGGTTGCTTTCAAAGACGAAATAGAGCAAGAGGAAAACAATTATGGTGATGATGTATACCCAAAAGTACTTTGATTTGAAACACTCCATTGTTCTGCTTGAACATGTCATGATGAAAGGAGAAGAAGAGAGTGAAATGTTTTTTGATGATTTGTGGTTTGGTGTAAGATCTAGAAAGGATGGGTTAATGTTTTTGAAGATTCTAAATTAGAGGAAAAGATAAAGATAAAAGATGATGAGAAGAAATGAAGATAACGATAAGATGTTTAAATTTAGGGTAAATAAAACATCCATACAAATATTAAAAACTTATATTTTTTTTTTGATTTAAAATACTTTTATTTATGTTTGGAAATAAAAATATTGTTGCGAAGATAAATAAAACGAAAATTATGATTTTTTTTTACAATAATTTTGTTGATAAAATGGATAAAGTTACTGAATAGAATAAACTTTTTATCTTTTAATGGAAGTTACAAAGATAAAGTCTTGAAGTTTTAATATCTTTTTTTATAAAAGATAATTATTTGTCAAAATATCATTTTTCTAAATAAATAAAAAATAAGAATTATTATTATTAGTATTTATTATATTAAAATAAAAGTTATATTAAAAAATTATTATTGTATTAACACAAACAAGATCTATTCTTTAAACTCATGTTTCAGACCCATTTATTTTTGTATCATATAAGATTAATTTTGTGTGTATATAAAATATTTTTTTATAATAATTTATACACATTCAATAATATATCATCGTTCTTCGTATATTTATTTCTTTTCTACAATTTATTCTTAAATTTAGGTTCAGATAAAATGTCTTATTAGTTTGAGAAAAGCAGTTATTAAATATATTGATAATATATCAAGAGTTATATACTATTAATTATACTAGTGAAAACATGTGAATGTGTTATTTTTTTATGATAATAAAAGATAGTAAAATTATTATTGTTATTATTTTAATTATAAAATAAAAAAATTAAATAATTTTCACAATTTTATTGTAAAGAACTTTTATTTATTTTATAGGTAATTTTTTAATTAAAAAAATAATTAAGTTAAAAAATGGTAAAATAAAAAAAAATTGTTAAATTTAAATAAATTGTTGCTTAAAATATGATACTGATAAAATAATTATTTTAATTAAACTTTTTTAAAAGGTAAATAGAAAATGTTTAAAAATAATTAAGAAATAATAAAATTGTTAAAAAAATATAATAATTAATGGAGAACTAATGATTTTAAATGAAATAATTCTTGTTCAAATACATCCGATCATTCACGTCACTTCAAAATAGAAGTAAGAATAATTTAAATACAAGTCTCATCTTTAATCTTTAAAGTTAAGAATGTTACTCTCTAACTTTGCTGATATAAAATTCATAAAATATACTTCAACAAAGTTTTTTTTAATAAATTTTGATAAATTATCAATTTGGGTAAAAAAAAGTACAACTTTATTATTTTATTTTGATTAAAAAACATTATTTACTTTAATTCTATTTATGAAAATTTTGTCAAAATTTGTCAATTTTTTTTTATCAAAATATAATTTTCCATAAAATTCAGCTTATAAAACAGTGATCTAGATGGTTCCCCAATACATATATTTGTAAAGTTAAATCATCCCTGTAGAGACCTCCTAAACATCAAGGCGCTTGTCCTCCAAAGAAACATCATAAAGACTTTCCGTTCCGATAAAAAAAGATGTAAAATAACCTTAGACTGAAAACAAAAAAAAAGATATTTTAACCTTAGCTAATAAATCATTTAGGCCAAAATAATTCCGTCCCTTGATCATGGGAGTAAAGTTCTTGTGAATCAGTTACAACTTTAGGAGATTTACATAATCAGTTGTTGTAAAATAATACCTCTACAAGATAACTACCAAATCACAACCAACATATCCTTTCCTAACAATAAACTAAAAGAATCTTCTTAAATACCTAAAATATCTTTTAAAATATCTAACTTACTAAACTAACCAAGTGTTTATGTTTATATTCTCACATAATCTGCGATATGCAATCTTGAACCATTATTGAGTTATCCTCGGCTTTATGGAGATGCAGGATCCTGAAGAGTATATAGCTCTCCAACTTTTGAGTTTCCTCTTCTCGAGATGAGGAACTTAGAAGTTGTCTCTTCAATAATTGCTTCTCCCCACTACCTATCCATCATCACGACTTCTCACCTACCCCCTACCACGTGTTTCTCATCCAATGACCCTTTTTCAAACCACGATTAGCATGAATCCCCTCCCACTCACTTCTGCAGTTATCATACCTAAATCACCTTTTCCTTTTCTCATTTCTTCCTCACTCATTCCGCTACTCCCCTTCTTCTGCTACTCCTTCTTTTTCCAAGTACTTCCCCTATCTCTTCTTTGTTATTTAGCATTACAGATTTGCTCCCTTGTCTTCATAGTTAATACCTCCTTGTTTATTGGCTTATCTGCATTTATTATTGTTGGTTATCACTGCTAAAGCAAGTCACACTCATTCATAAACTGAGCTCCCAATCTTGCAAATTGATTATCATGTAAACAAGAACACTCGGTTCTGACCGAGCTCTCAGTCCTGCAAATTAATTATAATATTAAAGCAATTAACCACTTGTTCATAAATCGAGCTTTGAATCCTGCAAATTGATTACCAAACAATAGAACACTCAGTTATAGACTGAGCTCTCAGTCCTGCAAATTGATTATAATACTAAAGCAATTAAACACTCGTTCATAAACCGAGCTCTCAATCCTACAAATTGATTACCACGTGAACAATAGAACACTCGGTTATAGAGTGAGCTCTCCGTATCCGATTCTGTGTAAAATCAGTCGTGCTGAAGAGGTCAGCAAAAAGATGAGTTCTTAATATCAGATTATTTAACACAATTGTACTAAGCAGGTTGGCAAAAAGAGGAGGTCTCAGTTCTTACAATGCACTTATCATCAATTATAATAAGAGTATCAGTTGAGAAACGAGCTCTCAATACTTGTAATGCACTTATCATCAATTATAATAAGAGTGTCGGTTGAAAAACGAGCTCTCAATTCAACATAATCAAATAAAATCTTTTAACACCTTAACCTAATTACATAGTCATCAGAAAGGAACTAATCTTCTCCATTTTGGCTGCACTTACAATCCTAGTTGTTGGTATTGCGCAATGGAATATTTAAACTATGTTCAAAAATCAAGAGGGGAGGTGAATTGGATTTTTATAAGTCTTAACAGGTTTTAAAATTTTTTCTCAAAATTTAAATGATTAACTTAAAATCACAGTTACTTTAAATGCAAGTGCAGATAAATAAAGAGTTTAAAGGAGAAAGATGCACACTGATATTTATACTGGTTCAGATCAAAAGATCCTACGTCCAGTTGTTAATCTCTTAAACAAAGAGATTAACTCACTAGTTACCTGCATAAATCATTGAGGAACATGGCTCGACATCAAGTGTCGTGGTTTGGATTTGTCATCGAGCATCGGGGTCCGAAATTATCATCGAGCATCGGGGTCCGGAATTATCATCGAGTATCAAGGTCCAGAATTGTCATCGAGCATCGGGGTCCGGAATTGTCTTCGAGCATTGGGACCCAAAATTATCATCGAGTGTTGTGGCTTTGATTTGTCTTTGAGCATCGGGGCCCGTAATTATCATCGAGCGTCGTGACTCAGATTTGTCTTTGAGTATTGGGGCCCAAAATTATCATCGAGCGTCATGGCTCGAATTTGTCTTCGAGCGTCATGGCTCGAATTTGTCTTCGAGCATTGGGACCCAGAATTATCATAGAAATTTTTAAACTGATTAAAATAACATACGGTAATAAAATAATTATGTTTATTATTAGAATAAAGTAGCAGCAGAAAATATTTATACTAAAAAAATATTTAAATCTAGTAATAATAAATTTATTCTAAAGATATCAACTAACAATATTTACTAAAATATTCACAGTTTATCATATCTATCGAAATCTTAGTCTATACATTTAAACAATCTTATTTTATGATTCCAACGCCATATAAAATAATTATATTGAGATTTTGAAACAACTTTATGGTAGATTAGTTCTTCCTAAATTATTCTATTAAGAATATCTTACTTAAAACTTCTCCAAATATAAAATACTTCACACTAAAAAATATTTATTTAATAATATTAAACAAAATATTCATGCTAAACATATATTTTATAAATTACAAAATTTAATATTTTCTTTAAATTAATCGTTCCGACTTTTTATTTTTAGTGCCCTAAAGAAATCATTTAATCCAATTTGTAAAACTATTAAATTTATGCTTGTGAACTTAGATAATACAAGAAGATTAGAATAATTTATGACTATGTGATCAGGAAATCATTTAGATTTTTTGGTTTGTTATTTTTGCCCAATTTTATTATTAACTTTTTTATGTAAAAAAAAAAATAGAAACATACTTGGAACTTTGGTTTTTTTTTTTTACCTGTATCGAGAAAGAGCGTAAGTTTAGATCGAAGGATTAATTGTTGATTTGTAAATGGAGACTGAGGATAGATCGGTCATCTTCTCATGACTTGAATATGTCAAAAGTTTCTTTGAGTATTGCAGAGGCGGAATCTGCTGCATTATTGGGAGTGTTGTCGTTCTCATTCTCCTCTTGGTGGTTGGAGTTGTTTTTTCTATTCCTTATTGTGGTAAATTTCTTATGGTAAGTGGAGTTGGGATCGAGTTTTACCGGACCCCACGGTAGGCGCCAATGTTCTGGTAAAAAAAGGGGTAAAATAACCTTAGACTAAAGACATTTGAAAGAAGTATTTTAACCTTAGCTAATAACTCGGTTAGGTTAAAATAATTGCGCCCCTTGACCATGGGAGTAAAGTTCTTATTTATAGGTGAATCCGTTACAACTTTAGCAGATTTACATAATCAGTTGCTGTAAAATAATACCTCTACAAGATAACTACCAAATCACAACCAACATATCCTTTCCTAACAATAAACTCAAAGAATCTTCTTAAATACCTAAAATATCTTTTAAAATATCCAACTTGCTAAACTAACCAAGTGCTTCTGTTTATATTCTCACATAATTCGCGATCTGCAATCTTGAACCATTATTGAGTTATCCTCGACTTCGTGGAGATGCAAGATCCTGGAGAGTAGACTTTCGAAAGCCTAACTAACTCTTGCTTAAAAACCACCATTCCTTTTAAGTCCCAAACCTCCTTGTTGAGGTTGTCATAGGAAACCTTCATTTCCTTCGATAAATGAGTCACTTTTGGCTAGCTCTCAGGAAGGTTGCTTTCTCTTCTAACTCCAAACATCTATTATTCTAGGATCTCTTCTCACTTTGTACCAGACCCATACAAGACTTGTCACTTTTCAGCCTTTTCATCCATTGCATGTCTTCAAGGTTGGGGGACTAGTGTACCCTATGCCGATATAGCCCAAGAGGGCAACACACCAAAACATGAATTTTTCTTATTGGAAACATCAGAACACTTAAGAAGTCAAAGACGTTTCGACGAAGTTTGAAACTAACACAACAACTTTGGAAACATGAAGCAAGTATGCTAAGACCATAGAGAAAGGTGAAGATACCTCAACTTCCTTAAGGACAATATGAAATAATAACAACTTCACTAAAACACTCGACTAAGAATATCTCAACACTAGAGGGTTAGTGTACACATATTGGCCGAGTATGTCCTTACAACTAGAAGGTTAATGATGTCTCAACCTAGACCAAAGGGCCACACACGCTAGGCAAAAGACAAATCACAGAGTGATTAAGGATAAATAAACATATTAAAAAAATTCTAAGACGACATAATCATGTATAACTAAGTCCATCCAAGTAGTATAAATAACACTGCTCACAAGATAAGTAATAGATCTCATTTTATTTCAACTACCTTTTTGTCTCCTAAATATAATAATATAAAACTAATTCCTAATTATTTTCTTTTAATTAGATGAAAATGCGTACTTTTTACTTGTATATTTCTATTCATAATAAAACATAAAAAGTTACCCGGTCTATAGAGTTCTCACCATATATTTAATATCTGTATATATTAAAAATATAAGAAAAAAGTAATATGACAGTGATCATGATAAACATAAAATTTGTAAAATTTGTAGTTATAGTTAACAATTATGATATGTAATTTTTTCTATTTTAAAAACTTTATAAAAAGTATTATACTCAAAACTAAAAAGTTACGATAACATTATATATATATATATATATATATATATATATATATATATATATATATATATATATATATATATATATAACAATATATAAAGAATTTTTTTTCAATTTTATTCTTAATTATTATTTTATAAATAGTTTATTTTTAATTTTTATTTTAAAAACCTCTTTTATTTTAAAAATTATATTAAAAATTTATTTTTTTCGTATATATATTTTTTTAAAATTTTACTTATTATTTTAAAAATAGTTTATCTTTAACCATTATTCTAACAATTTATTTTACTTTTAAAAATTATTTTATTTAATAACTATTTTAAAAGTTTATTTTATATATATATATATATATATATATATATTTCTTTTTTAGAAATTAATTCAAATTTTGATAAAAATTAAAAATTACGAACACCAGATATGTGTTTTCGTGTATATATATATATATATATATATATATATATATATATATATATATATATATATATATATATATATATATATATATATATATATATATATATATATATATTTTGTAATTTTCTCGAAACATATTAGTTAAAGAAAACTGTACCTACCTAATCCTATCAAGTTATGATTCAAAAAGAAATCTCAATCAACATCGACAAAAATCTGGTAGAACCCTAATCATATCTAAACCTTAAGTTTCATACCAATAATATATAGCTTATCTTCACAAAATCTCAAATCCTAACCTAAGATCGTTGATGAACAAACAAATGCAGTAACACAGTTTATGTGATTTCCAAACTCTTGCACCAGAAAAAGAACAAAAATAATTGGTTTACATTGCATGATAGCAATTAATTAACATTCAGAAAACCCCAAAACTTCTACACAAGAACCTTTAATCCATGAACCAAATAAAAATAGTAAAAATGAAGTGTAAAAATCATCACTTTTCTGCAACTCTTCTTAACAATCATCATTGGTTCTACGACAGAAAACCCTAGATTGAAGAGGAACTTGTATGTAACATAGAACAACGTTGTTTAGAACCCCTGTTTTGCCATTGTTGGAGTCTATATCCGATGGCCATATTGTGACAGTGATGTTGTAAAGCCCTGCCATGTGGTCCTTGTGTAAGGTCAAAAGTTGATCCTCAGTGAAAAGCGCGACATAGTGACCGTTGAAGCGCATGATGAGTTGTCCGGTGAAACCTTGGACCAAGGTTTCATCTGGTTTGGAAGCAAACGTATGATTAAGGTACGAGGCCGTGGCTTGGACATAGTCGAAGGAGACGTAGGAGTAGGGGAAGTAGACGAAAAGAAGGAGGTCGTAAGAGAAGGTGGTGGTGGTGGTGTTGTAGGAGAAGCTGAACACGGTGGAGTTGCTCACAGAGAAGTTTTCTCTTTCTTCCGTTTTGTGATGGGAAAAGACAAACATAAGCACGAGGACAACAGATAGTGTGATAAAGATGCCTGGGAGGAAGTTTGATTTGATACCGTTCATTATCGTGGTTGAAGATGTCATGATGAAAGGAGAAGAAAGTGGAAGATTTGAGAAGAAGAGAGTGAAAGGTTTGAGAAAACAAGAAGAAAATGAGACGTTTGATTTAGGAAGTGAGGGGTTAGGGTTTATTAATGTGTTGTTGGAAACCTAAGACTCAATTCAATATTGTAAATTAGGGTAATAGATAAGAAAGATAAAGATAAAGATAAGATATTTAAATTTAAGATAAACAAAACAATCATACAAATGAAAAAGTGATATATATTTTTTTATTAATTTAAAATACTTTTATATTTTTTTTAAATAAAAAATATTGTTGTGATGATAAATAAAACTGAGGAATTATTATTATTATTATTAAAATTTACTATACAGAACGAAAAATCATATTAGAGAAACTTTATTTGCTATTAAATTTAGGTTCAGAAAATGTCTTATTATAGTTTGAGAAGAACATATATTAGTTTAGTTATTTAGGTTCAGAAAATGTCTTGTTATTGTTTGAGAAGAACATATATTAGTTTAGTTAGATATATTTTTTTAATGATAAGAGTAGATTAGATTTATTGTTAATATATCGAAAGAGTTATATGACTATTAGTTATATTACACTTGATGAATAATATATTTAGCTTTATATATATATATATATATATATATATATATATATATATATATATATATATATATATATATATATATATATATATATTTAATATATATCTTTTAATTTAATTGATAATTTAACCATGGAAATGAAAAAATAAGATTAAAACTTAAAATTAATTCAACCCAAACTGCTTTAATGTGGACGAATCATATTTAAGTTAAGTTAATCAAATACAATATTAAATTAAAAAAAGAAACTAAAATAATTGGACCATATTATTATCTTTACTTTATAAAACTTATTTATCTGTATAAATAAGAATTATTATAGTTAAAAATCTCCGAGTTAAAAGTCGACATCTAATAAAAATAAAAACAATAGGGAGAAGAAAATCCATAAAAATATAATCTTAAGATAAATAAAACAGTCTTACAAATACAAATGAAAAAGATATATTTTTTGTTTTGTTTTCTAAATGTTGTTTTTAAAGAGAACCAGAATTATTTTTTATTTTAAAATATTTTTATATTTGTTTGGAAATAAAAAATGTTGATAAAAATCGAAAAATTATTATTATTATTATTATTATTAATATTAATATTATTATTATTATTGATATTATTATTTTATTATTGTATTTCTATATATTTATGTTTTTATATGGAACCAAATTGTCATACAACATATAGTTGTTATTTTCCTATTACTTGTTGGGATATGTTTTGCTTTCAAGATTGAAATATCCTCGTCAAGTTTGATACAATGCACCATAGGGGAGCGGGTACCTGCAAGTACTCTGACACTCAAGTTAGTTAGAGCAGAATATATAAAGATAACAAGCATAAGATTGAGTTTACATATCCCTTACCTGTAGGTTGTAGCCTGAACTACGTTATATACTTATCTTTTACTAATTACTTTGAGTAACACTACACTTGGATTCTTCCATGAATGCTAATGAATGTCATTGTCACTAGTGCAGAAATAGCATATTACAACAAGATATTACAACATTTGCACGAAAATTGATGTAACACAGTGCGTGGTGGCATTTTTGAAATTTCTGCGAACTTTATTACATCGGTTGTCCCATAAAACCGATGTAACCCATTTTTCAAAAAAAAAAAGAAAAAAAGCTAGATATTCTGCATAGAACACATATACTACATCAATTGCTCCATAAAATCGATGTAGTACAACCCTTTTTCCCAGCTGGGTTTCCCCTCATTTTCTCTATTTCGTCTTCGTGCTTCTTTCTTCTTTCTCTCTTCTCTGTGTTTTCTTCTTCACACTGCATTCCACACCACCACCATCATCCACTCCACTCTTCCGCACAGCCACCGTAACTGCTCCTCTGCGCAGCCGCTCCTCCGCCAGCCGCACCTCCGCGCAGCCGTTCGCTATTCAAAAATCCTCTTTCGCGCTGCAAATGTCGGGGCACCATTGATGGAGCCGCTCTCCGCTCCGTTCGAACTGCCACGTTGTTGTTGGGCCACCTCTTGCGAGCTCCGTCCGCCCATAGTGGCCTCCCAAAGCCCTAACAGTTGTGCGGGGGAGCATTAGCGTGGTGGCTTGGTGAGAGCGTCACACCCCTTCCTCTTGTCGCTTGCCCTCACACTGCCTTCCTTCCATCGCACCGCTGCGTCGTCGAGGGTTCTCTGACGTTGGTGGTTCCCGTTTACTGCTGCTGTCGCTGCTGCCACCGCTTCCCGTTGCTGCCATCGCTTCCCGTTGCTGCCATCGCTTCCCGCTGCTGCCATCGCTTCCCGTTTACTAACTGTTGCATTGCTGGTCTGAAGGTTCAAACACGCAAAAATTTTCAGCTTCTAACGGTTAGTTTTTTAAAATTTGATATAATTTTAATTTCTTATATTTATTAGAATTAAAATTAAAATTAAATTTGAATTGAATACTTAATTAAGATGTATTTGTTGTTGTATGTTTACGATTATTATTGAACGTGTTGGTTGAGTCCGAAGGTGTCCGACCCTCGACAATGTTTTTAAAAATTAGATTTAGTGGTTTCAATCAATGATTTAAAGAATCAAATGATTTAAAGATGTTTTTCAATCATCAAGAAAATCATTCTTATAAACTTCAACTGTTCATTTGGACAGTTGGAGAATATTGAATGCAAGTATAAACGAGCTTTTTATGTTGTGTAGTAATGGATCGGAGTTGGGTGCATGCTAGTCGAATCACTGATGTGTATGAGAATGGTGTTGAAGAGTTTCTTCAATCTGCTCAGCGAAATGCAACACTCGTGAATGGAAAATATTACTGCCCTTGTAATTGTTTGAATGTGAGACGCCAATCAATTGAGTTGATACGAGAACATCTCCTTTGTGACGGTTTCTTAAAGAGTTATAGAACGTGGACCTGGCATGGTGAAGTTGTAAACCTCTCAAGCATACCTCAATCTCAAGAGTCGAATGTATATCATGAAGATCGCATGGAGGATATGATTGATGATATTGGAGAAGACAATTTTAAAAGCGCACAAGTGTATGATTCATTGAAAGATGATTCAGAAAAATCTTTATATCCCGGTTGTACAAGATTCATGCGTTTGTCAGCAATATTAAAATTATTTAACATCAAGGCAAGAAATGGGTGGACCGATAGAAGTTTCACTGAATTGCTTGAATTATTGCATGAAATGCTCCCAGAGGGGAATATGTTGCTAACCCGGCAGGAGATACTATGTCCGATGGGTATGGAGTACCAGAAAATACATGCTTGTCCAAATGATTGTATATTATATAGAAAGCAGTTTGAAACATTGACTAAGTGTCCAAGATGCGGGGTATCACGATTCAAAGTGAAGGATGATGACGTGGATGAAGATAACATGAAGAAGGGTCCTCCTGCAAAAGTGTTATGGTATCTTCCAATCATACCACGATTTAAACGTTTATTTGCCAATGTTAATGATGCAAAAAACCTTATTTGGCATGCAAATGGAAGAAAGAGTGATGGATTGAGTTAATGTGCTATCGCGGTTACTATAGTTCTTACATGTCTTTGTTTGACATACCTATGCTGAGATGTATTTGTTCTATGTCATAAGATAGACATATGTTCAAAGACCTCTGCAAAGACTTTCTCTACCCTGCTAAGAGCTTACATAGCTAAGGTAGACTTATGTTCAAAGACCTCTATAAAGACCTTCTCTACATAGTTTAATGAGTCCTTGCTAAGAGTCTTCTTAGCTAAGGTAGACTTACGTTCAAAGACCTCTGTAGATACATTCTCTACAGAGTTTCACAAGTCCCTGCTAAGAGCCTCCTTAGCTAAGGTAGACTTATGTGCAAAGACCTTTGTAGAGACCTTCTCTAGAGAGTTTAATGAGTCCCTGCTAAGAGCCTACTTAGCTAAGGTGCACATACATTCAAAGACATCTATAGAGACCTTTTCTACAGAGTTTCACAAATCCACGCGAAAAGCCCACTAAACTAAGGAAAACTTGTGTTCAAGAACTTTTGCAGACACATTCCCTACAAAGGATCATTTTAGCTAAAAATAACTCACGTTCAAAACCATTGTAGAGACATCCTCTACAAAGTGTAACCAATTCTTGTCATAATCAATTTAGCTAAGGATTACTTGCATTTAAGAACTTTTGTAAGGACATCCTCTACAAAGTTTAAACTAGTTCTTGCTAAGAACCAACTTAGCTAATAATACTCGCGTTTAAGATCTTTGATAGAGACATGAGCTCATTGAAGACCCATGTAGAGACTTCCTCTACCATATTGCACTACTAAAAATTCTCATATTAAATGAGAATTTTCTTGCAAATTTGTTAAAAAAAATTGTAAGAAAAGACTTTTTCCTGCTATTTTTTCTAAGAATTTTAATTGGCAAGTAATTCCTTCATTGGTAATTATTTCCTACAAAATTATAAAATTCGCAAGTATTTTCTACAAAATTTGTTGCGAAAAGTGTTTTATACAAACTATTTTGCAAAAAAATTGGCAGCAATTTCCTGCATTTTTTTTTCATAACAAAATTTATAAGTATTTCCTACAAAAAAAAATTCAAAACAAAACTGGGAGGAACTATGAGTTTTTTTAGTAGTGTTGACCTTGTAAATCCAGGAAGTCCTTGCTAAGAGCCTACTTAGCCAAGGCAGACTCATTGAAGATCCATGTAGAGACCTCTTTTAAAAGATTAAAAGGAGTTCTCTCTTTCTTCCATTTTGTGATTGGAATTGACAAAAAAGGCAAATAAAAGCAAGAGGACAAATATTGAGATTAGAATGGCTAGCAAGAAGAGCTTTCATTTGATACCCTTCATTGTCATGGTTGAACATGTCATGATGAAAGGAGAAGAAGGAAGAGTGAAAGGGTTGAGAAAACAGGAAGAAGTGAAATGCTGATTTAGGAGTTGGTGTAAGATCTGGAAGGAATGGGTTATAAAACGATTGTTGACACCCAAATTCCTACAACCGTTTTACTACCTTGTTACCTAATGTCTCAGACAAATACATTTGAATGGTCTAACCAAATTTGATATTGAGGTGGTTGTCCTACCTAGTAGCTCACTCCACCTTACAACGAGTTAAAAATAAATAAAACCCAATTTAAATTTAACTTATTTAAAGGGTGATGTAAAATCTTTGATAATTAGTGTTATCATGTTTTTATTTTATTTATTTTCATATTTTATTTTTAGATTTTATTTAATATTTCAGGTTTTAAAAATAAAAGCAGAAAAGATAAATGTGTAGATTATATTTTTCAATTATATTTTGCAAATAAGTGGAAATGTCATATATTTGGGAAGATTATAAACATAATGAGTGAAATATTGAATAGTCAAAGATTATCAACAATATGAGTTATCCACAAAGTTGGTTACTTAAATTACAAGTTAGAATAATTCAAAGATATGAAATCTCCAAATATTAAAACACACACACACACACACACACACACATATATATATATATATATATATATAAAGTATTATCTCTTATAATTTATTTAAGTACCAAATCAAGTCCAAATTTTAGGTCTAATACAATTATGATAGTCAATAAATAGAGGGCTTGACACAGGTAAAAAAAAACACACGTGAAGAGAAAGAAACTTGATATATATATATATATATATATATATATATATATATATATATATATATATATATATATCTACAATTAAAGGTAGAAGAGCACTCTGAAGGATGAAGTGAAGACATTCAATCTCAACATCAGTCTAGTATTCACGAGGTTAGGTGAATTCTTCATTCAATATAATTATTTTCCATCATCTCTTATGTTTTATTTGTGTTTTAACTGTATATGAATTTTGCATATGTGGGAGTACCGACTTCTTATGTTTTATTCGTGTTTTAACTATATATTTTGCATATGTGAGAGTAGTGATTGATATGAAAGATAGTGTGGGAAACTTGAGTAGGATAAAACAACTTTTGATTTCATATGCTAGACATAAATGTGGTCATTGGCTATGATACTCATGTATATACACGTCGTGTCTTGTGTCCTATATTTTTTCAATTTAGTCGTATCTTTGTGTCCATGTCCGTGTCATATTCGTGTCCGTATCTGGGCAACATAGGTCATTAGTCATTCTTAAGCATCAACATACTGGTTATTAATGCAAACATAATGATAAAAAAATACTAGACATAGAATTTTTATTATTTTAGTTTAGACTTGTTTGTGACGAAATCAAGACATATTACAAACAATGTCAGGGCGAGAGATGGAAATTGAATTATATTGTTTGTTGATTTTTACTTTGAATGGAATCGTAAAAACTCAATCACAATGAAGCTTTTATATTATATTTTTTTCAATCAAGTTATTTGTTTTCATTGTGCCAATTCCTTTAATTATTTACAATTTAATTCTCAATTTATTTTTCCCTAAACCAAACATGTTTTTCTTTGTACCTTTATTAGTAAAAAATCCTTTAAATTTAAAAATCACATTAGTCCTGGTGAAATACGATATCTGAACTTGTTCACTGTATTACTTATACAATTTGGTAGAGCTGTCAAAATGGGTTGGAACCCGCGAGCCAAACCGGCTCACCATGAGTTCGGACGAGGTTGGGTTAAATTTTTTTTAAAAATTTCAATACGAGTTGATTTTTGACGCGGCTCATCTAGAACCTGGCTCACCCGAGTTGAACCTATGGTGAGCCGGATTGGCTCACCAACCCGTAGATAAAAGGGTCACACAAGTGTTTTTTATTTATTTTTATTAAGTTGGGCTTTACATTTCGGTCATGTTAGGTTATTTTTTTATCAAACACATAAATAATTTGTATTTTTTTTTAGTTTGGTTTGTATTTGGATTGTATTAAAATTTATTTAGATTTTAATTAGAATTACAATTTAGTTTTGATTGAAAAAAGATAAAAAAAATTGTATTTTTTTAATTAAGTGAACCCATGAGCCAACTTGTTTAACTCGCCAACCCGTGGTGGGTCGGGCCGGGTTCAATTTTTTTTTGGCTCGCTAAAAAGTGAGTTAGCTCACTAAATTATCAACCTGTGATGGGTCGAGCCGGGTCAGACTGGGTCAGGCCGGATTATCCGTTTTGACAGCTCTACAATTTGATATACTTGCTAATTCTATAACAATTTTAATAGTCAAAAAATCACCTAGGTTTCTCATATGAAGTTGACTCGGATATTTATTGATAGGGGTGGAACATAATAGATCACAACCCCTAACTTTGATATGCACAAGATGTAAAGGCTGGATTTTACTCGGATACTTCCTAATTGGTGCGCAACACAACAATTCAACCTTTTATGTTGCATTTGTTTTGTTAGTATCTATACGTGAAAAGAATTTTGTATCGACTCTTAAAAGAGTCTATTTAAGAGTTGATTTCCTCCTTAATTTTAGTGATTGAGATATTATTTGAATGAATGCGATAAAGATATATTTCTTAATTATTTCATAAATGATGCTATAATTTTGTTGTAAAAAATTATAAAATTTGTAGTTTAGAATTACTAAATATTTAAAATTATTAAACATTTTATTACTAAACAAATATTTTAATTACTCAATATTTAAAATTAATTAATGCTTATTTCCTGTAAAGTTTAATATGTATAATAAAATAAATTTTTAAAAAGATATTGCTTATATCTAAGTTAGGCATTTTAATTTTTTAAAAGTTAAATTAAGAGGCACAATATTTTCAAAAGAACAATAAATCAAGACCACTCGAAGGAAGTTTCTTCATGCATTTTCCAAATTTACTTCCTCTATCTCCATAAATATTTTACCCATTTTACCTTTTCCGAATTATATAATCCTAAAAATAACATTTAAATTCTGAAATTCAGAAGTTTTTTTTTTCCTTCGAAAGAATTACTTTCAAATCACACAATTTAAAAGTCATTTAACTTCCAAATTACATAATCTGAAAAGCATTTTTAACTTTCAGATTATGCAGATGAAACAATCAGGAAGTCTTTTTCTAAGAAAACAAAAATTACTTTCAGATTGTACAAAATGGAAAAAAGAATTGATGAGGGTGCAGAAATAAAGTTATAGAGATGCATGAAGAAATTGGCTGGAGCATGGGGTCTTCATCTGCTCCATTCAAGAACAGAACTGGATCAATATATACACTTTCAGGGTGAAAATCCCAATGTAACTCAAAATGACGAAGTATGCATAACATATATTATTAGAAGTTCCACATCGATTAGAGATAAAACAATTTTATAATATAAAAATAAGATATATAAATCTTTTCTTACAAACTGATTTTGTAGAGGCTGAATTAGGCTTAAACTTCAATTCTAATATGATATTAGAGCTATAACTAAAAAGTCTAACCTAACAAGATTTTTTGGACATTTTGTTCCATATGCTATCACACCGCTATCGAATCATCCATTTCTAGATCCACTCATAATCACCGATTTTATGGAATTAAGTTAATATTATACTCGAGTTCTAATAAACATAACTATAAGCGCGTTTTGGGAGAGTATTTCCCCATCAATTTAGTTGTTTCGTTGAAAAATAAGTCATTTATAAAATACAATAGACAGGAGTCATCAAACAGAAATTCAGAAAACCCTAAAACTTGTAAATAAGAAGCTTCAGTTCATGAACCAAATAAAAATAATAAAAAGGAAGTGCAATAATCATCACCTTATTACTGAACCTCTTCTTAATCATGCTTGGTCCAACCACAGAAAACCCTAGATTGAAGAGGAACTTGAATGTCACATAGAACAAATTTCCCTAGAGGCCTTGTTCTGAACAAGAGAGTGTATTCCCATTGCCTTATTGTGACAGTGATGTTGTAAAGCCCTGCCATGTGGTCCTTGTGTAAGGTCAAAAGTTGATCCTCAGTGAAAGACACGACATAGTGACCGTTGAAGCGCATGCTGAATCCGGCTAAACCTCGGACCAAGGTTTCATCTGGATTGGAAGCGAACCTATGATTGAGATACGAGGCTGTGGCATCGAAGTAACGAAGGGAGACGTAGACGTCGGGGACGATGAAGAAAAGAAGGAGGTCGTAAGTGAAGGTGGTGGTGGTGGTGTTGTAGGAGAAGCTGTGCACGGTGGCGTTTCTCACAGAGAACTTGAATTGTTCATTGTATGCTCTTTTGTTGCTTTCAGAATTGACTTCAAGGACTAACAAAAGCACGACGATAACAGATATTGTGATGATGGTTGGCCAAAGGAGCTTTGGTTGGATATCCTTCATTGTCATGGTTGAAAATTTCATGGTGAAAAAGGAGAAGAAGAGAGTAAAAGATTTGAGAAGAAGGAAGAGTGAAAGGGTTTTGAAAAGAAGAAGAAAGTGAAACGTTGGTTTAGGATTTGGTGTAAGATCTGAAATGAATGGGTTACTAAGACGATACGTTGACACCCCCGATCCTTACAACTTTTTTACAACCTTATTACCTTTTGTGCCAGACAGAGACATTTGATTTGAACGATCCAACCAAATTCATATATGATCCATGGAGTGTAAATAGTAATCCTTCGGGTGTGGGAAGAAAAAACCTTCCAATATAATGAACATAGTATCATCAGGTAAGACAAATGACTCGATATTTAAAATTAATTATTGCTTATTTCCTGTAAAGTTTTATATGTATAATAAAATAAATTTTAAAATGATATTGCCTATATCTAAATTAGGAATTATAATCTTCTAAAGTTAAATTAACAGGCAAAATAATTTTAAAAGAATAATAAATCAAGACCACTCACACCTAATATACATCCACAATAAATTTAAAAAACACTAAATAAATTGATTTGCATTTTATAACAAAGTACACAAGTTCAACACGTTCAAGGGTAAAATTTAGACCACAAACCCGTTTCAGTTAACTTGCTTCTCTGAACCTTAAAAAGATAAGTTGGAGTGTGCTAAACTCTTATAGTTAGAACATGGCAGTTTCTTCAGGCATTTTCCAAATTTACTTCCTCTATCTCCATAAATATTTCACCCATTTTACCTTTTTCCAATTATATAACCCTAAAACTAAATTCTAAATTCTGAAATTCAGAAATTATTTTTTCTCTCAAATGAATTATTTTCAAATCACACAATTTAAAAGTCATTTTACTTCCAAATTACATAATCTGAAAATCATTTTTAACGCAGATTAAACAATCAGGAAGTCTTTTTCTAGGAAAACAAAAATTACTCAGACTGTACAAAATCCCGAAAGGGGGGAAAAATGGAAAAAAGAATTGATGAGGGTGCAGAAAAAAAAAGTTATGGAGATGCAGGAAGAAACTGCCTAGAACATGGGATCTTCATCTGCTCCATTCAAGAACAGAACTGGATATATATACACTATCAGAGTGAAAATCTCAATCTAACTCAAAATGCTTCAACTTCTCTCGTAGGGCCGGCCCAATGAAGCATGCATAACAATCATTATGCTGGAGTGAATTTCATGCATGTGTAGCAGCACAATGAAGCATGCATAACAATCATTATGCTGGAGTAAATTTCATGCATGTGTAGCAGCACAATGAAGCATGCATGATCTAGACAGACATGAGTGAAGTTATTATGGAATTGCATTAGATGACTAATAATATGATGTAGTGCCTATAATAATATAATCCAAAGCAAAAATGAAGCTTTAGTTTCTAATTTGAAGGTCTTGCCCAACATCCTTGAGCTAGAAGGAAGCTGTTGAAATATTATTTTATGAAATCACTTTGAACACAGAAATTCATGGTGAAAATGTTCTTGGGCAACTTTGATTACACCGTGACAAATCAACGCCACGCAGTGGAGGGGGGGAAAAACAAATACAAAAGGAAAGGACTCAACACTACAGTACTTATCAGCCTGTAAGAGCAGAGTTGAGAGCGCTGTGGACGTCCACCCCAATCTGAGCCTCAGCTTTCTCCAAGTCAGTTGAGGCTGAGTTGAGCTTCTGGGTGAAATCTTGAAGGCCCTTCTGAACAAGATTTGCATCAATCCGATCTAGTGGCACGGCCTCAACAGCTACTATGTCAGCAACAGAGTTCGCGTGGATGAATGCAAAGCCACTGCTGACAAAATACTTTGTCACATCGTTCCCTTCATGAACAGAGAGGACACCAGGTTTCAACTCAGCAATTGTTGCTACATGTCCTGGCAGAACACCCATCTGCCCAGTTGTTGCTGGTACAATCACCATGTCAACCTGTTGCACACAAATTATGTCACTTTTCAAGGAACATCATCCAGTTAAGGAATTTTCTCTTACTAATATCCAAAACTTGGATTGGATCAAATCAAACCAATGTAACACATGGCAGAACAAGAAAAAAAAAAACAGATAAACAAATGTGTCATTGACCTTTGCAAATACTTGTAATGGAAGATAAGTTAAAAGAAATTCGGGTTAAAATCTACTTATCACCTCAGGTTTAGGAGAGAGTCTCCACAAAATTGATATGCTGCATCTTCTTGATGAGATTTACAACAAGGATAAGAAATTGAGAATGGCATATTAATTAACCTATAATCTGATCCGAAACCAGCAAACATGCCCTTGGTGGACGAGATTGGAAATTACAACAAACACAAATAATTATGATTTCTGTTTATTTGATCCATATTCTTTCCGGACTGTCAATGCTATTAGAGGCATACTTTTCATGTCAACTAAATGCAATCACATAAACCACAAACTAAAACCACTATCTCATGCAGCTATATTCCACTGAATTTAACAGCTTAGATCAATTTAATTAGAAGAGTCACATCCAGTTTAATCAGACAACTTAAAATTTACTTTTGAAAATACTGGGGGTGCTTTGGAATGTAGGCTGCTTAGAATTTATACCTTGCATTAAAGACCGGAGGAAGTAATTTATAATATAATAAAATTATTAGACATCAGTATCTCATTCAATTGGAAGCCTCATTATGTTCCATGAAATCAATTATGCTTGGTTTTCTCACTATTGGTTCTTGCAGCACATTACTGTATAGAGATCGATTACCCAAAGTCAATCAATGGTAGGGATGGCCAAATCCAATCACCTAGTTTTCCTACAGTTTATCATTTCACACCTGGCTGAAAGTGCCAAGACACAAATCTTGTTTTCTTTAGTCATGCAATAGGTTATCAGCATGCATACATAACCATAAGCCCATTTTGGGAAACTATTTCCCCATAAATTTAGTTGTTTAATTGAAAAATAAGTCATTTATAAAATAAGATACATGAGATATATCAACAGAAACTTAGTAAAAAAATCCCTAAAACATGAATTGTTTTTATGAATCCGAAAATTTGTAATATATGACTATTTTCAGATTTTTTTCCCCTATCAACTAAATTAATTTTTTTCTCACACTAAAGCTGATTTACTTGTTGCATCTAAGGAAAATTAATTATTTTATAATCATTTATAGAAAAGTCAAAAAAAAAAACCGATTCTGATCATAATCGATTACAACAATAACCTCTTATCGGAACACAATATCTAATTTTCACATTTGTCCCAAACACACCCTAAATAAACAAAAAGGTTGTAATTTTTCCATTTCCAAACAACGCAACCACAAACCTCGTTAACCCAACACCTACATCCCCAGATCAGCACGTGCGAAACGCGGGAACACACCAACCAGAACAGAAGATTCAAGAGATTTAAAGAATACGAAAAAAACGTGACCTCTTTTGCGGACAATTGGGAAGCGTAGGGGAGGACGAAGTTGACGGTGAGTTTGGTAGGGAGGGTCGAGGGAGTTTGCGGCCGTTCCTTCATGAATGAGAGCGGCGTCTTCGGAGGATCCAGATTCGGGCTCACTTTCTTCCACGCCTCCACGAAGCTCGAATCCACCGAGGGCGTTGCCGGTACGTCGGTGGAGAAGCGTCGGCGGGAGACTCCGGAGAGGAGAGCGGAGGTTGCGCGGCGGAGCATCGCGATATTAGAGTCGGATCGCTCGGTCTCGCTAGGTCGGAGAGAGAGAGAGAGTGAAGGAGAGTGTAGAGAGAGAGAGAGTGAGAAGGGTGAAATTTGAAGAGAGAAATGGTTTAACCTTTGTTTGGACATTGGAGCAAGTATTGCGCTTAGGAGTTTCGGGTTGACTGTAACACTGGGCTTTAACAAAGCCCAATGAATGCTTCCTGCACCCCATTATTACTAAAATATTGTTTGAATCTAATAGTCCTAAAACTAATATCTTCCACAATCATCAGTTAAAATATCAGGAAAAAGAACTTTTACTTAAAAACATAATATCTAATATTATTCTCGATAAAAATTGATATTTAATAATTCCTTATTTTAGTAGTAACCCATCAGAAAATTTTGTTCCAAAAATTTCGTTTTGTAATTAATGTTCCGAAAACTTCAAAAAGCTTAAGGAATAGCGTCAAGTCACTCTTCCGAAGAGCAAAATGGTCATTTCAAAAGTTCAAGGGAGTGCATGAAAAAATTGTGGGGTGCAGGAAGTAAAAGTCCTAAAGTTATGTTTATAGGGTCCTCAGTGTAAGAACACACCATAACCAATCCTATATACTAAAATTTCATTTGACAGCTTCATTCATCTCAAACTTTCTACTTCAAAGAACACAAAATTTCTTCATTCTGTATGTGCAGTCATTACATATTTCTAGGGAGTTGATAACTCCATATCAATACACATATCCTCAGCTTCATCAAAGGGAAACCTATTCTCCAATTTCATTTCTCTTCCACAGTCAGAAAACACTGTTCCCTTCACCTGACCCTGAGCATTGCATGTTGCAACTTCATCTGCACCATCATCATTATCATATGGAATATCATCAAATATGCTCAAAACATCCCCAGGTGCATGTAATCCAGAATAGTCCTGGTAACAGTCATGATTCTCCTCCATAAGATAATTCTTCACATGCACATCATATTTCTCCTTGATGTGGCCATGTTCTTGAGCAATTTTCCTGTGCTTAGTGGTCCAATCAGGGTGACTCCAGAGGTAGAGAGGTGGTGGCTTCATGTTCCAGTCTTCCAATTGCTTGTCTCGTACATCAACAGAACCAGGAAGATAGAATGACTGCAAGAATGAACAAAATGCAGAAGATAAGCTAATTTATATGTCCCTTGTTTCGGTTACATTCAGGACTATAACTTATGGTTCAAGCAGGTACAATCCTTAGGCTATAGAAAAATAAATTTTAAATAAAACTATGATAAGAAGGCCATGCTTTAAGCCTTCCAAATTCTTGAGCCGTCCCTGACTAGAGAGTTGGGGTTGAAATCACTGAACTTTTGCTAACTCACCTTTCCTGAAAACATCTCATCACTCTCCCAAATTAAATCATATCCACCTTTCCTTTTGTCAAGTCTGGAAACATGGTAGGTAGAGAGATGAGTTTTGTTCTGGTTACATGAAAAAAAACAAGGGTATAAAATGAAACAAATACTAACCTTTTGGTTACTTTTGGTACAATTAGAATAAGAAGTTTTGGATTGAAAGTCAATGCCTTGTTAATAAATTTGTTAGCAAGAAAACCCTTCACCCCAAAAGGAGGATTCAGCCCTATGATCTGGAGAAATATCAACAGGTGAAAGGAAAATATAATAATGAAGATATTAAACATGGAAGTATTCATGAATTATGAAGTAAAAGGTTTTTAGATTCTTACAAGTTTAGAACCGTGGGGTAGTTCTTCTGCATTGACACTCATCCAATCTCTCTTTTCAAAGTTGAAATCATTCTACAAGCAGCAGGACTTCATTAGCAATAAAAGGCAAATTTGTAACAGGGAAATGGAAGAAGCAAATCAATAGTAGGTTGCAGTTTTAAATTTGAAGCAGGAGGCAAACAAAAGCTGAAGCAAAAGCTATGCCATGCATGCTTTCATTTGAGCAACATAGACTTACCTTGGGTTGGAATAAATCATAGTTCTTGAATGAACATGACTTCCCCATCTGTTCAAGCTTTGTTTTCATTAGACAACTGAAGTCATTAGAACCACAACAGAAGTCCAAAACCTGGCAAGGATACACATAAGTCATGGATGGAGCAAGTTAGTCAGCAAAAAGGCTAAATCCAGTAGAAACTTTCAGCAGTTATCATTCATTCATGAATTTCTCATCTCTCAAATTTTATCTGCTTCTCAAGCAGATAAAATTGAATGCTAGAAAATTTTGATTCCCATAATTTGTTCCAAAAACATAGGAAGTTACATGGCCTGATATATTCACATTACCCACTAGAAAGGATCCAATTAATTTATATATGCTTCAGACAGCATCATGATCAGCAACGTAGCATCAGTAATAGTATGCAACAACGTGTATGATATGTCTACTGTTGCAAATCTCAGCAAAAGTTTCACTTGATGGACTAAAGCCTGACTATTGAATGTGCTTGTCAAGACTATTATTTCTGTCAAATGGCTAATTTCATGAAATATGAGTCTATCATCAATTCATGTATTATTATAAAATACTCATTGCCAGAAAACTGTCACCTCGCTGTTTTTCTTCAAATGTTTGACAAATCCTCATAAGGACACATCAAATGCTCACCAATGACCCCCCTTGAAGAGGGGACTATAGTAAAGTTTCTTCATCACAAAACAAAAATGAAGAACCATGTATTTCTGAATTTCAACTAAATAGAGCATTCATATCAGGAGAAAGAGCTGTGGAAGATACATAAATCTGCAATAATCATCTGTACTAAATTACTAATCTTTCTGCCACATTCCAAATAAAATGAACACGATAGAAAATAAAGGATTTGCAAGTAAACACACTGGAATAACTAAAAATCCAAAGCCCCCATTTGAATTGACAGAGAATTACAGGTTGTGGATTCCCACATGAACACATTCAAAAAGGTATTCAAAGATTATGACATATACTTTAATTAATTAATATCAATAACACATCAATAAAACAAAAATGAATACAAGGAATGTTTGGGCCAGTGTGTTTAAAGTTAATTTGAATACTTGGTTAGTTACAATATTTGGTCGGTTAAAGTAGTAGACGGAGAAAATCAACTTGTTGAAAATAAGCCTAAATATTTGTGGTTTGAAAATGGATAATTTAGGTTTTAGGAATTTATTAACTGTCTCAAATATTTAGAATGCATGTTTAGATAAAGACCTTATTCTTATCATTTAGGCTTAGTCTTTGATTTTGTTTTTGTTGCATTTTAGATAAAGCTTAAATATCTTTATTTTTTATTCTAGGATCCAGTCAAGGTATGTATAACCAAAATATAAAAGCATGAAGGACCATTACTGAACCACATACCGTGTCTCCGTTCTGAACATACCAATGGAGCCTATTAACAACCTGCATTAGGGAGTTCTTACATGAGCTTTACTAATTAGAACATTGAAAAGTAAAACAAAGGAAAGTTCATCATTAAATTGTTTGTAGCATTTTAATTCACAAAATCAGAATTTAGGCATATAATTTAGTGATTTGTTATTTAGATACAATGACATGGTTCGAGTTGTTTTGAAAGAGACAAGCGATATCATTATGATATTTTGAAAAGTGAAATTTAAGTAAAACTCAACTTCACAAAACTGATTTGTAAGATGAGATTTTTTACACTATAAGATACTTGTAAATTCTAATTGATATGAGATCTCCTATATTATACAATAATGGAAAACCAAAAAAAAAGAAAATCCAAACATAAGACAAGAAATGGGATGAAATGTGCACATGCACAAGCACAAACACTGATATAATAGTTAATGACCAATTTTCCTTCATAACCAAAGAAACAGAGCCAAACAGATGCCATAAATGTTCTCTTTTTTTCACAACTTATACTTCAAAAGAATCTAATTTAATGTATTTACCTCCTTTAGTTTGTCTATTTTAGTGAAATGGCGACCAAAGGAAGTATATCGCATGCCATGAAGAAAAGGTGCAAGATAGACCTTGAGCTGCTTCTGCAAGTGAATTAGTACTCAGAAAATTGACTCTATATTTTTTGTTTCCTTCAAATAACAGTCATTCAGGTATAGATATGATTTTCCACAATAGCAGAAATTTTATAAAACACAATAAAAACCAATACAGACATAATAAGTAAACTCTATTGCATTGCCACCAAATAGTGTTTGCATCAGTAGCAATTGCAAGTGCATAACAAATGTCACGAATATTGTTGAAATTTTAGGGAAAGGGCTAAGATACAGGAATGTTTTCATTAAACATCTCGAACAACAATGTTGAATAGGTATTTCAACCTGCCAAATGAAAAGCTGATGGAGAACCCCTGGGTCACAAATAGTTTTTGCTTCTTCAATACTACATCCTTCTTCTAACCTCTGCAAAGCTGTTTGAACAGCCTGCAAGAAATCCAGAGATCCTTTAACTAGAACACTAATAATTAATCGGCCACTTGATATTAACATGCTCAGATTCTACTTAACATCAATACCGAATGCTACATTCAAGAGGGAAAAATAAGATAAACCTTAATTGACCCTTCTACTTTCCCTTGAGTAAGGTTCTTATGAAATTCAGTTTCGGTTAAACCTGATGTTGAAGAGAAGGCTTGATGGTTCTTAATGAATTCTTGCTCATTAAATGTAGACATGGATTCTTTCACTAAAGACAAGACACTGCATAGACAGTGATAAATAAATGTAAACACCAGAACTTAAAATCATTTTTTTTTCTTTGATTAATCCAAGAAAAAACACAAAAACATATGACAATGCACATAAAGTACCTGTTTTCCATTTCAGCATTATCAAAGTCAAGAGATGTTCGGATTTTGTTTACCAGAGGCTTCTCAAAGCCAGTTTTTTCAATTCTTCCACAGACCAATTTTTTCTGCAGAGATTTAGCTTCACATAATCTTGAATTACACGACAACTTAGCAACCTTCAAAGGCAGTTTTTTTGAAGAACTTGGAGAGGAATGATTCAACACAGGCATATTTTTTACCTTCAAATATTTTCTATCCCTATCAAACCTGACTGATGCACTAGAGAAAAGTGTATCTTTCTTATAACATATTTTCTCCACATCTTTGGCAACATCCCCTTCTTGAATGCTAACACTCTGCTTTGCCACCCAGTTTGGTACCGGTGTTTCCTTAGGAGGAAGATCTTTAAAACTTTTACCCAAATTTGTAGTATCTTTTCCTTTGTCAAACAATTTGTAATTGAATAATACCTTCATTTTGACTTTCATATCAGGAAATACCAGATGATCTCTTGCAGGAGTCCCAAGTTTGCTATCTATCTCATGGTCCCTAAGCAAGAATTGGTTGAGAACAAGTTTTAGGCCTCATATGAGTACTACATTGAGAATAATATGACTAACTTACAGGTGATAAATATGAACTGTAAAGGTCTGTGACAACCTTTGTCTAAATTTCCCTGGTTATTTGTTTATTATACTGCTTTTTCTTTGTGAAATCAATCTTAACAGAGAGCTACTTGTGCTAGGATAGAAAGGAGGTTGGTTTTCCTAATTTCTACTTCTAATTCCAAGTTCCTATCATATAGAATAAGGATACATCTACAATCAAAACACTGTTTTTAATATCCAATCATTTAAACACTTACAACTTACATGCAATATATCAAAATTCGATGGTCAAGTAAACCATCCCAAGCCCTCTGCTCAATGCCCTTATCATAATCAAGTGTGAAGGAAATTTCCCTGAAGAAAGCAATAGAAACAATGAGACATAGAGATCCAGGAATGAGCATGCACAAAGAAGGAATAATAGCATAGCATTAGCATATAGCACGTTTTCATTCCAACAAATAAAACATAAACATAATAATACTGTTGACATGAATACCTGTAACCATAAATAATTAATGAAAGGAAAAGTGAAAAAAAAAAAAAAATAACCTACTTGGGTAAACACTTTCTGTGGTAAGCTTTAGGACAGCGTCTACATATTGCTAACTGCAAATGATGAACATTTTTAACTTCACCCTTTTTGCATAAAGAGCATGCATGAAGAGGACAAACAAATGCTTTGCCAATGGCAACTTTCCTTCTCATTTCCTCTTGTTCAGTGTCAATGCCATTGGACAGAAGCCTTGCTACACAGTCAGGATGGTAGTAGTGACCGCAATTTGCAGTAACACAAGGAAATACCTAAGAAGAAACAAACAATGATAGACTTTAAAGACTAAGAACTCTCAGAATACATGATCCACATCAGACTAATAAGACAAATGTTTCCTCTACATTAAGCTATCCGATGGTCCTCATTAGACAAAGTCATTTGACCAAGCCATCAGATAATCTCTAAGCCTGAATACCAGACAATTCTTAATCAGATTAAGCATTTTTTTAGTCACTTTTAGAGTGATTATTAATTCAAGGAGCTCATCACTCCATATGAGCAAGTGGGAAACTAATCATTCAACCACAGAGGAATATGAAGAGAATATACATCCCCATTGTTCCAATATTGACAGGCCTGAAAACCAATGAAACAAATGTTCTAAAACTTTCAATATCATGCTTTATTACTACTGCACAAAAAAGGATGAACATCTTCTGGACACTAACTAATCAAAAAAAGAAAACTGACTGAAAGAAAAACTAATGACATGCACCACTGGATGTTATTCAAATGAAATGTTACATGAGGTAGAGAAAGACAGGATCCAATGTATACAAAAGCTAAAATGCATCTGAATTATACCTCAGTTTTCGATGATACATCAGATGAACCCAATTTGCCACATGCAAAGCACTGATGCTGCTTATATTTACAATTTCGACAGTAAAAGTTTGGAAAGGCCTGCAAAGTTATGAAAAATAATGCTGACATAGAGTTAAGGAGTTTATTATAAAATGGGAAGGAGACCAGTGGGAAATGAAATGTGAGGAAAAGGTATGAAAAAGAAAGATATTCATCATCACATTGTTTGAATTGAATATGCTAATACTCTCATTAGTTTGGTAATTATTTTCAGAGAATAATTTATTTATACTCAATTCTGCTCAAAATTGGAGAGTAATAGAATTTTCTCTCTTATACAAGAGTGAGGAGAATTGTCTCCCCTTTATTCTCCTTCCCTCCTAATTTTTTCATTACTCTTTTGTTTCCTTACTGTTCAAACATAGTAACAGAGGATGGGAAACACTATATACTTACCTTAACTTGAGCACTGGTGTAGCCAAGAGATTCACAAAATGCATCCATACCAGCCTCTTTGGTTGCATGGAAGGATCTCAAACAACTTCCTTCACAACTGATTATTAAAACAGAAAAAATATAATTTGTAAGTAAAAGTTCAAAAAGGTTTAATTAATTGTAAGTCTATTCATGGTTATATGATAAAGACATACGGAAGTATTTCACCACCATTATCACATATTGAACAAACAGTATCATATCCAATATTATGCTGTCCATCGGGATTCAGTTCATCAGATTGGACATTCTCCTCATCCTGAGTCCACAATAAATTTTGGTTTCATTGTAGGAAGAACATCCTGCTAGTTAACCAACTTAACATTGAACAGGAAAGAATTTCAAAGATCAAATACAGATAAAACGGGAAAAAAGGGTCAAATTTTACATTGTACTCTTGAAAGCCTTCGTTTGAACACCCCTTTTCCATTAAATCATGCAGGTACTGTCCATTAAAATAAATAAACATTTATGATAAATATCATTTACAAAGGAATTCAAAGATACATGTTGCAAGCTAAACATAGAATAATGTATTTTGTATTGAACGTGGACACATAGCTCAAAAAGTAGTATAAGATGTAATTCAACACAGTACACTAGAAGATAAAAGAATTAGATGGTAAATCATTCATATTCATGTGAATTCAGGCTTATAAACAAACCAGGTATTGTACAAAATCAAAGGAGTTAACTTGGCAGCACTAGAACCAAAACAACCTTTTATTATGCCTTTTTTAAATAAAGTAGTAATCACTTCACACAAAGGTAAATGAAAACCCAATACTCAACTATAAGTCTGTCACTTTATAGGAGGAATTTTTACTTTTTGTAGGTATAATCAAAATTGTTGTGAAACTATTAGATGTTTTTAAAACTGTAGCTATCTGGTGCAGACATTGCTACCAGCAATGACAAATATCGTACCAATTACATTTTCAAACTATAAAACATAAAATCTCAATCATGGGACAAATACAAATGACTACAAATTTTAGAAATACAGAGGGATGCATATCAGTTGCTTCTATCAACTGCATAGTTTATACTGACATCTAGTGCATGCATATGGAATAAATGTATTCCTTATAATGTATTCTAATTCTTATAAAAACAATGCAGGACTTCGTACCTTTGATTTTGCTAAATCGTTGTCCCTTTTAACAGCTTCTCTCATCAAACTCACATGATTTAGAATATCATTCTCAGATGGTGGGATATCAAATGTGCTTCAAAACATCCATAGCATTAATGAATTGAATGGAATATGACAGATCACAAATGTACAAAGGACAAAAGAAAATTCACACCTAAATGCCTTCTTCACTTTGTCCCAAATAGATATGTGAGATTCCTCTGGATTCCGTCTAAGAAAATGTAAAAAATATACAGTGACTAAGATTGTCCTAATTGTACTTTCAAAACTCTTCCTTGGTCTTTGGAGTGTTATCCAATTCTTGTCCTTTGAAAGCACTGAAATCTCAGGCTGCTCATAGGTAAGTTCAAATCTCCATCCTATGATCTGTTTGTAAATTTTATGCAGGCCATCATCGGTTTTGCCATGCAAAAATACTTTTTCTCCCAAGTCACATTCGATCTCACTAATGCTAAACAACAATGTCAAACTAGAAAGTGACACAAAATCCTTCTTTTCATTTTCAAACCAATAACTACTAACAACTGGGATAATTTCACCCTCTTCATCCGATGACGCCATTAGATGTCCAAAGCTATGTTAAAAAAAGTGTGTAACAAAAAACATATAAGTTTTAGTAGTCCATCACTTTCCAAGGGCACAACCTAGATTGACATACCTAAAATATGACATAGAGACAGTAAACTAAGAACACAAAAAAACTAACACATCATTCAGAATAAAATATTCAATTTATAGCTTCCAACACTGTAAACACAATCCATCTGTGTTGACATGTCATTATAAAATTGTATGATTGTATTTGACATGATTTTAGAAAGCTGGAATGCAGAATAGAAGAGAATCAGACAAAAAGAAAAAGAAAAACTAAACTTATAACTCCACTTGTGCATTGTCCTGCATCATTGTGACATGTCCCAGGTAAAACCTTTTCAGTCTCACATTGTCTCCACCTCATGTTACTTTCAACCCATGTTCATTTTTTTTCCTTTTTTTCTTTGATCAGCAATCAAGGGGTTTTCTGTCTTAAGACAACACAGATTCACACAACTTTGCTTTCAATCATGTACTCATTCTTATCACCAACAACTAAACATGTCAAACACTGGAACTGAAAATCATCACTGTGCAGTACCACTTTAGTTATGAAGTCAATATGTGGACCTAAACCAACATCAAAATATTAAGGTAAGAAAGAAATGCACAAAGGAGAACAAAATGAAACTAGAGAATGTTACATTCCTTTTCTTTTCTTTTTTTTCCCATATATAAGCAAAGGTGAAGTAATCACTACTTAGCCGAACAATCCCCATTTTTTTTTTTTAAATCAAGGTATTCCCACAAACCAAAAAAACTAAAACAAAACTACTCACAGTTCACAAAATCATCAAATGTAAAATCAAAATAAACCCAACCACCCAAATACCAGCTTTTACTTTCCACATTCTTATCCTCAAGCATGGCACATGGATTTGCACAAACAGCTTCTACTCTTTCGCACATACAAAGAAAAATCTCACAGTACTATTTCCTTTCATTCATACTTTTGGAGTTCAGACAAACCACAGCTTGAAAAAGAAATATAATGTATATGTGTGTGTATGTGTGTACTGTGAGAACTTACAGATTTTAGAGTACAGAAAATGGTAGAAATGTTAAGTAAGAGCACAATCTTTCTTTGCAATTTGGGTTGCTCGTGAGAAAAAGAAGAAGGAATAAGAGAAAATGGTTTTATTTTTCCTTTTATTTTATTTACGTATTTATTTTTCTAGTGGAATTTTCATTTTTGTTGTGTACAAGAATAGTAGCATGGTAAGTCCATGTTCCCAATTCACACCGGTTTCATGTTACACAACATTTTTGGAAGATCATGGTTGTCGGAAAATGAAAAAAAAAAAAAAAAATATATATATATATATATATATATATATATATATATATAATTTAAACTTATTTTGTATGGGGTAAAATTTATCCTAAAGGGTCTCAAATATTTATTTTAAAAATAATAAGAATCTCTGAACTTAGAAAATAAAATTCGAGCATGTTTTCACCATAATGTAATAGTCATCGCCTCTTGTGTGAAATTTAAATTCTAGATATTCATGTGTCACTTAATCAAAATTATTATAACTTAGAATCATTTTATTTAAGTTTACGATGATAAACTTATGAGAATTAACCACTTTGAAAACTTGTCTGTGATTTTAATTGATAATAGTGTATATATTATGAACATTATTCCTTAATCATGTCAACCATATAGATAACGGAATACTTCTATCTTTCATATTGTTATTTTGTTTTTAATTATATTTTTAAATTACAATATGGTAAGCCTTGTAATTATTTAAATACGTATGCACCAATAACATAACACATAACGTAATAAAAATAAATTACTCATTCATTAAAAAGATAATGATATACACACTATTAGCTCATTTTCTTAACTCTATTATCTCTCTAACATTAGCTTCATTTAAATTTTACATTAAACCTATAATAATACATATATTTTACAAAAGTTAAATATAAATATTAAATTTTAATTCATTGAGATAAATCACATAACATAATGTAAAAATACCGTCTATTATTATTTTGTGTTGCACACGTTACGAATTCATTAACAATTTCATTATAAAATAATAAAAAATAACCCTCTCTTAATTTTAAAACCTATTGTCATGTAAAATTATAAAAGATCAAATATTAGTATTAAAAGTAAACATAATATAAATTTAGATTTTCCGTGTTGCTCTTGTTTTTATTAGAGTATGTCATTTCTGTATATTCGTAGTTCTCTTATCATTTTTTACCTTTCAATCTAAATTCATATAAAGAATATTATTTCAATACCTTCAATAAATCTAACTTAATATATAAGTAAAATTAAAAAATAATTTAAACATATTTTTCTTTCTTTATCTTTTTGAAATGTCTTTAAAAAACAACTAGCATGCAAAAACAACTAGCATGCACATAGGCGCGACAACGCCTGTGTGTACGCATTTTTTAAATATACGTGATATTATATTAATAGATGATGATAATATAATATTATTAAATTAATATATAAAATAAAATTATATTTATTAAAAATAAAGTAAAATATATAATAAAAGATGAGAGAATAAGTATTGATAAATAGAAAAAAAATTGTAAAAATAACGGTTAATTTTAAAAAAATTTATAAATAATTATATTTTAAAGGGTAAAATTGGTATTTTGAAATGTGGACAACGGAATCTCTTTATATATTGTTATAGATATCGATTTCCAAATTTTAAAATGCAAAATATCATTAATTAATCCTAAAAATGTTATGTTAAGATAATTAAAGTTGAAACAATGTTCATTTTACTTAATAATACCTCTGCATATACCTCAATACATCATCATCATCAAGCATAAATTCTCATAATTTTCTCTTATTGAAATTTAAGAAGCCAAAACTAAAATTTCTGCAAACCTCACACTCATAAATACTTTAATATATTTGACACTCTTAGGAACATTAATGTCATGTGATTTTTAAAAGAGCTTGTCTCAGGCTTTTTACAAGATTATTCACTGTCATGCAGTATTTTTCGTCCATCTGCAACAAAGTTAAAGAAAATTAACTCAGAAAGCAAAATTATTATCTGTGCATGGACAATAGATATTCTCATACACCAATGATTTTCTTAAACTTTTCTTCACAGTAATTCATCCTCAATATATAAGTTTTTTTTTTCTCTAAATATACTCTGAAATAAGAATGTTAATCAATAACATAACAACGATTCAAGAATTTTGAAGCCCTGATAAAATTATTTATGTTAAAATATATCATAATTTTGAAAGGTCTAAAATAAATTTAAAAACAGATGTTTTTTTCTAATAAAATAATTTATTGTAAAAATTAATAATCAATTATAATAATTTAATTAATTTTTATTAATTTAACTATAATTTTACAATTAATTCAATAGAAATATATCAGTACTTGAGGCTTTTTTTTTTATATATACTTTATTTGCTTTGACGACCTGAAATCGACAATGACTTACTATCCTCTTATCTAAAGGAATTTAACCACATAAGATGTTTCTTCAAGTTAAACTTATTGAAGATTGACCTTAAGAAATTATGACCAAAAAATTTATATACTGTTGGAAGTCTCACATAGACTAGAGATAAGGTCAATTCACAATATATAAGTGAGTGCAATCCTTACCTTGCAAGTCGATTTTGTGGGGTTGAGTTAGATCTAAAAACTCCCTTCTAACATATACTATTGATTTTATTTTATGAGTTGTTTTAATAAATTCATTATAATAGTTTAAAGTGTGTCGTAATTCTTCGAATTTATTTACGCTGATAGACTGTGGAGATTGTCTACTTTTAAAGTATTACTTGTCTATATAAAAGATTTAATACTCAACTTTATCATTTTTATTTGACATGACACTTTCAACTCATACTTGATACAACTTTTTTCACAGGTATTTTCAATATTGTTCAATTTTTTTATTGGGATATACTAGGATGATTAACTACCTTTAAAATATGAGTTATCCATATTAGAAACCTAACATCATATTCAACATATAAAATCTCTAAGGTTTAAGGTTCATGACCCTTGTTTTTCTTATATCACTTAACTTGATTATTTATATTCAACTCATACTTAAATTCCTAACGGTAGTATATGAAATTTGTGATTACCTGAGCAACGATTGTGACTTTAAGAGTGGAAGTTCCAAAGGGCAACACACTGCTGCTAGCAAGAGAAAGATGATGATTTTGGAGCAAAGCCATGATTTTGAGCACAATGTCCTTTTGTTTGTGGCAGTGGATTCCAATGAGAACCTCTTTTTCCAACACTCTTGCTTCAACTTGAGGAAGTGGAGGAGTTGATCTATGAGACTTGGTTTGTTCTTGTTCTTCTCTTGAGCACACTTGGGAATAATATTTCTTTATCAATATTCTTGAATCTGTTCTCTTCCTCTTGTTCTGGTTTTCTAGCTCAACCACTCTCTCTTTAAGTTGTTTCATGTATATCATTGCTTCCCTTAGTACATAGGCCTTGTCTGTCTATACATTATTCATGTTTACAAGCAAAGTTATGTAAACTGTGTTTATAATTAGCAAAGACATTTCATCACATACAATAGTTTAAACATCATTTTTTTTCTTCTGTATTTATAAGATGCAAGAAATTATATATGTATAAAAAAGATAGACTGAACAAAACATTGATCAAATCAAAATTAGAAAAATAAGACATTACTTTATTGCCAAAAAAAAAAGACAAAACACATTAAATGTATTTTTCATCGTTAAATTATTATAAATTTTTTTATTTTGTTCGTAAACTAAATTAATTATAAACTATTTTATCTTTGAATGAAAGTTGTGTAAAATATTATATATATATATATATATATATATATATATATATATATATATATATATATTAATAATTGATTCCTAAGTTATCTAGATGCAGTCTGTGTAACTCTTCCTATGAAACTATGGTATATAGTAATTTGTGATCGAACTTCCTTTATTAATAAAAAATACTTCATATGTCATTTGTTATATTATAGAAATTTTTTAAATAATTTTAAATTTTAATGATAAAAAATAATTAATTACTATAGTAACTAATTTATAAATTAAAATTTATTAATAACTAAAATAGTTTTAAAAGAAAATTATAACTGATCTTAACTAAAATAGTTTATATTATGAATTAGTCTCTAAATTAATAATTAACATCCATTACCGATGTTTTGATTATCAAAAGAATTGATCTCTAATTGAAAAAAAAAAGGTCGTTAGATCGATGTTTAAACATATTTTTATACTAAAATGGATCATTATTTAAGAGTTTTGTATAATATTAAAATACATTTTACACAATTTTCATAACGTTGATGATCAAAATAATTTATAATTTAATTTAAGATAAAATAATATTTTATAATAATTTAAAAATCAAAACATATTTAACCTAGAAATTGATATACTAATTATATATTCTCAATCACTTTTCTTTTCTATTTTTCTTTTTTATCAAATAACATCAATTAAATTCATGCTCCTCTTCCATGCTCACCCTCTACTAAACCCTAAACAAGACAAAGCATAACTATATGATGTATCTAAAATAATATTTTTACTTTAGATCTAGACAATAGTCAGAAGAATCTAAAAGCTGCATGTAATTAATTGTATTTGTTGCTCTCTAGATATTGTAATGTTGCAAGATATTAGTAGGATTTGACTATATTAATTAATTTTTATTGACCTTAATTAATTTTTAAAACATTTTAGTTATATAATTTTATATATGTCAAAGACCAAATTCAAATAATAGTAACACACTTTTGACAGCATATAAGAATGATAATTAGGAGATTTAATCAATACAACTGAAACTTGAAACAGTAAAATACATATTTGAGAAACTTAATCCACAATTAATGATGAAATACGAGAGATTCAATTCTTAGAATTAAGGAATAAAAAACAAATGAACAGCGCACAAACTTTGGTGAAAGTACAAAGATATATTTTGACAACTAAATTATGATAATGTTTTCTTACAACATGAAGTGATAATTTTTAAGTAGTATTGGAATACAGAAAAATAAAAAAATAGACAAATTAAAAATCACTTAAAAAAATGGCAGATCTTAAGAAAGTTATCGAAATAAAGTTGCGAAAATATCATTTTCTTTGTTGAAAAAGGTGAAAAAGTGCATGAAGTTATTGTGGTCCGAAAAGTGCTGTAAAACTAAGCAAAACAGCTTTGTTTTTCTGCAACACTGGTCCTGCTTTCACTGCAAACAAAGCTTTTTTTTCTTTACCACTTCTCTTTCTACCATACTATGCAATGCACTTTTGTTTTGAAAGTCCAAAACTATGCTATGGAACCATGGAACATGGGTCCTCTGCACACATGCACTTTTATCATTCATAGTTCATTGTCTTTTATCAACACTACAAACCTTCTTTACAAAAATGTCATCAATACTCTTTTTAACATATATTATAAAACTTATTATTATATAATATTATGTTCTGGCACATGAAATCAAAATATTCTGTGTGTACTCCTGTAATAATATGTAGCAGTCCTTCTCAAAGGGAATAAATTTCAGTAATAATCAGACAAAGAATCTGTTTTTTTCTTTTGCTGTCTCACCATTGTCTTCCTCTTAATACAACATGTTCAGATCAAGTAACACTACATGCAATTAATCTAGAAATTTTGTTCTTGAAAATTAATTTTATGGATATACTAAATACATTTTTATATTGCAATGGGTCTATATTCGAAGAGAATTCATCGAAAAGATCCATTATCAATAATATATATGATTGTGATGAGTCTATATTCAAAGAAATATAATATCAATAACATAGGAGTCCAAAATGCATACCATTACATTCAACTACAAACTTTAAAGAGAATAAATTTATGAATTTTATCGTTATGTATTGTTTAATTCTTTTATCATTTCTATCTGATGTGAGATTTAGATGTGTAATTGGATTCTTAAAACATATGGAAACCTTGAAATGTGAGAAAACTTGTAGAAAAACAAAGAAGAAAATTTATGAACAAGATGATTGAATGGAGTAGAAAACTAACCTTCTTCAATCCAGGTATGGTGGCAGAAAGTGCTATGAACCTTTCAGTGAGTTCCTGTCTTCTTTTTCTCTCAGCCATGATGTGATCTTGAATCTCAGATGAGCTTCTATACTTCTTGGCACCTTGTTTGGGCTTTGGGGTGCTCAAGACATGGTCATTCTCTGAGCTCAAAAGTGAAGAACATAGGGCATAACTAGGGCAACCACCATGATCATTAGGTCTATTATAATAATGATGAGAAGGTTCCATGGTTGAGTTTTCAAAGGACAAGATGAAGGTGGATGAGGATGGTGCTGCTGAAGAAGAAGAAGCATTGTTGTTTGCAACATCATGAGAAATGATGGAGCTTGAGCTATTACTCTTGAGCATTTTCCCATGCCTCTCATCAAAGCTTGCATCTCCATAGCAACTACTTCCCATGGAAAAAACATTGTTACTGTTACTGTTATCATCGTTGTTATCATCGTATGAGAGCATGGTGGTGGTAGAAGAGTTGTGAAATGAGAAATCTAGTGGTTCAAGGAAAATCCCAGAGAGGACGTTATCTTGAGCAGTGGATTTGTCTTCTTCAGCCATTTCCTATGACAGAAAACACCAAACAGAAGAGTCAAAAGAAGATAAAGATAACAGAAAAAGTTGAGATTAAGATGTGGTGATGATGATCATTGATCACTGTACTGATAGAAGAAGAAGAAGAAAAAAAAGTGGGTGATTAGTACCAAAGAAGAAATCCAAGTTTCCCACGCGTCTTCCATTGAAAGAAAAGTGGAAGAACTGAGTCCAAGGTTTCAGTCTTTTAAGGTACACACGGAAGAACATGGAGACAAGGAAAAAGAGACGAACTCGTTATTCATGCGACGACAATTTCCACCGTTGGATGAAGTGTGATGATCTGTTGAAAATGTTGTCATGGGGATGCAAACCCTTGTTGCCAAAATCAACATTGTCTTCTTTCAAATTAAGGAAATCAATTATTTAGATATTGGGCTCACTTCATTCTGCATGATGCAATCATAAGCTGTGAAGACTCTTAAGATCAGCTTTCTGAGGATTCACGAATTAGATTCTTTTTTTTTTCTCTCAAACACTTTAAAATGATACAAGATCAAAAGCTATTTTATTATTAAAAATTTATAAATTTAAATGTTATATCAGATATTTACTAAAAATAATTTGCTTATTGAGTGTTTAAAATAATTTTTATTTGGGTTAAATATGTTTTTGGTCTCTTACCTTTCGGTGAATTTTGAAATTAGTCTATTTCGAAACTTTGGACTAATTTAGTCTTTTATCTTTCGAAATACGTGAATTTAGTCTTTTAAATCAAATCTTGTTAAGTTTATTTGACATTTCAAGCGTGTTTCATAATAGTATTTGACTTAACATTAAAGCAAAAATGTGTCTAATTCCAAAATTTACTGAAAGTTAAGGGACCAAAAACATATTTAACCATTTTTATTTTGGTTTATATGTATTATCTTCTAATGTTATCAAGATATAGACAATTTGGATATTACTTTTGTTCTTTTGTTTTGAATCCTACACTTCAAGAAAATAATTTATTAATGATAAAAAATATTAGTTTTTACCGTGATTAATTTAGATATCAATATATAAACTAAAATATATTGATAACTAAAATAGTTTCAAAAAATTATAATTGATTTCTAAATTGATAACTAAAATAATTTTTATCATGAATTGGTTTCTAAAATTGGTAACTATAACATTAGTTACCAAGTACCAAAAGAATTGATGTCTAAATTAGTTTATAATTAAAAATTGATTTTTAAATCGATCTCTGAATATAATTTTTTATCATAAAATTGATCACTGTACGATAGTTTTCTTGGTATTATTAATTTGTCTTCTTTCTCCTATCTGATCCAATTCATTGTTATTACTTGTTATTGAAAAGTGAATAAATAAGTTGATAACGAAAAAAGATCAAAGAAGAAAAAATTGTAAAGGACAAAGAATATAAATTTTCTATAAATTGTGAAATTTTAAATTACATGAATTTTCTATTTTTAGTAATAGTAAAGAGTAATAAAGAAACTTCAGAAAATGAAAACTGATGAACCACGATTTTAAAAATTAAATTACATCGAAAATATTTTAATTTTAAATTGGTCTTGAATTTGAGAAATAATCTTTTCATAATGCAAAAACGTTCTATTTTTAGTACACGAAAAGCTTCATACAACCTCTGAATGAATGAAGCTAATTGAACGTAATTTGAACTCTAATGAAGTCTCTGTCAGCTAATATAAGAAAAGAAACTAATCCACATGTTATTCTTTGCAATTTCTCAATAAACCTACATCAATTTCTAAAAATCATAAAAAATAGCACAAGAGTTCAAATTAGCAAATTATATATTCAAAATGAGACCATAGAAGTGTAGAGTTCAATTAATGTAACTATAGTTCAATGTAACTATAATCAACTCAAAATGATGTCTAAAAAAATGTTACACTCGAAACATTAAATGAATTTAAGATAAGAAAACAAAGCATTTGAAAAACAATAAAATTATAAAAATGTTAAGAAAATATATATGCTATAGGTAGACAAAAAAATAAAAAATATTTAATTTATAAGTTAGTTTATATTATATATATGTATACGAAATCATATTTTTGTGCTTTTTTAATGATTAAATTGAGAGTGTTTTATATTTCCACAAAACCAAATTGAAGATTTTATACCTATTAACTATCTAAGTGTGTTCATATTAGTTTATTAAATCGTCTTATACTTTTTTTTTTGTTAATAAAAATATACAAATGCATGTTCCATTATTTTTTATTTTGCATAATTTTATTTAGGTTAAATTATGTCTTTGGTCTCCATTTTCATAGAAAAAATATTTATTTGGTCTCTATTTTCATTTATCTCAATTTGGTTCCTATTTTGAAAAATTTGATGCAATAAAGTTTTTTTCATTAATGGTGTAGTAATAGCATTAAGGAGATGTCATGTGTCAGGTTCTGAATATTTTGATCTTTTTAAAATTTTTAAAATTTATTTTATTTTATTTTATTTTTTATTTTATTTTTTTATTTATTTATTTATTTTCTGATTAAAAAAATAAAAAATTGTCATGCAGCAAGCTAACATCGTGCCACGTGACAGTGACAGTGTGATGTGACAGTGACAGTGTCACATGTCACTGGTATGCTATGTGTCATTTTCTCATTCTCAATTTAGTTCTTGTATTTTTATTTTCCCAATTTAGTCACAATTTTTGCTCATACATTGATTAGACGAGTCTATTCATACACATATTAGATAGTCTATTAATACATTAGATGACTTTATTAATTATTTGATTAAACGAGTCTTAATGCACATTAAGATCAGTCTATCCATATAATGATTAGATGGGTGGAACTAGGGATGGCAACAGGTCAATTGGGTATGGATAGTGCCTATTCACAACTCGACCCGCAACAAAAAAATTCACTCGCTACCCACCCTACTACCTGCGCGGGTATCCATTTTAAAAATACGCGGGTATTTTAAAATCCGTGGATACTCGTGGATAACTGCAAATATTTTAAAAAATATATATTTTATAAATATTTAAAATTAAAATTAAATAAAATTACAAGAAAATGTAAAATAAAATATAAATACAAATTAAATTAAATTAAATTTTAATTTTAATTTTAATTAAATTTAACTTAATAAAACAAATTTTATTTTTTTACAGGTAACGGGTACATGCAAGTATGGATAGTATGATACCTGCACCCGATCCGCTTATAAGCGAATATTAAAATATCCGTTACACACTACCCGTGGGTAATAAATACCCGCGGGTACCAACTATCCGTCATAGATTTTATCTGTGGATACTGACGGACACAGATATTCTTGTCATCCCTAGGTGTAACAATACATATTGAATAAATGTTTCCATATATATCAACCAAGACTGACTCACCCGACATTCAGTCGAGGCTGGTTGGGCCACATTGTGGTTGGGATTGACTCAACCGAATTTGAACCCAATCCGACTCAATTGAATTTCGGGTTGGGTTGCCTAGGCCATATTTCAGGCTGGGCTGACTCAACCAAATTTCGACAGGGACTGACTCAGTCAACCTTCAGTTAATGCCGTCTCAGGTCAACCCTCATACGGGACCAACTCGATTGAATTTTGACCAGTGTCAACTCAATCGACGTTTAGTCAAGGTCGGCTTAGCCTGACCCTTGTTCAGGTATGAGTCATGATGACCCTCCTTGAAGGAATACTCGAGCAAACCTTTAGTTGGGATTAACTCTGGCCAAACCTTGGGTAGGGATGACTACAATTAATTATATGCCAGAAATAACAATTTCCAGAAAAAAATAATTAACACTAACGAATAGTAGGTTCATCGAAAAGGAAAAAAGTAACCCTTACTCTAGATATACCATTTTATAATAAAATAGAAAAAAATTGTGTTGAGCATATATATATATATATATATATATATATATATATATATATATTTATAAATTAAAAAAATGCAAAAAAATGAGCCTAAGCCTATTTCATTTAAAACTAAAACATAATATTATAACTAACAATGTTTAATAATATCTTACCCATATCTAATAAAGTACAATTTACAATTATAATATAGTTTAATAATTTTATAAAATATACAATTTTAGACTAGAATGAAGGTACAATAAATTTTAGGTCTAAATTTTTTTTCCTTTAACTTTTGGTGAAAATTGGAATTAGTCCCTTTTTCAAAACTTTAAACCAATTTAGTCCTCCATCTTTAGAAAGTAGTGGATTTAATCCTTTTAACCATATTTTGTTAAGTTTATTTGACGTTTCAAACACATTTCTCACTTAATATTGTAGTGAAAATGTGTCAAATAAGATAAACAATTTAATATTATCATGAAACGCGTTTGAAACGTGAAATCAACTTAACAAATTTTAGTTAAAGAAAAACTAAATTTACGTATCTTTGAAGTTCGAGGATTAAATTAGACCAAAGTTTTAAAAGAAAACTAATTCTAAATTTTACTGAAAATTAAGGGACTAAAAATATATTTAACTCTAAATTTTAGTTTGCAGTTAATATTAGCAAATTAAAATTTAATGGATAGACGTAACGATTAAACTAAGTGAGCACATATTTCGTTCATTAAAACAAAATTATGTTGGTCTTTCCTAGCAGATAAATAGAAGACATAACATGGTTATAAAGTGATTGGTTGTATTTCTATTTTGAATGGTTTATGATTTGGGCCTGTTAGCTTTTTGGAGTCATTTGTTGCTTTCAATGTCAGATGTGTGTGGCCTTTCTACCAAGACTTCTCCATTCAAGACAACTCACATTTTTTTAAGAATGGAAAAAAGATTAATACTTTTCATTTTTAAGAAAAAAATATTAAAATAACATTTTATTATTTTTAAAAAAATAACTTTGCATGGTTTAAATAAATCAAATACTGAACTAATTTTGAGTTTAGCAAGTAGTTAATATGATTTTCAGGATAAAAATACAAATACTAAAAATGATGTCATCAGCAAAAAATATGAATCATAAGTGTTATATATAGGCAACCATACCATATTATCATTATATAAACAAAATAATGTTTTATTTGGATTAGAAAATAGACACTGAAAGTGTGAAAAAAAAGTGAGAAGTAAAAATATTTTGAAATAAATGATATAAGTAAAAGTATACAAAAAATTAAATATTTATGTTATCATTAATATTTTTAATTATTATTTTGATTACTTATTTTATTATATAAGTTTGATAGTTTTTTTCTTCTTCTTATTGTTATAATAATTTTTTAAATTTTATTAAAAATGTTGTTAATTTTGTCTAGTTTTGTAAAAATAAGTAAATATAATATCTATAGTTAAATTAAGAATAACGAATGATATGAATAATAAATGTTATCTTCTAATTAAAAAATAACTTGGCGATAAAAGTACCAAGTGACACTAAAAAAAGAAAAAAAGTAGACCAACATGCAAATATTTAAAGTAATTAATGAGATAAAATTAAGAAAATATCCTTAGTGAAAAAGAAAAGTTTTCTTATCTTCATTATAATAAAAATCAAGAATATCAATACAAAATTTAAACATAATTAATCATGTTTAGGCCCTTAGGTGATTATATCGTAATACTTTATTAAAATTAAAATATAATTCTAGTTTCTATAATTTAGTGTATTTCTATTTTTAATTTTGAAGAAAATAATTAATAACATTTTCAATATTTTGTTTTTGTTCATGTTACCAAGAAGATATAAAAACCTAAGTCTTGAAAACATTATATTTGTTAAGTAGACCATCATTCAAAATACTACTAAAAATTCTCTTATTACATAGGAATTTTCTTGCGAATTCTTATTATAAAATCCTAAATTTTGAAATCATTATATTTGTTAAAGACCGTCATTCAAGACACTACTTAAAATTCTCATATATTACATGGAAATTTTCTTGCAAATTTGTTAAAAAAATTGCAAGAAAAGACTTTTTCCTGTTAATTTTTCTAAGAATTTTAATTTGCAAGTAATTCCTTCGTGAGTAATTATTTTCTACAAAATTATAAAATTCGCAAGTATTTCCTACAAAACTTGTTGCAAAAAGTGTTTTATACAAAATATTTTACAAAAAAATTGATAGCAATTTCCTACAAATTGTTTTTCATAACAAAATTTATAAGTATTTCCTACAAAAAAAATTCAAAACAAAATTGGCAGAAGTTTTTTTAGTAGTGAGATTTAATGATTAAATAGGCAAATGAATTGAAAATAATAACGATAATAAGATATTATAGAAAATAATATTAGATAAATATAATTACTAATACTAAAGATTAAAAAAATATAAGTTTTTATATTTAAAATACACCAAAAATATCATAATATTATGTCTAAGTTTCAATTTTACAAGATGATGTTATTTAACAATAACAACTTTAGATTTGAAAAAAAAGTTAAATATGATTTGATCTTTAACTTTCAATAAAAATTAGAATTAGTCTCTCTTCAAAAAATTTGTGCAATTTAGTCCTCCAATTTCAAAAATGTGTGAATTTAGTCATTTTAACCAAATTTTGTGAAGTTTATTTGACGTTTCAATTGCATTTCATGATAGCATTTGAGTTGTTTATACCGTTTGACACATTTCCACTTCAATGTAGCTGAGAAACATGTTTGAAACTTTAAATAAACTTAACAAAATTTGGTTAAAATGACTAAATTCGTAATTCAAAGGACTTCATGCATTTCTAAAGTTGAAAAACTAAATTGGGTCAAAGTTTCGAAGAAGGACTAATTCAAATTTTTAGTGAAAGTTAAGGGACTAAAGACATATCTAACAAAAAAAAATACATATCTACTTAAAAACTAAGAAAACAAACTACTAGGGATATTACCCAAACATCCATGTCTGAAATGCTTACATGTGTCCTTTTGTTTGTTTGTTTTTTTATCTTTTTGGTCTCCTAAAGTTGGTGTTTGGGAAATTACGCACTGAACCCTTTGTTTTGGTTTGTAATTTTTTTTCCAGAATAAAGCCAATGGGTTTTTCCCGTTATTTGTGTGCTTTCCCGCTTTTCCAACCCTTTAATTTCAATTTTGATTTACGTATTGGATGACAGGGAACCATCCTTCAACCTTTCTCCTTCTTGTATTCATCTTTTCCATTTTCTCTACTGGTTTGTTTTATGATCTTTTTCCCATTATCAACATATTCCCCTCTTTCAATCTTATTCTTTTCATTTATTCAATCTCACTATCTTCTTTCTTGCCACCCTTGCCCTAGGGTTTTTAATCTTGTTTTCCTTTCCATTTTCTTATGCACCCTATGTTGAAAGGTTGAAGGCTAACATGAAAGCATCGTCGAACATGGAAAGCAGAGGGCAATCGAAGATGATTTTGACGATTGAAGGTTGCACTAATGTAAAATAGGCTTTTTATACCGGTTAAAAAAGATTTTTTATACCAGTTCTAGCATCGATATAGATACAGACAATATAGAAGGTTCGATCTTGTCATAGCAAACGACGAACGCGATAAGACTTCAACGACAACAGACGAATTAGATGAGATCCCAATGTGGCGAGTAAATGGAGAAGGAACAAAAGAAGGAGAGCACCAAGTTTGGAGGAGCAAAAGGAGTGTGAAGTGCGAAACGTGAGTCGGAAGCGCAAAGTGTCAGAGAAAATATTCTATACTGTTATAATGTAGAACAGTCCAAAAATGTTACTACTGTTTATGCTTGTTCTAGCTTCTAACATGTATAATAATTCTTCTCCAATGTCAAAAAAATGCTAGTAGATCACTATCTATTCCCCTTATAGATTCAACATGTATAAAAGAACTTATATCATTTATAAGATTGCACTTACTTCTTTTTAGACATGTCAAAGTGAGTCAACCCGACTCACACGGGTTGGCTCACCACGAGCCGGGTTGAAAATGAGTGAACCCAATCCAGCTCACTTTATGGTGAGCTAGAAATTTTGTAACCCGGCTCAACCCACTACGGGTTGGTGGGTTAAGTGGGTTGGCTCACCAACCCACCTAAAAAAAATTATTTATTTATTTATTTATTAGTATTCAAATATAGAAAAAGAAGTTCTTTTTCCATATCTGATAAGATTTAAACTGATATAATATATAGGTATAAAAAGCAAATTTTGTACTAGTGTTGGAAGGTTCAACCTTTGATCGGACAATGATTTCTTCATCGAAGGCCTTATTATTCTTCATCATCAAAGGTTCTTCCTCTACATCTTCTTAATCAAATTAGGTTTTCTTGATTTGGTTTTCGTCTTGATTTAGTTTTTGTCTTTTCCGTTCGTAAAGAAGTTTTTTTTTTTTTTTTTTTTATGTGTGTAATAATAACATCCAAATTAATTCTTCTTCTTCTGCTTTGTTCCAAAATATACCCATCCTTGCCATTCTTAGTTTTTGGCTTAACTCTTCATTTAGATTCTATGTATTTTTAGTTTTTGGATTGAGTTTCTTCTTTGTTTTGCTAGGTACCCATCTTGCCATTCTTAGTTTTTGAATGGGTTGAGTTTCTTCTGGGTGTGTGAAGGTAAGTATCAAAGGTTATATGGTTGGTTTTTTATTTTTTATTTTCTATTTGTAATGTCACTATCGGGTCAACTTGGTATAGTTTTACTTATTAAATCATCATGTATTTTATGTTTTTATTTTAAACTTAGGGTTTGCTGTATTTCGTTCCGGAAAGATTTGGTTTGTGCTTGGTATGGATTTTGTGGACGAAAGTTTGAAACTTGTATGCTAGTTGCAGCTGATGTGGCAAAGTGCCATATTGTAATAGGAGTTTGTGACGATCTTATGCTAAAAAAAATTCCAAAGTTACTTTTTACATTTTTTATGTTTATTTGGTTCTTATTTCTTGTTAGTGCTTTTCTATTTTTTGAATTGTGGTCTTTTGATATGTATTTCATAGTCTAGATTTTGTTAAAGTTGTCATTAAGCTTGGTAATACTCCAATTTCTTGGAAAACTCATAAATAACAAACAGTTTCTGCCTTTTTAACTGAAGTTGAGTATCGATCAATGACTAAAACAACTCAAGAATTAATATGGATTAAAGATATTTTCTCCTCTCTCAATATTGAATACTCTCTGTTTCACCTCTATTGTGAAAATCAAATAACACTCCACATTGCAAAAAACCCTATTTTCCATGAACGGATATGTAAGTTAACCGTCACTTTTTACTAGATAAGATAATCCAAAATCTTTTCCTTTTCCCTCCTATATTCGGATGACTACTCAACTAGCTAATCCAAAAAGTTATATATATATATATATATATATATATATATATATATATATATATATATATATATATATATATATATATATATTTTTTTTTTTTCTTCATGGAATAAGGAAGAAAATTTCAGCATGTCTTTCCTATACTACAAATTTATTTAATAAAGAACATACCAAACCATTTAATCGAAACTTATCTTTTGCTCTGCCAAAACTTTCCACTTGTGTGCCACCTGAGAAAGGATCGTGGTAGCAGCCCCATCTGGTTTGAGAGCATTTGTGGCAGCTTCTTTCAACTCCTTCACTCTCTTCCTCATTTCTCTTCCTTCTTCTTCTTCCATCAAACACTTTATCATCTCAACAATTTCCACCCTTTCCACCAACCCATCTTCACTCACTCTTGCCCTCACTCCCACTTTCAAACCCTCACTCATCACAACCGCATTCATTCTCTGCTCTGCAAACAGTGGCCACGTGATGAGTGGCACACCATGCACCACACTCTCCAGCGTCGAATTCCACCCACAGTGACTCAAAAACCCACCAACTGAACCATGCCCTAGGATCTCAATCTGGGGTGCCCATGAAGGAACAACCATACCTTGTTCTTTGGTCCTCTCCAAGAACCCACTTGGCAAGAACTCCAATGGGTCCGCATCTTTTTCTCCACCAAGATAACCAGCATTGGCCTCATGACTTGGTGCTCTCACAACCCACAAAAACTTGTGCTTGCTCAACTCCAAACCATGTGCCAGCTCATTCATTTGCTCTTGCGACAGTGTTCCACCACTCCCAAAACAAACATACAGAACCGAACCATCTTGTTGTTTGTCCAACCATGTCAGACACTCCAACCCAGTTGTCGAATCAGCTGTAGCTGTCCCAGTTTGAACAATTGGTCCAACAGGATACAGAGGAGGGTAACCCCTTTCCTCATCTTTGAATGCTCTGATTGGACCTGTTTCCAGAAAAAAAAATCAGAAATAGTTTGCAATTGACCCTTTTAGTAAATTGAATCAGAAGAGAATAAATTTGCATTTACCTGTCTCCAATTCCAGGAAGCTGTTGATGAAGATTCCATCAACAAAACGGTAGGATTCGTAGCGTTTAAGAGACATTTTGTAGAACTCACTCTTTCGATCCTGTGCTTGAGCATAGAGATCCCTGCCATGAAAGGGCACGCACCCTGGTACTGTGATGGGGTGAGGCAGATCTCTGTACTCGCAGAACGTTTCTCTGTCGAGCGTGGGCAAGTAGAAGTGCGTGCAGAGAGTGGTTGCGGCGGAGGGGAAGTAAACGTAGGACAACATGTTGAACTCTTGAGCAAAATGAAGCGCCTCATGTGCGAAGGTGTCAACCACCATGGCCACGTGGGGGGTGTTGGAGGTGATGGAGCTGAGCGTGTGGTGGATGGAGGGCATGGAGAGAGTCATGGCGTGCTGGATCTGCAGCACCACCGGAACCCCCTGAGGAAGGTGACGGAGGCTCACCGGCGGAAGAAAAATGGTGGAGATTCTTGGTGGAAGGGTTTGGAGAATGGGTTTTGCAGCATCTGGGAGAGAGCCTAGTATTGGAATGATGCATGTGAGGTGAATGTGAGGGTGAAGGTTCACCAGAAGCTTTGAGAAGTTGATAATGGGGACGAAATGGCTGAACCCTGCACTGGGAATCACTGCTATGTGCGTTGCTTTTGCCATGCACGCAGATCAGAAGATTATACCAAGAATTGAAGATATATACGATTAAGAAAAAAAATTGCATCACCTTGTTTTTTTTTTTTTTTTTACAACCAAACAACATGATAAATAAATTAATATCTGTTTTACAGCTATAGAATTGAGTGGTTTTTACTTATTAGTTTGTTTCCTTTTGTTTTTGGTGTCACATGGAGAATATAGAAAACCTCATATACGACAATGGTTACTACCAAGAAGTTTATATCATCATTGTTGTTTCCTTTTTGTTTTTTTACATCATGCACGTCCCAAATAACCCGACATGTCGGGTCTATCTTATTTGATAGATCCATTTTTATATATGATATGCTATGCTCCTATCATTGTCCTTATTGCACACAAAAAATTTTCGACACAATATTACTTGGCTAAATATTACTTTATAGGTACTTTATAGTATTGAATTCATTCTTACTTGTGTCGAAAATTTTATAGTATAGAAAATTTTATATTAATAAAGTAATACTATAGTTACTTGGCTAGATAAAATTTTATTGAAGTCATTTACTTTATAGTATTGTTGAAAATTTAATTTATTTGAATTTATAAAAATACATTACAAAAGGTCATTAAATAATAATTAAATTTAGAGTCTAAAAATAATTAGTCGCTAAAATAATTAATTTAGATACAAATTTATATATTAAAAAATATTTGTATCTAAAGTAGTCTCTATTATAAATAAAAAATTATAATTGAATTGTGACTTAAAAAGTAAATTGGTCTCTAACATTAACTACTAAGGTTTTAGTTATCAAAGAATTAATATATGAAATAATCTCCAATTAAAAGACAATTAAGCAAGGTCTCTTTCTAGTTATATTACATTTTTCATTTCTTTTTCAAAATCAATAGAGTTAGATTTAGACTAAAAATATTGTAAAATTGGGCTAAACTGAATTGACGTGATTAAGTGGTAAAAATGGCATTGAGCCACATAAAGCAAATCTTCATGAGTAGAAAACTTCAAACACCAAACTTGCAGTTGAGTCATGGATACTCCTTTCCAGAGAAGTTACTTCAGGAGTTGAGCATCATGAGCATGGTTGGGCTGCAAAGCAGACTCACATATGGAAGGAAAACATATGTTATTGAGCCACAAAAGTGTAACTGAGCACCACCCTGGACAGTTTATAAAAATAAAGTTGCAACTCTATTTTGAGAGAGCCTTTTGGTATAGCTTTTTAGATGAAATCTTAGAGAGAGAATTAGGTTAATCCATGAACTTTGTAAAGATCCTTCTATATATTTATCGTATATCTTTTTGAGAGCGTAAGAGAGCTATGACTACCCAAGTTATATGTATTCTTTACAACCACCATGAGGAGCTAATCTCTCTTATATTGAGGTTTAATGTAACCCTTTGAACTCTCTTGTACTCGTATTATTTTATTTATCTAAGTATGCTTTTATTTACATGTTTATGAATTAGTTTGTACATGTTGTTGGATGAATTGATCACCAATCTTATTTCACTGGCTTGGGATAGAGTGGGCATTGGTTAAGTTGTGGTCCAACTAATTTTCTTCCTACTTTTAGATTCTAGGAATATATCTAAGGCTTTAATTGCTTATAGAGTCCTGAACTTAAAGTAAGTGATTCGTTCAAACAATCACTAAAAAATCATACTGGAGTTTGATGATCTTAGGCTCTAGATGCTAGGAATCAATCTGGAATTACACTTAAGAGCACTCTCAGGATATGAATAATTACATGTAGAGGAATCAAAACTGAATTAGTACAAGAGAGAGATAAGTGGTGAAATGTAATCTCAACACATCTTTATCATATTGAAATCAAATATTTTATTTAAAATCTGTTACAATACATTTTTATACAACTCAAACATTGTTTTATTCATATCAAAGACGTTCTAAACATTGTGTATTCTTTCAAATCCATTTAGATACAACACTTGTACTATATAATTACCTAGTATATTTGCTAGGAAATTGATTTCATTATAGTATCAAAAATGGGTGGATCTAAATGTTCATGACCCTTGATTAGTGTTGTTGAGTTGAGGTTTGGTAGTAGAGTAAACCCATTCTAGTGGATCTTCTGAAAGCAGTAAGAAGTTTGATCGAAAGAAAAACGCACCATATAGGAGAACAAATATTTTTAGAAATACAAACAACCCACTAAAAGTTAGGCAAAAAAGTGATCTAGAGCGTGAGAAATTGGAAAAGTGAAAAGAAATACTGAGAAACCAAAGAGGAAAAAAGGAAAACAATTTCCAATTGGAAGCCCCACTATATGAAAAGGGAAATTAAGCATCCAAAATTTTTCTTGGGACTGAGAGATGAAGATTCAAAGAGAGTTAGAATAATTCTAAGGTATTCGAGTACAACGATAATGAATGTACAAAAAATAAGAAAAGAGAGAAAGTGGAACTGAAGTGGAAAATTAGAATATGTGAAAATTTATTGCAATTTATTACAGAAAAACATTGACACATATAGGGGTTTGAGAAAGTACACGTATTTCTTACTAGAGATTATCATAACTTATGTTGATAAATCGTTAAAATTAATATTTTTTGTAGCGAACTCTTCCGTAACTATAACAAAAAATACAAATCATTCCTTAAAATACTATTTGAATATTTACAAAATAATGAAAATTCTTCCTTTGTGTACCTACGACTCAAGCACATGCAAAGTTATCAATACAACATACAGAAGAAAAAGTGAAATATTAATAAGAATAAAACAAATTTACAATTGAAAAAAAAAAATATAACATGATTGTATTTTTGATGAATATTGAACACTTCTTTTTGTCAACAAGAAAAGAAAATATAATGTGTAATGTACTCTAAGAATTTTTTTTTTTAGAAAATCAGTAAGTTCTGTATAAAATTATTGAAAAGTGTTCTTAAAAAACTCGAAAGGTTTTTTTAAAGCAGTTTGAAATTGCTTATTGATATTAAAAATTATGTTTAAATATAATCAATTATTAATATTTTTATGGTAATTTAGAAATTATTTTTAATAATTATAGAAACTATTTTTAATAATTATAACAGATTATCATTAATCACAACCGATTATTAATTTGAAAAAAAATGCAGTTCTTTAAATTGCTTTAGATAATTAATTAATTGTGAATTTTATGAATATCATATTTTAATAGGATAACTGATTATATAATGAATTATAAACTTGATCGATTATTATATTAAAAAAAATATATATCAATTAGCAAACGAACTCATAATTTTCTTAAGATTAATTGATATTTTATATTTCATCATACCAAGATAATTAATAATGGAGAAAGAATTCATGAATATGAAATATGAATCATCAAAGCAAAACTATCGGTGTCATTCATTACAAAGCAAAACTAAACATAAGAAGTAACAAAGCAAAGATCCAAAAGCATTCAGCAAAACCTGTTTTCGCAGGCCAAACTTTTTCACATGAATGCTAACTGAGAAAGGGTTTTGGTAGAAGATCCATCTTCTTTGATAGCATTAGCAGCATCTTCTTTCAACTCCTTCATTCTCTTCCTCATTTCTCTTCCTTCTTCTTCTTCCATCAAACACTTTATCATCTCAACAACTTCCACCCTTTCCACCAACCCATTTTCACTCACTCTTCGCCTCACTCCCACTTTCAAACCCTCACTCATCAAAACCGCATTCATTCTCTGCTCTGCAAACAGTGGCCACGTGATGAGTGGCACACCATGCACCACACTCTCCAGCGTTGAATTCCACCCACAGTGACTCAAAAACCCACCAACTGAACCATGCCCTAGGATTTCACTCTGGGGTACCCATGAAGGAACAACCATACCTTGTTCTTTTGTCCTCTCCAAGAACCCACTTGGCAAGAACTCCAATGGCTCTGCATCTCTTTCTCCAACAAGATAACCAGCATTTACGACATCATTCGGTGCTCTCACAGCCCATAAGAACTTGTGCTTACTCAACTCCAAACCATATGCCAGCTCTTTCATTTGCTCTTGCGACAGTGTTCCACCACTCCCAAAACAAACATACAGAACCGAACCATCTTGTTGTTTGTCCAACCATGTCAGACACTCCAACCCAGTTGTCGAAGCAGCTGTCACTACCAGAATATATTGAGTTAGAGTCCAAATATTACCGTCGGCTTATTTTTGGAAGCTATTAGAGTCCATAAAAATGACCCAGAACGGACACAAAATAGACAAAATAAGATATCAGGCTTAGCGTTGGTTAGTTCACGCAAAATTTTTACATTAGCATCCGCTTAGGGACGCTAATTGATCAACATGAACAAAAAATTAAATAAAAAATGATATCATTTTCTTAGCAAGGGTGATGGGACACTATTTTATCTTGCATAAGTGTCGGCTAAATGACGCTTCTATTTGATTTTTAAAATAATAATAAAAGAATTAAATTAGTCTAATATTAGCGTGGTACTGGGGAAGGTACAGATATTAAAAAAATGGATAATGATATTCTAACAAAATTTTTTGACAAGGTTTTGACACAGCTTACGTGGCAGCAGTTTTTTTAATTTTTAATAACTGAAAATCTTTGTTCGCACGTGCAGTTGAGAGGGAAAGAAAAATGAGATTAAATGTCCTTTAGAGAGAGAAAGAGAAGAGAAAAAAGGGAGGAGGTTCGTTCCGCAATGAGAAGTGAAGAGAGAGAAGGTGGAAATACCAACTTGCGGCCGGAGTTAGAAAGTGAAGAGATAAAAGGGGGAAAGTGAGGCCTGGGTGGGGCGGCCGAAGTTAGAAAGTGAAGAGATAAAAGGGGGAAAGTGAGGCCTGGGTGGTTTCGAACTGAGAAAGTCAAGACAGAGAAGGGGGAAAGTGAGATTCCGGCAACCATTTGGGTTGGTGGTGGTGGTGGGTCGTTATCAGGCAATGCGAGAGTGAGAAGAAGTGGTCGACGACAAGGAATTCGTCAGCCCAAGCGTACAATCGACCCTTTGGCAATTGTATGTCAGGTTACAACAGCAGGTTGAAATGTTTTTTAGTTATTGCAGTGCAAATAGGAAAAGGTAGCACTAGTCCCCCACATAGTACTGATTTAGTCCCCAGTTAATGTATGCAGCATATGTGTGACAGAATTCAATATTGTAGACGTATTTAACAACTTTTAATTCATTGTACAATACTGATTAATTTCAACTTCACTCCACAAGTAGTTACACCTAACTCCCCACTTACCATCAGAGGTTTGAATGTTGCATGTACTAAGTCTACATCCAAACAAATTACTTCATTTGGAATGGATAATACACGGGAAAATTTGTTGGGAAAAATGAAACACAAATCATGTGTTTACACATTTTAGTAATTGTGTTAACGTTTTCTGCAGTTTTGTTAAAAAGGTTTGCCATTACTCCCCACATATGTATGCATAAGTGCCCATATATGCGTGAAATGTTTTTTAGCGGTTTATGTAGTTGACAATGCACAAAATTAAACGAATGCAATGTTAATTACTGTACTGGACTTGGTGATTGACTTCATTGTTCACTTACATGATGGCCATTGGTCGACTCAGGCGATTAAAGAATAATTTTGATTCAACGTGGAAGCACTATTGAAATAGTCGAACTGTACTCCCTACATACGGGTGAGTAACTCCCCTTTTTAGTTCGATGATGACAAATATTTATTTTCTTAAAGCATGAAATATGAATGAGGTATTTAAATAAAATTATTTGAAAATGGCTAACGCTTGAGTCACGCCAAGGAATTTATTTGTAAACGAATGAAATAGGAATAAGGCTTGACGACATTTTACTTAGGTTTTTTTCTATGTCCTGCACCTTTGTTGAGAAAACTTTGCTTCAACTCCCCACGTACTACTTCCTTACTCCCCACATCGGCCTCAGTTGTTTATGCAGTTGTTTGGCCATATTAAATCCACCTAATTCCGATCATTCAATTTAAATTGGGCAATTAGACGTCGTGATTTATCAACTACATGGTCAACGGTTCGAAGAGGCTACTTAAGAATAGTTTTTCTTCCATATTGTAGCAGTGTTGCAAAAGTTAAACTCTACTCCCCACTTACGTACGCATAACTCCCCGCTTTTGAATGCAGTATATGTTTGGGGTTCTGTGAGGGTCCAGTCACATTAAATTAAATTATTTGAAAATGACTAACGCTTGAGTCACGCCAAGGAATTTATTTGTTTACGAATGAAATAGGAATAAGGCTTGACGACATTTTACTTAGGTTTTTTTCTATGTCCTGCACCTTTGTTGAGAAAACTTTGCTTCAACTCCCCACGTACTCCTTCCTTACTCCCCACATCGGCCTCAGCTGTTTATGCAGTTGTGTGGCCATATTAAATCCACCTAATTCCGATCATTCAATTTAAATTGGGCAATTAGACGTCGTGATCTATCAACTACATGGTCAACGGTTCGAAGAGGCTACTTAAGAATAGTTTTTCTTCCATATTGTAGCAGTGTTGCAAAAGTTAAACTCTACTCCCCACTTACGTATGCATAACTCCCCGCTTTTGAATGAAGTTTATCTTTGAAAAGAACACCAAACAACCACATACACATCCTCTGCGTAATACGACCGAAAAACGTTACCTTTGGCTTAAACAAATTAAATGGGCTCCGCCAAAGGGTCGATTGTACGCTTGGGCTGACGAATTCCTTATCGTCGACCACTTCTTCTCACTCTCGCATTGCCAGATAACGACCCACCACCACCACCAACCCAAATGGTTGTCGGAATCTCACTTTCCCCCTTCTCTGTCTTGACTTTCTGAGTTCGAAACCACCCAGGCCTCACTTTCCCCCTTTTATCTCTTCACTTTCTAACTCCGGTCGCAAGTTGGTATTTCCACCTTCTCTCTCTTCACTTCTCACTGTGGAACGAACCTCTCCCCTTTTTTCTCTTCTCTTTCTCTCTCTAAAGGACATTTAATCTCATTTTTCTTTCCCTCTCAGCTGCACGTGCGAACAAAGATTTTCAGTTATTAAAAATTAAAAAAACTGCTGCCACGTAAGCTATGTCAAAACCTTGTCAAAAATTTTTGTTGGAATATCATTATCCTAAAAAAATATAACAAAATTTTGTTTGTCCGCTAACCGACGCAATATGAAGAGAAATAAATAAAAAATTAAAGTAATGTGAGACAGAACAAAAAATAGTATTAATTTTATAAATATAGAGGTCGGTTAGCCGACACAATATAATATTAAAAAAGAAAAAAATATTTATTTCATTGTGAGATGGATTGCCCTAATTCTAAAAGCTATTATTTTATATCGTATGTGTCGGATGGCCGACGCCAAGAGAAAGAAGTAGCTGACAATTTCACTTTCCCAATTTCATTTTCAACTTCCCTCTTCATTTTCATTTTCAAGTTCATCTCTCGCGCTTAACTCTTCCTCTCTCTCAATTTTCATTTGTTGCCATCTAATCCCTCTCCACAAAGTATCATTGACCAATTCGCAAACCGATAGAGTTGCCTTTCTTCTTCAATTTGCTCTCAGCCCAAATACTCACTTTTGCCCTAAAGACGTGGAGCTTGAGATATCAAAGTCAAAGTGAAGGCGTTGTTTTTGAAGATGTGGTGGGTTCGGCGCTGAAGACGCGATGGAGCTATCGAGTTTTCGCCCTGAAGACGTGGTGGGTTCGTGTTCGTGGCTTCGATGTTGGAGGTGGTGGCTGGTGGACACCGAAAGAGTGTTGGTGGCTTCGAAGTTTTCTCACGTTCATAGTGAAATGAGCTAGTGAGTTTCAATAACTCATATTTGATTAGGTTTATCAATTGAAGAAATTGGTTTTTCCAACTGATTAAGCCCCCATTGAATGCCCTGTTTTGCAGATGTTTTGATCTTCCCAAGTGAAGGCGTGGTGGTGGGAGACCAACTGAAAAAACAAGGTCGTTATAGTGTTGGAGCGGTGGCACTGCAATGTTGGAGCGGTGGTTGTGGTGTAAACAACAAGAGTGAAGAAGTTGGTCCCTTTTTCTGGCATTCTAGTGGTCTATGAAACAACTTGGTAACTCCACAAACTCCTAATATATTTGCATAGGTTTATTGATGATATGTGGGTTTATTGATTGATGTTTATGCATATGTGAATGGTTGCATTTTAAGGGTTGGTTTTTTTGTTGTTGTATGTTATGTTGAAGAACCGTATGTTGTGTTTGGGATTTAATCTGAAACTAATTTCAGTTGTTAAATTACTTGATTTCTCTTGGCATAGGTTTCTGCAGTGTTGGAATGGTGGTCCTGCAATGTTGGAGTGGTGTTTTTGGTGTAGACCACAAGGGTGAGGAAGTTGGTCCCTTTTGGCATCATTACAGTGGTCTGTGAAATAACTTGGTAACTTCCTAACCCCTGATATATATTTGCATAGGTTTATTGATTATTGATTGATGTAAATGTATGTGGGAATGGTGGCATGCTTTTAAGGGCTGGGTTTATTGTTGGATTTCTTGATTTCTCTTGGCATCAAGAATTTCAAATTGTATGGTTAAGTGAAGGCAGGTGTTTTGTTAACAAACATTATTAAAAAATCATTAGTTTTGATTAATCAAATCTAATCTTATTTGATCTGATACTCTGAGTGAACAAAAAAAATGTTAACAAGTTGTGAATAAAATTGAAAACAAAACACTGCAGTTAGGACTTAGACTCTTTTAGGACTCCAAGAATAGGCCTCTAGTATATTGGTTTCCCCTAAAAAGGTGAAGGATAAGAAATACCACACACCAAAACTTTATAACCTTCCTAGCCTTCAAAATGTGATTCTAAAATGTCAGAACCACACACGGTTGTATTTTTCCGAAATCTTGAGTTTCATTATTAAGCCATGCATAGATTTTGGTACTTAAAATCTTTCATTCATAGAATATATAGGCATGCATGTCTTATTTGTTAATAATGTACAACCCATAATCCTCTATCTTTTCTGGGAGGAAATTGAATGGGAAAGCATGAATCAAAGTTTTAGAAAATGGTTGCCATTGCAGTTTTGTTGTGAATCTTATATAATGATCCTTTGGGTAGTTTAGATTTGTAGATATATGAATTTGAATATAAAGTATAAGTGTTTGTATAAGATGAAACAGGAGCATTTAAAAGATAGAATATGTTTTGGATGAATAATGGTATGAAGAATAGACATCGATCACGTGCCAACCATATGTGTTTAGTGTCGGCTAGCCCACACTCCCTTAGAATATCTTTTATATTTTGCGTCGGTCAGCCCACACTTCGTCCGAATATTTTAAAATAATATTTGCTCTTAACGTTCTCTAACCCACGCTATTATTAATGTTTTATTATATTTTTTTATTGTTTTGCGTTGGCTAACCCACGCTAATGCTATTCATTTATGTCAGCTGGACGACGCTATTGCAGACTCAAATTAGTGTCCGTTGGCCGACACATCTTGAATTAGCTTCGGTGGTTTTTTCGTGGTTCTCTATCCGACACTGAACCGACAATACATTTGAATTTGTGTCGGCTTTAGCTCCTTAGTGTCCGTTTTTGGCCGACGCTAATCCCTTATTTTCTTGTAGTGTGTGGCTGTCCCAGTTTGAACAATTGGTCCAACAGGATACAAAGGAGGGTAACCCCTTTCCTCATCTTCGAATGCTCTGATTGGACCTGTTTCCATTTCCAGGAAGCTATTAACAAGGACTCCATCAACAAGAGGGATACATTTAACACGTTGTAGAAAGAGTTTGTATGGGAGAGCACTCCGATCTTGTGCTACGGAACATAGATCCCGACCATGAAATGGAACACAACCTGGTACTTGGACAGGCTGTGGCAGATCTTTGTACTCACATGATGTTTCCTCGTCCAACTTTACCATGTAGAGGTAGGTGGAGAGTGTGGTGACTGAGCAAGGGAAGTAAATGTAGCACAACATGTTGAACTCCCGAGCGAAACCTATTGCTTCAGCGGCGAAAGAATCAATGTGTTGGAAGTTATGGACTTTAGAGTGTGACGAATGGATTGCATGGAGCGAGTGATTGCGAGATGAATTTGGGGTTCTAGTGGAGTCCCTTGTGGCTGGTCGTTGTGGTTAACTGGTGGAAGAAAAATGGGGTTGATGTTTGGAGGAAGAGTTTGAAGAATGGCCTTTGAGGCATTTGGGAGAGAGCCAAGTGAGGGAACGATGAAGGTGACATGAAAATGGGGATGAAGCTGAACAAGTAGTTTGGAGAAATTGAGAATGGGAGCTAAATGGGAGAAACCTAGACCAGGAATAACTGCAATGTGTATTGTTTTGTCCATGGAGATCTTTGGTTTTGTTTGTAGCTTGTGATGAGAATGAAAAGGAAGAAGCTTTCTGTTAGGTATTTTAGTCCTTAATTGATGGCTAAAGTAGCCCCTGAGAAAAGATAGGAGAGAGAAACAGATATTTGATTTTCAGCCTGCCTTTTCTTCATTCCTTCCAAAGGCTATATATAACCATATAAAACTAAAATTAGTTACAATCAGAGGGTCCTCCTCATTTGTAGGAAAAGGAATCTACCAAACAGAAAATAATAACTAAATTATTCTATGCAAAGAAATGTTGTGACAGAGCACTTCTAGAAGCAAGCTGACGTAGTGAATTTTTATGGGATGTAGTCTTTCAGATAGGCTGGTGTGGTAGTAATCCTTTTGGGCCTTGCATGGGTTGTGGTCTGATTGCTAACAATGTCCACCTCTGGAAAAATCACCTTGTCCTCAAGGTGATAATCAGACCTGAGTTGTGCCCATTCTTCCCAACTAGTATCGTCTGGTGATAGTCCGAACCATTGAACAAGGACCATTTTGGTCGGGGGATCTGTTGAATTATCCATGCGAGTAGCCAGAATTGCGAGGGGACGAATTATTGGCTGATGGTTGAAAGCCTCCGAAGGAATTGGAGTGGGGTCCAAGATAGGGCCATGATGACGTTTCAGCAATGAACAGTGAAAGACAGGGTGGATTGTGGATTTAGGTGGTAAATCCAATTGATAAGCAACAGTACCGATTCGGGCAAGAATTTTGTAGGGTCCATAAAACCTCTTGGAAAGTTTGTTATAAGTGGAACCAGAGAGAGACTGTTGTCGGTATGGCCTAAGACGGACATAAACTAAATCACCCACATCATAAGATATATCACGACGCTTAGTGTCAGCATAATGCTTCATAGTGGCCTGAGCTTTGAGGAGTTTTCGCTGCAATTGTGCTAAGAGCGTTTGGCGTGACGCTAATAATGTGTCCACGGCTTCCACAGAGGATGAACCCAATAAGTAATGAGGGATAGATGGAGCTGGTTTGCCGTAAATGATATGAAATGGTGAATATCCAGTGGAAGAGTGAGTAGAAGTGTTATAAGACCATTCAACCAAAGCCAAGTACTTGGACCACTGGTGGGGATTGGAATGGACAAAGGAACGAAGGTATTGCTCCAAAACTCTGTTAAAGACCTCCGTCTGGCCATCCGTTTCTGGGTGATAAGATGTACTCATGCGGAGTTTAGTACCACTCAAGCGAAACAATTCGCGCCAAAACTTACTAATGAAGATAGGGTCGCGGTCAGATACGAGACTGCGTGGTATTCCATGATATTTGCAGATAATATCAAGGAAAAGTTGGGCCACCTTAGAAGCAGAATATTGTGTTGGTAATGGTCCCAAATGAACTCCCTTAGAGAATCGGTCTACGATTACCAGAATAACAGTGAAGCCTTAAGAAGACGGTAAGCCAGTGATAAAATCGAGGGACAAATCTTCCCACACAGCTGTAGGTACGGGCAACGGTTGCAAAAGACCAGCGGGTTTGTGTGTATCAGACTTCACTTGTTGACAGATAGAACAGTGTCGGATGAAAAGTTTAACATCGTTACAGAGTCCATCCCAATAAAAATTGGCCAACAATCGAGTAACAGTTTTGGTTATGCCCATGTGGCCACCAATTGGAGTACTGTGGTATTCATCAATAAGCTTGAGGCGGAAGGCATTACCGGGATCCAACCATAAACGATTTTTGTATAAAATCAATCCATTATGCAACGTATAGTCAGGAAGAGTGGCAGGATCATTTTGAATACGCAAAAGTAATGTATTGTAAGCTGAACTAGTTGCCACTGATTGTCTCAACTGATCCATAAAAATGAAATTAGGCATGGAAAGGACATAACATATACCAGAGGAGACATCTGGGCTTCGAGAGAGACCATCCGCAACAACATTGTGAGGGCCCGGCTTGTACTGGATTGTGTACTCGTATCCGAGTAGTTTAGAGAGGTAATGTTGCTGTTCCGGAGTCTGGATAACTTGAGACAGAAGCTTTTTGAGGCTCTTGTGATCGGTATTGATAACAAATGGGTATCCCAAAAGGTATTGACGCCATTTCTTGACGGCTGAAGTAATGGCATGTAGTTCCCTGACGTAAGTGGATGAATGTAGAAGTTTGGGGCTGAATGATTTATTAAAATATGCCACTGGCCGATTGTGTTGCATGAGAACGACACCCATAGCTGTTCCAGATGCGTCTGTGTCAACAATGAAAGGTACAGAGAAATATGGCAGGGCGAGTACGGGTGCTTGGGTCATAGCTTGTTTCAGAGTGGTAAAAGCATGGTGGGCTTCCGGAGTCCAGGCAAAGGCATCCTTCCTGAGGAGGGCCGTAAGGGGGGAGGCTATAGTGGCATATCCTTTGACAAATTTTCTATAGAACCCAGTAAGACCGAGGAAGCTACGGAGAGCCTTGACATTGGCAGGAGGAGGCCAAGTCAGCACTGCCTGGATTTTGGAAGGGTCAGGTTGAACCCCAGCAGTGGAAATGATATGGCCCAGATATTCGAGTTGCCTTTGTGCGAATAAGCATTTAGAAAGTTTGAGGTAAAACTGATTGTCCAACAAACATTGAAATACCTGTTGCAAATGGGAAACATGTTGTGGAAGAGATGAACTATAAACAAGAATATCATCGAAAAATACCACAACAAAATGACGGAGAAAGGGGCCGAGGAGGGTATTCATGGTAGCCTGGAACGTTGAAGGAGCGTTACAGAGACCAAACGGCATCACCCGGTATTCATAATGTCCATGGTGAGTACGAAAGGCGGTCTTAGCGATATCATCAGGGTGCATCAATATCTGGTGGAAGCCTTGTCGAAGATCGAGCTTGGAAAACCAAGTTGCACCACCAAGCTCGTCCAACAACTCATCAATGGTAGGCATCGGAAAACGGTCACGGATAGTGACGGCATTAAGTGCCCTGTAATCTACACAACAACGCCAAGACCCGTCTTTCTTGCGAACCAGTAGGACCGGTGAAGAAAATGGACTCGTGCTTGGTTGGATCATGGACTTTTCAAGCAATTCTTTAACTTGTTTTTCGAGTTCAGATTTCTGGGAATGAGGGTAACGATAAGGCTTAACGTTGACCGGTGTGGCGTTAGGGAAAAGGTGGATACGGTGGTCCGTTGGGCGAGAAGGGGGTAGTGATGGTGAAGGTTGAAAGAGGGTATCGAAGCGAAGGAGAAGTGTTTTGATGTCAGGGGGTAGGGTTGTGGTGTTGGGCGGGATTTTGGTGGGATTTGGAGTGGTTATGGGTAGGACTTGTATGGTAAAAAGTTCAGATGCACTATTGGTTTGGAGGCATCGCTTAAGTTGTGGGTTGGACATTATGGCGGGTCGGTTGTGTTGGATTCCTCGTAATGTAATTGGTTGGCCTTGTTAGGTAAATGAAATTGTGAGTTGGGTGTAGTCCATGAGGACAGGCCCAATAGACTTAAGCCAGGGCGCGCCCAAGACGATGTCGGCACCCCTCAAAGGGAGGATGTAGAAATTAACATGGAGGGTGTGATCCTGAATTTTGATTTTGACGTCAGGACAGAGACGATCGCATCGCATGAGGTTGCCACTACCAACCATAACAGTCAGGGGGTTATAAGGGATTGAAGGGAGATCTAGGAATTTGGCTACCCGATCCTGAACGAAATTGTGGTCACTGCCACCGTCAACTAGAATGGAAACAGGTTTGTTGCCGATCTGACCTTGGAGACGTATGGTGGATGATCCAATACCGCCAGTGAAGGCATGGAAGCTGACTTGGGAAGGGGTGTCCTCGAGAACGGGCTCCTGAGGAGGTGGGGTTAGGGCCCAAGTAGGGTCAGGTGTGAAATCATCCGCGATGGGATCATCGATAGTTAAGAGGAAAAATTTTCCTTTGCATCGGTGGGACGGGGTGAATAATTCATCACAGTTATAGCAAAGGCCCTTTTCACGACGGGCAGCCATGTCGTCAGAGCTGAGACGACGAAAGTTGACACAGGGTGGGGGTGCTGGTAGGAGGGGGGTGGAGGTAGTGGCAGTTGGGGAAGATGTAGGTAAGCTGGGGGTCGGAACTTGGGATTTGGGACGGAAAGAACGTCGACGTTCTTCGATTTTGTCTTCTTGCAGTTTGGCAAGCTGGGTTGCATGATCTAGAGAAGCGGGGCGGAGAGCCTGGACCTCGCGACGGATTTCCGGTGTGAGGCCGGAAATGAAGCAGTTCAGGGCAAATGGGGCAGGTAAACCCACTATGCGATTGGCAAGGCGTTCAAACTCCGTGAGATATTGTTGGACTGTCCCCTTTTGTGTGAGCTTGAATAAAGCACCAGAAGGTTCATCATAAAGTGACGGAGCGAAACGGGTTTCCAAGGCACGGAGGAACCCGAACCAAGTCTGGATCTGATTATTCCGATACATCCACTGGTACCAACTGAGAGCTGGTCCGTCCATATAAAAGGAGGCTACTTGAAGGCGTTCCTGTTCTGGTGTATTGTGGTAATCAAAGAATTGGGAAATTTTAAATATCCAACCAAGGGCGTCATTCCCATCAAATCGGGGAACTTCAAGTTTCATGTGTGGGCGACGAAAGTTGTCGGGGGAGGTGTGGGTTGAAGGGGAAATGTGTGGTGGTGGGGAGGGTGGGCGAACCATCAAAAGGGAGAGTTGTTCTAGGATAGAATCAACTTTGACGGTCAAATCATCTAATCGTTCAACGTTGGTAGGGCGGTTGGCCATGGGATAGAGGTACTCAATGAAAGCACCAAATTGTTAGGTATTTTAGTCCTTAATTGATGGCTAAGGGAGCCCCTGAGAAAAGATAGGAGAGAGAAACAAATATTTGATTTTCAGCCTGCCTTTTCTTCATTCCTTCCAAAGGCTATATATAACCATATAAAACTAAAATTAGTTACAATCAGAGGGTCCTCCTCATTTGTAGGAAAAGGAATCTACCAAACAGAAAATAATAACTAAATTATTCTATGCAAAGAAATGTTGTGACAGAGCACTTCTAGAAGCAAGCTGACGTAGTGAATTTTTATGGGATGTAGTCTTTCAGATAAGCTGGTGTGGTAGTAATCCTTTTGGGCCTTGCATGGGTTGTGGTCTGATTGCTAACACTTTCCATGCATGTGTATGTGTTCTTCTTAAAGTAATTTAATGTTGACTTTAAAATATGTAATTTTGGATCTGAATCTGAATAAATGATATGAGAAGAATTGTAGAGTTTTCAACTACCTTCACTATTAAGTAACACGTATAACTAGATAAGCATATTTTATGATTGTATTTTTAAATTGAATTCAAGTCTTAGGTTGAAAGTAATTGTTAGACGTGAACCTCCCTCAGCAGTACACTTGCCTCACCTAAAAACTTCTCTTTGATCCACCCTTGTTATTTACATATGTACTTTAATCTAAGTTTTCTACATTTTTTTTTTCGAAAAAAAAAATAATAATAATAAAAAAAACCTTATATACTTCACAACTAGAGAGAACTTCTTTATATTGATTGAGAAGGGGTTTCTGTCACCAGAAGAAATATAACCTTATGTAACAAACAAAAGTGCTGAGGATACATTTTATCATTATTAATATATTAGTTGTGACAATTTTTTTATTTGTTTACATGGAAAAAATGTTACATTAAGTTTATTATAAAATTAAAATACATCTTAGTAATTTGTAAATTAATAATTATTATTTATTAAAATACTAAAATCTTTGTCTGAATAATTTATATAATGAATTTATTTTATATTTAAAAAGAAATTATATATATGTATACGAAATTAGATGTGAAATCTTTTTTTAGTTATTATTTTATTTAGTGAAAATGCAATTAATAGCGATAAATAAAATATTGTCACTATTTACATATTAATTGTGACTAATTTTATATTTATCACAAATATTTTTCACAATAATGATAAAACAAAAAAATGTCACAATAATTATATTTCAAAAAAATAAAAAATCATATGTTAAAAAAATATTACATTATAAAATTAGTTTTCTTGTAATAAGAATACAATTGATATAAAAATTATTAAATATGTATAACTAATAATTATTTATTATTATAGACAAATTAATAATACTTTACAAATTTGATATAAGTGGAAAAGTATTAAATTTATGTTATTTTAGTCAATATTATTTTTATTTTTTAATAATATAGTTAATAGTGACAAATTGAATTTTATTAAAATTGATCAAAGATACATATCACAAATTCATTACTACAATTATATAATAAAAAGTTTTGGATTTAGTAAGCAAAATATAAAGTAATCAAATATACTTTTTATTAATATTAGTAAATAATATATTCACTACAAATTTAGATTTAGTATGCAAAATATAAAGTGGTGCCTACATTATTTTCTCAATCTCCCTATCTCTTATGTCCTTCTCTATATATAAAGTAAATAATATTTTCATAGATGAAAATAAATAGATAAATAGAATAAACATAACTAATAACAAAGTTTGTGTTACAAAATTATATAAAACAATAATAAATTATCATCACTATCATCTTCAACAATAATATCATTTTCTTCATCCTTAAATCAATATTTTCATCATTGCTTTCTTTATCATCATTGTTAATAACTTCCATAGGCATCATTGGATTTTCATCAGTTGTAGATTGGGTTAGGTCTTTTCTATCCAAAGAAAAGACGTGTTCTTTATCAAACACATTGGATATAAATGAGATTGAGTCAATATCTTCATTTTCTTGGCATGCTTCATTGGCTGTGTTCATTTTCTTCACATTTCTTCGCTACTTCTCCATGAAGATCCCATATAAAATAATCTCTTTTTATCCCAATTGTGATCAAGTGCTCATATATGATTCTTTTAGACCGAAAGAGATTATTGTTGCACTTTTTGCATGGACAACGTATTAACTCTCCTTAAGATCGGTAAATGCAAATTCAATAAAGTCGAGAACTCCTTTCTCATATATAGATTTTGTTCGATCAGTAGTTTGCATCCATCCAACTTTTATTCAATTCCAAACCTATCAAATGAAAAAAAAAATATTATCAAGTTAAAAAAACTTCCTACTAAACATGGTAAAGAACAAATAAAATCTTATAATCAAAATCCATGAAATCATGAAATAAATAATTAAAAATACATATTTCATAACTCACTAAAAAGTTTTGATCTTTTCTCTTCAATTTAACACTCTCCTGTTTGATTATGCCATTCTTTTCTTTATCATGTCAATCACAAGGTATGGAAACTATATCAATCACAAAGAAAAATACAGAGAGACAAATTGTACAAAATGAAGTGAGATTGCACAAAAAAGAGCAAGTGATCTAGAGTTAGAAGTTCAAAAGTTGAATAGCATCATTCAAAATCAAGAGGAAACCAACACTCAACTTCATGATGAATTACAATCTCAACGACAATTAATTGAAGATCAAGAACTTGCTTTGAGGACTCAACGTGACCAAATGAAGAAGATATTGAAATAGAGATGAAACGTCAAATGACTAATTTATTAGGAAACCTATCATTTAGTGGATCAAATGTTTCCTCAAAATGAAGTAAGTTGTATAATTAATAATTAAAAATTTTAATTAATGTGTATATAATTTCATCTTTATATATTTCTGAAGTATTATTAATTAATTCTTTTATTGATATTAATTATTTACTTTGTTTTATTTTGCAGGAACAAAATCCTTGAAGACACTACATTTATTGTTATTTTTAAGTAACTATTTAATTTAATTGTTCTACGTTACAATTAGGTCTCATTTCACATATTATTTGGGTTTATTGTTCAACATTTTAGTTTATCATTTTAAATGTAAAGGATACTTTATGTTTATATTTTATGTTAATGATAAATGATAAACTATTAATAATTAAAAATAATTATCACTTAAAGTTTTACGATATAATAATAATAATAAGAATAACTATTATTATTTTTATAATTAATAATAGTGACAACCAATTTATTTTCATTTTCTTTTATATTTGTGATATCTAGTTATTATCCCTCTTACATATAATACTCTAGTGATAATAAATGTATCACGATTGTCTTATATATTTGTAATATTTTATTATTGTTACTATTACATAAAATTATTAGTGATAATTACTTTTGTCACAATAAACTTTGATTTTAGTGACATTTAATATTATTGTCACAAGTACAATAATGACATTAGTATCATCTTAATTATTATATGGTATTAGTAACATATTTATAATTTTTAGTAATGAATATTAGTATCACTATAGTTACTTTTTCTTGTAGTGTGTTAGAAGAAAAGGTGCACTTCTATACTTCACAATCAAGAAAAGGAAACTTCTTTAATCAATTAATCAATAAGGTAGATGAATGATGTATAATTTAAAGAACTATATCTAAAATAGTCAAAATAAAGATTTAAATCGTAAAATTATAAAATTTATAATTTTACATTGTATTCAGGAATAAGATCCCACACATAATCATAATATAATAGTAGGATTGGTAGCGTCGAACAAAATCGTAACATTGTCTAAATCATCATTTTTTTTTCAATTTGATACACTATATTCTTTAGTCAATAAATTCAGCTTAAATTAAACTTAACCTTAACTAAAAAATTAATGTAATTAAAAATTTACATTATTATATGTGTTTTAAGTCAAAACCACCTTTCTACTAATTACACGAAATATTAATACAATTAAAATTTATTTTTCAAATAAAAATGAATACAACTAAGATCACGCTACAACACACTACAAAACACTACTCAATCAAAATTTAATATAATTATAATTTTTTAATTTTGCAACAACAATTTTGTACAGACACAGCATAACGTTAAGATTTATAATTATAACGTTAGTATTTAATTCTCCTATAAAGAAATATAATAACTTTGCTATTTACTATTTTTTTATAAAAAAAAATTATATTAATGTTATTTACAAATACTAGGGTTTAAAAAGAAATATAATACTTTACCTGCATTGTTTAAATCATTGAAACATATTCCAACCACTAGAAATGCATAATTCACACTTTCAATTCACTGAAGCAATTTGTCGAACAGTTTCGCTCATTTACTGTTTTCATTATGGTATTTTTGTCAAATACATGTGTTTTTCAGTGTTTTCACTGATTTAGATAAATTCATAGCATCACTTTCATGTATTTACACATTTTCACATAAAATTTCCTCCAAACATCTACACTCACACAAAGAGTTATTTAAAACAGATTTCCTTGGTTGATCTCTACTCGACATTAGAAGAGGAAAAACTAGGGTTTTTTTTTTTTTTGAATTTGACCATGACTATAAATATCCATTAAGATTGGCTACAAAATTTTATCAAGATTAATATTTTTAATTTTTAATAATTATTTGATATTTAAATAGTTTGATGAATATTGTGGTAATTAAAATTCTTTATCCAAACAATAAAATAAAAATTTACTAAATTTAAATTTCCTTAGATAAACAAAACATTTGGAAAGTAATGTAGAAAAAAAATTATTTTTATTGACTTAGTAGAAACCCTTCACAGTCAATATAAAGAAGTCCTCTATAGTGGTGACTTTTTAACCGTATGATAAAAAAGTTTTTTTCTTTTTATATTTAAAAAAAAAAAGAACTTAGATTTAACAACATGTGTAAATAACAGGGAAGGATCAAAGAGAAAGTTTTTGGTGATGCACGTGTACTACTGAGTGAGATTCACGTCAAACAATTTGTACCTTGGGCAAGTGTATACATATTTTGTTCTTAATATTACTTTCAACCTAAGACTTCCATTCAATTTAAAAATACAACAATAAAATATATTACTATCTACTTATACGTTTTACACATGCTACTGAAGGTGCAATAATTAATATAGTTGAAAACTCTACCATTCTTTTTCTAATATCACTTATTCAGACTCAGATCCAAAATTACATTATTTTACTGTCAGCGTTAAATTACTTTAATAACCACACATGCACATGCATGGAGTTAAAAGAATCCCCGAAGAATCGGTGTCAGAGTTCTATTTAATGGTTCTTCTTTCTCATCAACACAAGCTACGAACAAAACCAAAGATTTCAATGGAGAAAACAACACACATAGCAGTTATTCCTGGTATAGGCTTCACCCATTTAGCTCCCATTCTTAATTTCTCCAAACGAATTGTTCAGCTTCACCCACATTTTCATGTCACCTGCATCATTCCCTCACTCGGCTCTCTCCCAAATGCCTCAAAAGCCATTCTTCAAACTCTTCCTCCTAACATCAACCCCATTTTGCTTCCACCAGTTAACCTCAATGACCAACCACAAGAGACTCGTACAGTAATCAAAATGCATCTCGCTATCACTCGCTCTATGCAATCTATTCATCACACTCTAAAGTCCATAACCTCAAACACACCCATCGTCGCCATGCTCATTGATTATTTTGCCGTCGAAGCACTACATTTCGCTCGAGAGTTCAATATGTTGTGCTACATGTACTTCCCTTGCTCAGTCACCACACTCTCCACGTACCTCTACATGCCAAAGTTGGATGAGGAAACAACATGTGAGTACAAAGATCTGCCACATCCTGTCCAAGTACCAGGTTGTGTTCCATTTCATGGTCGGGATCTATGTTCCGTAGCACAAGATCGGAGTGCTCTCCCATACAAACTCTTTCTACAACGTGTTAAATGCATCCCTCTTGTTGATGGAGTCTTTGTTAATAGCTTCTTGGAAATGGAAAAAGGTACTATAAGAGCATTGGAAGAGGAGGGTAAAGGGTACCCTCCTGTGTATCCTGTTGGACCAATTGTCGAAACTGGGACAACTTGTACAACTGGGTCGGAGTGTCTGACATGGTTGGACAAACAACAAGATGGTTCGGTTTTGTATGTTTGTTTTGGGAGTGGTGGAACACTGTCGCAAGGCCAAATGAATGAGCTGGCACATGGTTTGGAATTGAGCAAGCACAAGTTCCTGTGGGTTGTGAGAGCACCAAGTGATGAAGCCAGTGCTGGTTATCTTGGTGGAGAAAAAGATGCAGACCCATTAGAGTTCTTGCCAAGTGGGTTCTTGGAGAGGACCAAAGAACAAGGTATGGTTGTTCCTTCATGGGTACCCCAGATTGAAATCCTTGGTCATGGTTCAGTTGGTGGGTTTTTGAGTCACTGTGGGTGGAATTCAACGCTGGAGAGTGTGGTGCATGGTGTGCCACTCATCACATGGCCACTGTTTGCAGAGCAGAGAATGAATGCGGTTGTGATGAGTGAGGGAGTGAAAGTGGGAGTGAGGGCAAGAGTGAGTGAAAATGGGTTGGTGGAAAGGGTGGAAATTGTTGAGATGATAAAGTGTTTGATGGAAGAAGAAGAAGGAATAGAAATGAGGAAGAGAATGAAAGAGTTGAAAGAAGATGCTGCTAATGCTATCAAAGAAGATGGATCTTCTACCAAAACCCTTTCTCAGTTAGCATTCAAGTGGAAAAGTTTGGCCTGCGAAAACAGGTTTTGCTGAATGCTTTAGGATCTTGGGTTTTTATGTTTTGCTTTGTAATGAATGACACCGATAGTTATGTGGATTCATGGCACCTGTACGATATTGTTTTTGCTGTAATGATCATTTGTGTGATTAGTACTATATATGTATATATGTGTGGTTATTGATTGGATTTTTCAATATCGAGTGTAGATTTAATTTTGAATATGAATTGGATTTATAATCCAAAAATCTAGTTAATCTAGTTAAAATAGATTTGGATTAAAATCCATATATTTTAATTAGATAAATTGATTTGAAAATTTTTCGATCCAATTAAAACTAGATTTAGTTCAATTTTTCGATGAGAGTAATTTCAGTAAGATAGATCTAATATATCTAATTATTAGATTCATTAAATATATATATATATATATATATATATATATATATATATATATATATTAATCAATTTGACTTGACAGGCTTAGAATGTCTCGGACCGATTCTTCGACTTAAATCAATCCAACTTGACCTTTGGCCAAAGATCCGAGAATGACTCAGGCCCACCTTTGACAAGGGTTGACTTAGGCCAACCTTCAACTGGAACAGACTTTGGTGGATCTTCAACTGAGGTCTACTCTAGTCGACCTTTGACCGGACAAACTTAGTTGACCTACAACCAAGCTAACTCGATTGACCTTCGGTTAGGCATACCTAGTCGACCATTAGTTGATCCGACTCGAGCAATATGCAGTTAGACCAACTATGCCAAACTTCAGTCGACCTTCGACTAAGGCCGACTCGATTGACCTTTAGCCAAGATTGCCTCGGTCGACCTTTGATCAGGGATGACTTGGGGCGACCCTCGACTGTCAACGACTTGAGTTGATCTTCCCATGGATTCGACTCAGTCGAGGTTGACTCGGTCGAGGTTGACTCAGGTCAACCTTCAACCAGGGTCGATGCGGGCTAACCTTCGATCGAAAGTAAGGATGGGAAAACGGGTAACTAATACTAGTTTAGCTTGAGCAACTACTAGCCCGAAAAAAATAAGTCGGGACAATCAACATATTAAACACGGGTTGAAGAACCAAACTTGTATAATTTGTCGGGTTGGTAGACTGACCTGCCAATTTTGTAGAAAACCCTAAACTCCAAAACTGAGCAAGGCAAATTTAGGGAAAAATTAGGGTAGAAAACCTTAGAAATCTAGAAAACAATAGCAAAACAAAAAATTTGAACATTTATACAACTAGAATAATCAATATAATTTGTACTCTCCTCGCCTCTAGGTCGGAATCCAATTTGGTTTCCGAGTAATACACAGTTCATCAAAGATTTTCAGAATGGTAAGTCGGATAGCTCGTCCAATGGTAAGTCGGACAGCTTAGCCAAACTTTAAAAACATGTTTGTACACAATTAGATGGCCCAACAACAGCCCAAAAGGAGGAAACGTGGCGCAGAAAGAATGCGTAAAATAAGTAGTAACTGACAAGCAAATATCCTTGGATTTTAGGAACAGCCCCTGGCGAGATTTCAGCAGAGAATAATGGAGAAGTGGGTAGGTTGGTTAGTTAAAAATCTGGCAGTAAAGTAATGACTGGAGACTGAAAGACCCTATATATACATGAGAGATTAAGGAAAAGAGGGTGAATTTTTTGAGGTGAGCGAAAAATAAAGAAGATAAAGTTGAGGGAGTTCCTTTACGACAATTAATTATCATAGTTCTGGTTTTGGTCCTTAATTTCCAGACCGAAACATTGGCGCCTACCGTGAGGCAGGTAAAACTAGCATCCATGTCCACATAAAACGATATGGCAATGACTACCCCTGGAAACAATGGAGGACATTCCCTCACCATGGAACAAATCATGCAACACATTGAAAGCTTACAGCAGAAGAATGAAGCAATGAGGAAATAGGTGAACGACGAACATACTCGAAGGCAAGAGCACGAGGCGAGACGTCGGGCCGAAATGGAAGCAGAAAGTGAACGCTTGCGGAAGGAGACATTGGAGTCCCGCCAACGCCTACAAGAATCACTACGTCAGTAGGAACAACTTTGAAAATGCAATGAGGATTTACGCACGTGGATGCGAGATCGTGGTCACCTTCAAGATTGCAACACCTTGAATAGGAGCATGAATCAAGAGGAAGGGCACCCATTTGCTAGAAGAATAATGGAGGAGTTGATTCCCCCGAATTTTATCATCCCAAATATCCCACCATTCTTTGGGGAGGTCGACCCTGAGGCCCATCTCAAAGATTTTTTAGCCTAGATGTTAATCTCAGGAGGGAGTGATGCGACTCATTGCAAAATGTTTGTAGGGACGCTCATTGGAACAACTCTCAAATGGTTCAGTAAGTTTCTCAGTGCATCCATTACATCCTTCACTGCTTTCTCTCAGGTATTCTTGGAACGTTCGCGATAAATCGGCCAAAACAGCTACAGATTGTTGACATGTTCGACATAAAGCAACGCCTAGAGGAGTCATTGAAGCAGTTCCTCAACCGCTTCTGCAATATAAGCATGGGACTCACTAACCCTAACGAGGAGATGTTAGTAGGGGCTTTTGTCAAAGGATTGCGAGCAAATCCTTTTAGCGAATCCTTAATCAGGTTGCCTGCGGTAACGTAGGCAGAGGTAAGAGGCCGAGCTACAGTACACATCAAAACGGAGGAAGCAATGCAAAAAAAAAAAGAGCGGAGGAAAAGGAAAAACGCCTGAATCCTGAATACAAGAACAAAGGTGAAGCCCCGTGACTTCAAAGAAAATGATATGTGTTAATGAGGGCTCACGCGATCGAGATAAAGGACAAACTCTCGCTAAAATGGGTAGGACCATTCCGAGTCCAAAAGGTCCTACTCGGAGGGGCATAAAAATTGGAGACGTTGGATGGAACGACCATTCTTAGGACATGGAACGCAACAAGTCTATAGTTCTATTTTAGTTAAATATTTGTCTCTGCTATTATTTCTTTAATTTTTTCTGATGTTAGAAAATTCATTTCATTTCTTAAATAAAACCTCACACTCTTTTTTGCCTTCCAACATCATTGGGTGGGTTTTTTAACGAGGTGGGTTGTTCATAATTTGGTGTGTTTGTTAACGCTCATATTTAAAGTTCCTTATTCTTGATTTTTTTGAATCTCGGTCTGACCTCGAAATGCACTTGGTAAAAATCTCAGTATGCTGAGAGCTATCTTAGTACGACCTCGTTACGCACTTGGTAAAAACCTTAGTACGTTGAGGGCTATCTCGGTCTAATCTCGCTACGCGCTTGATAAAAACCTCAGTACACTAAGGGCTATCTCAGTCCGACCTCGCTACGCGCTTGGTAAAAATCTTAGTACGTCGAGGGCTATCTTGGTCCGACCTCACTATGCGCTTGAGAAAAAACCTCTGTACGCTGAAGGCTATCACGGTTCGACCTCGTTACACGCTTGGTAAAACCCTCAGTACGCTGAGGGCTATCTCGGTCCGACCTCGCTACGTGCTTGGCAAAAATCTCATTACGTTGAGGGCTATCTTGGTCTGACCTCACTATGCGCTTGGTAAAAACCTCGGTATGCTAAGGACTATCTTGGTCCAACCTCGCTACGCGTTTGGAAAAAAAAACTCACAACGTTGAGGGCTATTTCGATCCGACCTCGCTACGCGGTTGGCAAAAACCTCATTACATTGAGGGCTATCTCGGTCTGACCTCGCTACGCGCTTGGTAAAAACCTCAGTACGTTGAGGGTTATCACGGTCTAACCTCGCTACGTATTTGGGAAAAAACTTCAGTACGCTGAGGGCTATCTCGGTTCGACCTCGCTACACGCTTGGTAAAAACTCAGTACGTTGAGGGCTATCTCGGTCCGACCTCGCTACGCACTTGGCAAAAACCTAATTACGTAGAGGGCTATCTCGGTCCGACCTCGCTACGCGCTTGGAAAAAACCTCAGTACGCTAAGGGCTTCTTGGTCCGACCGCGCTACGTGCTTGGGAAAAAACCTCAGTACGTTAAGGGCTATCTCAATTCGATCTCGTTACGTGCTAGGTAAAAACCTAAGTACGCTGAGGGCTATCTCGGTTCGATCTTGCTATGCGCTTGGTAAAAACCTCAGTACGTTGAGGGCTATCTCGGTCCGGCCTCGCTACGCGCTTGGTAAAAATCTTAGTATGCTAAGGACAATCTCGGTCCGATCACGCGCTTGGTAAAAACCTCAGTACGTTGAGGGCTATCTCGGTCTGACCTCGTTACGTGCTTGGTAAAAACCTTAGTACGCTAAGGGCTATCTGGGTTTGACCTCGCTACGCGCTTGGGAAAAAACCTCAGTACACTGAGGGCTATATCGGTCCGACCTTACTACGCGCTTGGTAAAAACCTCAGTACACTGAGGGCTATCTCGGTTCGACCTCGCTACGTGCTTAGTAAAATTCTCAGTACGCTGAGGACTATCTCGATTCGACCTCGCTATGCACTTGGTAAAAACCTCACTACGTTGAGGGCTATCTCGCTCCGACCTCGGTACACGCTTCGTAAAAACGGTTAGTACAGTTTTAAACTTGAGCCATTGGATCTAAAGCAAATAGAATATTTAATGGCTAACGTGTGTCAGGGTAGGTGAGATATAATAAATGGAGGCAGAAGTGTTACGTCATATATGTCATATCATATAAATATAAGTGTTATGCAAGAGAGGGAGCAACTCTTCATGGTACGATGCAGAGTTGGAAGGCTATGTACTCTCCTTGTCTCCAGGTCGGAATCCGATCTGGTTTTCTGAGTAATACGTGGTTCATCAAAGATTTTCATAATGGTAAGTCGGATAACTCGTCCAAACTGTAAAAAGTTTCTGTACACAAGCAGATGGCCCAACAACAGCCCAAAAAAAGCATCCCAAAATGAGGAAACATGGCGCAGAAAGAATGCATAAAATATGTAGTAACTGACAAGCAAATATCCCTAGATTTTAGGAACAACCCCTGGTGAGATTTCAAGAGAGAATAATGGAGAAGTGGATAGGTTAGTTAGCTAAAAATCTGGCACTAAGGTAACAATTGGAGACTGAAATACCTTATATATACATGAGAGATTAAGGAAAAGGGGTGAATTTTTTTGGGTAAGTGAAAAATATAGAAGAGAAAGTTGAGGGAGTTCCTTTACGGCAATTAATTATCATAGTTCTGGTTTTGGTCCTTAATTTCAGACCAGAACATAATCATAAATAAAAAACAAGGAAATTAGGTCAAAATCAAGAACCACAAAAATAAAATACAACTACTACCAAGATACAATTAATACAACTACCCAACTACTACCAAAATACTATTAATGAACTTCTAGTCTTAAACATAGCTACCCAATTAGAACAATTTAATGAACTGAATAATTATTACTAAGAAGCATTCCTATCTTTTGCATTTCTCAAGCTACCCTCGTTTAAGTTTACCAAACAGTTCATCTATTTCTAGCCCTAATAAATAAGGTTGAGAAGGTTGATAAGCTAAAGTTTCACAACATAGTGAGGTAGACCCATTCTAGTGGATCTTTTGAAAGTAGGAAAAAGGTTGACAAAAAGAAAATGCACCACACGTGAGAATAAATTTGTTCATATATACAAACGATCTACTAAGAGTTTGTCAAAGAAGTGATCCAGGGCGTGAGAAATTGGAAAAGTGAAAAGAAATAATGAGAAACCAAAGAGGGAAAAAGGAAAATGATTTCCAATTGGAAGTCCCACTATATGAAAAGGGAAATTAAGCATTGAAATTTTTTATTGCGATTGAGAGATGAAGATTCAAATAGAGTTAGGCTAATTCTTAGGCATGTGAGCACAACGATAATGAATGTAAAAAAAAAAATAAGAAAAGAGAGAAGGTGAAAAATGAAGTGGGAAATTAAAATATGTGAAAATTTATTGCAATTGATTAAAAAAAAACATCGACACATATTAGGGGTTTGAGAAACCTTCATTACACATATTTCTTACTAGAGGCTATTATAACCTATGTTAATAAATTATTAAAATTAATATATTTTGTAGTAAACTCTTATGTAACTATAACAAAAAATACAAATCACTCCTTAAAATGTTAATGTTTGATAAAACATAAGAGAAAGTTAGAAGAGAAATACTTTATTGAAAGTATAAGAATAAGTTGTTTACATAAGTGAATTATGCTTGTATATAAAGAGAAAATACAAGCAACAAAAAATAATAACATAATAGAAAATTGTAACATAAAATTATCATATAAAACCTAATATAAAATCATAACTGAAAGATATAAGCAATATCTCTAACACCCTCTCTCAAGGTGGCATGGAGATTGTGAAAGCCCAACTTGAAAGTAGTAGGTTTGGAAAGTAGTCGGATGAAGATCCTTGAGAAATGGAGAACTTTGAGAAATTGAAAATTTGAGAATTTGAGAAATTTGAGAACCTTGAGAAATTGAAGAATCATGATGGTTGTTTTTCTTTTTTGATGTTTTTTTATAGCTCTTAAATCTAGATATTTAGGAGGTATTGATCAGAAAATTGTACAATCAAAATTTTCATGGTTGATAATTGTTATCAACAAGAAAGAGATATAAAAGAATAAACACATTATTTTTTTACAATGAAGAAAGAAAGGGTGAGGAGAAGTACAACTCATCATGAATAAAGCGACAAAGAGAAGGTAGTTACGGAAGATGTGGAAGGTATATTTCATCTGATACCATGTTAGTATTAGATAAAACACAAATAAGAGAAAGTTAGAAGAGAAAGTATGAGAAAATTTTTTTTACATAAGTTAATTATGCTTGTATATAAAGAGAAAATAAAAACAACAGAAAATAATAACATAATAAAAAATCATAACAGAAAATTGTAATATAAAACTTAACATAAAATCATAACCAAAAAATATCAACAATATCTCTAACCTAAAATACCATTTGAAAATATTTACAAAAGTAATGAAAATTCTCTCTTACCTACAACTCAAACACATGCTTAGTTATCAATACAGAATACATAAGAAAAAGTGAATTATTACTAGGACTATGACAAATTTACAATTGAAAAATAAAAATTTATAACATGATTGTATCTTTTATTAATATTGAACACTTATTTTTTTCAACAAGAAAAGAAAATGTAATGTGTAATGTACTCTAAGAAAATCCTTTTTTGGAAAATCACTAAGTTCTGTATAAAATTCTTGAAAAGTGTTCTTAAAAAACTCGAAAGGTTTTTTTAAATCAGTTTGAAATTGCTTATAGATATTAAAAATTAGGCTTAAATACCTTTTTCGTCCTCATTTTTTGTAGTGTTTGTTGCGGATGGTCCTCATTTTTGCATTTCGTGTTTTATTTGGTCCATTTTTGTGACACCGTTTAAATGAGTAACGGAGGTTGCATTAGGGTGTGGTTACATGTACTGTACAGGTGGCTAATTAACGTTAACTTTTCAATTTGGAGGAAATTTTGCAATTAGGGCTTGAGTTGGATTGCAGTCACGTTCTTCATCGTTGGAGGCGATTTCTTCATCTTCGTCTTTCTTGAGCTCGGATTTGCAGAGGAAGCAGCTAATACTTGCCATTTCATCGTTGGATTGTTGTCGTGCTCTTCATTTCAATTTTCCAGTTAATCATCATCAACAAGGTAAGTGGGTTTAGGGTTTTATGGGTTGTGTTTGCTCCTGGGTTAGGGTTTTCGTAATTCTATTTTGGGGTTTGTTTGTGCTTGGATTGTTGTGATGTTCTACATGATTTCTAAATTACTTCCATGATTTTGTGTAGTTTGTATTTGTAGGTGGGGTTCAGTGGGATATTATTTTAGTTGGTTTGTTTATCGGTTGTCGGTGCTGGTGTAATGGTCCTCATTATTTTATTTGTAATTGATTGTAGCAGTGGTCCCCTATTGCGTTAAAGTAGGCTTAATAATACATCTTTTTTGTCTGTTTAATTTACTTTAGGGCAATGAGTGATGATAGGTTCGATGTTGTTGTCCACCACAGTGGTATTTTCGTACAAAATCGTGGGTTGCATTGTATGAATGGGGAAAAATCAACGTGGTCATGCAATCCGAATAGGTGGAGTTACTTTGAAGTTATAAATGCAATTAAGGAGATTGGGTATGTTAACATTAAGGGGATGTGGTATGTTGTCGAAAGAATATTTCACCTATTGCCAGATGACAATGGTGCTATAAATATGGTTAATGGTTCTAGGCGTTATGATGAGGTTCATTTGTTTGTGGTTCATGGTGTGGATGAAGCAGAGACAGTAGATGGTGTTGATGAAGAAGAGGTAGGTAATAATGTGCATGAAGATAAAATTGTATACCTCTGTGATGTTAACAATTAAAAAGCTCAATATTGATGCTTACAGATACCTTATTGTTATACCTCCAGGTATCTCTCCTGTACAAATACCTGATTTCTGTACAAATACCTTATTCATGTGCATATCAATATTGACGCCATTATTCATGTAAGTTCTGGTCCAAATCTAGATTTAGTGGTCGAGCCATATGCGACACAATTGTCAATAATATGAATGAAGCTTTTAATAGTGTCATAATGGATGCAAGAGGCAAACCCATAATCACCATGCTCGAGACAACTCTCATTACACAACTTTATATTTAAGAAACCATCTAAAAAACTCATACATTTTACACAAATGATCATTTTACGCTACAAACAATATCATGCACACGTGCCATGAATCCACAGAATTATTGGTGTCATTACAAAGAAAAATCAAACAGAAAAAGCAATAAAGCAAAGATCCAAAAACATTCAGCAAAACCTGTTTTCTCATACCAAAATTTTCCACTTGAATGCTAACTGAGAAAGGGTGTTTGATGAAGATCCATTTTCTTTGATAGCATTTGTGGCAGTGGCAGCTTCTTTCAACTCCTTCATTCTCTTCCTCATTTCTCTTCCTTCTTCTTCTTCCATCAAACACTTTATCATCTCAACAATTTCCACCCTTTCCACCAACCCATTTTCACTCACTCTTCCCCTCACTCCCACTTTCACTCCCTCACTCATCACAACCGCATTCATTCTCTGCTCAGCAAACAATGGCCATCTGACTTTAATCAATTAATTAATGGAAAATGTTACAGTTACTACCCAATTTGACTACCGAATTGACTACCTTACGTGGAATTAAATTTTTCATTTTTTTTGATTGAAAGAAGTGGAGTGGCACGTGAGTGAAGAAATCTGAACTTAAGTGCCCCTTTCACGTGTTGCCGTCAACTAACGGGCATTTTGTGAAATTGAAAAAAGAGGGAAAAAGTTTCACTTCGCAGACATTTGCAGAAACTTCACGGGTTCCATACCAACACTTTTGTTCTCCACCGCTCCATCGCACCTCTGAACTGCCACACCTCTTCGAAGTCCACAGCGCAGGCACGAAGTCCATCTTCCATTTCGAAAATCCACCACCACGACGAAGTCTGCCGTCCTTGCGAAGACCACCAAGCCTTCGAAGTTCCCCGTCCCTGCGAGGTCCCCCGTCCGTGCGCAGTCCACCGTTTTGGTGGTCTCCTTCGAAAATCCACCGCCCCTAAACACGGAAAGGTAACTTCTTTGTGCTGCTGTGTGTATGGTAAGTGTTTAGGGTTTTCCGGTGAAAGGGATGATTTAAGATTTTCATGATAATCATTGTGTTGAATGTAGGTTTTGATTGGTAGTGTGTTATTTAATTGTAATATTGACGGGATGATTTCTTATGAATTTGTGGTGACTGCATTTGTGTTTTCAGGTCAAAAATATGAGTCAAGTTAGTGAAGGAAGCGATTTTAGTGTTGACCGGAAGGTATGATATTTTTTTAATTCATTTTGTTTTGAATGTGTGTTTGATTAAAATTGCTATAACTAGTTTTTTTTTTGTGTTGATCCAGATTTGTTTTAGGCATTCATGCCGAACCAAATTTATTGGTAGTTTGAATAAGAAGTTAACAAACGATCAAAAGTCATTTATTGAGGCAACACCATTTGCATGGTTGGTTGAGTTGAAAGAGTCTGTGAAGATATCTAGGAATCTGTTGAGTCTGTTAATTAGTCGGTGGGTTGAAAGGCTGGGGGGGTTTGACATGGGTACAAAAGTTGTTGCTTTTAGCTTATTAAACGTATGTGTTGGTCTTGGTTTGAGGGTAGTTGGGCAGAACATTGATTTAACCCGAGAAGGCTTAGATAGTCATTGCAAGAAGTTATTTGGACCTAAAAAAGTTGTTGATGTTGAAATGGTATATGACTACCTATTAAAACATAGTAAACATCTAGAAGTTAATGATTTTTGTAAGCTTTATCTTTTGTTAGGAATTTCTGAGTTTTTGTTAGCCAATCGTAGTGGCAGAGTATTTTCTATTTTGTTCAACATTGTTGATGACGTTTGTAGTATTGGGAAATATAATTGGGGTGGTGTGGTGTATGAGTATTTGGTTGGAAGCATTTGTGAAGCTAAAATGTTGATGAGAGATAAACCAGGTTCAAAAAACTTCCATGTTATGGGATGTGTTTACTTGTTACAGGTACCATATCTTTAACTTGGTTGATTTTCCATTTCATGAGATAAAAGTAAGTGGTGAAGAGTTGTGACTAATTTTCCTTTAAAATGTTCTAGTTATGGTCGTTCGACCATTTTCTGATGTCCAACTCAAAGGAACGGCGTCCAACTACCAAGTTCCCTAGAATCTTGCATTGGATGGAAGTGAAAGTAGGGGACTATGTAATTAAAAGGAGTGTGCATAGAAACATGGTAGGCTGTTTGACATGATTGATGTTAAGCTTTTCTTAATTATGTGATTAGTACTTGTTGAGAGTTTTTTTGAATTTCTTGCAGGTTGTTTCAGATGTTGCTGCCTCTGCAGAAGAGCTCAACAATACCTTTGTGAAAGAAGGTTTTGAGGAATTTGGACGTGGAAGTAAGGGTGGCAGAAAAGATGAGTTAATGGAACTTGTTGAACGTCAAGAACAAATCTTGGGTGAAATTCAAAAAGAAGTTTTTGAGTTGAAAGCAAATATGAGTGACAGGAAGAAGCAAGGACATGATGAGGTTGAAGATAATTATTATCAATGGGATGAATCTAGTGTTGCTGACATAGGTGAAGAAAAATTCAGTGAGATTGGTGAACATAAATCTGGGGATATTGATGAAGGTAATTTTGTTGAGACATCGACGGATCAACTTGGCAAAGAAGAAGATGGTGTACATCATGATGGCAAGGAAATACAACAAAGCAATATGTATGTAAGACGCAGGGATGGTCCAAGGAAGCGTTTCAAGAGTATTGCAATAAGAACTCCGTTTGCAACGTATAGCAGGAGGAAACGCAGTCAATAGTTGATTTAGATGAATGTTGTTTTGTGTTATTAAGAGTTCAGCTTGGATTATGTTAATTTGACATATGGTAATTGTGAAACAATTGTATTTCATACAACTTTGTTGAAATTCTTAGTGAAATCTTGTTACTGATATTCAATTGTTTTGATTAGGATACATATTTTGGTTTGTGAAATAATATTGAAGTGAATACAACATATTGTATTTTATAATTTTTTGCAATGGAACCCAAACAGCAGACCTCACTTCATAATTTTGTGCAAAATGTTATGGCCACGTCACCAGATAAAACATCAGGGGTCAACAGATTATTCATTCAATGATAGGATGAGTGTGCTGAAGCACTTGTGGGCTAATTCTTTCTGACCTTTTTGTTCTAGGAGTGTATATACCTACTCTAATTGTGATTGAGGTATTCCCTTACATCCTTAAGGTATCAGTTGTGGACATCCTTACAACATAGCAGGGGTGAATAAGTTGTGCAAAAAGTTCAGGGAAGGTCACCAGTTATCAATTGTGTGGTCACCAGATATTTCTTACATACCTAATTTAGGTGTGGTGAATTTATGTGGACCAATTATGTGGCACCAATATTTATTAGGTTCAACATCCCTTACACACATGCTTTGAGGGACATACTTGTCACCGTAAGTGGGGAAAAATTTTGCTGTCCATACAACAGGCCCCAATTCATTTTTTTTGTACAAAATGTAGTCGGCAGGTCAGCAGATAAAACATCAGGGGTCAACAGGTAATTCAGTCAATGTTAGGATGTGTGTGCTGAAGCACTTGTGGGCTAATTATTTTTGACCTTTTTGTAGTAGGAGTGTATATACCTACTCTAAAATTGATTGAGGTATTCCCTTACATCCTTAAGGTTTTGAGTTGTGGACATCCTTACAACATAGCAGGGGTGAATAAGTTGTGCAAAAAGTTCAGGGAAGGTCACCAGTTATCAATTGTGTGGTCACCAGATATTTCTTACAGACCTAATTTATGTGTGGTGAATTATGCGGACCAATTATGTGGCACCAATATTTATTAGGTTCAACATCCCTTACACACATGCTTTGAGGGACATACTTGTCACCGTAAGTGGGGAAAAATTTTGTTGTCCATACAACAGACCCCAATTCATTTTTTTTGTACAAAATGTTGTCGGCAGGTCAGCAGATAAAACATCAGGGGTCAACAGGTAATTCAGTCAATGTTAGGATGTGTGTGCTGAAGCACTTGTGGGCTAATTATTTTTGACCTTTTTGTAGTAGGAGTGTATATACCTACTCTAAAATTGATTGAGGTATTCCCTTACATCCTTAAGGTTTTGAGTTGTGGACATCCTTACAACATAGCAGGGGTGAATAAGTTGTGCAAAAAGTTCAGGGAAGGTCACCAGTTATCAATTGTGTGGTCACCAGATATTTCTTACAGACCTAATTTATGTGTGGTGAATTATGCGGACCAATTATGTGGCACCAATATTTATTAGGTTCAACATCCCTTACACACATGCTTTGAGGGACATACTTGTCACCGTAAGTGGGGAAAAATTTTGCTGTCCATACAACAGGCCCCAATTCATTTTTTTTGTACAAAATGTAGTCGGCAGGTCAGCAGATAAAACATCAGGGGTCAACAGGTAATTCAGTCAATGTTAGGATGTGTGTGCTGAAGCACTTGTGGGCTAATTATTTTTGACCTTTTTGTAGTAGGAGTGTATATACCTACTCTAAAATTGATTGAGGTATTCCCTTACATCCTTAAGGTTTTGAGTTGTGGACATCCTTACAACATAGCAGGGGTGAATAAGTTGTGCAAAAAGTTCAGGGAAGGTCACCAGTTATCAATTGTGTGGTCACCAGATATTTCTTACAGACCTAATTTATGTGTGGTGAATTATGCGGACCAATTATGTGGCACCAATATTTATTAGGTTCAACATCCCTTACACACATGCTTTGAGGGACATACTTGTCACCGTAAGTTGGGAAAAATTTTGTTGTCCATACAACAGACCCCAATTCATTTTTTTTGTACAAAATGTTGTCGGCAGGTCAGCAGATAAAACATCAGGGGTCAACAGGTAATTCAGTCAATGTTAGGATGTGTGTGCTGAAGCACTTGTGGGCTAATTATTTTTGACCTTTTTGTAGTAGGAGTGTATATACCTACTCTAAAATTGATTGAGGTATTCCCTTACATCCTTAAGGTTTTGAGTTGTGGACATCCTTACAACATAGCAGGGGTGAATAAGTTGTGCAAAAAGTTCAGGGAAGGTCACCAGTTATCAATTGTGTGGTCACCAGATATTTCTTACAGACCTAATTTATGTGTGGTGAATTATGCGGACCAATTATGTGGCACCAATATTTATTAGGTTCAACATCCCTTACACACATGCTTTGAGGGACATACTTGTCACCGTAAGTGGGGAAAAATTTTGTTGGCCATACAACAGACCCCAATTCATTTTTTTTGTACAAAATGTTGTCGGCAGGTCAGCAGATAAAACATCAGGGGTCAACAGGTAATTCAGTCAATGTTAGGATGTGTGTGCTGAAGCACTTGTGGGCTAATTATTTTTGACCTTTTTGTAGTAGGAGGGTATATACCTACTCTAAAATTGATTGAGGTATTCCCTTACATCCTTAAGGTTTTGAGTTGTGGACATCCTTACAACATAGCAGGGGTGAATAAGTTGTGCAAAAAGTTCAGGGAAGGTCACCAGTTATCAATTGTGTGGTCACCAGATATTTCTTACAGACCTAATTTATGTGTGGTGAATTATGCGGACCAATTATGTGGCACCAATATTTATTAGGTTCAACATCCCTTACACACATGCTTTGAGGGACATACTTGTCACCGTAAGTGAGGAAAAATTTTGTTGTCCATACAACAGACCCCAATTCATTTTTTTTGTACAAAATGTTGTCGGCAGGTCAGCAGATAAAACATCAGGGGTCAACAGGTAATTCAGTCAATGTTAGGATGTGTGTGCTGAAGCACTTGTGGGCTAATTATTTTTGACCTTTTTGTAGTAGGAGTGTATATACCTACTCTAAAATTGATTGAGGTATTCCCTTACATCCTTAAGGTTTTGAGTTGTGGACATCCTTACAACATAGCAGGGGTGAATAAGTTGTGCAAAAAGTTCAGGGAAGGTCACCAGTTATCAATTGTGTGGTCACCAGATATTTCTTACAGACCTAATTTATGTGTGGTGAATTATGCGAACCAATTATGTGGCACCAATATTTATTAGGTTCAACATCCCTTACACACATGCTTTGAGGGACATACTTGTCACCGTAAGTGGGGAAAAATTTTGCTGTCCATACAACAGACCCCAATTCATTTTTTTTGTACAAAATGTAGTCGGCAGGTCAGCAGATAAAACATCAGGGGTCAACAGGTAATTCGGTCAATGTTAGGATGTGTGTGCTGAAGCACTTGTGGGCTAATTATTTTTGACCTTTTTCTAGTAGGAGTGTATATACCTACTCTAAAATTGATTGAGGTATTCCCTTACATCCTTAAGGTTTTGAGTTGTGGACATCCTTACAACATAGCAGGGGTGAATAAGTTGTGCAAAAAGTTCAGGGAAGGTCACCAGTTATCAATTGTGTGGTCACCAGATATTTCTTACAGACCTAATTTATGTGTGGTGAATTATGCGAACCAATTATGTGGCACCAATATTTATTAGGTTCAACATCCCTTACACACATGCTTTGAGGGACATACTTGTCACCGTAAGTGGGGAAAAATTTTGCTGTCCATACAACAGACCCCAATTCATTTTTTTTGTACAAAATGTAGTCGGCAGGTCAGCAGATAAAACATCAGGGGTCAACAGGTAATTCAGTCAATGTTAGGATGTGTGTGCTGAAGCACTTGTGGGCTAATTATTTTTGACCTTTTTGTAGTAGGAGTGTATATACCTACTCTAAAATTGATTGAGGTATTCCCTTACATCCTTAAGGTTTTGAGTTGTGGACATCCTTACAACATAGCAGGGGTGAATAAGTTGTGCAAAAAGTTCAGGGAAGGTCACCAGTTATCAATTGTGTGGTCACCAGATATTTCTTACAGACCTAATTTATGTGTGGTGAATTATGTGGACCAATTATGTGGCACCAATATTTATTAGGTTCAACATCCCTTACACACATGCTTTGAGGGTCATTCTTGTCACCGTAAGTGGGGAAAAATTTTGTTGCCCATACAACAGACCCCAATTAATTTTTTTTGTACAAAATGTTGTGGGTAAGTCACCAGATAAAACATCAGGGGTCAACAGATTATTCAGTCGGAGTGTGCAGAAATATCATATGCAGTTCGATTTTATCAGAGAATGTTGCTTAGGTGAATAAAGAGATCTGCATAATAACAACAATAATAGACAGTTACTACATTTCTTTAACCAAATATTGTTTGATAGTTCAAAGTACAAACAACAACATTCAATGCTTAATCAAAATTTAAATAGCATGGAAATAAAATACATCAAATAGTTTTGAGCTAACTATGTGAAATATTATCCAAGGCAGATGATTCATCCTTAGAGGTCTCCCCCAGTTCATAAGAAGGACTTTGAGTTGAGGGAGAAATCATCTTCTGTAGTATTTCGTCCACATTGGCCGACACAGGTGGTGGGTTGTTGGTGTCGACATTTGCCCCGATATTATGATCCATATTTATGTTTTGATTTACGTTTAAATCAGATTGCACATTTGTCTCCTTATTTTGATCGACAGTTTTTTTCGGAACATAGTTAAGTCGCACCACAGGCAAAGAAGCCTTTACTTCTTCTTCAGTTGGAGGGCTAATGTTATATTTGAAAACCTATTAAACAGAAAAATGAGAAAAGTGTATCAAATTCAACCATCTGTACAAGTGAAGAAAAAACTAAATTATGTGTTGTTATTTTATTTACCTTGACAATGTTCCTTAGAGTGATATTTAGGTATTGAATCAGTCGAGGATGCTTGAAGACGGCAACCTACACATTCAATATGCATGCACTTTTAGCAAGAGTAGTTTACGATGATTACAAATAATATTTAAAAAAATGTGTGCCTTGTTTTTATACTTCTTTCAATAGCAGAACAGATCCAACAGCAACATCTGAACCAAATTCAGCATCCTTAAGCACTTTATTGTGGATGCTAGCTTTCGCGATATCAGATGGGTCCTAATATAGTCATGTTGAACATAAGTGATATATCATAAAGAATGAGTACATCACAATCGCTTAAAACAAACTAACCTTCATAGTGATAAGCATGTCACCAAGCCCGTTTGGCTTACATTCTTTGACTACACAAGCCATAAAGGGCATTCTTTCCAATGATTTCCTTTGTGACAATGGAGTTATATTTTTAATGTCTCTATCCTGAACCAGAGCTACGGGATAAATGATGAAATCAGTCATTAAAGTAATATCATGGAGATATATTTTGAGAACTAATTTAGTAGGACGACAAGGACACTAACCATGGTGTTTGATGAACTGCTCTGCCCACTTCCAAGCATTTGAGTAAAAATCACGTGCATGACTCGCAGCAGCCATTTTGTTCATAAACTCTTGTGTATTGTGTGCTTCATCTAATTGCCTGTTAAGGATAACAGCCTGGGCGTTTGCAGCTGGTCCAGGGATGAAAGTTGTGGCTGAGTTCGACCTTTCTAGAAATTTTTTGAGAACCTCGTCATCTACCGCCAATGCCTCCCACGGATCCATTATTGAAACAAGATGGACTTCCCTTTAGAAGTGGGTTGAGAAAACTTTGAAGTAAACCTTCCCAATACGAGATGTACTTACGACGTTTAGAGATACTTAGCCAGGTCATCTTACTGTTATATATGGAAAAATATAATGCAGAATTACAACTTTGCCCTTCACTTGCTTTTTGAACACGCCAAACTTAATGCATACCATTCAAGCTGTTCTGTTTCATTGCATTGGACGCGTCCCTCCACCCACCACCCTAAAATCATTTCGCAGCATTAAATGGGTTTTATTGCATTGCATTGAACCACCGTCTTAGAAATTAGGGTTTCATTGAAGCAAAATAATAACATGGAAATGAGCAATAAATGTTGAAGGACTACTTCCCAACTGCTCAAACAAGTTTACTGCAAACCATCAAACAATGTAAGTGTTTCGTTTCCATTTATTTATTTCAGATGCCATTTCGTACGAAACCTTATTTAATGAACACTGAACCACTGATGCGAGGGTTTTTGTATAAATTTTCTTCAATGGATGTCTCATGAAAGAACTTTTCCACACTTATGAAAAAACTATTAATGCTCATCGTTATAAAGATCAAATTTTTATGTTGAAAACGAAGGAATCCTTTTAATATATTAACTTTTAAGCAACTTGTATGGTCATGAGTTATATGATAACATACATACATGGGCTCTCATCATGATATTCGATTTTTTGAATAACAGATGGAGGACGATGAACAAAACAACGTTATGGGTTTGGAGGACATAACTTTATTACACATAGAGGGGGGTACAGGAAGTGTGACTCAAGAGCACTGCAATGATGACTACCATCATCAAAGCACTTTGATGAAGTTCTGTGTCCATATGTTGGGATGATTTTCGAAAGTGCTGATGAAGTGAAGAATTATTACAGAGAGTACGCAATTAAATCAGGTTTTGGAATTAGAATAAGAACATCTAAAAAGGACGTTGACAACCAAATGTGTTACTTAAAGTTAGTTTGTTCCCGTGAGGGGAAGTGTGTGTCTTCCATTCCACCTGAAATGAAGACTCTTCTAACACAAAGAAAGCAATGTCCAGCACGCATGACAGCAGTTCGAAAGCAAGATATGTGGATGATTAACAGTGTGATAGATGAACATAACCATGACGTTAGTCCAACAAAATCCAGGCTTATTCGTGGGAATAGAAAGCTGAATATGCAAGTCAAAAGGACCCTTGACCTAAATGACCAAGCCGGTGTTCGCATTAATAAGAGCTTTCGGTCCTTGGTGTGTGATGCAGGGGGATTTGAAAATTTACAATTTGTGGAACGAGACGCTAGGAACTACATTGGTAAGCAAAGACGTGCATTAGGGAAGGAAGGTGACGGACAAGCTTTGTTAAACCACTTTTCAGCTATGAGGGAATTGAATAAAGATTTCTTTTTTGAAATTGATATGGATCCAGATAATCGCATTAGCAACGTATTTTGGGCTGATGCTAGGAGTAGGGCTGCCTTTATGGAGTTTGGGGATGTTGTATCATTTGATACAACGTACTTAACCAATAAGTACGACATGCCATTTGCACCATTTGTTGGGGTTAATCACCATGGTCATTCAATCTTACTAGGTTGTGGACTTCTATCTGCAGAAGACAGTAGTACATTTGTGTGGCTATTTCGATGTTGGTTGCGATGCATGGGAAATAAATCCCCTGAAGGCATTGTCACTGATCAGTGCAAGGCTATGCAAAATGCAATCCAAATGGTCTTCCCCAACACACGACATCGTTGGTGCCTTTGGCACATAATGAAGAAACTTCCCGAAAAATTGATTGGTTATACAAACTACAAGGAAATCAAGCATACCATGAAGCAATTGGTGTATGAATCATCTACTGCAGAGGATTTTGAGAGTGGATGGAATAATTTCATTGAACTGTATGACCTAGAACTAAATGAATGGTTGCACACCCTATTTGAAGAAAGGCATCGATGGGTGCCATGTTATTTGAAATGTGATTTTTGGGCTGGTATGTCGACAACACAAAGAAGTGAGGGGATGAACGCCTTTTTTGATGGGTTCATTAACTCTACAACCACACTCCAACAATTTGTGGTTCAATATGACAACGCCCTTCGTTCCAAGGCAGAGAAGGAGTACGAGGCGGACTTCAATTCTGTTAATACTACCATTCCCTGTGGATCTCAATCATTTATCGAGAGGCAATTTCAGGAGGAATACACTCATGCAAAATTTGGGGAAGTGCAAAACGAATTTCGGTGCAAAATGAACTGTAACGTGAAAAATGTTGTATTTGATGGGATTAGGACAAAATATTTTGTCAAAGAAGCTTTGATATGGAAAGACGAAAGTGCAGACAAGATGCATGAAGTTATATTTGATCCTTCAACAAAAGACATTGAATGCTCTTGTCGACTGTTTGAGTTTAGAGGTATTCTTTGTCGACACAGCCTAATGGTCCTTGCACAAGAAGATGTTAGATGTGTTTCACAAAAGTATATTCTTGGTCGGTGGAGTAAACGGATACGTAGAAGGCATACTTTGATACGAGCATCATACAACACTAAGAAAGACGAACCAAATGTTAAGAGGTATGACTTTTTGTGTAAGAAATTTTATGACATTGCTGAGCTTGCATGTGAAAGTCAAAGTGGAACAGACTTCCTTGTTGACCAACTGGAGTCGTTGTCAAAAAATGCATCCATAAGAGATGCGGGAGCAACTTCATTAGGGGCTCAAAAAGACATGTCTTCTACACCTAATACTGCAGTTGAACACAACAATATACTAAGCCCAGTCCATGTCAAAAGAAAGGGTCGACCACGAGGATTAAGGATGCAATCAACCGTTGAAAAGATTGGCAAAAAAAATATATGTAAGGCTGCAAGGAACAAAGCATGTAGGGATGGAATCTCAGTCCATCACAGTGACCTTGGGACTTCTACTAAACAATCTACTGGTGCAGAAATGAATGGAAGAGATATAAACAACATGGTAAGTTTTATTGTAATAAGTAGGTTTACTGAGTTATACAAAGTCATTAATTATTTTAAATCATGCAATTGCCAGGTTTGTGATTTGCAGTGCACGGGCTTTGTATCCTTGTTAACATCAGTAGAAAGCACAAAACTTTGTCATGAAAGTCAACACATTTTTAGGTGAGATTCAGATCTGAGATCTTTAATTAAAAATACACTTCATCACTACTACCTATTATGACAGTAGGTTTTTTGTTACGTGCAGGAACTAGTTTGCAAAGAAAATCTACTTTTGGATTGGTTGACCTAATCAACATGGCATAACCAAACACCTTTTGATTTTGGATTATGTGTTTGTGAATGACATGTTTAGTTATGGACATAATTATTTTGCTTTCAATTTCAATGTGGGTGACCTTCACTGCAGTGTATCCTTGTACAAAAATATTGTCATGGGTCACCACTTATTTTGTCAAGACTCATCACATTTCGCCAATGCTGACAAATGTTATTAAAAACGTTTACCCTACAATTATTTTGATGGATGTATTTTATTGCATTTAAAATGCATGTGGAAGGAATGGTAGTTTTCGAGTGGATATATGGTGATTTTTATTCATCTCGCTTGCACAACAGACATATTTTTATTCTAATGATTTCAGTTCAGGTTTTAAATACCCAATTTTAAAAGCATATTGAAATAAAAGCACTTCCTATGAAGGAGTTGATTTATGACATTGCATATCTGATTCAAAATGATATAACTTCAATTTACTAAAAATGAGCACGTCGAATTCAGTGTATAGTTGCTTTCATTAATTTAGTTAACTAAATTATTTATCTCTTTAGTGAGAACTTCCTTTTAAACAAAACAACATAATTAATTTTTACTCCATCACTTAACTAAGTTAAAGGTCATGTCAGTTTAATCATTGCACATAAAATAAATCATCAATTCAGAACAAGAGTGCAAACTACCTTGTTAAATGAACATCTTGTCATTTTAATCATTGTAAATGAAACGAACATTGTTTTCAATTCTGGACACACTATATTATTTATCAAACAACCCAATATTGACAAAGAAAGTTGCACTTCCATTTCACATGGCCACAAAATTACATTAATAATTGTTGTCAAATACATTTATAAATTTTGATGTCAATATTTAAAAGCATAATCAATCTACAAAATATTCAAAGGACCACTGCACAAAATATTCATAGTACTAATTCCTAATGTATGGTTGAAATCTTTGAAGAACAGTCTCTCTATGCAAATTTTCTGGGTCAAGCAACCATTCACAAATGTAATGTTGTCTCAAATGTTGCAGCTCCTCCTGTAATTCACAAAATAATCAGAAAATTCCTATTTAAATACCTTAATTTAAGGAAATGAAAGTTGAAGGCAACCAGTAGGTTTTCGTTCTTACACAAGAGTATGAAGGCATGTTTTTTCCATCAAATCTTTTAAGTCCATCCCACATCTGAAGATACTTTAAGACCAAAATGCCACAGTCATGCCTGGAATCACCAAAAATTAAATGTAATCAAATATACACAAATTTTTACAATGTCGTTGCCAATATAGAACATTGACGTCCATACAAATTTGGTTGATGAGGAAGGTCGTCAATGACTAGTTCAAATGTTGGTTTCATCTGGTTCTTATCATTCATCAGAAGCCAAAAAAGGTTCTCCACATTCTGCATCTAAAAAGATAAATATGTTACAATTCAATTATGCAAATTAAGTGACCAAACAGACTTACAATTATCCAAATGTTATAACATACTTACAACATGATTATCTATTTGTTTTTTGCGACGACAATTGTGGGGAAGAGAATCCAATATAATAAACTTCTTGCTGTGAAATTGGATAGCATAACACCACCAGTGTCCATCGTAAACCACTGGTGCAAATAACTAAATGGAACAACCATTAATTAAAAAATAAATTCAATTTTTTAAATTCATTACTTTATCACATGACATTGGATACTAACCAGATCAGCTCTTAAAATTTCTTGAATAGAACACAAATCAGGCGGAAGGTAATGCCTATAGTCGTCCACACGCCAGACACGTCTATTAATCTTTCTCTTGTTACAGTCGATGATCACCGCATTATGCAGCACAAAAAAATATTTAAATTATTTCAACTATGTAAATCACAAATATTAAAAACATATACTTACTGTATACAAAGGGCTGAAAATAACTCTATTTACTCTCTCAGTCTGACTTTTCTCTTTATACATGAAGTAACTTGTAGCAAACAAAACAGACTGCACATACCCAATTAATCATCATTATATTCCATTGATTTCAAAAAGTACATAAATCTGTAAAAAATTTAAGTGCCAGAGAATACCATGTTATCAATCCAACCCCGAGGACGAAAGCCATGGCACTCGTTGCTTCTTAATAATTGCCCTTTCACTTCAGCGTAAACAATGCTAACAAGTGAATTTAAACAACTCAGAATACATTCTATTCAATTTAACTATATTTGTATAAAGTAACTGAATTCCATACCTACAACTTCCATGAGCGGTCACATCCTTGTACAATTTACCCATATCAATCCTTGATTGGTCACACTCTTTTTGCGGTGAAGGGGAAACCTCAACTTTGTTACACTCTTCCTGCTGTTGTGGAGAACCATGAACTGAATTCAAAACATTAGCTTCAACAACACAATCCTGAGGTCCAGTCTTCTTCTGCTCAAATGGAGGACAATGATCTTCATTTAACACATTTGCTTCACCATCACAGGTGTCAGCTGCAGTCCTTCCAAGGTATTCAGAACGCATCTTTTTCAATTCTGCCTTCATCTCCTTAATTAGCATTTCATGCTTTTGTATTTTCTCTTCCAATTCCACTTCAGCTTTAGAACGACCACGAAATTCGTTGTCGTCGTCTTTTGCAGTGCCTTCATGCAAAACACTAAGTGCAGTTTGAACAATTGGGTTGTTATTGTCTTCATCACTTAGAGACCAATCAAAAACAACCTACACAAAAATTACTATATTTTCAAATAATTTAAACAAAAAAAAAAACAGAATTACATAACACTAAGTTAAAAAATCTCAATTTTGTATACCTTAGTCTTTTCAAAAAGGGACTCAATGTTAACTGTCCTAATCTTCACCAATGGCCAGTGCAAAATTCTTGGGAATTGATTTTCAGTTTGTACATCTTCTAACCCAAGTCGACGGGCAGCCCAAATCTATATAAATGAATAATCAATTAATATATCAAAATTCATAACAAAATTACAACACCACTATTGAAATTATTAATTACCTGTATAACTGCAACACAACCGGCTATGTTAAGGCTACTTGAATTTTGGTTTTCTAGTAGAACCTTACGTCCACGATTCATACCACCAATCAAAAAGGTATGAACAGAATCGGCCCAATTAAAGTCACTAAGGTTGTCCAGATTGTCTAAGATTTTGAAAGGCATATTGTTCACGGTCCTAGAAGTCCTAGGAAAATAAAAGACAGAGAAACAAAGTAACAAGTACAACCTACAAACACTTTGTACATCATCATCATCATCACTACTAACATAGTTCTTAATCTTCTTACTTATATCTCGGACCGAAATAGGTTTGTTCTCAAAAAGTGAACCTACTAACCCACTAACTTCACTATCAAATGGAACAGATTTACCAACCATAGTAAGACCTAAGCATATACAAACATCATATATTGATAAGCGAACTAAGTGCGGGCCAACACGAATGAATTCCCCATCTACAACCCACCGATTCAAAACTTCCCTAATCAAAGGGCAATTTATTTCCAACACCTTGTCCAGAGACAAACACCATCTAAATGGTGTTCCTTCAATCCGCTTACGGTGGGTTCCTTTGAGTACAGTGTTTACTTCAACAATGTATTTTGTATCACAACGATGCACGATCCTCACCTATAATACATGACAGTACAATTTAGTTAAACAATTAGTAAACATAATTTCATTTAAATGGTCCTAAGGGGTGAAAATTGACCTGGGCATCCTTCTCCATCTTCGTCTTCTTACCCTTATTCCATGAATGCGGAGAAGATTTCACTTCCATTTTCCCTGCCATATAACTAATTCAACTATTAATCAATTCTAATAACTAAGACCAAAATAGATAAGTAAGCACGAAAAAATGTTACATAATACTTTTAATTATCAATAATATTCATACTACTGAATTCATTCAAGTAAATTCATGGGATCAAAAACTTATAATCTAAAGTGAAAACCCACAAACACTAACAATTGAGATTTTGGATCAAAGTTAAAATTAGATTATCTTCTTTATAAAAGGTACTGCATTATCAATGACTAAATTAGATTAAGTACAAGGTACTTCATTATGAATGAATAAATAATAGTTTTGAACTAGTTCTATTTGGGAGAATTAAAATCAGTCTTTTCTTTTTCATTTAAAACTACATATACCAACTGATAGCATAAATATGGATTTCAATTGTCTGATGATTCATGAATTGGTATGATTTCCTATCACTGACAATGGTGTAAGGCTTACAACAACAGAAAATGAGTAAATTACTTGGTAGTCACAGCTCCTACTATTTATTCTATTACAGATTCGTGAACTGCATGAATTATGAAGGTATTAGGATAAGGATGCTAAGTCCAACAGTAAAATACTTCTCAACACAAATGCAGTCACCACAAATTCATAAGAAATCATCCCGTCAATATTACAATTAAATAACACACTACCAATCAAAACCTACATTCAACACAATGATTATCATGAAAATCTTAAAAAAGTAAGTGAACAGTGATATTAGAGAGACATTTTTGATCAAATCCACCATTATTAGACATACATTTTTCGAGGCCACACCAAAACGATACAACCACGACGTCAATGATTTGGGGAAAACAAAAAAATCATACCTTGAACCAAATGGAAGAATACCCTGCAAATGGAGAACACTGTCATGTTAAATCACCCCTTTCACTGGAAAACCCTAAACACTTACCATACACACAGCAGCACAAAGAAGTTACCTTTCCGTGTTTAGGGGCGGTGGATTTTCGAAGGAGACCACCAAAACGGTGGACTGCGCACGGACGGGGGACCTCGCAGGGACGGGGAACTTCGAAGGCTTGGTGGTCTTCGCAAGGACGGCGGACTTCGTCGTGGTGGTGGATTTTCGAAATGGAAGATGGACTTCGTGCCTGCGCTGTGGACTTCGAAGAGGTGTGGCAGTTCAGAGGTGCGATGGAGCGGTGGAGAACAAAAGTGTTGGTATGGAACCCGTGAAGTTTCTGCAAATGTCTGCGAAGTGAAACTTTTTCCCTCTTTTTTCAATTTCACAAAATGCCCGTTAGTTGACGGCAACACGTGAAAGGGGCACTTAAGTTCAGATTTCTTCACTCACGTGCCACTCCACTTCTTTCAATCAAAAAAAAATGAAAAATTTAATTCCACGTAAGGTAGTCAATTCGGTAGTCAAATTGGGTAGTAACTGTAACATTTTCCTTAATTAATAAGATAGATAGATGATGTACAATTTAAATACATATATCTAAGATAGCCAAAATATATATTTAAATAAGATCTTATGATTTTACATTGTATTCACAAGTAAGATCTCACACATTATTATAATATAATAATAGGATTGGCACAAACTAGGAACAAAATAACAAAATCATAACATTGTCTAAATCATCATTTTTTTTTTCAAATTGATGCACTATTATATATTCTTTATAAATTCAACTTAAACTAAAGTTAATGTAATTTAAAATTTACATGGTTATATGTGTTACGAGTCATACAACCATCTTTCAACTAATTACATGAAATATTAATATAATTAAAATTCATTTTTCAAATAAAAATTAATACAACTAACATCTAGCCCTAACTCATTACAAAACACTATTCAATTAAAATTTAATACAATTATAACTTTTTAATTTTACTGTCAGAAGACACAACATAATAACATTAAGATTTATTAATTATAACATTAGTATTTAATTCTCGTATGAAGAAACCTATTACATTAATATTTATTATTTTTTGTATTAAAAAAATTATAGTAATCTTGTTTACTTAGACTTTGTGATGAATTTAAAATTTTGTGATGACTTTATATTTCGATTCTAAAATAACCGAAACTTAAAGTAATTCAAAAATTTTAAAAATGTCATTTTTACTTTTAAATTTGTATGTCTAGAAAATAGGCTTTGATTTTAAAATAACCGAAGTTATAGGACTATGATTTTAAAAATGTTATTGTTTTATTAAAAGTTTCATATTTTTCTTGAAAACCAAGCATATATAGTGATTTATATAGTGATGTCTAATTAATTTTTTTAGCATAGTTTGCTGTCCAATTTTAATTTTATTATTGATTTTGCTGTTTTAGAGTATTTTAGCGATTCTAGATACTTTCTTTGCATTGTTTAAATAATCATTCAAACATGTTCCAACCACTAACACTTCCATTCAATTTAAAAATACAATAATAAAATATTATCTACTTATACGTTTTACACATACCACTGAAGGTGCAATAATTAATATAGTTGAAAACTCTACCATTCTTTTTCTAATATCACTATTCAGATTCAGATCCAAAATTACATTATTGTAATGTCAGCATTAAATCACTTTAACAAGCACAAATGCACATGCATGGAGTTGATAGAATCCCCGAAGTATCGGTGGCAGAGTTCTATTTAATGGTTCTTCTTTCTCATCAACACAAGCTACGAACAAAACCAAAGATTTCAATGGAGAAAACAACACACATAGCAGTTATTCCTGGTATAGGCTTCACCCATTTAGCTCCCATTCTTAATTTCTCCAAACGAATTGTTCAGCTTCACCCACATTTTCATGTCACCTGCATCATTCCCTCAATTGGCTCTCTCCCAAATGCCTCAAAAGCCATTCTTCAAACTCTTCCTCCTAACATCAACCCCATTTTGCTTCCACCGGTTAACCTCAATGACCAACCACAAGGGACTCGTCCACTAATCAAAATGCATCTCGCTATGACTCGCTCTATGCAATCTATTCATCACACTCTAAAGTCCATAACTTCAAACGCACCCATCGTCGCCATGATCATTGATTCTTTTGCCGGTGAAGCACTAGATTTCGCTCGGGAGTTCAACATCTTGTGCTACATGTACTTCCCTTGCTCAGTCACCACACTCTCCACGTACCTCTACATGCCAAAGTTGGATGAGGAAACAACATGTGAGTACAAAGATCTGCCACATCCTGTCCAAGTACCAGGTTGTGTTCCATTTCATGGTCGGGATCTATGTTGCGCAACACAAGACCGGAGTGCTCTCCCTTACAAACTCTTTCTACAACGTGTTAAATGTATTCCTCTTGTTGATGGAGTCTTTGTTAATAGCTTCTTGGAAATGGAAAAAGGTCCTCTAAGAGCATTGGAAGAGGAGGGTAAAGGGTACCCTCCGGTGTATCCTGTTGGACCAATTGTCGAAACTGGGACAACTTGTACAACTGGGTCGGAGTGTCTGACATGGTTGGACAAACAACAAGATGGTTCGGTTTTGTATGTTTGTTTTGGGAGTGGTGGAACACTCTCACAAGAGCAAATGAATGAGCTGGCACATGGCTTGGAATTGAGCAAGCACAAGTTCCTGTGGGTTGTGAGAGCACCAAGTGATGAAGCCAGTGCTGGTTATCTTGTTGGAGATAAAGATGCAGACCCATTAGAGTTCTTGCCAAGTGGGTTCTTGGAGAGAACAAAAGAACAAGGTATGGTTGTTCCTTCATGGGTACCCCAGATTGAAATCCTTAGGCATAGTTCAGTTGGTGGGTTTTTGAGTCACTGTGGGTGGAATTCAACCCTAGAGAGTATGGTGCATGGTGTGCCACTCATCACATGGCCACTGTTTGCAGAGCAGAGAATGAATGCGGTTGTGATGAGTGAGGGAGTGAAAGTGGGAGTGAGGCCAAGAGTGAGTGAAAATGGGTTGGTGGAAAGGGTGGAAATTGTGAAGGTGATAAAGTGTTTGATGGAAGAAGAAGAAGGAAGAGAAATGAGGAAGAGAATGAAAGAGTTGAAAGAAGATGCTGCTAATGCTATCAAAGAAGATGGATCTTCAACCAAAACCCTTTCTCAGATAGCATTCAAGTGGAAAAGTTTGGCCTGCGAAAACAGATTTTGCTGAATGCTTTAGGATCTTTGCTTTTTATGTTTAGTTTTGCTTTGTAATGAATGACACCGAGTTATGTGGATTCATGGCACCTGTACGATACTGTATTTATGTAGAATGATCATTTGTGTGATTAGGACTATGGTGGTTATTGAGTGGATTTTTCAATATCGAGTTTAGATTTAATTTAGATCAAAATGAATTGGATTTATAATTCAAATCTAGTTTTTCTAGTTAACTAGATTTGGATTAAAATTCACATCATTTTAATTAGATTAAATTCATTTGAATTTTTTTTAATCCAATTAAAACTAGATTTAATTCAATTTTAATTAAAATTGGATTATTAGGTCTATTAAATATATATGTTGACCAACTCGATTTGATACTTCGGCTTAGATTGTCTCAAACCGACCCTTCGACTTAAACAAATTCGACTTGACTTTTGGTTGGAAACTATAAGAGCCAACTTTCGGTCAAGACCGATTCAGGCCAACCTTTGACAAGGGTCGACTAAGGCCAACCTTCAATTGGGGCTAACTTTGGTAGACCTTCAGTTGAGGTCTACTTAAGCTAACCTTTGACCAGGACAAACTTAGTCGATCTTCGACCAAGCTAACTCAATCGACCTTCGGCTTGGCAGACTTTGTCGACCATTAGTTAACTTGACTCAGCCAATATGTGATTAGACCGACTAGGTCGAACTTCAGCCCACCATCGACCTAGGCCGACTTGGCTGACCTTCAGCCAGGATTGACTTAGCCGACCTTCAGCCAGCATTGGGCTTTATTGGAATTTCAATCTTCGAAAATATCTCCTCTTGAATAACAAACTTTATCAATATCTTCTTTTGCATATAACTTTAATAATCAAATTTTGTTGATATTCTTTTTATTTTCTTTGATATTTTCATTTATCTGTAGAATTTAAATATGTAAACCAAATACTCATCTTTTCCAATTTTATTAAATATGAAACCTAAAATATCTAAATAGATAATAATAAAATAACAAGATAAAAATAAACAAAAAATAAAATATGATAATGTCAATAATAAAAATACCCCAAACTTTAAACTTCTTCATGTCCCCTCATGAAAAGCTTAAACTATAAAGTAAGAAAACTCATGTCAACCCATCATAATATCATAAGAACAAACGACTTCTCAATCAATCTTAATCATGCAACAAAAGATAATTTTACTTGTGGCTTTAAAACTTAAGATAGAATGACATGATTATGTTTATTCACTTTAATCCTAAAAATAGTATAAGAGATAAAAACCAAACTATTGAATCAGAAAACTCACAAAAATTAGTGTTTCACTCTACACACAAGTGTTTATAAATGATCACTCATAATCAGTATGTTATAAAATCACTTCATCAACTTTTGTCCATCTAATTTACACAATTCAAACATTTGGTTAGATCAAAAGGTCTTTCAAAGATTGTAATAAGGCTTAGCTAGACGAAACATGGTTTCGCAAGAATTCAAAAACACTATTAAACCGAAGAGAACAACTAAATGTAAATAATTCATGGTATCCTCTCTACAAAATAATTTTCTCAAATTTTTCATATATTTCTCATAACACACCCCCTTTTTATCACATGTGATTTGTCTTTTTCTCTCTTTTTTCCTTTCTTTTTCCTAGGGTAGGGTTTTTACAAAAGCCTACATCAAACTTATTAAATCTCATACCCTACTAGGATATTTATACCCTACCACAAACTAATCTGATCTCATACATTTATCTTACTCAACATGTACTTGTTTTCTTTGGTTAACTTGTCGGACAAAATATATTTTCTTTAAAGACTATGAGTAAAAGAATGAAATAATTAAGCTCGAAAAAGGTAACAACAGACAATTAACATAGGGTTAATTATCTGGCTAAGTAGTTTAAACATATCAAACAAATGTCTTTATCATTTCTAACCAATTATGTGATTATATTAATAAGAATCATGCAAAAATCAATTTTGTGACAATAATTGTTTTCCTTACCTATTCTCAAGCTCACAACACTCATATAATTTCAATACTCAAATGTTTCCATAGTCAAATATCCAAAAATTTGGTCATACTCTCACACTGAACAAGGACTAACTAAATATAAACATATCAAACTATCTCAAAATCAATGTGTCACAAGTTATCTTATATAGGTATGTCAAAAAATTGCGTACCCATGGATATCCGTGGATAAAACTCTCAATGGATAGAAAATGGATATTGTGAATGGATACTCGTGAGTAACGAATACGGATATTTTTTAAAATTTGTATGTTAACAGGACGGGTTCGGGTATTATAGTATTTGTATCCGTAGATACCCGTACCCGCTATACTATAATTTAAATTAAAAAAATATTATTAAAATATTAACACATTGATTTTGAATGAGTTATTTTTTATCAATTGGTTTTAAAAAAATCTTCATTTCTTTGTAAACTGTCATTCAACATTATTTAAATGGACTATTTGGACTTTGTTTGAAATTTATGAATAGTATGTATAGTATTTTATTTGAATTTATGGTTAAAATATGTTGTTAAATATTTTATTTTATTATAAATACTCGTGGATACCCATAAATATCTGTGAATGTTTAAAAAGATGCAGGTACTCACATAACTGATACCTGCACGAATATGAAAATATGTATGCCGAGGATATTTATCCAACGAATAGAATACAAGAGAGTTACTACATATACCCTACCCGCTCCGTTGATATCATAATCTTAACTGTATGAAAATTATAAAACAAGAAAATTAAAAAAATTAGGACTATATTTAACAAAAAAAAAAAAAAATTGAACTTAAATAAAAATAGAAATCAAAGTATTTAAGTCTATATTTTATACTTCTTTTTAAATTCTTAGTAAACTAAGCGTCGGAAAGTATTTAAAGTATTTTGTAAATGAATTTTTTCTCAATTTCCTTAAAACTTTGAACTGTATGACCACGAGACAATCATAATGCATCTCGAAAACCTCATCCTTTATTATTTGTTAAATAATAATAACACTTACCAAACCTAACAAAATTACACAACACCAATTGTTAAAAAAACGTCATTTATTCTTTATAGATAATAACCCAAGATACAACTGATATAATAAACACAAACATTATAAATTCAAAACTTGTACCTGATACCAAAAAGTGCATTTTATTGGGTGATGAAAATTAGAATGTTTATTTGTTACATTCACCTTAAAATTTTCAAACTGCAATAATAAGATTTGATCAGCAAGTGCTATACAGGGACTATTAATTACTTTCGGTGCGATGACTCGTACATTAAAAATGTAGTATTCTTCTTTTAAATTCATTTATTCATATCCAAATCCATAATTTGAAAATTATATTGCTTTAAGAAACGCATTCAGGTGGAACTGACAAAGAGTGGCAGAGTTCTATTTAATAGTTAACAGAGTTTGTGCCAGAGAAAAGAAAAGGAAACTGTGTAAAAAGCTAAGAAGCCGAAAAAGTCCGAAAAGAGAAGTGCTGACAGAGAGAAGAATCTCTCAGAGGCAAAGGAACAAACAGTTGGCAACAACTGAGCGTAAGGCTTAAGCTGAGCGAATCGGGACTTGCAACAGCATCAGGCAAAAGAGAGATGGAGAGTTTATCGATAGTTATTATTTTTCATCGTTAGAAACCAAATCAAAGATTTCATGGAGAAAACAACACATATTGCAGTTATTCCTGGTATAGGCTTCACCCATTTAGTTCCCATTCTTAATTTCTCCAAACGACTAGTTCAGCTCCATCCACATTTCCATGTCACCTGCATCATTCCCTCAATTGGCTCTCTCCCAAATGCCTCAAAAGCCATTCTTCAAACTCTTCCTCCTAACATCAACCCCATTTTGCTTCCACCGGTTAACCTCAATGACCAACCACAAGGGACTCGTTCAGTAATCAAAATTCATCTCGCTATCACTCGCTCTATGCAATCTATTCATCACACACTGAAGTCCATAACTTCCAACACACCTATCGTCGCCATGATCATTGATTCTTTTGCCGGCGAAGCACTAGGTTTCGCTCCAGAGTTCAACATGTTGTGCTACATTTACTTCCCTTGCTCAGTCACCACACTCTCCACGTACCTCTACATGCCCAAGTTGGACGAGGAAGCATCATGTGAGTACAAAGATCTGCCTCATCCTATCCAAGTACCAGGTTGTCTTCCATTTCACGGTCGCGATCTGTGTACCCTAGCACGAGATCGGACTGGCCTCCCTCACGAACTCTTTCTACAACGTGTTAAACGTATCTCTCTCGTTGATGGAATCTTTGTTAATACCTTCTTGGAAATGGAAACGGATCCAATCAGAGCATTCACAGATGAGGAAAGGGGTTACCCTCCTTTGTATCCTGTTGGACCAATTGTTCAAACAGGGACAGCCACGGCTGATTCGACAACTGGGTTGGAGTGTCTGACATGGTTGGACAAACAACAAGATGGTTCGGTTCTGTATGTTTGTTTTGGGAGTGGTGGAACACTGTCGCAAGAGCAAATGAATGAGCTGGCACATGGTTTGGAATTGAGCAAGCACAAGTTCTTGTGGGTTGTGAGAGCACCAAGTGATAAAGCCGGTGCTGGTTATCTTGATGGAGAAAAAGATGTAGATCCATCCGAGTTCTTGCCAAGTGGGTTCTTGGAGAGGACAAAAGAACAAGGTATGGTTGTTGGGTTTTTTTCGATTGTAGGCAAATGGGATGGGTTTATTACGCATATGGGCAAATTTTTAAAAAATTACGGAAGTAGGCAAAACGTTTGGGGGGAGCACGTTTTCGTAAGAAGAAATCGTGTAGCCCCCAAACGTTTTTGTGGGTCAGCGTGGTCAGAGGGGAAATCGTGGGAGGGGTGAACGTTCTTGATGTTGTAATCGATTACCGTTTGTGGTAATCGATTACTGCATGTTGTAATCGTGCAGGGGTGTAACGTTTTTTAATCAGTAATCGATTACCGTAGTTTGTAATCGATTACTAAATGTGTTGCAGTTTTCTGGGTATTTTGTAATCGATTACTCACGTTGTGTAATCGATTACAAGCGAAATTTTTTGAAAAAAAAAACATTTCACTCGATAGGAAAACAATGATGTATAATGTAATCGAATATGAGAGTAAAAAATAGTGATATTAGTGAGAAAAAAAATGACTATCAATTAAAGTACTAACATAATAATATCAATGTCAAAGTGCATTAAAGAAATACAAAGTTTTTGAATGAAAATAAACATTTGAAATGCATCTAAGATGGAGGAAATTGGCGCCGCACATAAGCCATGTCTTCCTCAAGTTGTCCAACCCGAGCATCTATACTGTCAAATCTTGAACCAACAAAAGCCCGGAGATCGCAGATTTCATGGATAATATCATTAAGCATAGCAGCAGATGCATCCTGGGTAGGCTGAGGCGGTGGAGATGGTGTTCGGTCATCATGAATAGGTGCATTCTGCATATCACGTTTATGAATCCATTCACCATTTTGGTTTTTTACAAAACCAAAGGAATGAATCACTTCAGCACCAATTGGACCTGTTCTCCAATTAATCTCCTCAAATGGTTCATCATCTAGAGGAACATTAAACTTAATAAAAATGTCAGTAATATGATTAGCATATGGTAAAGGGGCATGGTCTTTTAATGCCTTTTTCATCCGATATCTAATCAGATGACCCCAGTTAAGCTGCCTTCCGGTCAGCATTGCCCACATTAAGATAATGTCTTCTTCAGTAGCTTGGGCAAGGTTAGTTGATCGGGGCACTAGGCATCGATATAAGATGTAGTGCAGGATACGTGTTTCCACTCTCATTTGCCCTGCCAGTATTCTTCCTCCAATATTTACATTGTCACGACAAATCACCATTTTTGCATTGTGACTTGAATAATCATCTCTCCATTCCTGAACCATGTTTCCCTCAAAACAGACCCCTTGAGTGCCCAATTGAGTGATACGATAAAACATATCTATATCCATCCTAATTTTGACATGCTTAACTTCACTAACAATAACCCCTTCCTCAGTAATTTGTAAGTTGGAATAAAATACCCTAACTAATTCCGGATAATAACGTTGACGATTAGTCAAAAAAGGTAATAATCCCAAGTTGTGGAGCATATCATAGCACTCAAAATTTTGCTCAGCAAGAAAATCATCAGGATATCTGGGTTCAAGAATATCTCTAGCAGAAAATTTTGAATTATACCTCTCGTATTGTGCTACGGAAGAGAAGAGTCTCTGTGGTTGTGAAGGTTCGATTATTTCTTCAGGTTCGTTGATGGCGGGACCACGGCGGCGGCGAGCACCAACTTGAGTCTTGCGTTTCCTTGATGATTCTGCCATTTGAGGGTGTTTTTGAAGATTTGAATCGGTGGGTTTTGTAGAGAATTGAAAATGAGAAAGATTGCAACAAACGGGATGTGATTTGGTGAAGATATGAAGGCAGAGTGATGAATTCACGGAGGAGAGAATGGAGGCGCGGCTGGGGTTTGTTTGATGCAGCGGCGGAGAGAGAAAATGTTGTTTTTATAGTGGAAGACGAGTCGTAATCGATTACAGGGTTTGTGTAATCGATTACGACGTTAAAAATAACATACCAGGGGCTCCTGAAAGATGTGTAATCGATTACAGGGTTATGTAATCGATTACGAAGGAAAAGAATCAGTTGCAGTGGTTCGTGGTAGAGTGGTAATCGATTACAGTGTTTGTGTAATCGATTACGAATGTAGAAATAAATTTTGCCAAATTCTCCTGTTAATCGATTACGAGGGGGGTTGTAATCGATTACGAAGTTATTGTTTGTGATTCAGGTTGTCCTGGTGCTTGCGTAATCGATTACAGCCTTTGGTAATCGATTACATTGAACAGATTTGGGTTTTGGTAATCGATTACGCTGGTATTACAAGTCCAAATTTTGGTAATTGTAATCGATTACACTTTAATTGTAATCGATTACCACACACTTTCATGATAACAATTTATTTTTTTAGCCTTTGTACTCCATTGATAAGAAACTTTAACATATTCCATTAATTAAAGAGAAATAAAATGCGAAATAAGTTGCACATAACTTCAAATGGAAAGCAAAAAAAAAAATAAAAAAACAATTTACGGCAACCATCTGTATCTTCTTCTTTCACGGTGATCCACAAACCATCCAGAATTGATATCTTGGTATTCTTCGGAAGGTGTTGGTGGCCTGATGTCTCTAGTTTGGATGAAAAGCTCGATATAGGAAGAGATGCGCGGTTTTTTGACAGATTGGTCTAGACTTTGTACGTGTGTCCAACGACTGATCATTTGTGAAACATCAAAGTCACATTTGATTTCCGCGGTGTCATGATATAGTCGCCTATTGCGTATTGTTGAAGGGCGACGATAGTCAATTTGCTTGACAACTCTACGGTCACCACACTCCACTAATTGAGTTACGGTTTGTAATAATTCATTGTAGGTGCAATTATGTGTGATGGAGAATGTTTTCGTGGAATCGGAACGAAACTCAAGACCAAAACCTAATCGACTCTCTATGATAGTAGCACCCCTTAAAGGTCCACCAAAATAAATAATAGTTGGTGAAGTTGGGAGAGCGTTTGAGGATGATGATGATGGGGTGTTTGTAGTTAATAGAGAAAGTATTTCTTCAGGTGATCTTGTGAAGGTCACGTACAATTCAATCATGGTGTTCAAAGGGAAAGAAGACTTACATTCCAACATTTGAAAAACATGTTCATCTGTCTTTATTTCAAATGCGTCATAGACAACATTTCCTTCAGAAGTCATTGTGGGTCGTCTGAAGTATAGGTTGTTAATGGTTGTGTGTGACTGGCTTGGAATGACTGCACAAACTCTTTGCTTCAGCATGTTGTATGTGCAGTTGTATGGAATGCGAACAATCTCTGGAGTCTGACATATGAACTTCACCCCATCGTCACAGAGTTTGATTTCACCGTTTGTGTATAAGGCAGCTATGTATGAATTGGAGAAATCCTGTGACTCTGTTATGCCAAACATTTCAGGGGAAAATTGTTCCATCTTTGGGTTTTGTATTAACAAAGAAAAAGAGGAAGGAGATGTGAAGCAATTGATGTGTTGAGAAGTTGAAACTTTGCATTTGATGTAGTGGGGGGATGTGGTTTTTATAAGCATAGTAGATCCACAATTATTGAGTGAATGAAGAAAGACAAAATGATAAAGGTTGAATTCATTACGTAGATATGGAATTGTCATATTGAAATAATACACATACAAAGTACAATATTGTCCCATAATGTTATAAGTTTATTTCACAACAACATTATTCAACGGTGGCTGCCTGTGCCACATGGTGGCCTTCGTGTCGGTCGTCGAGGTCGTCTCTCAGGTTGTGGGGGAGGAGGGGGTGACTGACTTTCGTCATCAGTATCTTCCACTTCCACAGATTCAGAACCTCCTTCTGACACATTAAATGGAATTTGAGGTCTGTAGTATGGTTGTGAAGATGAGGCACCTCGGTATGCAGATGGTGGAGTTAGTGCTGATGTCCCAAACATTTGTGATGGAACACCCCCATAGCTGGAAATGTGTGGGCCACCTGAACCACCATAACATTGCGCTGGACCTGATCCAAAGTTTGAAGGTGCTGGAAAAAAACCATATGAACTGGGAACCTGTTGAGATGACGATGGAGGATGCATTCTGTGATCCCAATTCCCAAATCCAGCAGATACATTTTGTGAGTGAAGGAGGCCGGAAAAGGATGTATCCGGACGAAACTGCTGATGTGAAGGCGGATTCTGATATTGCTTCGGCATGTCATACTAATACAAAATAAAAAAATCAATTTTATTATTTCAAATCAATTATAATTAAAACTTTAATTAACATGCAGGGAATGATAAATTGATTCTCACTTCATCATCGGATGATTGCGCATTAGCCGTGATATACCGGATGGTATGATTTATGTACCATTGCATGTAGGGCGAGTTATCACGCAGATGGCCGCTTTTGGTGAAAGGTTCGCCCTGAACAATGGAATTATGGCGATTATTCCATAGCATGATAAAGCGATGATGATATTGCCTCCAATTAATTTCCCCCTTCCTCGGAGATCAATTCGGTGAACCTCATCCAGGTTCATCGGGTCGGATGGAATGTTTTGTCGCCAACCAAACTGTCTAACTACCCGGTCAACTTGGTGAAATTCAACCGTCGCAAAACAAATAAGAGGAACCAATGCCCGACTAATTGGAGAAACATTTATTATTATCATGCGATTAACATGTGGCTGTCGATATGGTGTCCATAAAAACTGCAAAAATTAGTGTTAATAATTTGAAAAGATAAAACTTAGGGAAATTCAAGGAACAAAATACTAAAGCATGGATTGATAATAAACCTCCTTTGGTTGAATTTGATCAAATTTTTTCCGGAAGCCAACCACAGTTGTTTGGTCATGGAACACAGAACGTGTTTGCCGACACCATCTCACACTTAAGGGAAACGCAAGCCCAGCCACAATCTCGTCCTCCGTGACTGCTTGTATTTCTGGAGAGATGCATGTAAATCTCTCCCATGCCCAACACTGGAGCAATAACATGCATCCACCAATGTTGTCTTGATGGAATTTTGTGCTGTGATCCAGTGCACGATAGAGGCATGCCAATACTGCGGAACCCCAACTAAAATTTGAAATATGCTCCAAATCTCCTAACAATGGCAAGAACATAAAATGCACGAGACTGGCTGATGTATCAGGCATCAACATGCTGCCAATCAAAATGAGGATGTGTGCTCGTGCATACTGTCCAACTATAGCCAGTGTTGCGTCATCCGGTAATTCTCGGAATCTGCTATTCAGCCATGATAGCTTTATTTGGTTCCCTGTAAACATATTTTCGGGAGGAATATCCCCCAATAAATCTTGACACAGTTGTAGTAGGTTTCCTGAAGTTCCACCGGTGACAGGTTCACCATCAATTGGCATCCCCAGTTGTAGTGAAACATCTTCCAGGGTAACAGTTGTTTCTCCGAGTGGCATGTGGAAGTTGTGAGTTTCAGTCCTCCACCTTTCACATAATGCTGTTACCATTAGGTGGTTAATTTCCATATTACTCACTTTCAGAACGTGACCAAAACCAGCTGCATCAATTACCATTCTAACCATAGGGTCAATAAGATCAGTATGTTTTAGTATCCAGATAGAATGGCGTCGTGGTCGGAGGACCCTCTCGTTTCCTTCCCAAATGTGGTTGGTGATGTGATTGTCTTGATGACGCAACACGGAAAAGTTAACTGGGAGGTTGTTGTTCTGAGCCATAATAAACTACATCAAAGTTTATGCAAATATTAACAGAATATCATTTGAACTTAATCACTAACAAAACAAACAAAAAACAAATTATCATAAAATTTTCCAAACCTGTTAGGTTAATGGAGGACAAATAAATTTTTCTATGCTGCAAATCCAACAACTACGGGAAGCAAATTGAGTTTTCAGTGATGTGAATGTTGCACCTCTTATGGATACTTAAACTACTTCACAACACTATTCACTCACATGCCTTACTTCTCATTTTTCTCTCTCTCACGTACTCCACCACATGTCTAAAAAATAGGACACTATTTTCCTATACCTCCATGCACACCACCACATGGCTCCTTATGTTTGCCACTCAAACCTTCTCTTAAATAATAATCACTTTTTCAGAGAATCTCATACTATTTCTTATATTTGCAGGTGGCAGAGACATTTCCAATCAAACCATTATTGTCAATACTATCAAAACAGGATGCATTATTTTCAATAGTAATGTGCAGAAACGTGATTGATTTAATTTGACCACAGAAGCGTGAAATTGTAATAGTATGATGGCAGGTGCAGTCCAGGAATAACGCAGAATCGAATAAATGTAAGAACAAAACGTGCTGGGAGGGCACGTTCTCTAATTAGAAAACGTATTGGGGGGGCACGATTTTAAAACAGAAAGTGTATTGGGGGGGCACGATTTTAAAACAGAAAGTGTGTGGGGGGGCACGTTTTCTAGTAGAAAACGTGTGGGGGGTGCACGTTTTCTAGTAGAAAACGTGTGGGGGGTGCACGTTTTCTTAAAAAATTATTTTTTTTTACTTTTCACACCCCCTGACCCCTCCTTTTGCACACCAACCCACTCCAATTCATTGTAGTTACTAAAACGCCTATATAATCAACCACACTACCATTGTTTCTCTTATCAAAAGTTCTCTGCATACAAGCTTCACATCTGCAATTTTCTGATCTATTTTTGGATCTAAAAAATTCCGGTGTAACCTTCCATACCAACCTGTTCAGAATGAGTTCGTGGAATTATGGAGGATCTTCTTCGTCTAATCCAATTGATGACGAACCTATCATTCCAGACATTGTCGAAGACTTTACTTCCGATGATTTTGAGGAAGACAATGCAGACAATCAAGAAATTGTCCCAATTCCTCCTATGGATTACAATCCCTATGGGGAAGTCCAACTAGAAGAAGCCATGCAATTCGATTCTAAAGAAGCAACGGTGTCTGCCATCAAACATTATCACATCACTAATGGATACAGCTTCAATGTGGTAGAATCAAAACCGCATCTTTATGTTGCACGATGCATCCATTACAACAATGGATGTCAATGGCGTCTGAGGGCCAGTTATAGTAAAATCCGACATCATTGGGAAATCAAGTCCATTGATGGTACACATACGTGTTTCTCTACAATAATGTCACAAGATCACTGCAACCTAGATTCCACCCAAATTGCTTCAATTGTTTTTCATTTGGTCCGCACAAATCCAAGCATTCGCATCAAAAGCTTGGTCGCTGACATCAAAAGTCGTTACGGATACACAGTCACATATAGAAGAGCATGGATTGCGAAGGAGAAAGCAATAACAATGGAGTACGGTGATTGGGACCAATCTTATAATGAAGTTCCCAGATGGTTACTAGCTGCCCAGCAAACCAATCCTGGGACAATTTTTCAACTTTCCGGTCCTCCAGTTAATATTGATGCTGAGGATGGAAGTTCCACATACATTATGGAATGTTGCTTCTGGGCATTTGGACCTTGCATTGAAGGTTTTAAGTATTGTAAACCTGTTGTTCAAGTGGATGGAACCTTTTTAACAGGCAGATATCATGCCACCTTGCTTACTGCAATTGCTCAGGATGGAAATAGAAACATATTTCCTTTGGCATTTGCAATAGTAGAAGGTGAGACAAATGAGGCATTGATTTGGTTTTTTCAACTACTGCGAGAGCATGTAACTCCTCAGCCAAATCTCTGCCTAATTACTGATAGAGGCAAGGGAATTTTGTCAGCCCTACGATCGGAAGAAGTTGACTGGGAATCAGACAATCTTCACTCTGTCTACTGCATACGTCATCTGGGTTCCAACTTCAACAATCGCTTCAAAAATGTCGATCTCAAGAAACAATTCATTAACTTGGGTAAGAAGTTTTCCTAACTTTAAATTCCAGATGCACAAAATATTTCCCATACATAATACTTTTTCATTTCATTTTATATTTCTTTTTCACAGCTTATGAAGTCAAACAACCTATCGTGCAAGCAAAACTTTCAGCTATGAGGTCCCAATACCCACAAGCAGTAGCTTGGATTGATAAAATCCCCTTACATAAGTGGTCTCAGGCTTATGATGGGGAGCGCAGGTACACGCACATGACAACAAACTTGGCGGAGTGCATGAACTCTGTGCTAAAGGGGGCTCGCTCATTACCTATCTGTGCACTTTTGAAAATTACATTTCAAAACATAAATGCCTGGTTTGTTGAACGCGGCTTAAAGGCAGACTCTATGTTAAGAGCTGGACATCAATATCCAGAAGATGTCACAACCTTGCTCCAACAAAATCAACAGAAATCTGCATATTGTCATGTTCAACGCTACGATCGAGATAATTCAGAATTCGAGGTGCAAGAGATATCGAGCCCCCATTGCTATCGGCCAAAACCAATCTCATTCACTGTCAGATTAAACGATTGGTGGTGTGATTGTGGTCACTTCCAAGCTAGTCGATTACCCTGTCAGCACGTCATAGCTGTTTGTTCTTTTGGTCACATGCCACTTTCAAATTTTATCGATCCAGTTTACACCCTTGATAACATAAATAAGGCTTATCAAGTCCAATTCCACCCCCTGCGAAATGAGGACTATTGGTCAACATATACAGGTCCTAATTTAATCCAGACCCCCAAACTAGGCGTAAGGCTTCCGGACGACCTCCAAGGACTAGGATCCATAACGAAATGGATCAACCCGTTACGGATAAGCCAAAAAAATGCTCTTATTGTCGCACTGAGGGTCATCATAGGGGACAATGTCCATTTCGTCAATAAGTTGTACATTTTTTATTTCAATTAATTTAATTTTCAATGTTTTTTTCTTCTTTCTACAATGTCAAAACTAAGACAATTTTCTATGAACATTAATATTTCTTTTATGGACCAACAAAACTTTATCAAACGAGAACAAATTATTATGCTCGCCTATGTATCCAATTCAAATTTAACAACTTTGTTTTTCAAAATTTGCAATGTAATCGATTACAATACCATTGTAATCGATTACACTTCACTCCAACAAATGCATTAACCATGTAATCGATTACACTTCGTCTGTAATCGATTACAGTACACCCAGAAAACTGAAACACATACAGTAATCGATTACAGTTTGGTGTAATCGATTACTCATCTAAAATCGTGCTCCCCCCCAACGATTTCCTTTAAATGTCGTTCCCCCCCCACACGTTTTTCTTTAAATCTCGTCCACACCCCCCCCCCCCCCCCCCCCACGATTTCCCCTCTGACCACGTTGACCCACAAAAACGTTTAGGGGCTACACGATTTCTTCTTACGAAAACGTGCACCCCCCAAACGTTTTGCCTACTTCCGTAATTTTTTAAAAATTTGCCCATATGCGTAATAAACCCATCCCATTTGCCTACAAACCAAAGAACAAGGTATGGTTGTTCCTTCATGGGCACCCCAGATTGAGATCCTAGGGCATGGTTCAGTTGGTGGGTTTTTGAGTCACTGTGGGTGGAATTCGACGCTGGAGAGTGTGGTGCATGGTCTGCCACTCATCACGTGGCCACTGTTTGCAGAGCAGAGAATGAATGCGGTTGTGATGAGTGAGGGTTTGAAAGTGGGAGTGAGGGCAAGAGTGAGTGAAAATGGGTTGGTGGAAAGGGTGGAAATTGTTGAGAAGATAAAGTGTTTGATGGAAGAAGAAGAAGGAAGAGAAATGAGGAAGAGAGTGAAGGAGTTGAAAGAAGCTGCCACAAATGCTCTCAAACCAGATGGGGCTTCAACAAAAACCCTTTCTCAGTTAGCAATCAAGTGGAAAAATTTGGCATGAGAAAACAGGTTTTGCTGAATGTTTTTGGATCCTTGCTTTATTACTTTTTCTGTTTGATTTTTCTTTGTAATGACACCAATAATTCTGTGGATTCATGGCACGTGTGTATGATATTGTTTGTAGCGTAAAATGATCATTTGTGTAAAATGTATGAGTTTTTGAGATGGTTTCTTAAATATAAAGTTGTGTAATGAGAGTTGAAACTTCAAAACGAATAATACGTTTAACTGTGAATGTAGACATAATTGAGGTCGAAATAAAAATAAAAATAATAAAATTTAAGGAGTCTTTGGTGATATTGATTATGCGAAAATGATATTCGAACATAAAATTCGAACTCATTTTTGACATGGGTGATGTGGCACCCTTTTTTTCTTTTATTTTTACTTCTTTTAAATGAAACTGAACCCATGATCACGTGTGCGCGGAAGTTTTGTGCAGTAAATTCTTTTTGGCAAGAGTAAAGCAGACGTGGAGAGAGAAAGTAAGAGAAAATGTTGTAGAGTGTTCGTGAGACAGGGAGAGAGAAAGTCGGAGGAAGTGGAGACAGGAAGTCGGAGGAGAGGTGGAAACAATGTCGGAGGAAAGGCGGCGATGGCGTGAGCAACTCGAAGGAAAGGCGGAGACAGCGTGATCAAGTGTATGGAAAGGTGAAGACAGCGTGAGGACGTTGGCGGAACGGCCGAGAGAGACTGAGATAGTCGGAGTCGGAGGAAGTCGAGAGAAAGAAGTTGTGGTGTTACAGAAGTGAGGCGGGAGGCGGTCACCGTGAGAGGACACACCTGCGACAGCGACAATAGTGGAGGGGATCGAATCCAGTGGAAGCGAGTCGACGGCAACGACAACCATTCCACCGGAAGCCGTTCCGCAACACCGTTTTAGTGTAAGGTTCGTGTTTTTTTGTTCACCATTCGAAAAGTTTAAATCTTTGGGGGAAAAACGTTTTATTTATTTTCGAGTTTGGTGCAACATTGTTTGACAGAGTCGTTGGTGTTGTTTGCATTGTGGTGTGGTTTTGTAGTGAGGGAGGGAGACAGATTGGTGTTTGAGGTAGACCATGTTCAAAAACAACCTATAGTTGAGGTTTACATTAATGGGTGCTACTGTGATGTTGCAAAGTCCATAGATTTAGTATGATGTTATTACATCCAGACAGATGTTTGTTCAAGTCTTCTGTGTTTTTATGTTTTCCTTCAAAAAATATAAATAAATTGTGTCATTTTGTTACTTTTTGGTAACTTCGGACTTCGGCCTCATTTATTTAATTAAGATGTGTTTCATGTTTGAATGTGCGAATACTAGTGAATTATTACATACTAATATGAGCAATACATTAGGTGCAACATCATTAGGTGCAACATCATTAGGATGTGGGCAATCATGAATTAAGAAGAAACAAAAAATAACAACAGTACCACAAATTATGTCCCAACTGAGGTGTCAAGAATAAGTTCATGTGGAGTGGTGATGAATATTTTGGTTTTCGTTTCCCAGTGTTTGTGTTCTCAAGCAATGAACACTCTGAAACTAATGAAATTTTATTTGCTGGTCAGAAAGATGATCTTTAAAGGGGTCTTTAAACTTTCAATTACGTTACAAAGTGGGGAGTAAAAGTACCCCAAACGGGGAGTGTTGTTATATATTTTGGTTCACTGTACCAGTTTTAATAACCATGTTAAATTTCTAAATTTTGTTAAGCAATTAAATTTTATTTTTAATTAGGACCAATTCAAATTTAGAATAACAGTTTTAATAACATTTAATTTTTGGAAGGAAATTAAATGTTCTTTAAACTTTCAATAACGTTACAAAGTGGGGAGTAAAAGTACCCCCAAATGGGGAGTGTTGTTATATATTCTGGTTCACAGTACTAGTTTTAACAACCATGTTAAATTTCTAAATTTTGTTAAGGAATTAAATTTTATTTTTTATTATCACCAATTAAAATTTAGAATAAAAGTTTTAATAACATTTAATTTTTGGAAGGAAATTAAATGTTCTTTAAACTTTCAATAACGTTACAAAGTGGGGAGTAAAAGTACCCCCAAATGGGGAGTGTTGTTATATATTCTGGTTCACAGTACTAGTTTTAACAACCATGTTAAATTTCTAAATTTTGTTAAGGAATTAAATTTTATTTTTTATTATCACCAATTAAAATTTAGAATAAAATTTTTAATAACATTTAATTTTTGGAAGGAAATTAAATGTTCTTTAAACTTTCAATTACGTTACAAAGTGGGGAGTAAAAGTACCCCAAATGGGGAGTGCTGTTATATATTCTGGTTCACAGTACTAGTTTTAACAACCATGTTAAATTTCTAAATTTTGTTAAGGAATTAAATTTTATTTTTTATTATGACCAATTAAAATTTAGAATAATAGTTTTAATAACATTTAATTTTTGGAAGGAAATTAAATGTTCTTTAAACTTTCAATAACGTTACAAAGTGGGGAGTAAAAGTGCCCCAAATGGGTGGGGAGTGCTGTTATATATTCTGGTTCACAGTACTAGTTTTAATAACCATGTTAAATTTCTAAATTTTGTAAAACAATTAAATTTTTTATTTTATTATGACCAATCCAAAATTTGAAAAAAAGTTTTAATAACAACTTTTATTTTTTGTACGAAATAAAATGTTCTTTAAAGTATCAATAACGTTATCAACTGGGGAGTACAACTACCCCAATTGGGGAGTGCTGTTATATATTCTTGTTCATAGTATCAGTTTTAATAACCCTGTTAAATTTCTAAATTTTGTTAAGCAATTAAATTTTATTTTTAATTAGGACCAATTCAAATTTAGAATAACAGTTTTAATAACATTTAATTTTTGGAAGAAAATTAAATGTTCTTTAAACTTTCAATAACGTTACAAAGTGAGGAGTAAAAGTACCCCAAATGGGGAGTGCTGTTATATATTCTGGTTCACAGTACCAGATTTAACAATCATGTTAAATTTCTAAATTTTGTTAAGGAATTAAATTTTATTTTTTATTATCACCAATTAAAATTTAGAATAATAGTTTTAATAACATTTAATTTTTGGAAGGAAATTAAATGTTCTTTAAACTTTTAATTACGTTACAAAGTGGGGAGTACCCCAAATGGGGAGTGCTGTTATATATTCTGGTGCACAGTACCAGTTTTAACAATTATGTTAAATTACTAAATTTTGTTAAGGAATTAAATTTTATTTTTTATTATCACCAATTAAAATTTAGAATAACAGATTTAATATCATTTAATTTTTGGAAGGAAATTAAATGTTCTTTAAACTTTCAATTACGTTACAAAGTGGGGAGTACCTCAAATGGGGAGTGCTGTTATATGTTATATATTCTGGTTCACAGTACCAGTTTTAACAACCATGTTAAATTTCTAAATTTTGTTAAGGAATTAAATTTTATATTTTATTATCACCAATTAAAATTTAGAATAATAGTTTTAATGACATTTAATTTTTGGAAGGAAATTAAATGTTCTTTAAACTTTCAATAACGTTACAAAGTGGGGAGTATAAGTGACCCAAATGGGGAGTGCTGTTATATATTCTGGTTCACAGCACCAGTTTTAATAACCCTATTAAATTTCTAAATTTTATAAAGCAATTAAAAATTTTTTTTATTATGACCAATCCAAAATTCGAAAAACAGTTTTAATAACAACTTTTATTTTTTGCACGAATTAAATGTTCTTTAAAGTATCAATAACGTTATGAACTGGGGAGTACAACTACCCCAATTGGGGAGTGCTGTTATATATTCTTGTTCACAGTACCAGTTTTAATAACCCTGTTAAATTTCTAAATTTTGTTTAGCAATTAAATTTTATTTTTAATTAGGACCAATTCAAATTTAGAATAACAGTTTTAATAACATTTAATTTTTGGAAGGAAATTAAATGTTCTTTAAACTTTCAATAACGTTACAAAGTGAGGAGTAAAAGTACCCAAATGGGGAGTGCTGTTATATATTCTGGTTCACAGTACCAGTTTTAACAATCATGTTAAATTTCTAAATTTTGTTAAGGAATTAAATTTTATTTTTTATTATCACCAATTAAAATTTAGAATAACAGATTTAATAACATTTAATTTTTGGAAGGAAATTAAATGTTCTTTAAACTTTCAATTACGTTACAAAGTGGGGAGTACCCCAAATGGGGAGTGCTGTCATATATTCTGGTTCACAGTACCAGTCTTAACAACCATGTTAAATTTCTAAATTTTGTTAAGAAATTAAATTTTATATTTTATTATCACCAATTAAAATTTAGAATAATAATTTTAATGTCATTTAATTTTTGGAAGAAAATTAAATGTTCTTTAAACTTTCAATAACATTACAAAGTGGGGGGTAAAAGTGCCCCAAATGGGGAGTGCTGTTATATATTCTGGTTCACAGCACCAGTTTTAATAACCCTGTTAAATTTCTAAATTTTGTAAAGCAATTAAATTTTTTATTTTATTATGACCAATCCAAAATTTGAAAAACAGTTTTAATAACAACTTTTATTTTTTGTACGAAATAAAATGTTCTTTAAAGTATCAATAACGTTATCAACTGGGGAGTACAACTACCCTAATTGGGGAGTGCTGTTATATATTATGGTTCACAGTACCAGTTTTAATAAACCTGTTAAATTTCTAAATATTGTTAAGCAATTAAATTTTATTTTTAATTAGGACCAATTCAAATTTAGAATAACAGTTTTAATAACATTTAATATTTGGAAGGAAATTAAATGTTCTTTAAACTTTCAATAACGTTACAAAGTGAGGAGTAGAAGTGCCCCAAATGGGGAGTGATGTTATATAGTCTGGTTCACAGTACCAGTTTTAATAACTCTGTTAAATTTCTTAATTTTTGTAAAGCAATTAAATTTTATTTTTAATTAGGACCAATTCAAATTTAGAATAACATTTTTAATAACATTTAATTTTTGAATGGAAATTAAATGTTCTTTAAACTTTCAATAACGTTACAAAGAGTGGATAGTAAAAGTGCCCCAAATGGGGAGTGCTGTTATATATTCTGGTTCACAGTACCAGTTTTAATAACCCTGTTAAGTTTCTAAATTTTGTAAAGCAATTAAATTTTTTAGTTTATTATGACTAATCCAAAATTCGAAAAACAGTTAAATGTTTTTTAAAGCAATTAAATGTTCTTTAAGGTATGAATAACGTTATCAACTGGGGAGTACAACTACCCCAATTGGGGAGTGCTGTTATATATTCTGGTTACCGGTACCACTTTTTATAACCATCTTAAATTTCAACATTTTGGTCAACAGCCACAATCTGCTTAAGCAATGACAAATACGTGTCAACCACAAACTGGTCAAACTGAACTTCATGCAATTGAAATTACAAAATTTCATAAATGGGTCAAAACCGGGGACTACAAAACAATTTTCTGGGGACTTACGTTCAACATTGTGGTTCACAGCCCCATCTTGCGTAAGCAAGGACAAATACATGCCACAAAATGCTCAAAGCCAACTTCATATGGTTGATATTTGCTGGCCTCCAAAATATAATTCCCCAGTACATTCAGTGAGGACTTCTATTACATATTTTTTATCTCACAGCAAAATGGGGAGTGAAGGGAAATTAAGTGGGGTGTTGTGTTAAATAATTTGGTTCTACCACCCACAACAAACAAATAAATATTACTGCTGCGTAAAATAAATGCCAAACATCTAAAAACCTGCAACATACATTTTCAAAACAAAACAAAAACACATAACAGAATCATGGACAAACTTTGTCCTGTAAAATCAATCCATAACAAACATTCATAAATAACTCAAAATAAAATTGCAATGGTGTTTTCAAATTAACAAAATCAACCAATTTGCAGTGATTTCAACTTCTTCTTTCCATAAACAGAATATGGTGTTTTTGTGGCAACGCTCTTGAACCGCATCCGAGGTCGGGCCTTCATACGGTCATACATAAGAGGTTATTAAAAAAATCAACGATTAACAAATACATTAAGGCCACAAAAAGGTTTCTACCCACCGTGGTCGTTGTTGTGTGCCGGAAGTCTTCGATTTTTGGAAACGTTTTTCCCCCAAAGATTTAAATTTTTCGAATGGTGAACAAAAAAAAACGACTCGCTTCCACTGGATTCGATCCCCTCCACTATCGTCGCTGTCGCAGGTGTGTCCTCTCACGGTGACCGCCTCCCGCCTCGCTTCTGTAACACCACAACTTCTCTGTCTCGACTTCCTCCGACTTCGACTATCTCAGTCTCTCTCGGCCGTTCCGCCGACGTCCTCACGCTGTCTTCACCTTTCCATACACTTGATCACGCTGTCTCCGCCTTTCCTTCGAGTTGCTCACGCCATCGCCGCCTTTCCTCCGACGTTGTTTCTGCCTCTCCTCCGACTTCCTGTCTCCACTTCCTCCGACTTTCTCTCTCCCTGTCTCACGAACACTCTACAACATTTTCTCTTACTTTCTCTCTCCATGTCTGCTTTACTCTTGCCAAAAAAAATTTACTGTACAAAACTTCCGCGCACGTGACCATGGGTTCAGTTTCATTTAAAAAAAGTAAAAATAAAAGAAAAAAAGGGTGTCACGTCACCCATGTCAAAAATGAATTCAAATTTTATGTTCGAATATCATTTTCGTTGATTATGAGATAAATGGCCTTCATGACGTGACCCTCTGTTCATAATTATTACGTGACCCTCTGTTCATAATTATTACCAAATTTGACTGCTTGTATTTTGTCTAATATTCTTAGTGGTCCTGTGTGAATAAGTACTTTTGAAAATATGAAGATACTACTTTGAATATATCAGATTTTGAAAAATTAAATGTGGAAGAAGAGACATAGAAGTGCGTGTTGAACAGAACTTGCAGCCATCAAACTATTGGGTGGGACACTTAAATATCTTGTCATGTTCAATACAAAAAGAGAATTATATTAACTAAATAAAAGAATCGAAACACATGAAAAAATATACAAAAATTTGATAAACTTTAATAAAATGTTTTTTACATTAAAATATTGCTGTTTTAATTTTAATTTTTTTACTTTTTTAAAAAATTCACTTTTATTAAAAAAAGACAAAAAAAAATTCTTGTTAAAAAACTTTTTGTCAAAACATAACATTTCCCAAGAATATATGATTCTTGTAGATAGGGTTAATGACTATGATGTAAAGATATGATAGGTATATCAGATACGATACATATTTGATATGTCAATACATTTATTTTTAAAATAATAGGATATTGTAACATCCCATTTAATTAATAAGGTTAATTAAAGGAATGTCATGTAAAACAGTATTAGAAGTACGGTTCTGGAGTATAGACACTACTCCTTACAATTCTCCAAGAGGAATTCAAATAAGAAAAAGGCACACCCCGATGCTAATAACATAGTATAAAGATAACTCAATGGTAATCAGAAATAAAGCCCAAAGACAAAAAAATACATGGGCCATAGCCCTCAGGAAAATCCCAAACAAACGGAAATTCATTCCAAGCAGACTATGCAGCGGAACCTCCATCACCCTGATGATCACGGGGAGTTCTCACATCTGCTCACATCAACAAGTTCATGATCATCGCAAAAAGAGAAAAACACACAACAGAACATACACAAACAAGAGGGTAAGCTAGAGTAGAAAACAATTTTCCATACAGTTATATACAATTTCACAATTCAAGATGCATATACCAACCAATCATGTTATGACTTTTCAAACAATACACTAAGATTCAGACACGACTCATCCGGATACATATAATTTAGTCGAATTCAGCGGATGCTTGCACTTGTGGTGGATTTCCCTATTCACCCCCGAGCTAAGTGTTACAAGTGTTATAATGTCTCAATCCCCCACACACAAGGTTAGCCCTTAATGAGTTTCAGGCCTCTCGCTACTCTCACCACAAGAGTTAGTCCACTCTATGTGAGACTAACTGACTCCTTAGAGCGTCAGGATGCAACCTTACCTTGAATCCTTACTAAATTATATAGATGGGGCACCACTATGAACTCCCACTAACAGGGGTCATGGAATTATGTCCTGACCACTAAAGCACGACCATGAGGTCTCACCTAGAGGCCCATGGAATTACGCACTGACCAAAGACCAATCATACTCAATCAATCAAGTAATATTTATCATGCACATAATCTCATGCCAACCTTTATAACCCATCCTCATTCATATCCAATGTTGAATCCATACCAACTCATCCTTCCAAACCATGAATATAGAATTGTATTTCATATCAATACCATGCCACTTTGCCAGCCAACCATCCCATATAAAATCACATGTTAAGATCATACCAAATTTATCATTTTCAACCCATGAGCCATATCATTCATGCATAATCATTCTCCTCATGCTTTTAAAAGTAATTGAATCAATCCACAAGTTCAAGTTAAAGTAAGGAATTAAAATTTTGCAGCAATTTTCGCTTAAGCTAGACTGATCTCGCTTAAGCTAAATTGATCTCGTTTAAGCTAAAATCTCTCGCTTAAGCTAAACTGACAAATTTTCACTGGTTTCAACATGTAAAAACACAAATCCCAAACAACAAAAATTTAAGAAAACACATTGTATAAAACGTTGGCATCATATTTCATGCTTTAAAAGAGTAAACAAATCAATCATGGGAGCATACAAGCATTTAACAATTGTCAATCTCGTTCAAGCTAAGGAGCTCTCGCTCAAGCTAAGGAGCTCTCGCTCAAGCGACAGGGGTCTCTCGCTCAAGCGAAAAGCTTTCACTTCAGCGAGATTGAAAATAGAGAATACTTCGAGTTCTCGCTCAAGCTAGCCCATCTCGCTCAAGCGAGAGGCCTTCGCTCAGGTGAGCACTCGAAACCAAAGGGGGTGAGTTACTATCGTTCTCGCTTAGGCGAGAGCTTCCCGTTTGGGCGAGAAACAGCTTGCTTAGGCGAGCATAACATATCTCACCTGCTCTCATGCATGCAAAGCCAAAAAAATCCATCCAAAAACAGTACATATATTATTTTTACACCATCAAAAGCACATCAAATCATCAAGAGCACCCAATAGAACCAAAACAAGCACATTGCTTATAAAAGCATGAAAAATCATAGCTTCCCTCACCAGGACAGATGCTAGTGGAAAGCACAGGCACCTACGGCAACGAACCCAACAGCTCCAGGAGCATACTCAAGAGCTTAGAACAGTTGCACAGAATGAAAGCAAGATTACTACGGTGAACCCTAACAGGAACCACGAAAACAAGCTGGAGAAGAAAGAACATGAGCGGAAGAACAACTTACGTGGAGCAGAGAATGAGGTTGAGCTGACTTGAATCTGAATGAGCTCCGTACCCTAGCAGAACACTGTTTGAGGGAAAAAGAGAAAAGGAGTAAGGTGGCTGATTTTGCAAAGTGGGCAGAACATGAGAGGGTTAGGCTGGTTTAGGGGTTTTGGGATGCCCTATGGGCCAACCTTAGGCCCAACTGACTAAGAGAGGCCCTTAAATTTTAGGATAGGATTAAAGTGGGTCTTACAGATACGATGTGTGATAGATACGTAATATATGAATATTGAAAAGTGTACAATAATTTTTACAAACATAATAAATATATGATTGTTAATGTCTGAATCTAAATTTTCTAATTAGAGACCAATTATTTTGGTAGCCAAAATTTGGTAACTAATGTTGGTGACCAATTTAAAAATTAATTCATAATTGAAATTATTTTAATTATCAATTTAGAGATCAATTATAATTTATTGGAACTATTTTAGTTGTCAATTTGGTATTATACGGTGACTAATTATTTTTTATCATTAAAATTGGTCATTATTCAAAGATTTTATTATATTGTACTACGACTTTGTAAATTAGATACTTTATTGATAAGTATCATTAGAGTATCTTAAAGTATCAGATACAATACATGTCGAACAAAAATATATGACCCAAATTGAAGTATCGGTATATTATAGATTTATGAAGGTCGACGTCAAAGGGGTTTTTTCTTCAAAGAATGGAGAAGTTTCACATTTCTTTTAGTCCATTGAAATGTAATGAAACTCAAAAAGAAAATATTATTTAAATACTTTTTAATTTATATTAATTCTCTCTCCTTTAAACTCACTTTTTCATCTTTGATTCATCTAGTAAATGTTTTAAGCAATTATATGATCAACGTATTTGAGTACTTTGTTAAGGACATTCTGAATACAAAAATGTATATGATCCAGTATAAATTTAATTATGTAATTATGTTTCATGTGTATTAGTGTTTCATTTCATTGAGTTTGTTTTGTAAAGTCTCATAAAGAAAATAATTACCTTTCCAACCATTTTCATTGAGTTCAAAATTGACTAAGATTCCATGCTCATAAGAATTTCAATAATCTTGCATTAAAATATTTTAAACTTTTAGTAATCGTGTTTAAGGTTTAGGGTTTATCATAATTACCACTATGTGATTGTATATAATATTAGTAAGGGTGGAGAAAAAAAAATTGGAGATACAAACACGTTTAACATATAGATAGCTTATTTTTATTTTAAAATATAATTATAGATAAAATAGAAATATAAATTATATATAATCCACCTTCTATATGTACTAGCCAAAAAACATATGCGCCGGTTTAGATGTGAAAAATATCCTTTAATTTATTTTTTTATCCATTTTTAATCATCATTTTAATCACCATTAAATTATCATATTATATTATTAAAAAAATTAAAATAAATAATCTAATGATCGAAATAATAGGTTAAAAGTGGATAAAAAAAATAGATTAAAATATTATTTTCCAATTTTTATATTTACTCATTTATCATCCATTCTTAGTCTTAACATCTACCTTAATATATGTATCATACCAATAATATTTTCTATAATTTTAAATAAAGAAAAACAAAAAACAGCCTTATAGCATGTGCCTGCATAGAACCTGTCATGATCATGTGCCTTCATATAGCATGCAATCCCTTCTTTATATCTTTTCATATAAATACAAAAAACATCTCTAAATGCATTCATTTCACATGGTATAATAGCTAAATCAACATCATGCAAGGAAACTTCAATTCATTGGATATATACAACTCTAAGAGGCTATTATGAATCTTGAGCATGTAAACTGTTAATCTTAATAGAGATGTGGTGTGATCTTTAGATGCAAGACCCTTCTCATGTAGCTATTCTCTGAATAATTTGTATTGGAAAAAAACACACCATCTTTACCTGCGAGAATCGTCCTGTTAATAAATTAATAAGATAAACATAAATATAACATGAAAACTTTATTGGAGAAAAATCACATTTATAGTCTAAAAAGACAATTAGAAAATAACACTGAATAGAACGTATAGACGATCCTCACATGTCCTTAAATTCCAAATACACTTACACTTTCCGAAATAAGAATTTAACTCAAATCTCACAATACTATATTACAAAAAAATAAAAAAAATAAAATACAAATTTTTAACTAAGACATAAAACATCATAAAGTTAAAATCTATTATATAGTCACTATCATTCACTCTATAACTTATCCCATACGATGTGTATCTTTTCAAAATGTATGAAAAATGTATTATTTTTATTAGGCCAACAATTTGCGATGCCGTAGATTTTATTTTAGTATCCAAAATGTTCTGTATAACATAATAAGATTGAAGTTTGCCATTGCTTCATAAAATTTTGGACTATCTTAGACAGCCAAAAACACTATAAATCAGGACACTGCAAAACTATAAAATCTGTCCCAACATAAGCTGCAATCTGCAGAATCACTTGTAACCAAATTCAATAAACTGTGACCATCATTGATCCCCTGTTGTACCATCAAACACATTAGTAACCAAATCCAGTTAGATGTTCATATATTGAAGACAAGATGAACTCAAATCAACAGTATAATAAAACTCCACAGGAGCATGCTACAATTATAGCAGATTATTAGTGCAAATAACCATGAAGATGATCTCATTCAACATCAGAATTTTCAATGTAATATCCATTGCTGTCATAGCACAGAATGATTAGCACTTATTAGAAAGCAGAATCAGGAAAAACAAAAAGCAAAGATCCAAAGCTTATTTTCCTAAACCAAACTTTCCCATTTTAGTACCAACTCAGAAAGGGTTTTGGTAGAAGATCCATCTTCTTTGATAGCATTAGCAGCATCTTCTTTCAACTCCTTCATTCTCTTCCTCATTTCTCTTCCTTCTTCTTCTTCCATCAAACACTTTATCACCTTCACAATTTCCACCCTTTCCACCAACCCATTTTCACTCACTCTTGGCCTCACTCCAACCTTCAAACCCTCACTCAGCACAACTGCATTCATCCTCTGCTCAGCAAACAGTGGCCATGTTATGAGTGGCACACCATGCACCACACTCTCAAGGATTGAATTCCAACCACAGTGAGTCAAAAACCCTCCAACTGAACTGTGAGCAAGGACTTCAACCTGGGGTGCCCATGAAGGAATAACCATACCCTTCTCTTTTGTTCTCTCCAAAAACCCTTCTGGCAAAAAATGCAAAGGATCAACACTTTTCTGTGCTCTAAGATATGCATCAAAGGCTAAACTACTCGGTTCTCTCACAACCCACAAGAACTTGTGATCACTCAATTCCAACCCATAAGCCAGCTCATTCACTTGTTCTTGTGTGAGTGTTCCACCACTCCCAAAAGAAACATACAAAACCGAACCATCTTCTTGTTTGTCCAACCATGTCAGACACTCCAACCCTTTTGCATCATCACCAGTTTGAACAATTGGTCCAACAGAAAACACCTGAGGGTACCCTCTTCCCTCCTCTTTCAATGCTCTCATAGGACCTGTTTCCATTTCAAAGAAGGTATTGATGAAAATCCCATCAACAGAACAGAACCGCTGAGCGCGCTGAAGGAAGAGTTTGTAAACCTGACTTGATCTGTCTTGAGCTTGGTTATTCAGATCCCTGCCATGAATTGGTACGCACCCTGGTATCTTCACAGGCTCAGGCAAATCTCTGTACTCACAAGAAGTTTCCTTGTCCAATTTCAGCGCATACAAGTACCAAGACAGTGTTGTTGCAGCCGAAGGGAAGTAGATATAGGACAACAAGTTGAACTCCTCAGCAAAATCTAATGCTTCAAAGGCAAAAGAATCAGCCACCAAGGCCACAAAGGGAGTGTTTGAGGTTATGTTCTTCAAGGCCTGGTGTATGGAAGGAAGTGAGAGAGTCACTGTGAACTGAATTTGAGTTTCTATGGCAACCCTTTGGGGTAGATCTTCTGGTTTCACTGGTTCAAGAAAAATGGATTCGATGTTTGGTGGGAGAGCTTCAAGAATGGATTTTGATGCAGTTGAGGGAGACCCAAGTGAGGGAATTAGACATGTGACATGAAAGTTTGGATGAAGCTGAAGAAGCCTCTTTGAGAATTGAAGAATTGGGACCAAGTGGCTGAAGCCAGGACCAGGAACTACTGCTATGTGAACCCTTTTCTCCATGGATGATATCTGTGACCAAATGCACAACTTTTTATGAGATAGAACTTTGAGAAAGTGAACCCTTGTTTTTGGTTTTATATGCTATCATTTGCAGAAGAAAGATTCGAATAAATCTTAGAAAATTTGACCGAAATTATCAGTACAAGGACTTAAAACAATGTTTAACAAAAAGTTGTGTTCTGAAAGGTTATATATTTTTTCATATATGGTTATATTATAGTCTTTTGAGAGATTATGATTCTATATGGTTATATGACATTAGTTTTATACATATAAGACGTTAGACACCATTTTTACACCAAAATTTCAAGATAATGTTGTTATGGATCTTTATTTTTATATAGTATTTAACTTTGTCTTTTTTATCTAACCTGAAACTTTGACTCACACTTAAACTATTCCCGATAATATAGACAATAAATTGAACGAGACGAGTAAGAACGTGATAATGAGTCACGTTCCAAGATGACAACAAAAAAAAAAAAAAAAAAGTTTTTCTTATTCGTCACAAACTAAGTAGGTAAGAGAAATGTTGTTTAATATTGACTAAAACTTTGTGAATTAACAGGGATGGGAAATAATATAATCTTGTTTTGGGTCTCTATGTCTATTATGTTTTAAATTTCTAAATTGGTCTCCATTTATGTTATCTTGTAAAAATATTTAATTTATTTTCTATTATGTTTTAAATTTCTAAATCGGTCTCTGCTATCTTGTAAATTTCTAAAATATTTAATGCATTACCTATAAGAAGATTGTTTTAATAATTGCTTAATAATTTTTTTAATAATACTTTAAGAAAATATTTATTTATTATTTATATAATCTTAAATCAAATAAATAAATAAATGTCACCTAGCAAGTTATCAAGCACATGCTTATAGTTTGAAAACCAAGGATGGTGTAGTGTAACTAATTGAAAATGGTGAACTATATAAAAGAATGGCACTTTCACTTTATTTGTAGACTATTGAATAGAGAGTATATAAAATGTGATTTTTAAGATTGTATGTATTTAAATGATATATTTAAATTATTATGATAAATTTTATAGCTGGATAATTATATTACTAGAATAAAATTAAAAATTAAAAGGGCACGTGTTTAGTTGATGAAATTTGATCCATTAATAGGAATGATAAGAAAAAATGCTACCAGACAGAGCACATGCTTTGAAGTTTCAAAATGATGGATAATGCGACTTTTATTAGGAGTTATAACGCAACTTTAATATACTTTTAATTTTTTAGATAAATCTGACACATTTTTCAGTTTAGTCTTCCATCATAAAAACTTATTATTAAATCAGTTTTTATGTGTGTAAAATTGACGTTATAATGTGTTGTTACTACTTTATAATAATCGAATTAAAAATACGTTATACATAAAGAAAACCAAATTAAGAATGTGTTCAAAGGGGAAAAAAAATCAAATTAAGAATGTGATAGAAACCAAACTAATAACATTTTAAGTTTTTACTAATATGATAAGTTTTCTATAAAAATAATACAGAGTATTTTTAATTGGCGTTTATGAAATTTATTTTATTTTTTATTTTTAACGAAACAAAATAAAACTATAGCATTCTTATCAAATATAAAGAGTCGAATGAATAAAAAAAAATGACAAAAAAGTATTGAAAATATTTATGTAACACGGCAACGTAAGAGACAAAGGTACGGTGGCTTTGACAATATATTTATATCTAACCATTTTGTCTTGTTTTTTTAGTGAAACTATGCCTTGTTTGGTTGAGTAGCGATAGAAGGACGGCCAAAAAAGTTTGATGGAAATGAAAATTAATTTTGAAATTTGGTACCATCAATTTGGACTGTTTTTTCCTCTATTTTTAAATTAAATATTTTATAAAAATAATGGTTTTATCTTTTAGTATTTTCATTCTAGTATGCAATTTAATTTAACATTCAATCTTTTTCTGTTGCTATTTATTCAAAACATTGGTTAAAAAACTAATTTCTTATTAAAATACATAAGTTGTGTTTTTTAACTACTTTTGTTATGATATTTTAATAGTTTTACATGTCTATGATAATTTTAATCTATTTTTTTCTATTTTTTAAGACACTTTTCATGATTTTTTTTATAAAATAAATTCTAAAAAAATACCTCAAATATAAAAATTAATCATAATAATATTATCCTAATAAATTTTATATATTTTCATTCATTATCCAATATTAAAATCCAACGGCTCAATGCACAAAAAGTTAAAGTTTATTTTTGTTTGTTTGTTGTTATTGTATTTTGACTGATTTAAAAGAATCTTGATTTTATTTTCAATCTTTATAGACCCATTAATTAGTCTTAATTAGTCTTCCCGCTCTCTGTTAATGGGTTAGTTCAATCAATTAGGAATAACGTAGGAGATGAAAGAAATAAGATAACACAATAATTTTTATACTCGTTCGATTCAACACAATTTACGTCTAGTCATCTTCTAACAATCAAAGCTAGAAAATTTCCATTATATGAAAGAGTTTACAAGAATTACAAGGGCTCCTTCATAATTTTAAACCCTATGACATCAAGAACTTGATAATCCTATCAAGAATTACTCTCTAATGTAATGCTACACACAATTGCATCTAGAATCACTCTCTAATGCAATGTTACACACAATTGCATCAAGAAAATTCACCTACAGAGTGAATACTAATGAAAAGAAAAGTAATTCAAAAAGAACAAGGAATGAATACACCTAATTATTATTGTGCAGATATGACAGTTGATCCTAGTACCAAGCGTGATCTTCCAAGATAGGCTTCATCATCAATCTTCTTGAATACCCAGCAGGATGATCTCTTAAGAATGCAAGAACTCGATGTTTTTTAGTCTCTTAAAATAGCTTCTTGATTCAGTATCTCGTATGTTTCAAATTGAGCTGAGATTTGTTTCAAAAGGAGAATTTTGCTAATTATATTAATGGATTAGGTGTTTTACCTAATGGATTATTGTGACTAAATTTTGATTGCAATGGTTAGAGTACACTTTGATAATCCATTAGTTAAATGGATAATCCATTAATATGTTCTGTAAAGCTTATTTGCAGATATTCCAAAATTGGATAGTTGATCTATACAATTTAAACTTAACTTACATTTATTTTAAGCATGCACTATTCTGAAAGATCTAACTTACAACTAGAAACAATATCTTATCACGTTAATTGACTTTGAACATCATCAGAATTTCAATTAAGTGAGTAAACTTTTTCTTTCAACACACTATACTTTGCTTTTTATGATACAAAAGAAATTCAAAACTTTTGTATACATTCATTAAATAATTATATTTATGCTTACCTTTACATTTATTAACATACTATTTTTATTATATTATTAAAATTAAAATTTAATTATCATAATAGCTTTTATCCATTTACATCTGAATATGTATGTAAATTTTAAATTTTAAATTTTAAATTTAATATTTTTAATAATATTTATTTGTTTCTATATTGTTTAGTTTAAAATTGATATATCATGTACGGTATTTAGATGAAAGAAATGTAAAGTTATTACCCGGAAAAATGAGTTAAAAGCTTCAAAATTGTAAGAAAATATCTCTTTAAATATGTTTTTAGATTTTAGATTATCATGTAAAACTGGATTTTGTTTTTGTCTGTATGGTCTTACCAAATTTTAAAGAATAAATAAATATAGGTATAGTCACCGAACAAACAACATTAAGAATTGATTGACGTGACAAATATTCTTACCACGTCTAAACTCGTGTCTATCCACATCTACACGTGCAGACATTTAATAATATCATTTATCACATCAATAAATATAATATTTAATGTTGTTTAATCATGAGAATTACATTAATAATAAAGTTTGGTAATATGGAAATATCTAATTTCACATAAAAATTGAAGAAATAAACATATTTAACCTTAAAAAAAATTATAAACATTTTACTTTTTTTCAATATATATATATATATATATATATTATTCTTTTTCAAATTAAGTATCAAAATTTGTTTTAATAAACTTAACTTAAGTTTAAACATCTAAGTTAAAATTCAAATAAAATAATAATAACAAAAAAATATACATATTAATATGTAAAATAATACAAATTATTATAAAAATTAAATTTTATTTGAATAAAATAAAATATAATGATTTATATATATATATATATATATATATATATATATATAAGTATTAATAGATATATTTCTACCAGTAAAATAAAATATTAGTATATAAGTTTTTGTTATTTAATTATAGAATAACTTTTCATATGAATATTATTGTTTGATTGAAGTTGAAGAAAACTTATTCATTTATTTGCTGCGAAAATAAGACATATCTTAACGGATACCAAAATAATGGATATATGAGACATATCCTAAAAGATATCAAAATAATCGATTTATAGCCGTGGGTTCAATATTTTTTAAAATGTATAGGATCATTTTTATAGTTTGAGTCATAATCATCAAATTGAAAGAACGTAGTAACGTGACACACATATGTTAACATATGAAAACACGGGTTAATATGTGGCTACATATACAATAAGAATTAAATTCATTTATTTTAATTGAGAATCAAAGTATATAGAAATCCAATTTAATGTCATAATTTAATGTCTAAACAAATTTAATTAAAAAAATATAATATAAAATTTAAGAGGGAATTAATTTTTGCTGTTATTTGAAAGAGGATAACTCGAGATGGTTATCGTCTTCAGATTTGACTATTTGTTCCCCAAATAAAAGTCAAAAACTCATTAACAAATTTATTAAATAACTTAAAAATATAAATTTAATATTGAAAGAAGTATATTTTATTTTCTTGAATACAAAATAGTAAAAAATTATAATTATACATATTTAAATAAACAACAGTAAATAAATTAAGAATATCTTAATAATTTATAACGCGATGGAAATAAAAACAAAAAGAATATATATATATATATATATTTATTTACTTATTTATTTATTTATCATCTCCAAAAATAAAATATAGAAAATAAATAGGGTAATTTTTAGATATATTGGGAAGTAAAATATCTATAAGTAAAAAGAAAAAAAAAACTTTATCTAGTCTTTATATAATATAACATCACATATTAGTACTATATAATATGTATTATATAAATTTCACAATATTTACATGACAATTGTTTTTTTTATTATGACAAATGTTATAATAATTTATTTATTTTAATTACATTAACTGTTTTTCATAGTCATAAAAAATGTGGATACTAGTGCAGCACCACCTCTATCTCCATTAGAGTATCATGATGACAATATTTTCTCTAATTTTAATGTATCGATAATAAGTGAATAGATGAATAATTCTAATGTGTTCAAATCGGAATACTAAGATTCATAATTCTCAAAGATTAAGATAGGATTTCTCCTGTGCCCAATATGCCAGAATTAAAGCAAAATTGAAAATTTACTCTCAAAATTAAAATTTAATGGTCTGAACTGAGTTTCTGAACCCAGTCACACAGCATCAATAAGAGCTTTGTCATGTGGAAGAGAGAGTACAGACCAATGGTAGTTCAAGGAAATGCAAAGTAAATGGAATTCTTAATAGAGAATAACAAATAGAATATCAATCTATGAAATCAATGGCAAGAGGCTAAAGCAGACAATTCATATTGTTACTATGGCCTTCCAAAAAATTAAAACAATCAAAATAAAAATCTCATTTCCATGATTATATTCCGGCATAATTTTACACTGAAAAATAAGAAAAAGAAAAGTATCACCTGAATTCATACCTAGTAAATCTCACATTACCTTAAATAAGTGGGTTGTTTCTCCATCAAGTAGAAGCTGAAATGAAAATGTGCTTCAAGTCCTCCCAAAAAGTTCAATACTACGGCAAAAGAGCAAGACCATTCATAGATGAACAACTCCTGGTTAAAATTTACAACATTCAGCACATTAGGGAAAATATGAACCTTGGACTCCAGACAACACGCAGCAATTAAGAAATCTGAAACCCAAAAAATAACCAAATTTCATCCAAAATCCAGAGCCCAACTTTTTTTATATTAAATGAAGGAGTGCTGAAACGCAAGTGGCAGAAATCTCAAGCCTTAGAAACCACTGGAAGATGATGCAGTTCCGGATCTGGGTCCAGAAGTGGATCCATTACTTATTTTGCTGATGATCCCTTTCCCAAAATATTCGGCAATGACGGAAAACCCATCTTTAGAGCTCTTCACCTGGTTGAAAAATCTGTCCTGATCCTTAGAATTTTGCTCTAAATTTCTTTTCATTTCCAAGACAGACCTATACTCAGGAGCACACTCAGGGCATTCTTTTTCATTATCGCCAAGGCAGCGCAGGTGGAATGAGTGCATGCACATGAAGTGCACAGCAGGTAGATCAAGGGTGAAGGTGCATGCAGTGCACTTGCTAAGCTGAAAAATTCTAGCATTTGTTCTAAGATCTTGAATCTCTTTCCTCATTGACAGTGTGTCTTCCTGCACAGAAATACTTCGATGTAAATCCTTCTTGCTACTTACAGAATAACAATCAATGGTAATTTTATCTATATATAAATAGGAGCATCTGAGAAATATTCCTATATAAATTAAATTTCATTATATTCAAATAATAATTTTTTTTTATCAAAATCATCATTTGTGTTTACCATTTATCATCACAGTACACTAAATCTTTAAACGAAAAGCATTCAAGGTGATGAAAATTCAAGTCAAATGACTAAAAAACAAGTGGCATATTTTGTAATACATGAAGATGCTAACTAAAACATATAACAGAAAATGGGTGTCTGCTTCACATTGAATAATCATAATCACCCAACTGTTAATGCTTTAAACTTCGAGAACAGTTTTTCATTCATAACAGTTCAATAGTTACTTGGGTCTTCATCCGTGACTGATTTCGATGTCTTCAATTTCTACTAAAGTTTTCAGGTGCTAGTTCATATTTAATTATGAAGGAATGATTTCCAGAACAATAGAAACCAAAACATATATTGTTCAATTTCCTGAACAGACTCTTTATAGAATACTTCCATATAGTTGATAGAAAGAATAGTAATTAAAAAGAGAATATTATTATATTCTCTTGAGGCAAAGAAGGATATTATCTCAGTATTTTTTTTTTCCTTTCTTTTTTCCCATACTCCTGCCCATCAGATAGGTGAGACTAACCTCTCGAGTACAGAATTTTATTTTCATACATGACTATTTGAGAAATATTTCTCCATGAATTAAATTATATTACATTAAAAAAATTATTTCTTATCAATAAAAAAAACTCATTTTTTTTTCTTTTGCATAAAAATCAATTCTATTTTGAAAAATGTAAATTGAGTTTGTTAAAGCTTTTGAAAAATAACTAGAATCTAAAGGAGATCAGATATTTTATTATTTTGAAAACCTACTTTGTATAGGTTCTGCAAAAAAGAAAAGCTATAATTTTAATTGTCTTTTAGAACAAAATGTCATCCTTGATAATTGGTACCAAACAAAAAAGTAGCTTGTTCTTTAGATAAAATCTCTAAATTAACCACTTCTTCATAGATATGTTACATGTATGTTTCTGATTAATTTTTTTAGTGAAAAAGACAACAAAAATAAATAAAAAAAAAAGATTTAGCTTTCTGTGTTTTCTATTTTGTTAAATTTAAACTGCTTACATTTAAAAACCATTATCTGCTAAGTATATATTTTCCAGAATGCATCTTACTTTTGTTTAAATTGTTTATACCATTAGAAAACAAAAGAAATGGCAACTTACAGGAGTTTGTGCTGTATACACAAAGGATGGACACAACTTATAAACCATCAAATAATTGAAACAAATAAATAAAACTGACACCCAACCTGATATTTCTCAATAGCTTGTCGGTCCTCCTCTATCATCTTTGATTCCCGCTCAAGCTTTCTGGCAATGTAATCCTTGATCACAGAAAGTGTGAGGCATGGATTTCGAGAGAGAGTTTGAAGCACAATTATTGGGGGCAAAATATCATCCCTCTCAACATAAGTCAGAACTTCTTTTACTTCTTGAGAACAATCTTCTCCAAGCTCACCGAAATATTTAAGTACATCGGCCCAAAGAGATGGGTCCCCTCCTTTAACTGAATCCCCCAGCCTTTTGCAGCATGCAATTAACCCCTCATGATCATGTGCCTGCATATAGCATGCAATCACTTCTTTATAGAGTTTCATCTTTTCATATATATACAAAAGTCCATCTTTGAATGCATTCATTTCACATAGTATAATTGCTAAATCAACATCATATAGTGGATGTTCTGTCTCCGGAGGCCATGCACTCTTAAGTAACTGTAAACCCTTTTTATGCCTTTCAAGACAGTCCTTTGCCTGTGCAGAACTTTTGTGATTAGCAGTGTTTCCATTAGACTGAGCACTCATAGTTTTTGCTGATACTCCATTAAGGTAATTTCCACCATCATTAACTTGCGACATTGAAGGAAAGTTCAATTCATTGGATATATACAACTCTAAGAGGGTATTATGAATCTCAACTTGAGCAGGTGATTCCTTAACCTTATTTGTGTATTTCTCTAGAAAATCCATAAGGGACTTAGGGTGATGAATGAAAATGCTAAGAAAATCAACAGGAGATGGCAACATAGACATATACACTCCATTTGAGCGTCCTCTGTCACCATCTTCAGTGCACAGCCTTATGAGAATCTGAATAGTCTCCACTGGCTTGTGCTCAATCAGAATCTTCCCATACTCCTTTATTGTCATCCCTGCCTGACTTGATTCAAGGCTTGAAATGTATTCCAAGGCTTCTTCATAGCTACCCAGATCTTCAAGCAAGATCTTCAAGTACCACTCATGCCTCCCTGCCTTCTTTGCAACATACATTGCGTGCTCATGGTAATTGGCAGCACGGCAAACCCTGATTGCTGTTTCCACGTCAAATTTAAGTTCCCCAATGCTGTCATCACTTTTAATAAATAGATTTAACTTTTCAACGTCTTTCAATTTGGTGTAACAATTTAATAGAAGTGTGGTGTGATCTTTAGAAGCAAGACCCTTCTCGTGTAGCTTTTCTAAGTAATTTGTGAGGTTGTAGATTCTTTGAGCATCCAAAAACTTCTGTATAACATAAGAAGGTTCAAGGTGACCAATAGTAAGTATGTACTGGGCCATTGATTCATCATAGTCTTGCTTGCTATATAAATGATCCCCATATTTCCTTAGCACTTCAGCAGTAGCCGCGGCATCTGCTTGTTGAGTCTGTACAAGATTTATTGCTACAGTATATAGGTTTTTCTTGAATAACATGTCTAACTTGCTTTCCATATCCTTTTCTCCAATACATAAAGCTGATTTGTCATTCATTATGAGTATGATGTTACCCCATTCATAAAGCAAATGAGAAACTTCTTTAACCAATGCGCTGTGGGCTATTAATCGATTCTTCAGATCATAGATGTTGAAAGTATGCTTTCCTGTTCTTTGATCTGCAATAACACACAAAAGGTATCCACGAAACCATCCAAGCAATTTCTTCTCTCCCTCAAAAGCCCAACAAGGACCACGCCCATCAACTTCATAAAAATATACTGCCTCTGGTCGACCAATTATCAACTCCTATTCATATTAACAAATAGAGACATTCAGCATTTACAAAGAATATAATTATGAGAATTTATAAAAATTATTTGAGAACAATGAACAAAGACATCATACAGAGCGTTCACTCATAGCAACACTGTTTACACCACATCCAATCTGATCAAGGGTTTGCCTTCTCGGTGGTTGATTATGCAATGAAAACAAGCTCACTGAACTTGGAGTCACAGCAAATAACTGCAGTGATTGACCATCCACCTTAAAACCAAGTCCAGTGACAGCAGAAAGAGTTTTGTCTGATTGGTTGTTTTCAACTTGAAGCTTGAAACGCGTGATACGCTCCCGTGCAATGTCTCCTTTGATGCAGTAAATAGAACCATTGTCCAAACCAATAGCTATGAGCAGAATAGGTGGCACTTCTTCTAAAACCAAAAAAGATGTAATCTGCAGTACACCACAGTTCCAAACTGTCAAAGTGTTGGCTAAGACAACATGACTACATTACTATACTATCCAATTTTACTATCAGTAATCATAAAATGACAGTAACAAGCATGCCATTCATTTGTTACCTTTGCCTCAGGAAACTGATTAGTGAATATCCGCAATATCCCAACACAATCAGGACTCGTCCTGCTCGAACTCTCCGGTTGCATCTTGTCAAGGTCAAAAACCTTGAGGCACAAAGCTGTTTTCTGGGGAGTAAGCTGTTCATCCTCTCCAATTGTTACCAGAAGATTGCGTTGCTGGTTAATCAACACACAAAACACACCTCTTTTAACTTCAATTCAAGAATCAAAGCACAACCCTAGACAACCCAACAAAGCATGCGTTTGGTTATCTTATCAGTTGAAATTAAACTAACCAAAACTAAGTTCAACACAAATGACAAAAATTTTCGCTTCTACATTTCATGCTTTTTGGAAAGTGTGAATGTCAGTTCGCATAATTACAAACAAACATCTAAACATACACTTGAAAAAAAAAAAATCCCTTCACCAATGTCCAATCCTTTGTACACAAAAAAAAAAAACATACTATACTACTACGCAATGTTTTAAAAAATGGTAACAACCGCAGCATCAGATTTTTTGGAGTCACCGCACAACTGCAGTTTTCAGCTGCTGCGTTAAGGTTTTTGGAGTCAATGGCAACCGCAATTGCATGCGGCCACATTTCTCCACAACTTCCCAAATCAAAAGGGATCGGGACAAAAACACGATCACAACTTCAATTTAAAACCTTGCTGCTAGGCCCGGCAACCCTTATCACCAATCCCCACAACTAAAAATAGGATTCTAGAAAATTCCTCCACCGAAACAACCAACAATCAGACATAATTGAAAGCAGAGTGCTAGAAAATTCCATCAACGATCTCACCTAACAATGTGCTTCTGAGGAAATACAACGAAAGAAGAGTGAGGTTGACCTACTGCTACTTAATTTCAACAATTAAAAGAATCACTGAACTTCAATTCAAGAATAAAAACGTAATTAAGCTACTACTTCTCCGAACAAAACCGCAAATTACCTTCCTCAATCCTTCAAAAACGCATAAGAAAAAAAAAAGAAATCCACTTCACTAAACTCGCGAATTCTCTCACCGATCTTCACAATAAAAATTCTAAGAAATTCCAATAACATCATCAGACGCAATTAAATAAAAAAGAACAATTGTAGAAAACCGCAACCATATTTCCTCTCTTACCTTGAGTTGCTGAAGAAAGAGAACGTTAGAGGAGTGAGGTTGGAAAGCGTAATTGAACTTTAAGCCTCGATCGAAGAAGCAAACGACGCCGTCGTCGAAGCCGGTGACGACTTTGCCCCTACCGCTGGAGCAGCACTCGATCTTCTTCTCCCGGACGACGTCGTCTCCGCCGTCGCCGTCGGGAACCGTGCACTTGGCTCCGTACTTTTCCTCGAAGAACTCGAACTTCCGCCACTGATACATCTCGCGAATCAAAGCCTCGCGTTTTCAGATTCTTCGCCAAAATCGCGTTTCGCCTTTTTTCTTTCTCACAAATTTTTCAGACCCATTAGCACGTTCCAATGCTGCGTCGTGTAGTTCAAAAAACTTTATTTTATTTATACATTACTCAAATTTAATTTATCCATATGAAAAAAAAAATATATAAATTGATTTATTATTTTATACATAACATAACTTAATTTTGGGTCATCAATAAATTAATTTTTATTAGTATTTTTCTCTTCATGCTTTTGCAAAATTCTTCTACATGTGCTCTTAACAATTAAAATTATAAGAGTATGTCAAACTGATAACTGAAATTAATAAAATGACAACATAGTTCTTATAATTAATTAATGTGTGATAAAGGAATATAGTTAGTCTTTAACTTTAAAATGTTTCTTTATTTACATTTTTTTACTTTAAATGTGTGATTATATTTGGTTTGCGAATAAAATTAAGGATCAGTTTGTTTTGATAAATTCAATTTTGAGGATTAAATTAATTAGTAATTTATAATTTAAGGATTATGTTATTATCATTTGTTAATTTGGGCTAATTTACATTTTTATTATATTGATAATATTTAGTTTCATACACTATTTTCTGAACTTTTTAATTTTAAGATAAATGTGACGGGCTTTTGGAACTTCGAAATATAAATTTAGAATTTCTTTAATTTTTTCATCTCTTTTAATTTTTCTAATATTTTTAATTTGAATTTGACTTTTTAAAATAAAATTTCTACCACTTAATAATATTATATCACAATAAACTGGTTATATTAAATATAATTTTTTTTCATATGTTCAAAAGTATTTATTTATTGCTCATTCTAATTATAACCTCATTTATATACTATAAGTATTTATTAAAAATAATTTTTGATTACACAAAATAATCAGTAATAGATTAGAAATTTTATATATTAAAAATATGTTTAGTTTAATTAGGCTTAATGTGAAGATTATGTAAGAACCCATTTTTCTAACAAATATCAATTAACAAGTAATTATTATTAAAATGTTATCCATATAATTAGTAATTAAAGTCCTTCAAAATATAATTATGAACTTAATATAGTTTTTCAAAAGTATAAACCAATGTCTAAAATATTTATATACCAATTATTCAGTTCTCCGTACCAGCTATAGAGCTCTATAAGCTCTTATATTTATTCCTCTCGCATATATATATATATATATATATATATATATATATATATATATATATATATGACCCCTTTTATTACTCTTCCTTTCTCTTTTTTGTCTAACCACTAACCACATAATCCACATTCTTCCAGAAAACCATTCACACTTTGCACTCTTTCTTGTTTTCCACTTTCTCACTAACTAGAAGGCTTGAGCTCCTATTTTGATCAATTCCTCTCTTCTTGTTGCAGCAAGCAAATCTGAAATCGGCACAGAACCCCTCCACACAGTTGAGTCTCCTTCCCATCCACGTAAGTCCACTTCAATTTCGTCCTTTCTCTGCAAATTTTGAATGCTAGAACCTCCTCCTCCTTCGAAATCGAATCAAAGCCATATTCTCACTCTAAGTTTATGCATTCCAATTTCTTAGGTTGTGCAATTGAGGTGCCCCTGTTGAAAGTTGTTCTTGCTAGTTGGTGATTTCTAGAGGTAAGGGAAGCCAACTGATTTTCTTAAAATTCGTATGGAAATCATCCTGATGACTTTGATTGCATGAATGTGTGCTTGTTTGATGCTTGGATAATTGGTTTATGCTGAATTGGGATTTTTGGTGTGAATTTATGGGCTCTGCATGTGAAAACAGATTGGGAATCTGATGTTTTTGCCCAAGCGAGCAGTTCTCGCCTAAGCGAAAACACCAAAAACTCACCCCTATTTCTACGCGAATTGTGTCGCCTAGGCGAGCTGGTTTCACTTGAGCGAGAGACATTCTCGTCTAAGTGAGACAGCTTAGCCTGAGCGAGAATTCGCTCAAATTTTGAGTTGTCCTCTGTTTGGAGCCTCTCTCAAGTGATAATGACCTGCCTAAGCGTGATAACCCTCTCGCTTGGGCGAGATCTTCTAGCTTGAGCGAGAACCACTACAGCTGAGTGTTTAATTCTCTGTTTTAATGGATGAAACTATATGTTTGAATGTTAAAATGTGAAATTAGCCTTTGATATGCTTGGATTGTTGTAACTGGTAACATGTATGGTGGATTGACATGAATTTGGATTGTGAGAAGATGTGGTTGAACTAGAATTTCAAGGAAAATTCCAAGGAGTATGTTTTGGTGTGTGTAAGGATATAAGGACTCACTATTGGTTGGTATCCTGAAACTTCAATAATCATTCACACTCAAATAGAGCATAATGGATTATGTCGTGAGAAGTAGTAGGAGGTCCTAGTCTTTGGACTTGATCAGTCTTAGACGCGAAGGGGACTTACCCTGTGAGTGGTTGGGTGATAACTCCTTGAGGTCAAACTTTGCAGAGTTTGAGAACCATCACAGGTGCATGCCACCAAGAGGTCTGATGTCGCTTACACAATCCGGATATCGAGTCTAGAGTAATAATTCTTGTGCTGTGTCGTGGTGTCATAAGTGATTTTGGTGAAAATGAAAAAGATTGCATGGTTTTTGTTTGTAATTGAACTGCATGATTCTTTTAATCAGATTAGCTTACCCTTTCATTTCTATGTGTGTTCTGTGTTTGGTTCTTTCTTGCAATGATCACTTTGGTGTGAGCAGATGAAAATACAGGTACAAATACTCCCCTCATGGATAGGGAATGAGGCAATAGGATAAGACATGTTGATGCTTAGTTTTCCTTTGATGTTGTGACTAGAGCTGGAACCTTTTTTAACCGTTTATTTTGAGATATTGTAGATATAGTCAGTATTGCTATAGTTATTTTGGATGATTTACTCTATATTAACCTCCTTATATTATCTGCCTTGTCTTATCATGAATTGTATGTTTTGTTTAGTAGTGTAAAAACTATTAAATAGAATGTTACAAAACATATAATATATATATATATATATATATATATATATATATATATAATATATATATATATATATATATACTATCATTGCATAACAAAGACACATAGATGTGAGATCAACTCATTTAAACTCAAATAGAAAAAAAATCATATATTTTCACAAAAGTAATTAGACTAAAACTATGGAATATAATACAATTAATTTACTAAGTTCATGCATTGTACTATAAGGACGAGATCTAGATTTTTGTTTCAGGAACACTAGTGTATTGAATGGATTCCTGAGACTTTGCACTTGTCATATTGTCCTTCCTTTCTTCATTCTCTACAACTTTTGATCACGTGTAACTCATTTATTTCATCTAATATTGAGAGGTTAACTTACCTAGCTCAATGAGTATAATACAATATTGAGAGGGTTAACTTATCATAGTAGTTACTAAAAATTCAGCCTCCATTTTATTTCTCGACTTGTTCTTGAAGACGTTTTTCCATATCACGTCCTAAACCATTTTCAAATTCATAATATGTAACTCTAATAACTTTAGAGAGTTGTTTTTAATTTTCTTTAATTTTTGGATTCTCATGAATTTTCTCAAGTTTAGTTGACGTAGATGTATCTTTTTCGTCTTCATCACAAACATTCCCTCTTACAAAAAGAATAAATTGTTTTACTTTTTATCATAATTCTTCTTATATAAATTTGTCGCTCTCACATATTTAGGAAAAGATAAAATTATGAATATCCCAAATTAAATCTCAAAACCAATACTTAATATTTAAAGAAAATTAACTTCTAAATTATCAGCTTCCTTTACCTTAGAGTAGATTCTTAATACTGCTTTTTTCTTACCAAGATTCAAAGCCTAAAATAAATATATATACAAAGAAGAGAAATATATTGTTTTGATAAAAAAAAAAGAAGATAAAACTGAACTTACTCCAAAAAAAAAATCAATTTTGTCATGGTACAATTTGATTTTGAAAATGATAAGAAATTGAGTATGAAAATTGAAATAGAAGAAATATAAGGAAAATGAGAGAAAGAGACGAAGATATGTGTACTATAGGGCCAGATTGGCTGCTAATCTAAAAGGCCATTAAACCCAAATGGCCGCCAACCCAAATAGCTGCTAAACCAAAAATACCATGAGCACCACAACTGGAGACAAGGCGCCTAGCCGTTAAATATATCACGTATGCACAAGGTCGCTTATATAGCAGAAAAACTTGTCAACTACCCAACACCATCAACCAAAGTGAAGATACACACACCTATACATGACAAGTGCATAACAAGAAAAATCCAGTATGTCGTTATGTTGGCAAACCTCCTTTAACTTAGGCAGAAACAAACCAAGTGAAGTATGTCCAAAGGGAACTGGGCCTATAACGAAGGCCCAATTAAGCTTGGTTAAACCTAACCAAATTTAGTCAAAGCAAATTAAATCTAGTCAAGCCCAATTAAACATAATCAAAGTCCAAAACTTGGGCCCACAAAGAAACGAGTAATATGATATAAGAATAATCTCTATAAATATAGGTGGATCCAGTTAATTAGAGGGACGCAATTCATTAGCATTGTAATATGATATTTGACTTTGAGAATTTTTGTTAACTTGATCACCTTTTTGTTGGTAACCCCACGTTCCACCAAGTATCTAATAATGAAGACCTTGCAAACAAGACCATGAAATATCCATGAGGAGTCCAAAAATTGTGATAAGATAAGGTTTGAGTCCCTTAATATCTTAATATTGTTCATGCAAGAACAATAAAAAAAAAATCAAATAAAGAAGTAAAAAATATAGTAAAAGAGAAAAAAATGTAATTTTTAAATTTTTAAAAATTAAACTAAATTAATATAACCAATATAATAATTTATAAATATATTTTTAAAATATATATAGAAAATAAAAAAGATGGGAGGAGCCGTGACTCCTTTGTCAACCAAAAGAACCGAGAGAGAGAACTTCTCAAAAAAAATTTCTTTCGACAAAACTTATTTGGAAACGTATTATATATATATTCTGAAAACTTTATTTTGAAAAACTTATTCTAAAAAATTAATTTTAAAAGGTATCATATATGTTTAGAAAAATTTATTTCAAAAATTGTATTCTTAAATCTTTTTCAGAAATATATTTCATACATTTCGGAAAGATTATGTCATTCAAAAATCTTATTTATAGTATTAATATACTAATTCAAATGGTATTGATAATGGTTTTATATTATGATGAATGGTTCACCTATTCATTCTAATCATTTGTGAAGGAGAGAATAAATATTTTGATGATATATGAAAAATATATCTTTTAAGTCTTGAAATAGAAATTAAACGAAAAAAAAAAAGTTTTTATCAGATAAAGATACCTATTTTTGATTGGAAAGAGTAAAATTTCAAATCGATAGATATATTAAATGATATTTAAGGTTATATGAAAACGTAAAACTTAAAATGATCTATTACACATGCATATTTTATTTTTATTTTTTAAATATTACACTTAAAACCATTTATAAAAAAAAAAGTCATTGTAAAGGTAAAAATAATCCAAGAAAATACTAATGTAACTTCAAAAAATAAATAAACAGATGTAGACCAACATGAGAAATGTAATTGTTAGCTGAGAATGAGATTATCTAGAAACCATAATTGATTTAATTAGATAAGATATGAACTATTTAAATTTAAATGTGTTTGATGGTGTGAAAATTTTTATTCATGTAATAAGAACAAAGAAATACATCACAGAAGTTCACACATTCATTTTTTTATTGTCCAAGTGTGAGAAAATTGTGAAGTTTGGACCATTGACTTATCACAGTATCCTCCATTATTGACTTACTTTCAAGCTCATCTTCAAGCTTTAGCTGTTTCACAGTGTTGCTTGGTTCTTCTTGATTCATCCACTCACTCTCCCAGATCCAATTTCACACTACAATTAACAGGAAAATGGGAACAGCAACTGAGTCAGACTTTGATTATGTTCTGAGTGAAAGAAAAGCATTTGATGAAACAAAAGCTGGAGTCAAAGGGCTTGTTGATGCAGGTTCCAAGAAGGTTCCAAGCATATTCCATCACCCACCTGAGAAATATGAGAAAAAGGTCTCAAATTTAACCAACACAAGCCATGTTATTCCAGTCATAGACCTTGCAGAGCTTCACAAGGATGCAAGCAAACGCCAAGGGCTGGTTGAGATAGTGAAGGAAGCATCTCAAACATGGGGTTTCTTTCAGGTGATAAATCATGACATCCCTGTGAGTGTTCTTGAGGAGATGCAAAATGGGGTCAAAAGGTTTCATGAACTTGATGCTGAACACAAAAGGGAATTCTATTCACGAGATAGAACAAAACCCTTTTTCTATAACAGCAATTTTGATCTGTATGGCTCACAGGCAGCACTCAATTGGAGGGACACTTTTAAGTGTTTGTTGTACCCTGATCCCCCCAAACCAGAAGAAATTCCAGCAGTATGCAGGTATTATGTGTATCAATTACGTGTTCCTTCAAGAATTTTCAGTTAAACTAACATGGTGTGACATGATTCTTAGTATCTAGAGAAAGTAGTCTGAAGTACTGAGTTCAGGAAGAAAAATGAGTTTCATTGTAGTTAAAGTACACGGATTTGGAGGCTTATGTTTATATGTTTGTTCATCATGAATCGGAAGGTAAATCTTGATAAAATACCAGAAAAAGAAACCTAAGAAGAAGAGGAACTATGTTTCAAGGTGATGAACTTTGTGGTCTTGTGAATCGGAAAAAACTTAACACCTTTTTTTAGCTGTATGTCTCTTATCAAATTTGGCAATGTTGTTATGTTTGGTTGGGTGGGAAAAGTATAGTTCTGACATGTTATGCAGAGAAGCATTTCTTGCCAAATCTAGAAACATATCTGGCTTTGAATATTATAATCTATAAAACAAATTTTTTTCAATGCTTATCAAGTGAATCAAACAGAGGTGGTGGAATTGATCAAAGTTAGACGCTGATTGTGGATAATGGCAAAACTTGAAATAACATGATGTCTTAATATCCTGTAATGTGCTATCTTTCTTTTGTAAAACTTGGCCTGCATCTTGATGTAGAGCGCAGGGTATCCCTTCTTGATGAATCTCACAAAAAGGGTTTGAAGGGTTTGATCTTCAAAGAATTTCATAAGGCCAATTTACAGCATATAAGTAGGTACAATTTTCATCTTACAAATTGATTTTGTGAAGTTCTCTTAGGGTTAAAAAAATCTATTTCTTAACATAACATGGTATCAAAGTTATGGGCTATAGAGTCTAGTTTTACGCTTGAGATATATATGTTTCAGCATGAGGGTGTGTGTTTGAAGTTTTACATCAACTAGTGATAAATTTACATTATGTAAGTGGGTGCATACTTTATCTTATAAATCGATCTTGTGAGGTAAAGTTAATTTGTGACTTTTGTTCATTTCTGCATAATATAGTGTGGAAGTTAAAGGATGAAGTTTTAAACATTAAACTATTGTAGAAGCTAACTGAGACAAATTGAAAAGGTCCAAAACTGAGACAAATTGATTGCATGTTTTTGCAGAGACATATTGCTGGATTACAGGAAATACATAATGAAGCTTGGGATTTTACTGCTTGAGTTGTTTTCAGAAGCTTTGGGTCTGAATCCAAACTATCTCAAAGATATGGGATGTGCTGGGAGAGTGTTTGGTCTTTGCCATTATTATCCTGCATGTCCTGAACCAGATTTGACCATGGGAACCACCATGCATTCTGACAATGATTTCTTCACAATCCTTCTCCAGGATCATATTGGTGGTCTCCAAATAAGATGCAATGACAAGTGGATTGATATGAACCCTGTACCTGGTGCTTTGGTCATTAATATTGGAGACTTTTTGCAGGCAAGTTTTCTGTTTTCCTCTTGTTTTTTCCTTTATTTCATGCAACTTTTACCTATCATGGATACTACTTACATGTAAGGCTTCATTTTTCTAATGGAAGTTGAGACAAGACTTGATTGTTTCTATCTGTTGTTATGTGAACGAGCCTTGTTATTGGATGCAACCATGTTGTTGATTGTTTGTGTGTTTGAATTGTAGTTTATAACAAATGATAGATTGAAGAGTGCTGAACACAGAGTGCTTTCAAATCATGTTGGTCCAAGAATCTCAGTTGCATGCTTTTTCAGCCCAAGTGCTGAGGCATCCTCAAAGCCTTTTGGACCTATAAAGGAACTGTTATCTGAACACAATCCTCCCAAATATAGGGAAACTACATTTGCTGACTATGAAGCCTTCTTTATTGCAAAAGGACTTGATGGTACCAGTGCTCTTGCACCTTATAAGATTTGAACTGTGAAAATGTATCAGAAACTGCATCTTATCAGATTTGAACTAGGAAATGTATCAGAAACAAATAAGTTACAATAAATAAAAATGATTGCTCAATCTGATATGACTTTATAACAGCAGGGTATGCAGGTAAGTTGTGTACTAGCCTTCTGTGTAATTCATCACTTAAAAATATTAATAAATAAGGCTGTGAAACTCAAGAGTTTTCATAAATTCTTAAATTGGAATTATAAATTCGTAAGAATTTACTTCAATTTATATAAATCAATTCTTTTCAAAATCTTCAGTACAATCGTTCTCTCTTCTTTGTTTCTTTGCATCAAAGAAGGAAAACATGGTGATCAGGTTTTTACCCTACCAAAGCAATTAAAGGCCGTTAAATCATCAGAGAGTTAGAAAAAAACAGGGGAGGATGTGATATTACGAGGGAGAGCTGCTTCTGCGATCAATGCTGCCGACGACGAGGCGAGACGCGACGGCGAGGCATTGACGACGGCGACGCGAGACGGACGCGACGGCGAGGTGAGGTGAGGCAGAAGCAGACGAATGCGAGCGCGAGCGCAGTGGTGGTCAACAGAACGAGATGCGAACGCGACTGCAGTAGCCGGAGACGCGATGGCGAAAGCGGCGGCCAACACCTCCAAACGCGACAGCGAGCGCGGCGGCCAACACCTCCAGACGCAAGAGGTTCGACAGCAAAAACGCGACTGAACGAAATCAAAATGGAATAACCCTAAATCGCGAAAAAATTAGGTCAGTTCTACCCCAAAACGACCTCGTTTTCGTTTAATTTTTCAACCATTCGAACTCGCTCACACGCTTAACGATCTGATTTCCGATTCTTCCACCGATTTTACTTCAAAAACGATTTTGCTTCTGAATTAACTCGAAAACCAGGTGTAAGATCATAAACTTGTCCGCGAGTTAATTCAAAAGTTTGATAACCATGTTAATAAATAAAAGAAATTAAAAAGAAAAAAAAAAAAAAAAAAATATATATATATATATATATATATATATATATATATATATATATATATATATATAAGCGATCAAAATAATGCTTTATTTAAAATAAAAAATATGTATATAAAAAGCTGTTCAAACCAGAAGAATAAAGTTACATGTTTCATGCAACACTTAACCTGTCATTTAATTAGTGAACATCAATATATAAGTATTATCAATAAACAGTAGATAACAAAAGAGAAATAATCTTTTTATGAAGGTCTTGTGAATTGGAAACAACTTAACACCTTTTTTTAGCTGTTTTATCTCTTATCAAATTTGGCAATTTTGTTATGTTTGGTTTGGTGGGAAAAGTATAGTTCTGATATGCTATGCACAGAAGCATTTCTTGTCAAATCTAGAAACATATCTGGCTTTGAATTTCATAATCTATATGGATACTCAGGAACCAAATTTTTTTTCAATGCTTATCAAGTGAATCAACAGAGGTGGGGGAATTGATCTAAGTTAGATGCTAATTGTGGATAATGGCAATACTTGAAATGACATGATGTCTTAATATCCTGTAATGTGCTATCTTTCTTTTGTAAAACTAGGCCTGCATCTTGATGTAGAGCGCAGGGTATCCCTTGTTGATGAATCTCATAAAAAGGGTTTGAAGGGTTTTGATCTTCAAAGATCTTCAAAGAATCTCATAAGGCCAATTTATAATATATAAGTGGTACAATCCTCGTCATACAAATTGGTTATGTGAAGTTCAGTTAGTCTTAAAAAAATATATTTCTTAACGTAACATGGTATCAGAGTTATGGGTTAGAGAGTTTAGTTTCACGCTCAAGATGTATAAGAGTGTGTGTTTGAAGTTCCTCATCAACTAGTGATAAGTTTACACTATGTAAGTGAGTGCAAATCTCATCTTACATACTAATTTTGTGAGGTGGAGTTAATTTTTGACTTCTGTTTATTTTTGTATAATATAGCATGGAAGTTAAAGGATGAAGTTTTAAACATTAAACTATTGTAGAAACTAACTGAGACAAATTGAAAAGTTCCAAAACTGAGACAAATTGATTGCATGTTTTTGCAGAGACATATTGCTGGATTACAGGAAATACATAATGAAGCTTGGGATTTTACTGCTTGAGTTGTTTTCAGAAGCTTTGGGTCTGAATCCAAACTATCTCAAAGATATGGGATGTGCTGGGAAAGTGTTTGGTCTTTGCCATTATTACCCTGCATGTCCTGAACCAGATTTGACCATGGGAACCACCATGCATTCTGACTATGGTTTCTTCACAATCCTTCTCCAGGATCATATTGGTGGTCTCCAAGTAAGATGCAATGACAAGTGGATTGATATAAACCCTGTACCTGGTGCTTTGGTCATTAATATTGGAGACCTTTTGCAGGCAAGTTTTCTGTTTTCCTCTTGTTTTTTCCTTTATTTCCTGCAACTTTTACCTATCATGGATTCTACTTACATGTAAGGCTTCATTTTTCTAATGGAAGTTGGGGAAAGATAAAAGTCAGCTTAAAACAAATAATCATGGCACGACACTTATGAAGTTGTAAAAGTATGTCATGCACAATGTATTACTATAATCCAATGTTACTACATAGAAGAAAGAGTTCCACTAAACAACTGAGACTTGTCTGAATTTCAATTAATATTAAAGAATATATTCATAAGTGTATGTTTAAGTGTTTTAGAAAGAGTGTATCAGAGAATATGTTGCTCAGCGTTTCTCCTCAGAGCAAACCATACAACTTGAAATGGTATTGCTATCCTATCTTACATCTTGCTTAACTATTTGTGTTCCTACAAAGGTCCAGATGACCTTCACAAGATCAAAATGTGTCTTTCTTCTTTTCAGAGAAAATGTAGTAGTTCTCCATGCAGTTATTTTAAGAGTGTTTGGTACCACTGATCGGTCTTTCCAAGGGAGGTTAACCAGGGAGATTAAAAAACAATGAGACCTAAGCTTAATTCATATAAGGGATTGACATCACGATAACCTAAAATCTTAAGACAATAAATTTATAGATTTTCTTCTTTATAAGGTGTTAAATTTTGTACTTAACATGAGACTTAAACGCACACTTGGATTTCCAATAACACATACTTTTATCCATGTTCATGTGTCGGGATTCAAGTGTGAGTCTAAGTTCCACATTTGGTAAAAATTAGAAAGTTGAGTACCATAAATGGATGAAGAAGACCCATAAACCCATTGTGGCTTATAAGGTTTTGGGTTGAATGTGGTGACAATCCCTTATGTAGGTTGGACTTAAATCTCATTGTTATTGTGTCTTTCCGGTGAGTTCTTCCCTCAATAGACCCATCATGACATTGCCCATGACAGGTAGTTTGAGTTTTGTCATTTTCTTGTTACAAGTGAATGATAGAGGGAGTCATAACCACTCATATATGATCCATGTTCTTGCTCCCTCCTAGTTGAGACAAGACTTGATTGTTTCTATATGTTGTTATGTGAATGAGCCTTGTTATTGGATGTAACCATGTTGTTGATTGTTTGTGTGTTTGAATTGTAGTTTATAACAAATGATAGATTGAAGAGTGCTGAACACAGAGTGCTTTCAAATCATGTTGGTCCAAGAATCTCTGTTGCATGTTTTTTCAACCCAAGTGCTGAGGCATCCTCAAAGCTTTTTGGACCTATAAAGGAACTGTTATCTGAAGACAATCCTCCCAAATATAGGGAAACTACATATGCTGACTATGAAGCCTTCTTTTATGCAAAAGGACTTGATGGTACCAGTGCTCTTGCACCCTACAAGATTTGAACTGTGAAAATGTATCAGAAGCTACACCTTACAAGATGTGAACCAGGAAATGTATCAGAAACAAATAAGTTAGCATAAATAAAAATGATTGCTGAATCTGATATGACTTTATGACAGCAGGGTATGCAGGTAAGTTGTGTATACATATAATGTGTTCGATTTTTTCATCCAAATAGTATATTTGGATTTAAAATTTACTCAGATAGTATATTGTGTCAAATATTTACACAGAAAATTCAATTCTTTCTTTTCACCAACAGAATTCTAAATTGTGTTATTTTTTGTAATTTGTTTTTCAAAAATTTCTTCCTATTTTTATTTAAGAAAAAATAAATAAATAAAAATCAAGTTCAAAATTCAGTTTATTGGAAACCGAATTCTCACATATTTTTCAACCAGTTTTCTCTCCATCACTATACAGAATTTGGTTCTAAACTTGAAAAAAAAAAGTGTTATTGGGTGAAAAAAATCTAATGTATGCACATTCCACAACCTTAGCCTTCTGCATGATTAGTAGAATTCCATCTAAATTAGTAGAATTCTTTGCTAGTTTTTTTGATTATGTATATTTTCTGAATATAATCATTAAGATTTTTAAAATGATCATGAATTATTGTTATTTTTTTTCTTTGACTTTTCTCTAACTCCATTTGGTACTGATATATGAAAATATACTTCACAAATTTTACTCCAAAATTACTTTATGGCTAAATGACTACGTACTAAAATTCTCAACCACGTTATAGAAAAAATTTGTCATTTATTTTAAATTATCTTTCGTTACTTACAACATGTTTCTAACCACTGTTTAAAATAGAATTTGAGATAATATTTTACATCCCATTACTTATTATCCTTTTATTACTAACTTTCACGAAATGGAAATCAATTTCTCTAAAGTGTGTGTGTAAAAAATGGAATTTAAATCAGTACATATTATGATTTATTTTTGTGTAGGATAAGCCATATTCTTTATTATGCTATCTAATATTTGGGATCAATGATATTTTGATGTTTATGCATTATTTTAGTTGTGAGAAGGTTTTGATACCTGCCATATTTTATAATATATTATCATTATTGTAAAAAGAAATGCTAATTTTGAGGTTTAATAAATTAATATATTATTTAAAATGGTACTGATAATGGTTTTATATTATGATGAATGGTTCAGCTATTTTATGTCAGACAATAGCTCATTCTAATCATTTGTGGCAGTTGGAGAGAAATAAATATTTTGATATATAAAAAATATATCTTTTAAGTCTTGAAATATGAACATAAATGACGAAAAGAAAAAGGTTTTATCAGATAAAGATACCTATTCTTAGTAAAATTTCAAATCGATAGATATATTAAATAAAATTTAAGGTTATATGAAAACGTAAAACTTAAAATGATGTATTAAAGAAGAAATACTTGTAAATAAGATGAAACAAAATTAAAAATCACTAAACAATCTTTGTCTCCAAAATCACAGTTCTCTATGAATCATGGGTCCCATGTTGAAAATGGGTAGCATTTTCAGGAAAAAACATTCAAAGACAGAAGAGATAACGGCTTCATGGGACCACTTTGTGTCCTTTTGGCAGTGCAAAGTGCAAACCCATCACCACCCCTTTCTCCTTTATCTTCTCCATTTAGGCCAATTCATCAACTTTTCCCTCATTTGAGTTACCCTTTTCTCTATTCACTTTGTTCCACACTACTGCCATAGCAAAATCCTTTTTTTTTTCTGGTTCAGCCTCGGCATTGCATATGATGAACAACCCCAGTTGTGGGGTGTTGCATTTCTTTTGTTGTTTTGCTTGTTGTCTCCTTTTTCCAGCTCTTGTTCTCTCCCATCACATCCATGGTAAGTAAAGTTACATTCTTTTTCTCTCTTTTTGTGAGTTTGTTTTGGCATTTGGTGTGTTTATGAGCATTGTGTCTGTTATTTGATTATAAGGTTATTGTGGGCATGAGTAGTAAGTAACAAATGTAGCTTTTCATCTATGAATGTTTCTGTTTTCTCTATTTTTTGTCATTCTGCAAGGTTGTTCTATTATTGTGTCTTGGAGTGTTCGATACTTGTACTGTTGAGATAGTTGTTGTGGTGTAATGGGTATTCCAGAAGCTCTTCATATAAGTTCAAACGTGCTTTTGTGTTTTGCTTCGAAAGTTTCCATCTTGTTCTGGATCTCTGATTCCTGGCACATTCCTTCGAAGAGTGGTTTCTTTGAAGGTTTAACAGTCTGAAATATTCTTAAGGACTAGTACAATTTTGAAATTAGTGGGAACACAAGGAATTTAGAGTGAGAGTTAAACAATTTTACTGTTCAGTTTTGTTGAATCATTTTGAAAGATCAGTTTAGTTTTATAGTAGTTCAGTTCATCTGTTTAGTGTACCCCTAATTACTGAATTACATTGCTGAACTTATAGATTGGTTAAATGTGACATTGGTTTCTTTGATATGCTACATTCACTATGATCGGTGATGTTATGACTATAGAAATTTGGTTTCCAGAAGTTGTTTTCCCTTAAATTTGAATTAATGCTAATTAAATATGGTAGATGATTTGGCACGGAGTGCAGCTTATTTCTGTACCTTACACCTTTGTTTCACATGTTCTGAGAATTCTTCATTAATATTAGAAAAAGTTTGTTTCTGGTATTTGTAGCTTGTCTTCACAACAATCTTGGTCAGACATTAAAGTATTTTGGAGTTCTGTTTGGATATTATCAGCTTAATAATCAGAGCATTTATACATTGGTTAGAAAAATCTGCATTAGTCTGAGCGTTATAAATTGAAACTTAGTCAGGTATATTGGTTTTTGTAAGAGCTTATTTTGTGCAATAAATTTTGTGAAAAAATGTGAATATGACGCAGGTTTTTGAGAATAATAAATGTTGCAAGAGGGCAAACTTCTGTCATTTTTATGTCTTATGAATAATAGCAAAGATTAAAAGGCAAATGAAACATTCTGCATTTATAGGGCTCTTTTGATAATGTTAAATTTAGATTTATAATGCAACCAGAGTATAATATGAACCTGTTGATTTCTGTTCTAGTATGTTGGTGTTTGTGAACTTGTTTCATATTCTCAAAAGATCATACGACTTCAACAATAAAGTTGAGGATTAAAAATACTACAAAATATGAAATGTGATGAATATGGACATGAAACTTAGAGAACATCTTGTAAGGGTTTCAAAGATTGTGAAGGAACTGTGTATAGAACTTTCAGTACAATATAGTTGTTTTCTTTTTGTTCTTATCCTTGTGTTTTTTTTGTTATTGTTGTTCATACCCAACACTAATAAAACCAGGTTTTGTAACATATGCTTTGTTTGATGCAAATCTGGTTGGAAATCCAAGTGTGAGTCTAAGTCTTATATTGGATAAAGATAAAAAAGTTGAGCATCTTATAAGAAAAAGGACCTATAAACCCATTATCTTAGAGGTTTTAAGTCAGAGGTAGTGTCATAGGTCTGATTCGTGTCTAATTGATATTGTATCTCTCAAATGAATTCTCTCAGAAAAGACTGATCAATATATGAAGAGTCACTCTGATGATTAAGTCAACTGAATAGAAACAAGATGAGCATGCACATCCACTACACACATCATCTCTAAAACCAGATGTTTTCTCTCTCAGGAAACCCTGCCAGTGACATAGTTGACATCATAAACAAGAATCGAACGGATCAGAAGCTTCCCCACTTGAATGACAGCCCTGGTTTAGGGTGCATGGCCTTACAATACGTTGAATTATGCAAAGGAAACTGCAGTGATAACAATGCTGTAAACTGCAAACCCCCTGAAGATGATTTCACTGAAGTGTTTGCTCCCAACTGTGGCGTAGAGCTTCCTACTTTTGGCACCATAACTGGCCACATTGTTGGTTGTCAAAGAGAGTATCTTGAGCCATCTCTGGCATTCTCTCAAGTTCTCATCAAAGATAAGAACTCTGTGTCTGTTCTGAAGAACAAAACACACACCGAGGTTGGAGTTGGTCTTGTTGGACTCCATAAAGGACCTTTCTTTTGGTGTGTTTTGTTCAGCGATGGACAGACAAACTCCACGTTTGTGCTTGAAAATCGTGGTGTAGGAATCCAGCAGAAGAAGGGGTGTTATAGTGGAAGCAGTACTCCATGCAGTGGGGGACACAGAAGCAGTGTTGCACTTTTTAACATATTATTTTTCATGTGTTGTATGTCCATTTTGGTGTTTGCACTTTTGTGATCAGTTTACTAAATCTTCACTTGACAATTCTTGAGTTGGTTTTCTTTGTTTTGTTCGGCTTCCTTTACTTTGTTTACTGTGTGTGATGTGCTTCATTTGGGGTTTCATGAATTAATACTAATATTAACTGTGAAGAATTATAGTGTAGAGCCAGAGTCTAATGAGAAAAGATGAGTGAGGCAAATAATATATAACGATTTTTTTTACAAACTTATTATTTAAAGTTTTGAATAAAAGATGAACGAAATATTTTTGATGTGACGTCCCATTTAGATAGACTAATCCAATAAACAAAACGTCGCGCAGTTATAATATTTCAAGGGCAACGCGAACAAAAGAAAACGGAGTTCAAGAGTGTACTTTAACAGTCATCCATAGGAGTACTTAGAGAGAAATTTGGGCATACAACCATGCCATAAACAAAACAATTCTAAGGTTTAGAAGTTATGCAAAAGGAATGCCCTAGGAGCATGGAACTACAAGGCACTAGGGCCATAGGACACCTTCAAAAACCATAACAACGGGCCCACTAGGCTGCACCGCTACCACCATCAGGCCTACCTCCAGAAGTATTCCCATCTGCTCCCACCAATGGTGATCATCGCAAAAGAGAAAACAAAACAGAAACACACACAAACATGCAAGGGTAAGCTAGTGTAATATAATACTTATCAGGGCATAAAGGAATAAATACATAAACATTCCAGACATACAACACAGAGGCACATAGATCATGTTATGGCAAACAAGCAAGACACTATGACTCTATTATCCGGATACATATGTTAAGATCGGATTCACTGGATGCCTGCACTCGTGGTGGCCTCTACTGCTCTGCAGAGCCATTGCCAATGGGTTTCACCCTACCACTCACGAGGTTAGCCTTCAAGCGTCTAAGGCCATTATCCTGCCAAAGACTAGGGCCTCCCGCTACTCTCACCACTTGGGTCAGCTTGCTCTACCTGAGACTCACTGACCCTTTAGAGTTTCGGGATGCGATCCTTACTTGAATCCATATCTTAACATATACACTACACGCCACCATAAAGTCTCCCCACGAGACTCATGGAATTACGCCTATCACATACAATTTTTATGTTTCTCATACTACAACCACCACTTACATCTCATACATTCCATCGTCATGTTAAAGTGTCACGAACCCACAACCCATGATAAATTCCATACCCAGCATGCCAGTTTCATTCATAAAAACCCAAACACCCCAAATATATTCACGCACATCATATTTAGAAAGAACAGTTTGAATGGTACATGCAACAAATCACTCAAACAGCCAAGGAAACATAACACTCTCTCGCGAACTCGCTCAGGCGAGACGCTGGCCTTCCTGAGGCAGCGAATTCTCGCTCAGGCGAGATGAGCAACAGGGTTTTCTCACGCATTCTCGCTCAGGCGAGACGCGCGACATGACCCCTTCACGAATTCTCGCTCAAGCGAGATGGGCAACGTGGGATTTTTCACGATTTCTCGCTCAGGCGAGACCTCCTCGCCTGAGCGAGACATGGCGTCGCTCAGAACGTGGACAGGTCGCCTAGGCGAGCTCTCGTGGTGGTGAGTACTCTGATACTCTCGCCTAGGCGAGACAAGCTCGCTTGGGCGAAAATAGCAGCGTTCACCACTGTCAACCCACATGCAACGGCGGAAACCGCCCAGATCCACCCCAAACCCACATGCAACCCCATTTCTCTCAACAAAACATACTATACATGCATATAAACACGAAAACAACCAAAAACAGCCAAGGACAACTTAGAACAGACGAATCTAGCTTCCCTTACCTTTGTTTTGAGCACTAAAAGCAAGCGGATCCTAACTATGTAGCACAGCAGCTCCAAGAACTAAGACAGTGGCTGAAACTGGAACAAGAGGACAGAACGGAGTCAAGAACCATAACCCCAACTTGACCCACGCGTTTTTAAACGGAGGGGAAAAGAAAAAAATGAACGAACCAGAAGCTCCGAAGTCCACTTACCTGGAAGAAAAGAAGGTCTTTTGATGGCTCGGAGACGAACGGAAGTCGTGCCCTAGCAGAGCACTTTGCTGGAGTTTGGAGAGGAAGGGAGATTGCTCTGGAAAACAGAAGAGTGGAGGAAAAGATGAGAATGTAGGGTATGTGGTAGGGTAAGGTGCCCTTCTGTAGGGCAGGGCCTTGGGCCTCCGAAAAGGCCAGGCCCAAACTCTACAGTACAGAAAAAGAGGGCTTACATTTGATGCATACATATACAAGTATATTTGTATAATTTAAAAGTGTATTTTACATCCTCTCGTTATAGATTAGGGCTTCTCCTTTCATCTGTTGTGTGGACGTTTTGTTGTATTTGTTCGGTGTTTATCCATCTTCTCGTTTCAAATAATCAATCAGTTTTATATACAAATTGATCTGTATGGCCGTGTAGAAAACCTAAAAAAAAAATGGGATCTTGATTATTGGATTATTTTGAGTCTGACTATATTTTGAGTCTGATGATAATGATATGATTTGTGTTAATAAGATATTTTTATTAAAAAAATTGTAGAATAAAGAATATCTTTTTTAAAATAATAAAGTGTCACAATTCTTTATATATATAGGCCATATATTAATAAATGGTCAATACTTTGGTTCACGTATGTCTTCATGATAATTTCTAAAACAAAGAGAAACACTTCATTATTTAGTAAGATAGTAAGAAAATAAAAAAAATAGCAATTACATAAGAAAATAAAAAAAATTGAAAAAAGAAGAAAATAAAAAAAATAACAATTACATAAGAAAATAAAAAAAAATTGAAAAAAGAAAAAAAAAACAGATGTATATTGAAAAGAGGAAAAATGATAAAAGTATTGTTATAGGAGATGAGAAGTTAGAAACTCGAAAATAAAAACAAGAATTGTCAAAAAAGAAAAAAAAAACTTTCTTAATTAATTTTACTGATGATTTATCTAAAAATTAATTTCTAAGTAAATTTGTAGTATAGTTAATCTACAAATTCTGATAAAATTTTAAAAATTAACAAAAACATTGGAAATTAGATTTCTTTAAAATTAATTTTTTATCATTTTCAATACAACAAATCTTAATAAAATATCTATCCATATATTTAAAAAAAATAGGCACATATTATAACAATTTATATAAAAATCAATATAATTTTTCAATGTAGTGTACCCAACCACTTGTGCATAATAAATGAATGATAAGGCAGTGCATATCTTAGTCAAAAATGTTATGAGTATCCAATGCACATAGTGTATGCCCTGTTTGGATCAATTGGAAAAATGAAAAGCTCGTTTGTGAAGGGAAAAATCAATGAAAATTTGTGTTTAATATTTACAATGGTAAAACTTTATTGGATTATGATCATAATATCGTACTCTAATCTAATATAACAAATTACAATAGAGAAAAAAAAGCAAATATGACACAATTAGAGCTTTTGTTAATTTTAAGGTGAAAAACATTTATGGATTACAAAATAATAAGTTATACTGGTTAAAGATATGGAAATTTTACATTTTTAATATTATATTTATGTTTATATGTTTCATAGTAAAATTTAACCACTTTTAAATGTATATTAAGGTTTAATAATAATTATTTTAAATTATAGTTTTCAACTTAAATGACCTATAATAATTATTTTTATCATTTAAATGTTAATCAGAATCCAGAAGGTTAAATCGAGATAAATTAGATCGAAAATTAAACCGAGTCAATTTAGACTAAAAATTAAATCAAATTAGTACAAATCGAAAGTTAAGTCGAGTAAATTTAGATCGAAGATCGAATCAAACCAATCGTAGATAATTTTTTAATTGAAAAATTATTAAGTTTAAAAAGTAATTAAATTAAAAAGAAAACTGCCATTTTTAAAAGTAAAATATTGATGAAATAATTATTTTAATTTAAGAAACTTATATTTAAAAGATAGATGAAATAATTATTTTAATTTAAGAAACTTATATTTAAAAGATAAAGTTGAAAAAGAAATGTAAACACCAATAAGGTATCTATATATATATATATTATTAAATAGCAAGTCTAAAATATTCTCCCCTGACTTTTATAATTTGTCGCTGGCATAATTTATGCACACTGTCGTAAACCGCATAAGCAGTTATTACTTGGCCAACATTAATTTATTATTACTATTATTATTTTATACAGTCTCATCAATATCAAACTTAGAACACCGTTTGCCTTTAATGGAGGCATTTAATTATAGAATTTACTAATACTATTCATAAACGGTCATTTTCATTATTATTCTTTTGTCTGCAAGAAAAAAAAATATTATATATACAAAAACACATTAGGGTTGTTTCAACTCGTTTACAAAAAGTTTTATTTTTGTAACAATAAAAATATTAACTATATATGTGGTGAAGAACACAAATTATGATAATTTGATACTTTCTAACTCTTCTTTTCATCATAATTATAAAAATATTCGATAAAATTAAATGTTTTGATACGATAAAAATAACAATATGATCATAAAATTAAAAAATCTTACATAATTATAAGTTAGTTAGACATAGAAATGACAAATGGATTCTTTTAATGTCTGAATTTGTTTTCCTTTTAATAAAATATTTTTACATTGTCCTTGTCTCAAAAATCAATTCATCTTTCTTACAAGGTTTTTCCTTGTATTTATAAAAAGGTTGATTACACCACATTACTTCATGGCCGATTTAAGGGTAAAGCAAGTGAAACACTCGCTTTAGGCTAGAAAAAAAAAAAGCTTCAAAATTTATTTTTACTAATAATATTTCTCTATTAAATTAATTATAAAATTATGTTTAAAGGATAAAGCAAGTGAAACACTCACTTTAGGCTTCCAGCAAATGAAGGTCTCAAAATTTCTTTTTACGACTAATATTTCTATATTAAATTAATTATAAAATTATGTTTAAGAAAATAGACCTCAAAATATTTTTTGGTACTAACATACCTTTATTAAATTAATTATAAAATTATGTTTAAGAAAAAGAAGGTCTCAAAAAAATATATTTTATTACTAATATAACTCTATTAAATTAATAATAAGTTTGTTTAAAAATAAAATTTAATTAAATTATTATTTATGTATATTAATTTTTATTGATATTAAAAATAATAATTGTGAGACCTTTTTTTGCATTCTTTCTTTCTCTCCTTTGCCAAGTACACAGAACTCACACTCTTGCTAAAAAAAAAAAACCACCCTTGCTTTTTACTTCTTTTTCTCTCCACCACTCTCTAATAGTTGCACCTTGATCATCCTCTATCTAAACCCTTTCCCTTGGTTTGCAATCAGATTCTGGAAGAGCAACTCCAACAGAGCTCTCTACTACTTCCTCTCCTAACTCCTTTCCCCCTAGGTTGAATTGAGGTTTCTGCCTTTGCTAGTTGAGGTTGATTTCACAAAGCTCAAAATCAGTAGAAAGGTAAGGGAAGCTAACTGTTTTGCTTGAATTTCGTATAGAAATCATTCTTATGACTTTGAATTGCATGATTAGGTGTTGTATGAGATCTTGAACTATGTAATTAGGTGTATGATTGGTTTGTGCAAGATTTCTGGGCTTCTGCATGTGAAAACAGATTGGGAATCTGGTGTTTTTGCCTAAGCGAGCAGCTCTTGCCTAAGCGAAAACACCAGAAACTCACCCTTGTCACTGCGCTAGATCTCACCTAGGCGAGCCAATTTCGCTTGAGCGAGAGACACTCTCGTCTAAGCGAGACAGCTTAGCTTGAGCGAGAATTCGCCCAGAGTTTGGGTTGTTCTCTGTTTCGAGCCTCGCTCAAACGAGAATGATTCGCCTAAGCGAGAGAGCCCTTTCATCCGGCGACACCCTCTAGCTTGGGTGAGAACCTCTGCAGCTGAGTGTTATTTCTCTGTTTTGGTGGATGAAGCTATGTTTGAATGTTAAAATAAGAAGTTAGTTATGATATGCATGGATTGTTATGACTAGTAACATGTGTGGTGAAATTGCATGAATTTGGATTATGAAAAGATGTGGTTGAACTAGGATTTCAAGGGAAATTCTAAAGGGAATGTTTTAGCGTATGTAAGGACATAAGGACTCACTATTGGGGGTATCCTGAAACTCCAATAATCATTCACGCTCAAATAGAGCAGAATGGATTATGTCGTGAGGAGTATCAGGAGGTCCTAGTCTTTGGACTTGATCAAGTCTTAGACGCGAAGGGGACTTACCTTGTGAGTGGTTGGGTGATAACCCCTTGAAGCTAAACTCTGCAGAGTTTGGGAACCATCATAGGTGCACGCCACCAAGAGGTCTAATGTCGCTTACATAATCTGGATATCGAGTCTAGAGTAATATATTTGTACTGTGTTTGTGGTGGCCTATGTCATTCTGGTGAAATTGAGAAAGGTTGCATGGTTTCTGTTTATAATTGAACTGCATGATTCCTTTAATTAGATTAGCTTACCCTTTCATTTCTCTGTGTGTTTTGTGTTTGATTCTTTCTTGCAATGATCACTTCGGTGTGAGCAGATGAAAATGCAGGTGAAGATACTCCTCTCCTAAACAGGAGTTAACAGCAGTATAGGGATTTGATAGTTGTCCATGTTTGTGTTTTGTTCAGGGGACTTTTGTTATCTTTTCCTTAGTATAAGATGTGCCTGTAACCAATATATTATTATGGTTCTGCGGATGATTGCATGAATACTTCATATTGGGCTAATTCCTACTATCTCCTTTGTTTAATCATTATATAATGTTTTGTTTAGTAGCGTAAAAATTATTAAATGGGATGTTACAATAATTAATGAGTTAAAACCTTTATTTAGTAAATTATAATTTTGTTTATGAAAAAGAGAATGATTAGTTCTTTTTATTCTCTCATAATCAATTTTATTCTATTTTCTTCCTTTATCTTTTTATTTTTATGTGACTTGTCTTGTCTCTCCTTATTTCTTCTTCTTCTAAGAGTTCTTGTTTTAAGGTTTTGGTAGATTAAATTTATTGAATCTCATATTGTCTTTGTGTACAAATTTTTGCATCCTCAATTTTGTTTAGTATATTTTTTCTTTCTATTTATGTTGTTGTTGTTTTTATTCTATTTTGGTTGTATTAGTTTAGAAATGTGTTTCTTTTACCTAATATTTTTTTTATACTTTTCGATTTACGAGTTGCAAGAGTTTTTTGCATATATCTTGACGAAGAATTGTAATTTTTATACAAAACTATTAATTAGATTAATGTTTAGTATTTTGGTGGATATTAGATTAGTTGAAGCATAATTCAAAGTTAGATTTTCTATAGAAAGATAATTCAAGTTTAGGGATGAAAAGACTTATTATTGAGTTGAGAAGAACAATACTTTTTTTTATTAATGATTAATCTTAAAATAAAATTTGTAGGTTTGTGAAAAACTTGAGACTTGAAGAGGAGAAAGAGACTTAAGACTTCAAAATACTACAAATCTACTATCGAGTTATTACTTTCTTGACAACCAGAACCATGTTTTATTTTTTTAACTCATTCATTTTCTATATTTATCTTTAGTAGTGTTTTATATATTATAATATTTTTACTTCATATAAAAATATATAGATATTTCAATTAGAAAATTTGAATCAGACTATTTAAAAACAAAAGATGAGAAGAGAATAATCGAGGCTTTAATTGTATCACAAAAATGAGCTATGAATAAAATTATAAAAAATAGATAAAAAAACATGAATTAGAAAGTATAAGTGTGTCAACAATATTTCAAGAAAGATTAAATGAATTAACCTTGTTATCTATGGAAAAAGAAATGTTAAATTAGATTAATGATGACAATATAATAAATAATTTCGCATAAAAAAAGCTTCAAAAATAAATTTTAAATAAAATGTCGCATCTTTTAAGTTTGATTTAGGTCTCCCAAACTCTTGAGCCGCCCCTAACTCTTATCATAACTTTGTGCAAGGTTATCTATACTCTTATCGTAATCTTTGTGCGGTTATGTTCAAATGGTATATTATTCATTATAGTCAACCAAATAGTTTATGTCTCATATTTAAATATTTTTACTCATTTTCATTATTTTTATTTATTATTGTTTTTCAAATAAAAATATTTGACTATCAATTTTAAATGGTCAATTACATAAACCTTTCATTTAATAAGTAATCTAAAAAACTTATATTTTTTTTATTCTCTTTGATCCTTACTTTTTTTTCATACGAAGAACTTTTGTTTTGCTAAAATAATTTTCATTGTCTCTTAACAATTCGACTACATTATTGATATTGAACAGTTTTTCTTAGATTTTCAAGGTATTTTCATTTTATCGCGTCCTTAATTATACATTTATTTTCCTTTGTAGGATTTCATTGAATGATGTATCAAATTATGTTTAAGACGCACGTTTAACAATTTTTATTTGTTATTTATTTTTATAATGTAGAATACTGTTTTGACGATATTTTATATAATTTTTTTTTATTTTATAAATTATTTCATGAGAGTAATTTTATCACCATAATTATATAAAAATATTTTTATTTAATATAATATAATAATTTATTGTCATTGTCATGAATCTTGTTTATCACTAGATTAAAGTTCAAAACATAAAATATCTAAGCTAAATTTTAATTGTTATTAATTTAGTCTTTGTTCTTGATTCGTTCAAGTGATATATTATATCTTTATTAGAGTATAAAATATATTTAATTAGAATTTAGAGATATAGAGACATTTAAAATATTTTTAAACTTAGATACTTGTTCTTTTATACCTTCTTACAAATATTTTATAATTTTATCAATTTTGTTCCATTAACATATACAAACTTAATAAATGTTTTGGTTTTTATAAAATTTTATTTGGTACTTTAATTTAAAATATATATAATTATAATTTATTTCTAAATATTTGATATTAAAAAAACAAGAATACATCATTTGATCTTGAATACTTGATAATATGATGTTTCATTTGTTATGAGTATGAGCGTATACTCGTTACCTCATGGGGATAGGATGAGATAAAAGTGTTAAACTCGTTGATATGGTTATGAGGACGAGGATAGTTTTTTTCTTTGAAGATGAGAATAAAATTATGAAACTCGTCTCCATCCTATCCCGCCCCATTGTCATCTCTGGATATATGTTAATATCTTCCTCACATTTGATCAATTTTCAAATTCAAAATTTTCACGAAAAACTTTTTCAAATGATTTTTCTAATAAATACTAGTAACGATTTGATAAATTTAAAAAAAAAAAATCACCTCCTAGGTGTGATCTTGATACCAACAATTTATTAAAAATATTTATTTTTCTTTAAAAGCACTCTAACAATATATATTGTTCCTACCGTACCCAATAGTCTCACATCGCTTAGAAGTCGAGACTTAAGACAGTTTAAATACCCCTTCTTCATCCACCCTCTAAGGTTCGCCTTTTAAAGACAAAACCGTGACGAAACTCCATACTCCAAAGCGGACAATATCTCAGACATATGGTGATTGATAGTGATTCTATCATTGGACTTGGGATCGAAACATTAACGCCTACCGTGAGGTCGATAACAAAACCATTGGTCCCTTAAGCCCTCTATTAAGGATGGTCCGCTCATTCTCGTTAGACCTTGACTAAGGGGTCTTATGTTCCTACCACACCCAATAGTCTCACATCGTCTCCTTCCACCCACTTAGATTTTGTGGGGTCAATAATAGAACCATTGGTCCCTTAAGTCCTCTGTTAGGGATAATCTGCTCATTCTCCTTAGACCTCGACTGAGGGGCTTATGTTCCTACCACACCCAATAGTCCCACATAGCCTCCTTCCACCCACCGAGATGTCATGGGGTCGATAACAGAACCATATGTCCCTTAAGCCCTCTATTACGGATGATCTATTAGTGATGATCCTCTCATTCTCCTTAGGCATCGACTAGGGTCTAATGTTCCTACCACGTTAAATAGTCCCACCATCGCATAGAAGTCGATGTCTAAGACGGTTTGAACATCCTTTCCTCCCTCCACCCTCTTAGACGTATTTTAAGGACAAAACTTTGAAGGAACTCCATGCTCCAAAGCAGACAATACCTTAGATGTACGATGATTGATAGCAATTCTATCATCGAATTTGGGATCAGAACATTGACGTCCATTGTGGGGTCGGTAACGGAGCCATTAGTCCCTTAAGTCTTCCATTGGGGATGATCCGCTCATTCCCCTTAGACCTTGACTAGGGGACTTATGTTCTTACCACACCCAACAATCTCACATCGCTTAGAAGTCGATACCTAAGGCACTTTAAATACCTTTCCTCCTTCCACCCACTGCGGCGCCTTTTACATCCAAAATCATGACAGAGCACACACTTCAAAGCAGACAATATCTCGGATATTTGATGATTGACTGTGATTCTATCATCGAATTTGGGATCAGAACATATACTAATTATATCTTCCATAATTTTGAAACTAAGGATGAAGTTTTCAACCAGAAATAACTCTCGCTAAAAATATGATATTTTATTAAAAGGGTCATAACATGCACCTTAATTAAATACGGGTCATTTCTATTAATGAGGAGTATTTATTTTTTTGTATTTACGTTAATAGAGAACAAACTAAAGTGACCAACTCTATTGAGAAAAAAAAATATAGCTGAAGTAAAAGAAGAAAAAAAAGTTGGTTAAAATGTACCTATGATGCACGAATATGATATGTGTATCGAATACGACACGTATCCGATATACTTATATATGTTTATTTTTTAAGTAATAGGATAGGATACACGATATATACATATTAAAAAATATATAGTAATTTTAGAAATTATGATAAATATATAATTGTTATTGTGTAGATCCAAATTAAAATTATATGTATTAAATTTGTCGACATAAAAAAATTCAAAATATTGTCATAATAAAAGTATTACTACTCTATAAATTAGAGACTTCATTAATAAATATCGGTAAAATATTTCAAAATATCGAATATGAATATGTGACAAACACATACATATGACCCAAATTAAAATATCATTGTAAGATAAAAATATATGCTATTTAAAATACGTTAATATGATAACATAGTATTTTTATTTGCCAACACTAATAAACACAATGAAAAATTGTGTCCTCTCAATAAAATTGGATTATTTAATAAGAATAATTGTGTATTTTCATCTATTTAATAAGAATAATTGTGTACTTTAATCTATTTTTGTAGTAATAAATTACAACATATATTATATGAGAATAATTAAGTAAAAACTATTTAAAGAGTTTAATTTTTTCATTTTCTTATAGTTAGGGATAGTTTTATGAAAGAGTATCCAAATACCAAGTATAATGAAATTTTTTCTTCCACAAGATAGATATTATATAGTTCTTATGTATGTCGATTTCAACCTATGTTGATCCCTAATATAACTCAATAATCAATTTATACATACTAATGTTTAAGGTTTTTTATATTACAAAAAATATCACCCCACAATCAATTTCAAAACATTTCCTATCTCAATAAATTAAAAATTATGCTTAGTATTACTATTAGTTTTATAGTGCAAATAACAACTTTTTTCTTTTATCAACAAATAATTAATTAATTAATATAGTAATTGTAGAATGCTATTGTAACATCCCTGGCTACCCCTCCTCAGGTCCCAGAGGCTGTCAGGTTACTATAGCCCAATGCACTCCAACCCTGGGTTGTTGTCGGTGGGAATCGAACCCCCAACCTGACCTTTAACACCCTTGGCAAACCAGCATATGCTACCAGTTGCGCTGACTGGTAGCATCTGCTGGTGAGCCAGAGGTGTTAAAGGTCAGGTTGGGGGTTCGATTCCCACTAACAACAACCCATCCAGTATGAATGGACGGAGAATGGTGATGGGTTTGGGTGTATTGGTCTGCAGACCTAACACAACCGGTTTGAGGGTGGCAGGTAGTAACTTAATTACTATAATTTAAATTAATCATATTAAAATCAATTTCCCCAAAATTTTCCAATGAGATAATTCCTTCAAAATTTTTAAACAATCAAATTCCCAAGAGTTACATTTGTTATATATGACCTAATGATAAGAACACTCTAGCTCACTATTCTTCATTTGATTATTTAATATGATTTATTATAATCGCTCTCTAAAATAAAACATTCATTAGAACATTTTTCTAACCAAATTAATTCTCTAAGCTTTTATGTTTTTTTCTTAATTATTTTAAAATTTAATTTCTTCCATTAGTATAAAATTGTGATTTTATAAAGAATCATTATTCCTAGTAACTTCGTACCAGTGTTCTATGTTAATTATAAATTAAATATGTTATTATGCACATAATTACATACATCATTGTAAATACCTGTTTTATGTTAGTTCAAATTGAAATATAAAGTTTTTCTAGGATTAGAAAAATATAATTTCCTTATTCAAGTTGATGTTATCTCTTCTTAACTTTCATCTCATGCATAATCCTCCTTGCTTCTGTATTCAAATTCCACACTACCAAATTCTCAATTTTTGTTTCTAACATCTTCAATGGCACTCTTAAGATCGTTTCTTGTTTCTCATTCGTTGCAACCTCCCTTTCAATCTTTATTTGGGATGTTTTTGTTTTTTATTTTTCTATCTTTGATTTTCATATAATCTTAATTTTGAAAAATGTATGGTCAATTTCTATTTCTTTATATATATATATATATATATATATATATATATATATATATATATATATATATATATATATATATATATAATTATGATTGTTCCTATCATAAATTTCAATAGTCTCATGTCATTTAGAAGTCGAAATCTAAGGTGGTTTAAATACTTTTTCCTCCATTCATCTTCTGAGCTTTTTAAAAACAAAATCATGACGGAACCATGTTGGGAATCCAAATGTGAGTCTAAGTCCCACATTGAGTAAAAATATATAAGGATGAAAACTCATAAACTCATTGTCTTAAGATTTTGGTTAGAGGTGGTGTCAATATCTTATGTGTGGATTAAACTCATGTCTAATTGGTGTTATATCTCCCGATTATCCTCTTTCAAATGTTGTCTTTTCTTACTATCTATTTTTTTGGGTGTGTTACTACAACTTGTTATAGTTGTTTCTACCTGTCACAACAACATGTAATAAGAGTGGTACTTTGTAGTATGGTGATGGATCAATGCCCTCAAATTGCTCCACATCTTGATGCAGCCATCACAATGCAAGAAGAAGCATTGCATTAAAATAATGATGTCTATGTCTCTGCAAAAATTAAAATCTTGGAAGCATGTTAGTGGGAACAAAAATGTTGTTTGAAAGAGAATTAATCTATTATAGTTTATACACAGCATGCGAGATTTGCGGATATTAATGAAATAATCATGCACGCGCTCATGATGTAGAGCACAAGACAACCTCAATAATATATTCCATCCAACACCTATCAAATTACACTTTCTATAATAATCGTATCAAGCAAAACCCTGTAATTGTATTCGTTTCAACATTTCACATCTGAAATTTTGTTGCTATAGTTAACATTAGATTTCATATTTCATTAAGAAAAAATATATTTATATCGAAACAAATACTTTAGATAAGGATAAAAAATAAGAATGATTTAATACTTATAATTCCAAAAGTCTCGCAACACATTTATTAATGAGTTCAAATTATTGAGTTTTCAGTCTAATCCCTCCACTCTATTAAAATATATTAATTTTGATATATTTAAGTATATGAATAATATTGAAAATTTTAAAAAATCCATTTTTTTATATTAAAGTTAGGGTAAGAAGAAAAAATATTAAATAAGAAAAAATGATAAGAAATAGACTTTAAACTTAATTCAATCCTACAAAATTAACTTTTAAGATAAAGTTTGTATATATTTATATACAATAAATCTGTCTTATCTCTTCACGTCGAAACATATATAAAACAAACATGAAACTAGATAAACAAATTAAATAAACAACCGATCTTATTAAAATAAGATTCAAATGACTATTATCATATTAAACAATTGACTCTAAATTCAACTAAATCCACAATTTATTTGTAAAACATGAAATATTTATTTATATATTATAAATTTATGTGATTTACAATTTACGTGAAATGGTCTAATTTATAATTGACGTGAAATCTACAAGATTGAACTTGAACAAAAGTTGTACATATATTATTATATTCTGAAATTAAAATATGAAGCGGATGAAGATAGTGAGAAGTTATGGTTGCATTATATAAGTGTAATGGAATGTATTTGTTGCCTTGTTTCTTGGGTTTGCACGTTTCTTAACACCTGGATCATTCTCTTTAATCATACAAAACTTTATATAACTAGGGTTGCACATTAATTTATGTGGCTTCAAAGAGGATACTTGATGCATTTTTTGTAAAGTACTTATCTCTTATAGGAAACACATATAATGATTGGGATCATCTTCCACTTATTCCACTCTAATCGATGATCTTAACTTAACCCTTTTTCCATTCCTCTTTGACTTTCCACTCCACAAAGAAAATTCCTCCCTTCTTCATTAATTAAGGCTGTTCAACAAAGCTTAATTTTTTTAAGGAAATTAATTAACCTTGGTGTTTAGTGTAACACTCTTAATAATAATGGCCATTAAAATTAATTTCAAATTACACCTAAGACACCATTTAATTCATTAATTAAGGTTGTCTAATTTCTCAAAAAGTTGTTTTAGAAAAAGGAATATATGTATATATATATAAACGCATTTACTACTCTCATCCAATTTCATTCACATTCACTCTTCAACATTCAATTCCTCACGTGTATCTCACGTGACCATTCTCATCAAACACTCCCACCAATACACAACAGCGAGAATTAACACTTCCATTTTTTTCATGCACACCGCAAACACACACTCTCTTTCAATCGCTCTTAACACTGAACCAAACAAACCAAATGGCTTCGCCGCCACCGTTAACGCTAAACGTCATCGGATCAGACACGGACAACGCGTTCCCAACCGTCGCTTCCAGTTCCCTAACGCCGCCGTCACCGCGCCGTTCGTCTCCGTTACAGAGCCTCAGTCCCAGCATTCTCATCATCGTCACGGTCCTCGCCGTCACCGTTATTGTTTCTCTCGCGCTCTGCTTCCTCCTCCGCCACCTCAACCGCCGCTGCCTCCGCCGCTTCTCCTCCTCCTCCGCCGCGCCCTCCGCATCCGCCTCCGCCACGCCGATGTTCTCCTCCAGCCGCCGCATCTCGCCGGAGATTGTGCACTCCTCGTCCACCGCCGCTGCCGCCGCCTCGGTCATCGACACGCTGCCGCTATTCACGTTCTCCTCCGTCACGCGCCGCTCGTCCTCCGCCGCCGCCGACTGCGCGGTCTGCCTCTCCAAGTTCCACCACCACGACCTCCTCCGCCTGCTCCCTCTCTGCTGCCACGCCTTCCACGCCGAGTGCATCGACACCTGGCTCCAGTCCAACCTCTCGTGTCCGCTCTGCCGCTCTCCCATCGCCGCCGCGGAATCCGACCTTGCGAAAATCCTCCGCCCACCGTCCTCCGCCGCCGGTAGCAGCGACAGCTTCCGCCTCGAGTTAGGCAATATCAGTCGCCGTGGCGCGGAAGGCGCCGGAGCCACCGCCGCTCGCGGCGATTCACGGTCCCGGTCCTATTCCATTGGTTCGTTCGATTATTTGGTGGACGACGAGTCTGAGGTTGCGTTCAGCCACGCTCGCAGGAGGAGTGAGGACGATGCGAAGGAGTTTCCGGCCACCGAAGGTCAGACTCCGTCCACTCACAACGAGGCCAGTCTGGCCGGTGAGGTCGCCGGCGTTAGGAGCTGGCTTAAGGACTACATGGATAGGTTTTCTGCTTCTATCTCTTCAAGAACGGCATCGTTTCGAAGCTCTGGAAGGTTCTTCAGCGGTGGTGGGAGTAGTCGACGAAGTGACGTCGTTCCGGTGGTGGCTGCGGAATACGACATGGAAGGAAATCGAATCGGCGAAGAAATCAGCGAAATGTTTCGTTGGCTTTCAGGGGTATGATTGGTAAATAAGATGAACAGTTAGGAGATACTATATTTTTAATTTTGATTAATTTTTTTCTTAAAATGATTCCAAATATTCCTTGCTCATTTCCCTTCCATTTCAATATTCCTCTTCTTTGATTTGTTTTGAGCATTGCAATAAAGTTAATGTAACTATATATACACTTGAATCCCTGTAGATAGAACATCAAAATTTCATCATTGAGTCCTTTTGGAAACATATATTCACTATGATGATCAATGATCATATCAACCATGAGATATGAAAAGTTGCAAATGATTTTCATCATGCATCAATGTACCTAATTTTCATCTTTTGGATGGAGCTATGTACTATGTATGTATGATGTGATCATATCATGTTTACATGCAAATGATATTTTATGAGTATTCATCAAAGTGGTTGATTTGTGTATTTTCCATTCAGAACACGGTTTTCTTCTCTGTAGAGATTAATACTACAATTAAGTGTAATAAATATAAATTGTTATGGGTTTTCTCCTTCAAATATCAGTTTAATTCCTTATTCTAATTGTTTTAAAAACATTTATAACCATGAAAAGTCAAATGCATGCATTGTTTTAAAAGTTTAATTCAATTAAAAGCCAGTTAATAGTTTACGAGGCATTAATTTCTTTTGGATATTTAATTTTCAGTACCAGGTGAAACAGAAAAAAGTAATGTAAAATTATATATATTATTTTTCTTATACAAAAATATATCAATCTAGACTTAGTTATTTACTTCTCAAAGAAACTTTTCCACAAGAACTCTAAGAAAAAAAAAATAGAAAAAGTAAATAATCATTTACATGAATATCTTTGGGCTTGTATATAATTAGTGCCCTAATTAGAAAAATGATATATTTTTTTATTAGAATGCATAAAAATTAATTCACCTATATTATTTAAATGCATTCTTGTATAGTTTTTACTAACTATTGTTTATAGAGAAACTAGTTAGCTAGATCATCCACCTTATTTTTTTTTTTTAACTATCCTTTGATTCAGGTGATACTGAATTTGATCTGTTTACGTGTAATGTCTCGTTTAAATTTGATAAATAGTAAAAAGTAACATAATATAAAGAAAAAACTCCAACTAAAAACAGCAATTCAGATTTTGATTAGATTATGATGTTGTTGATAAAAAAAAAAAACATATATATATCTGTGGGTAAGAGGAGTGTGTGCAGTGTCAAAAGGGGAATGAAAGTCTGATATACAAGGTTGTTTTCTTCAGATAAAGTGTTGTTTGTGCTTTGGATTTTGTAGGAATGTGCCTTATTGATGTCATATTTGTGAGAATTTGGTTGGAAGAATGATTCACTGGTCTTTATTACTGTTACCTAATTATAGTGATGTGAGTAAAAAAAAAAAAAAAACTTAGGGTTTGATTTGAGAGAGAGAGAGAAGAAAGAAATGGTTTTGGATGAGCCAAATAAATAAGAGGAAAAGGTAGAATATGGAGAGTGAGAATGAGTGATAGCTCATTTATTGTAGATTACCAACCATTTTAATGGAAAAAGGTCCTACTTCTGCCTCAGTTTTAAATCCTTGAGCTACGTATATTAATGTTGATAAATAAAAGGAAACAAGTTATTAATGATCACATATTCACCATCTTCATCATCATAGAAACCTTTCTGTGATGATGCCATATGCAGCACATGATTCCTCAGCTGTTTTATTTTTTTCTGGTGAAAATAGTATACTGTGTTCCCTTTCTGTACAGATCAAATAGATTTTGTCTTTCAAATGTGTGATTGCTTCTACTTAAATGGTTCAAATCTGTTGAACTCATCAAGTTTATAGTGAATACAAGGTGAATGTGAAGAAACAGAAATTGAAAATATAGGAAAACAAGATCTTCAACAATTATGAAAAAAAAAATAGTACTATTTAAATTTGTTGGAAATCCAAACCGATTATATAAATAAGTACAAATTAGTACAAATTTTATCTTATAAATTAATTTTATCGTATTAAACTAGGTTTAAAATTCATCTATCTTATCGGTTTTTATCACTAGTGAACTAAACATAATATTTATAATATCTTAAGATTAGTATTAAAATTTGTCTTTATTAGATTTGATGTTGTGAAACCCTAGTTTGTGTTCTTTTTCTTTATTTTATGATTGTCTAGGAATCTGTGATTGCTTGAAGAAACGGCAAACGTAACATATATCAGAAATGCAAAACAATTAAGTTTTGGAAAAAGTTGAACTCCGAGTCTGATCCATGAAAGTTGTATACCAAGATTTGCTTTCTCTTACTCTCACTCACCAACTCTCCTTTCTGGTTGAACTTAACCAATACTCATAAAAAGATAAGATCCAAAATCACCTACATTTTAGATTAATGAAGCAAAGTCTCATACTCATTAAACTACGTGTATAATTTTATAATATTTACAAAAATAAATTAAGTTCGTTGAACATTTTACATCAGCTTCATAAAATGAATTCTAAAAAATATATATAGGGTGTAAATCTCATTCGACAACACCATTTTATAAAAATAAATTAAACATAAAAGTTTACTTCTTAAAAATGTCAATTTCTCTCTTTGATGAATCTCACAGATTCCTTACTTACTGATATAGATATATTTCTTTATTTGATTTTATGTCTATAAGAACTTATTTTTATTTAAATTTCATACATTTAACTTTAGAAAATGTTAAAAGAACTACATAAGTCCATTGGTAATAAAATGATAAGAAATAATTATTTTTTATGTTAAATAATCCAATAACACGTTGAGGGGATGTGTTAAAAAGTATTTTTCTATTCTACATCAAACAATACCCTTATCCTATGAGAAAGATAAAAAAAATGAATACATCAATCTCTATTTATATTTATTACAGATTAATATATCTAATATAGTATAAATCAAATTAAAATATGAAAAAAAAATAGAAGTGATGACGCCATACACAGGATTTTCTAGGGTTAAATCAAACATTGAAATTATGCATTTATTTTGAAGAAAAAAAGAAAAGAAAATGAAGAGTAAGTGCATACGTAGCATGTAAACGTAATACAAGGTTGACTTAAGACATAAACGAGAATCCAATACTATCTTCTGTGTCGTGTTTAGTTTATATTCTTAGCTTTGGTTTGGGTGCACAAGCAACTCAAAAGTTATCATTCTTCATAACTTTTACACCTATTTTGGATCTATTGACTAGGTTTTGTGCTTTGATCACCTACCTCATTCACTTTCAACTTCTCTTTCTCAAATATTTTATTTATCATTTATCTTTGTTATATACATATATGGACATGTGTTTACACCAATGAAAATCATGCAAAATTTAAATAAATGAGCCTTTATTAAAAGAATAATCTCATTAACTTGTAAATTTTGAAAAAATTTCACTATTGGGCAAGATGGGTGAAGATTAAAATTTGTAATTACACAATCTTTTAGGATTTTAATATTTAAAAAGTTACGATCATATTTTGACTACTAAATTTTAACAATTTTCTTTTACAACATGAGGTGATATCTTTTAAGTGATTTTAAAATATTGAGAATAAAAAAAATATAAATAAAAAATTACGTAAAATATGACACCTAAGATTATAAGAGAAAATTATCAACTAGGTTATAAGAGAAAATTGTCAAGTAGTTAAAAAATATTTTCCTTAAGAAAGAACACATTGTTGATTTATTCTATTGTTTGTTTAAATTAGTTTTATAAATTAATATTTTTTTTCCATTGACACCCATTAATTCTTCTCAACTACTCGCCGCCACACTACAATGTGTCACCACCAAACTCATGGAACTGATCACCAAATTGTTTATAGTTTTTATGTACGATTTTACATGGATCTTCTTCATACAGTGCAAAAGCATATTTAATAGACAAAAATATCATTTTTAAAATTCTCAAAATATTTTTGACTAATAAATAAAGGAGTGAGGTATGATTAGACATGCGTAATTTGGAACACAGTCAAAGATACGGTCTTTGCTTTCTGCACCCCTGTTTCTGCCACTGAAAGACAAAAACACCCTTCAACATTGTCTTGAAAAACAAACCCTACCCCATGAGTGTTACTCATCACCATCACACTGAATGCTTCCATAACTTGGTCTGACGTGAGACATAAGGAATGGTAAGTGTGTTCCTTTGAGGGAAGAAGTAAATTTGTCCTTTAAAGTTTACTCACCTTCTTCAGTATGAGATTTTGGAGGGGCAGTACTGAAGTAAAAGAAAAAAAAAAAACTAATATATATTATAGTCATCCCAAAACTAAGATAAACTGAAATACAAACATTACACTTAAAGGTAAGAGTTTTCCAAAAAAAGAAACAAAAGACTATATACCAAAAAACTCTAGATACAACTAAACAACTGGATTTCCTCTTCCTTGCATTGACCCAACTCATTCTCATATAGATAATTTCAATTATATCTCATATCAATCATGAAATAGGCAATGATCCATACTTACCATAAAATAACAAAGTTTTAGTATAGAAAATGATTACTAGATTTTGATGTATTCATTCAGTGAAAGCATCCATTCGTTAGGCAAAAAGTGCACAAATGCTCACTCGTTCAGTGACCAAATGACTCGCTCAATGACTAAATCATTAGAACTCACAAAGGTAAATTCCTCCAAAATTCGTTCAACAAGGGCTTTCTCGCTCAGCGACTACCAAGTTAGTAAGCTCCTTGACTTTGTATTCGCTCAGCGAATACTTTCTCGCTCAACGACCACAAAGTTAAGTGAACCCCCTAAAATTGGATTCGCTCAACGAGAATGGTCTCAGTCAGCGAGTCTACATAGTTTTGCATAATCTGATTTTACATAATTATGCCTCTTTAGCCAAGTCTAAACATTCTAGTAGTTATTCCAATTGCCAAAAACATGCCAAACTCGAAATTCAACACAACATCAATACTAGGGATGTCAAAAAAATTCGTACCCGCGAGTATCCTCGGATAAAACCCGCAACGCGGGTACATGTATTTTTGATACCCATATGTTAACGGGGTGGGTACGGGTATCATAGTATCCGTACCCGTGGATACTCGTACCCGCTAAACTTTAATTCACAAAAATACCCTTATATATATATATATATATATATATATATATATATATATATTAGTAAAAAACATTCTGAGTCTTCATTCAGTAATGGTGCTCAGATTCTCACCCCACATCGGAGTATATTACTTTCAGATATTGTGGAGGCATTGATGTATCTCGAAGACTGGTTATGGACCAACATGAAAGGTAATTAAATTAACACTTTTACTTAGATATTTTAATTAAGTGATTATTAGAAATTTTTAATGAACTTCTTATGTTTTCGGGATCTTCTAGATTAAAATTGGACAACATGAAACTTTATACAATGTTGCAAGAAGTGGACATGGATGAAGTTAGTAATTTCTTTAATATTTCATTCAAAAATAAACTACAATATAAATTGTTAGTGATTTTTTATTTGTTTGTTTTTCAGGAATCAATCGGAGAAAGTGAGTTTGTTATCTAAGCACTAGTTATGGTTAAATATTTGTCTTTTTAAATATTTTTGTAAATACCCACGGGTACCCGTGGATACCCACGAATATGAAAAAAATAGGTGGATACCCGCATAACTGATACCTGACGGATATGGGTACAGGTACGGGGTGAATATTTACCCGTACCCTACCCACCCCGTTGACATCCCTAATCAGTACCATATGATCTCAAATACAATGCTAAAATTAATCAATGATTCAAATTAAGTACAATCATACCTAAACCCAAAATTTACACATCATATATATACATATATTCGATCAGAACAAATACAGACAAATCACAGTATCATCACACAATTTACTCTATCAACATTTTTGTAACTCATAAATAGTGCAATTAACTTCCCTTACATGTGAAACAACGCAGACAACCCAAAGAGAGTATTAATCCCCTGTAAAACCTAACAAATTCCATAACTCAACTTAGGAACAACAAGAACATGACCAAGGGACATCATCAGAACCAATGATAGTGAAAAAGCACGAAGGAAACTCAAATGACACATGTGAGTTGAAATTTCCTACATGCACAGAAATCCAAACTAAACAAGAGAAAAGAGTAGAAAATCAACTTACTATGTTTGAGAAATTGATTATGCATAATTAGAGAGCTTGCCTTAGGAAACACCTTAGCGGTCTTTGATCTTCTGACATATGAACACAAGAGTGACAAATTTAGAGAGAATAGGGAGAGAGTTATAGAGGAAATGCTTTTAGATAGATAGTTTATATATAATGAAACTCGTTTATAAATTTTTTATTTTTGTGTTAATATTTTAACATTAAAATAATCGAGTATTCATTATGTTAAACACTTTATCAATTCTAAAATACAAATTTATAGGTTATCACAATCTAATTAGTGAATGAGAAAACTTGTATAATGTATATTGTAATACTTGTCTAATGTGTATTATAAGACTCATCTAATCAATGACACTACAAAAAATCATGCACATTGCTGCGATTATTTTGTATATTGCGGCGGTTTCAACCGCCACAATTTTCTTGTGACGGTTTTGAAAACCTCCATAAATTTTGTCGCCACAAAGTATAATATGGTAGTTTGTAATGAACTACCAAGCAATAGAGATGACAAATAAAACTATTCCCGTGGGTATTATCCGAACTTGTCCCGTTTTGACAGGAAATCCCTGCATTTATTGAGTATGGGTATGAGTATGCATAACGCACGCACATGTAAGATTCGAGAAATTTAAATAAATAATAAACATTTAATTAGCAATAATTGTGAATTGGAAGTACCTCTAAGATAATTATTTGTCAAGTAACAACAAAGGAGCAATGGTAGCTCAAGTGGTTAAGTGTGTTAGGTGGTGTTGAGAGGACTTGTGTTCAAATGTTATGTATGTCATTTGTTTGATATTTTAATTAATTATTTTCTTTTGCATCTATACATAAACATGAGATGAGATCTTATAATTGTATATGTGCATGAAATGTCATGAAACATGTACTTCCTTTTCTCGTTATAATTTTGGATCAAGAAGGAGTTTATAAGAGTTTTTTATGTGCTTCGCTGATTGGTTATGCATTTTTCAATGCCTGTGGTGCCTTTTATCTTTCAATTTTTCACAACTTTTGCGTTTTCTGGGTTTCTACCCAAAAATCGTCTGGCAGTGTTCATGGCCCGCCAGGCAACTCATACTGCGTAAGCTTAATTTATGGGTTTTGCTAGAAACCACCTAGCGAAAATGATGGCCTGCTAGGTGACGCATCCTTTGTGAATCTTTTCTTTGTGTTTGGATGGCGTTATGCATGATCTTTGCATTTTGTTGAGTGATTGCTGATGTAAAATCTTGAAATTACCACTGCTTGACATTAACTTGATGATTTGGTAATTGCATGAGCTTGAGGGGTCATGTGAGATTGAGGATAATTTGAAGCATGATGTTTGATGTTTGTGATACCATGTGTGTTTGATGTTTAAATAAAGTATAAATATAGTCTGTGTCACAACCGAAATCACGACGGGATGACGAACAAATTTTGTAAAAACAGAGTTTGGAGTCGCCACCATAGTTATTATAGGAAACTATGGAAAACCATAAAAAGAGCAAGGTCTACGAAAACAGAGATTGGGGGTAAGGGAGTTAATTACGCGTAGGGAAGGTGTTAGCACCCTACAATGCCCATCCTAAGACGGTACCTTTAATTAAAATACAAATTGATGTGGTCTCCTTTAAATATTTATTTAAAAAAAAATAAAAAAATAAAAAATATATAAATAAATAAATAAAATATAAATAAATAAAACAAAATAAAAATTAATAAATTAATAAATTAACAATAATAAAAAATAAATAAATAAATAAATAAAGATGACAAAGAAAAACAAAGGAAACAAAAAAGATTTTTCTATTTTTTGGGCCTGACAAGGATTACTCCTTGCTCCTACGTATCTCCATTCATAATGGAGAATCAGGGTCACGTAGTTCTTTATGAAAAAGACTTTTTGAAAACAATTTGTTCGAAGATGTTGATATCACTCTTTTTTAATATTTGAAAATTTTGTATATTTTTTAGTAATCTTATAGAAAAGCGTTGGTATTAAGTACTAAGTCGACGCGAGCGGTCACACGAGCACTTATACATTTTAAAAGTTAAAAGGGTATTTAAATTATTTATTTGTTATTACTTCCTTTAAAAAAAACTTTCGAAATAAGACATTGATACCCAACAAAATGTGACTATTATATATCCACAATTTATGAAAACATTAGGAAAATAAATAAATAAAAGATTAGGAAATAACGTTTAGGATTAAACATATTATTTTAATATGAAAACGTTTTACAACCCTTAACATGAAAAAAAATGGCACAACATATTCATACAATATCAAAACATGATATCTCTCACTTATTCACGCAACAACGTTCACAACCCAAAGCAATCAATAAAACATTAATTATAAAACTAATGAACCCCAAAATGCATGACAGTAATGTTTTTTTCCATATCAAAAAGAAATAGTGAAAACATCAAATTCAACCAAGATCAAAAACACATCTCGAGAAATACTGCATAACACAATAAAAAAATTAATTTTGCGAACCTGAACGGGAGATCGGACTTACGATAGTTGCGTTGGAACACCAAGAAGCACGTGGGGTGGCGATCGAAGGTGAGTGGATTTTTTTATGTGCGAGGGTTAAAAGAGAATGTGTGCTTAGGATGAGAGAGGTCTCTAGAAATTTTGAGAGAGAAAAATTAAATTTATCTTCTTATTTTTCTGATGGGTTTATATACACAACATTATAAATCTAATGTAATCTCATAATAAAAGTCTGCTTTAATTACAATGAGTTTTAAAAGGCAAGAACTGGTCTTAAAATTATTACAAAATGGGAATCAAATCATATAAAAAAACAGAGCACAAAATCAAACGTGATCAACAAAATTAATTTTAATTAGTAAAAGATATATTATTTTGAATTATATTACTACTTTCTCTATCTGGAAAAAAAGGTGTCATAAAATCAGAACACAAAATCAAACGTGATCAGGACAGATTAATTATAAATACAAAAAAGATATTCTTGAGAAACATATTAATATTTTCCTCATCTGGAAAATGAGGTGTCATACAATCAGAGCACAAAGTCAAAGTAAATAATTCTAAATATTAGAACATATTCTATTTCTAATTATTAGACTAACTTCTTAATCTGGAGCAGAAACCGACAAAGCATAGAGTGGGGGTGCGAAAATTAAATGTTGGGTTGCCGTTAGTTGCAAGAAAAAAACGGTGTGGGTGTACAGAGTATTTTGGGCTAAAATAGAAACAAAACCTCAAAAGAAAATACATACAAGATTATTTATTATTATTATTATCCTGTTATTATTATTATTTAGACAAAGAAAAAAACCAAAGAGAAAACTTATTTATTTTTTTATTTTTGACCCTTTTTAAAAAAAAACAAATTATTATTATTTATTCTATTATTTATTTAGCCGAACGAAATTGGGTGTTGACAGTCTGGAACCATGGATAACTACCTGTATGAGAAATTGGACAAATTGATTGAATTTTGGGGTTTTAGGTTCTCACATATGTAAGGAAACCTGGGTTTTTACCCAAAACCTAGGTATGGGGATGTGTACACAAGTGTATCCATTACTCAATAAGAATGAAGATGAGACAAAAATTGTATACTTATTAGGCTTGGGACAATGATAAATTTTTATTGTGAGAATTTGGATGATATAATGAAACTCGCACACCCTTTTTTGTTGACATCCCTCGCAAACAACCACCACTTAATATAATGTATAAAATAACATTTTTTTTTTAATATAAATAACGATAGCTAAAACCGTCGTAATAATTTTATTAAAAAATAATTTCAACGTTTGGGACAATGATAAATTTTTATTGTGAGAATTTGGATGATATAATGAAACTCGCACACCCTTTTTTGTTGACATCCCTCGCAAACAACCACCACTTAATATAATGTATAAAATAACATTTTTTTTTAATATAAATAACGATAGCTAAAACCGTCGTAATAATTTTATTAAAAAATAATTTCAACGTAAGAGAAACGACACTTTGAATTGTCATTATTTTCATTATATTATAATATTTTTAACCGTCATAGTTTAAATACTATATAATTTATAATAATTCATCTACATTTATAATTTTACAATTTTTGGGACAATGATAAATTTTTATTGTGAGAATTTGGATGATATAATGAAACTCGCACACCCTTTTTTGTTGACATCCCTCGCAAACAACCACCACTTAATATAATGTATAAAATAACATTTTTTTTTAATATAAATAACGATAGCTAAAACCGTCGTAATAATTTTATTAAAAAATAATTTCAACGTAAGAGAAACGACACTTTGAATTGTCATTATTTTCATTATATTATAATATTTTTAACCGTCATAGTTTAAATACTATATAATTTATAATAATTCATCTACATTTATAATTTTACAATTTAATAAAATCTATTTTTTATAATAAAAAATAAGTAAAATATATAAATTTTTAAAATAAAAAGTATTAATTTTATTGACCATTTAAGATAAAATACATTATTTTAACAATTGAAATATAGATATAAAAAATTTACGATACAGAAAAACATATTTAAGGAACAAATTCTAAGGAACACATTCAAAGCAGTAGAAGCAACGAAAGGTTGTATCTCCCACCACGAAACCTCTCTAACATTGAAATTATTAGTGGTTGATACATTGAACCTGAAAGAGAAAATTATTATAAATGCTAAATTGAAATAAAATAAGAATTTAAATTAAAAAAAATGTAGGTATCCAAGGTGAAAAAAGTAATAAGCCAATGTGAACATGTTAGCAGAAGTAATAAGCATCACTCTCATCTTATGAAGCAATATATTATTTCAGCTACACGTCTTCTTAACTTTTGTATACCCCACATCTTGTGAATCATAAAGAACATTAATATCCAAATTATAATTATTTAAAAAAAAATTAAATATGTTTTCAGTTTCTTAATTATCAATAAAAATTGAAATTAGTCTATTTTTAAAATTTTGAATAATTTAATCTTTTAATTGTATAAATGTGTGCACTTCATCCTTTTAACCAAATTTTATTAATTTTCTTTAATATTTCAAACGAGTTTTATGATAATATTTGAGTTAACATTGAAACACGAAAATATGTCAAACTGTGTAAACAACTCAAATACTATCATCACATGCGATTCAAACGTTAGATAAACTTAACAAAATTTGATTAAAAAGACTAATCTACACATTTCTAAAAATGAATGACTAAATTGATCAAAAATTTTGAAAATAAACTTATTCCAATTTTCAATAAAACTTAAGGAACCAAAAACATATTTAACATTTTTTTAAAAATAATTATAGAATTGCACCATGCAACTATATATGTGTATATTTCTTTTTTGGATAGTTTATTTAATTTTTAAAAATAACAGAATTTAAATAAATAATAATTCAAAAGAATAAAATGATAAAATAATTATTTTAATTTAAAGGATAACTAAATTTAAATTAATGGTTATTTAAAGAATATAATTAAAAATATAATTATTTTAGTTTAAAAGAACTATTACTTAAAAAATTAATAAAAAAACCTTATTTATGTATAAGTACATATATCTCTTATTTCAACCAATTTGTAATTTTTTTATCACTTATTCAGTCTAATTTTTATTTTCTCCCCTTCTTCTTTCTTAATTTTCTCTTATAGCAATCTCAACATAAAATGCTAATTATTTTGTTCAAAATTAAAAAAATTCAATCCGAATGTGAACTATTTATTCAAAGGTTGCCTTATAACAAGTTCTAGTACTTTCTCAAACATCTATAGATTTTTGGGGCACCCACTTTGTCGTTTCATTGGTCTCTATAGCAACCGAATAGATAAACCTAAGAGGGTTTAACCTCGTTTCTTCAATCCATTCTTCGCTGTTTCGAACGGGTGTTTGGTCTCTTCTCTCTTATCCATGGCATCAACGTTTCTCACCCTTCCAACTCCATTCCTACACAAAACCAATGCCATTTCTTTCTCTAACAAGAGACCCTCTTGTATGCGTCTTTCATTTTTCTTCACCAAATTCAATATCTTTATCAAATTCTTAACCTTTTTCATCTGGGTTACATGCAGTTTCCCGGAGGAGCTCTCTGAAGATCAATGCAATTGCCAAAAAGTGGGAACCCACTAAGGTTCTTTCCTTTTTCTTAAGAGGGTTTTTGGATTTTGTTTTATCTTTGTATTGTAGCCTACACCATCATATTAATTCCCTTTTCGTTTCCCGTGTTTTAAATTTCTGAAAGTTCAAATTTTTGCTTCTAAGTTAATAATTTTTGATGCAGGTTGTGCCTCAGGCTGATAGAGTTCTTATTCGTTTGGAAGAGCTATCAGATGTATGTTGTACTCTTATCCATAGAACCAAATGTTTTTACATGGGGGTGTTGATTATTCTTAATCTTAAAGTATATCATATTCGAAATATTCGTTGTTCTCCCACTTGATTCCTTAAATGTTGGAAATTTGCAATTGCTAGCATGTTCCTAATTCTTGTGGTCCTTATCTGAATGTTGAACCAGTTTGCGGGTTCTCTATTTGGGTAACTTGCAGTTTGATGTGATTTTGAGAAATAAATCCGTTTAGATTTTGCCATGAAATAAAATTTTTGGTCACTGTATTTCAATAGCAAGCAACTACAATCATAACTATTCTGAGGTTTTCAATGTTTCTTCGTGCAATGTCCTGAGTTTGGTTTTGTATTGTGTTGATAAAAACAATAACACCCATGTCACCATGTAGTGATGTGGTTTTATCATTGTTTTTACCCAATTGGTAGGATAACAGAGAAAGTGATGGTCAAATAACACCTAATGTATTATTATTATTATTATAACTAGTTGGTGGCTTCATCTGTTGTATTATGAACTAATTTAATATAATTTAGGATACTGGTTTGCAAAAGTTTGGAGCAAAACATGAAACGGATGTTTTAGGTAGCAGAAAAGAAGATGATGAAGAAGTTCTGAAAGTGATTTCATTAGAAGATTGGATGAAAGAGACCTATAAACTTGATAACATTAGTGTTATTTAGTTATTTAATAATTTTCTTATCACTAAGTGTTAATATTTTGTTGGTGTATGGCATGAACTTATTTATTTTAATATTGTGGAATTGGTACCATGAATATTTTTTTATTTTTAATTGAATTTTCATTTGAAGTAAACTCTTACGAGTCTACGAGTTGAGTTTATGAGTCTACAAGTCGAGTTTACAGTCTACGAGTCGAGTTTACGAGTCTAGTCTACAGAACTTCCACGAGTCTACATAGACTCTTGAGTTTGATAACTTGCTGGTTTGCAAAAGTTTGTTACATGGTTAGATTAGAACAACTTATTCTACAGATGAAAAATGTTAAAGTATAGTTACATAGTACTTTTTCGATGATGCATAGCTGATTTCTGAATATGTTTTTGTGGTGTAGAAAACAGCTGGGGGAGTTTTGCTGCCCAAGTCAGCTGTGAAATTTGAGCGATATCTTGTGGGAGAAGTAAGCAGACATAGATACTTTCAGTATTTTGGTTCTGTAAATGTTCTCATGGGTAATTTTGTTTGTTTTGGATATAATATGAGGTAATTTTCTTTTATATTTATTTCAGATCCTAAATGTTGGTGCTGAGGTTGGAGAATTAAAGGCTGGAACAAAGGTACAGGTTTAATTACTGCAAAGGAGGTCAAATAGAAATGGATAAAAGACAAACCAATAATAAAAAAGTAGAGTAAATTATGCAGTTTTCTCAAATTACATTGAGACTATTTTTTTTTTGGTTAAATATGTTTTTGGTCTCTTAAGTTTCAATGAAATTTGAAATTAGTTCCTCATCGAAACTTTTGACCAAGTTAGTTCTTCATCTATAGAAATGCGTGAATTTCGTTTTTTTAATCAAATTTTGTTAAGTTTATTTGAAATTTTAAACGCGTTTTATGATAATATTTGAGTTAGCATTTAAGCGAAAAATGGTCAAACGATGTATACGATTCAAATACTATCATAAAATGCACGTGAAATGTTAGATAAACTTAATAAAATCTTGTTAGAATGACTAAATTCATACATTTTTAGAGATGAAGGACTAAATTGGTCAAAATTTCGAAGAGGGACCAATTCTAAATTTGACTGAAACTTGAGGGACCAAAAACACATTTAACTCTTTTTTTAAGTCCTGCACAAACCTTTTCTTTGTTCTAAAAAACATTACATCGCCATCTTTGTTTATATGAACAGATTCAACGACTTTTTTTTTTCTGTTTTTTTTTCAGTAGAAGTTACGTAATTTCAGTTCATTTTCATCTGATTTATTTTATATATTCTTTTTTAAAAATTGAAGTTAGTCATTCAAGACATGAAATCACTGAATCCATCCTCAAGAAAAAAGTAGGGCTTAAGTATAATTTAAGAAAATCTTAGGGGTATCATTACAATTATAATTTACTCTAAAGAATATTCTCATTATGAATATCATCTCATACAGCATTGAAGATCAACTCCAAGTTTTGTTCTAAATGTTAACTCTAATTTGTCTTCTGCAGGTACTATTCACTGACATGAGTGCTTATGAGGTAAGGGACTTGAAATTTTTTGCTTTATAGTTTATGGAAAATGATACTATGATTTCCATTTGTTGACTTCCATTCTCTACTCCCTGACGTGGATTAGTGTGGATCATTGATTAATGTATCACTATTTCTTTCTTTGAAAGAATCAATGATCCACACTAAGTTACATCAGATGTGAGTCATAGTCTATTTTTCATAGTATATTTAGTGTTTATCTATCTAATGATATTCTAATTTGTAATTACAACTTAACTCGTTACAATTGAAAGCATTAGTTATTTTAATGCCATTATTACTAATTAAATGTTTTTGTCATCATAATTTATCAGGTGGATTTGGGGACTGATGCAAAGCACTGCTTCTGCAAAGCTAGTGACTTGTTAGCAGTGGTTGAGTAGGGTTTGGCCCCTGCATGAAACAAAGAGGGTGCACTATTTTTTTTATAACATCTTTGACAAATGTATTTTCAATTGAATAAACCATTTCTGTTAATTGGTGTTAAAATGTTATATTCCTTTTCTGTTATAGTTTCTGAATCAAAACTCTAATCATAAATTTGTGTTCTACCCTTTCCAATATTCTAGTCTTTGTTAAAGTTACATCATCTATTTATAATATTTAGGCTAAAACACGAGTGTGTTCTCTATTTGTTTTTGACTAAATTTCATTCATTCTTGGTGTTTTTCTTTATAAAAGTTTTAGTTTGGTCTAATATCTCAAATTTATATCATCACTCTCCTTTGAAAACAATGATAGAGTTTTTGTTCGGATACATCATTTTGAAATTCTTTTTGCTGATTCAATGTATGAGATCTGTCTTCAGAGACATAGAAAAAGGTGTTTCATGTATTTCAGAAGTTCATTTTGAGGTATTATTTCAGAACAGTTTGAAAAGTATTATATACATTTTTGAAAGCTTATTCTGAAAATCTCATGTATTTTAACAAAATTTGTTCCAAAAATCTTGTTTTAAAAATTTCGTTTTGACTGATTGTGTCGAAAATTCTGAAAATCTTGCTCAGAAATTTTAGAGTTATGTATAATTCAAAAGTGACTCCTATAAAAAGCTAAAATATCATTTTGAAAATTTAAGGGATAAAAGAAAAAATTGAGTGGTTGACCTTGAAGCAAGTCCATTACTTTTTTGCATTGATTTCTTTAGGCAATTGCTTCTTGCACTCCATCAATTTCTTCTTTCACTCTATTATTTTTTTTTATTTTCTCCATTACTTTTTTTATTTTGTATTTTGGATTGTATAATCTAGAATATAAATTTTGTATTTTGAATTATTTTATATTTTAAATTATGTATTTATTTTATTTTATTTATTATTTATTTTAATAAAAGAATTGAAAGTCATAAATCAAAGGTAAATCTAAAATTTCAACATATATAAACATATTGTCATATGAGATGTGTGGCAATAGGGACAAGGATCCAAGTGAGTTGAAGTGTTTGTACAGCATACTTATGTTTAAATAATTAGAGTTTTTACTTTATTCTTATTCTAAATAACTCTTATGATTAAATTTATATTTAAAAATATTTTAATTTTATTTAGATAAAATAAAAAAATATCAAAAAATAAATTAAGTAGTTTTAAAGACGTGTTATTACTAGAAAAGTATTAAAAAAATAGTATAAATATATATAATTAAAAAAGTTATGTAAAAGATTATTCTAATTTTATCATAATTTTAAGAAGATAAGATAAGAAGATATAAAAATTATGTCTTAGTATTTATGCATGTAATCATAGTTTAAAAAGAAATTAGAGATAGCGTTCAACTTATAAATAGGCAGATGAACTATAATACAGTAATATTTTAATTTGGATCATGAATACGTATTTGTACCATATTTAATGCTTTACTAATATTTAATGAAATATTTAATTTACTATAATATAATAATACTCTTTGAATTTATATAATAATAATAATAATATATTTATAATATTTTTAAAAATTATTGTAATTTTTTAATATACATAAACATATCATATTCTATTATTTTTTAAAATAAATGTATTAGCGTAAGGAAATAATTAAGAAAATAGGAAGGATATGAGGATTTAAGAGAGAAAAATTAGAATGTGATATTTATGAAATTTGAATTTTTGTAAAAATATTTCTAGTTATAATTAATTATGTCACTCTAATTAATAAAATAAATAAGAGATTGAAATTTTTTATATTGATTTTAATAAAATTGTGTGATTTATTAATTTTGTATTTATTTCAAATATATTTTTATTTTTTAATTTTTTATGTATATTTAATTTTGCACTGATTTTTTTATCAAATTTATAATTCAGTTATTTATTGGTTGTTTTTATTAATTTAATAATTATGTTATTTAATTTATCCTGAAGTGACCATTTTTACTAAATTTAGAATGATATCGTCGTTCTATTATTAAGTCTATAATTTTGTTATTTCATTTATCTTCAATGTCTTGATTTTTTTATTATTTAATTTATCTATCATTTGGCACCAGTCCTCTTTGTTAAATTTATATTTATGTTATTTAATTTATGACACTAATTCTTTCTATTAAATTTCTGATTATATTATTTAATTTAGATATATTTATTCATGGATCCTATTTATTAATTTAGACATTTTTATTTTATTTATATGTGATATACTTGTTATTTAATTATTTATTTAAAGTTTTTTATTCTTATTTTATTTTTATATTATATTATTTTAAACATTATCCTTTTATAATTCAAAAAAATAAAATAAGGTAATAATAAAAATAGAGTAAAAGATATTTTTTTCATGAACTTGGATAAAACAATCACCTATATGTTCTATTATTATTTTTATACCTCTTTGACGATGTGCGTAGATTATTGGTTAAGACAAAGATGACATATTTTAATGGTCATCACATCCTATAATCTTCGAAAATATCAAAGAGTATGTCATTTGAAAAAGAGTTATAAGTTTCGTGACAATAAGTTAAGATCATGTTAATGTATGGATGTTTGTATTTTAAAAGTATTAATTCAATAAAAAAAACAAAGACCATGTTGGAGTGTAAAGAAATATTTACCAAGTAAGTCAATATCTAAATTGTTTAGAATTGCGTCTCAGCAAGGATATTCGTCGGCCAAATTGGATAGTGGTTGACAAGAGAAGAAGATGAACATTTTATTTCAATTGAGAGTTTTGATGATGATGATGACGACTTATGGAGAAATGTGAAAAACTTAATGATGATTCATGAAAAAATGAAGACTTAAAGAATGTATAGAGCTTGGATTCAAGAGATACATTGAAGACTTAATAATTTAGTTGTTGAAGTCTTGTAATATGTGTATCTTATTTAAAATAGATAAATTAATAGGTCAAGAGTTAAAAGACAGAACCCAGGAAGCAAAACACCGAGAGAGTTTTATTTATTTGCAAAACTTACTAGAATAAACGATTATCTCAAGTGATATCGATTATTTCAGTAAAAAATAATTTTCGAGAAAAGCCTATATATGATAATCGATTATCAACAACAATTGTGACTTGACTTTTAATATTCTTAACCTAATTTCGAAAGTGACTTCTATAAATAAATGTGAGAGTCCATTCTATAAAATACAGAAGTTAGATAAGTTTGAATACTTGAGAATTCTTTGTGAAAAAGATTTGAAAAACTTAGTGTGAGGAGAGCGATAACTTTCATCAAGTGGATTATTGTATGATTAAGTGTTACTGCTATTGCTAGGAGAAGTTCTTCATTTTTGTGTGATTCAAAGGAGGTGTTCATTCCATGTAGATTCAAGGAATGAGTTTTTATCCGCTGTGGGACTCAAAAGAGGTGTTCATCCCTTGTGGATTTAAGGAAAGTGTTTTCACCCTTTGTGATACTCAAACGAGGTGTTCATCCCTTGTAGATTTTAAGGGAGATGTTTTTCATCTCTTGTAACTTCAAGAGAGATGTATTATAAACCCTATAACTTTCTTATCTGTGATTGTAGTATGCTTTATTCTACTGATTGAGTTAATCTCTCTATTTGAGAGATTAATAGCTAGATGTATGATATATTTTAATCCCAACCTGTATAAATATTTTGTGTCAATCTCGCTACCTTCTTTATCTATCAATAGTTACATTAAGCAAAGAAATTTTAGTTGAAACAATAAATTTTGGTAAAAATTTTAAAGTATTAATTTTTATTAATTAAATCAATTTATCCTCTGTTGATTTTTGTCTAGAAGCAAACATTTCACTGTGCAATTTTAACAATAATAAGTATACATCTGTTTTATGAACTAATAAATAATCAATATTTTCAAGAAATTAATTATAATTATATCAATCTTTTCAAAGAAAAATTCCCAATTACCTGATTACTTCCCTAGTAACTTTTTATATTCACATTAGATCATCAAAATTAAAGTATGGATCCATATTCTTTACAATAAAGATAGTAAAACCTTTCATGAACCAATCAACAACAAAATATCTGTAAAAGATTTTTCCAAATTATCCATTTCCACAAATTTCGAATAGTCCAAATTTGAAAAAAAAAGATATCAGTTCGAAAATATTTTATTTGTCTTTAAAATATTTTCATCTTAAGATTGAAAAACATCAGTTTAAACCAGTTCTTACTGGTTTTATATTGTTTCTATCTATTTTATCAGTTTCACCAACTTCAAAAAATATCTGAACTTCACCATGTCTCAAGAGTGCTATTTTGATTCTCTTTAGAATTTGAATGTCAAATGAATAAAAACACACACAACTAAACATTTTGGCATTACAGAATCAATGATACTGAGTTTCAACAGATGATATGATGCATGCAACATGTAATCAAAATCAAATGTTGAGTCTTCTAAAACTCAAACATTCTCAACTCAACCATTCCCTCTTTCCTTTTCGGAGAACACCAAGCAACAACCTTTCCAGACTCAAATGACTTCAAGGAGTAACTCAGGCTGCAAATGAAATCCTCTACCGCCAAACCATTTTTCAAGGCGAAACACTCCAATGCAATTCTGGTATCTGCTCGGAAAACAATTGGCCCTACAACCTACAAGTGGACAAATAAACAATTTTATTTCATTTTTCTACATAAATCTTTATCACAGTTACAAGGGTATTTATCAGGTTCAGAATGCTGTTGATCTAGAATATAATGGTTGTTGTTGTTGTATCAGGAGAGAAAAAATTCACCTGTTGTTGAAGGATTAAATTTAGCCTGGGCGAAGCTGATGCATCAGCCCTGGAACTATTCAGAATCTTCTTTGCATATTCTGAAGCTGAAGAAATATCAACACGAGCATCTAGTCTGGTTAAGTCCCCATATTTTTTTGTGAATTTTCCATGCTGAAAGGAGTAACCAACTGAGCCAAATAAATCACCAAAATATTCAAATCTCTTGCTTGTTGACACCCCTAAATCTTCTGTTGAATTACTGCTAGAAAAGCTCCTTCCATTCCGAAGCCATAGAGTAAAGGTGCCGCCTGCAATGTTTATGAACCAATAGCAAAACAATTCATGCATATTAAAATTGCCAAAACTTGTCTACTACACAGCTGACATCCTCATCCGCGTAATGGCAAAATATGTTCAATGGGAAAACAATTTATGTAATCCAGCGAAGAATTCCTTGAATGCATTCATATCCATATTCAAAAACTCTTTATTCAAACAGAATCTGTAACTTAAGCGAGCAAAGCTCTTGTTATGGTTAGGAATCTAAGTGTGAGTCTAAGTCCCACATTAACTAGAAATAAGAAAGTAGAACACTATATAAGGATAAAGACCTATAAACTCATTGCCTTAAGATTTTGGGTTGAAAGTGGTGTCAGGCCTTATGTGGTTGACCTCATGTCTCATTGGTGTTACATCTCTCCAATAAAACTCCTTTTATAGACCTAACAGTTATTAACATATTTGAAATCTGTTTGTACAATAAGTTTGTTAGAAAATATCTCAGAAATCTTGACAGCATTTAGAGGATCTTAAAATGACCTCCGATGAGTAACTTTTGCATTTTGCAGCACAGAAAAACACACTTGTAATATAAATTCACTGTGCTGCCAGTATTCCTTTCTTCTCTTCTACATAAGTCATGTAATTTCATCAAAAATGGTAAAGAAGTTGTATGCTTAAGTAAAAACACAACACAAAAATGAAAAATAGTGACTGACACAAAACATTAAACATACTTTAATACTTATTCTCATCCCATACAGTGTAGAGAAATTACCAATCACTCCAAACACAGCTGAGTGAGGTTCGTTGAGACGCACATCATATGGAACCACCTCTTCATTCCCTTCTTCCGCGGTGCTCTTATCTCTCCAGAAGTATATAATCTTCTCATAGCTCGTGGCACCCTTCAGACATAACCCTGGTTGCAGAGACAATGGCGGGTTACCATCAGTTGCATTCACTTGCTGGGGATTACCACCATTTTTATGTAACCCAACACGCCAACGGAGTCCAGATGGAGACAAAAGGGATGCCAAATCAACAGATAAAGACACAGGAACATCCCAATATTTTCCTTTGTGGTCAAGAAACAATTGAGGCAATGCTACTTCTACTGTAAGATCATGTTGAGGAAGCTGCAAGAGATCTTGTCTTTCAGATATTTCATTATAGACAAAAGAAAAAACATATAACATATCAACATTGAAATGAGGAATATGCTTAGATAAATATGTTAATGAATGAGGTTTATTAAAAGTGTTCAGTTTGACTGAATGTAACCTTAACCTTGATTCAAACAGGAAAATTTTTTCACAGCAGAAAATAAAAAAAGAAAATTATAACGAGTGGTTAACTCCATGCCTTTCGATAAAGCATCCCTTTGCTGCGCAATCTTGCTTTCTCGCCATGGCCCTCTAAACCAAACAATACGGATGTTAAAGGAGAAAACGCATACTGAAACGTTAACCCAAAGGACAAAAGTGCCTTGTCAATGAAATGCTTGGCAACATCCTTGACCGTGGAGAGATCAAACTCTTCAGCGTTAGAAATCTCATTTTTAACACCAACAATCAGTTTCCTGGGACGAAACTGTCCGGTCATTGTAAGCCACCTGTCATAATTGAGTTATATAAGAATATTGAAAAGTTGAGATTTTTAAATGTTACATATAAATATATAATCAGTTCATAATGTAAACAAACTGTCTGCAGATAGTTTTGGCTGTCCTTTTTGCCTCTGATCATATATTCTTCTACTAACAAAGAACTATAGCTAAGGTGCTGTATAGGCTTAAACTCTAGAACATTTTGAAAAATCATTAAAGAGTGAACATATATGCTTAGTTACTGCTTTATGTTACTCACATTTATCAGAAAATCATAACAAAAAGATACACAAAAATAAGTAGGTATTAAAGTAAACTCTTTGCACTCAGTGGCTCTAAGATCATGCAATACACATTGAAATTCCCTTTATGTTTTATATTATGCATATGCTGGTTCTATGCTACACCATTTTACCACTCGAAAATAACAAGCAACCACTCTCAATACATCTTCAACAAATTCGGGATTGAATATTGCATGAAAGATGATTAAACAGGGCATCACCTAGCCACTTTCTTCAAGCTATATGCATAATACAACTAGCATTTTCTGTTTACTTTAGACTAAAAAAGAGATGGTTTGCCCTCTTACTCATTTTGTCCCATTGAACAAAAACTAACCTGCACTTCAAAACGAACAAGCAAAAACAAATAGCTTTCTCCAGTTCCTGGAAATAACTGAAAAGTATACCCTAGTAAAGGAAAAATTACCCTTTCAAAATGCTTGAAACCCCCTTTGTCCCGGTATTCAAACCAATGTACAATTAGCCCCAAAAATGCACTTGACTAAAAAAAGGCTGAGCTTGGCTCCTTATCCTAACATACACACACACACACATACACAAAAACACTTGCTTTTAAGGAGAATATAATGGGCTTTCTTTCACCTTTGTCAAAAAAAACCCTTGAAAAACAAAAATGGTCCCATAAGATTTCAATTGCTAACCAAACTGCATGCATAGTCACAATCACTAAATAGAAAAGGAAAAAAAAAACGAAAAATTGGATACAGAAAAAAGAAACAGGAAAACAAATGACTGTTGGAGGCTCAGATGACCAAAGTTTGATGCAGGCACCCCAAATCAGAATTCATCTTAAATTCAATTGACATTAAGCTTGACCCAACTTATATATAAGTTCCACCTCAAGAATTAAGGAAGGCGATGTGAGACTTCCCAACAACCCCTCCACAAATGTCTGCCAAGTAAACCTATTTTTTTTAGTAGACGATTTACCAAGATAAGATATAAGTTCAGATATCACATCAAATTCAACTCAAAATCAATTGACATTAAGTGAAATGACCAACTCATACATAAAGCCCCACCCACCATATGAGACATACGATGTGGCTCTTCCCAACTCTAGAGAACCCATCTGCCACCACATTCAACCAAATCAAATATATGCTAACAATGGACAAAATAACAACCATTTTTCATGTGTTTTTTCTTCTTTTCTAGAAGAAATTAACATAATTATTATGATATTTTGAGCAATGATCAATGAAAATTTCTTCGTAGTAGAGAACTAGTTGAGTCTCTTTATTTCTCTCTATCTCTTTTCTTATGAAATCACACTACCTATCATATCTATATTTTTCTCTCCCATCTCCACATAGCCAAGGTTTTAAACAACTGTCCACATAAACAATTTCAAGCATGCATCAAGGTTAGTGGAGTGTCATTGACCATTATTGTGGTCACATCAGCCGCATTTGTTCATAGTTTTCCACAATATCAAGCCATAATTTACAACCTTGCACATAGGTGACCATGTATTAATTTCCTGAATTTTCTAACTTTTCTTCTAAGAATAATGTTAGAAAAACACTCCTTCCTTTAGATCAACACAATAAAAACATCCAATATTACAAAGAATCTTTTCCTTTAAAACAAAAACTGTTCAAAAAAATTCAGTTGCTCCAGGATTATTCCACCTTAAATACTCCGAGACAGTGCTTTGTAACTGACTAAAGTCCTAACAAACTCAACCAGGGTTACCTCTAATGTAGGATACCAGCGGGTACCTGTCTTTGGCTTCATAAAAAGAATGTATTCTAGTCTAAAAACAATTCTTCCCAATAACAAAAGAAAAGCATCAGTATCACACTCTCTAACACGCTCAACCATCTATTAAAATTTACTAAAAGCTACAAAATCGCATTATATGATAAGTGATAACTGCTAAAATTTGTATTCCAAAAAGGGTTTATCCATAAAAACTTTTTTCATAAATCCTTTTAGTAAAGAAAAAAAAAAATAAGAAAATCATAAAATATAGTCTCATACGCTAAAACTAGCACAAGTTAAAAATTAAATAAAACAAATTCTACAAACCTATCTATACATAAGCTAATTCAAAATTTTCTGTATTAAAACTTTTAACGAGAAAAGTTCATCCAAACATTTCCTTTCAAACAATATAGTAAGGAGTATCTTAAAAAAGAAAGTGTTAGTTAAAAGGGTGGGTTGCTAGCATTTTCCTAATAATTGAAAAAAAAAAGAAGAAATATCTCTATCCTTGAAAACAAAATAAATATCAAAATTCCCAATTCTCAAAAGCTGGAGACCCCATTTGCCATCAACATCAACCAAATCACAAGAAGGGACAAAGTCATAAAAGAGAACAAAAGGGTAGCGAAAGCAAGTAGTTTGAGAGCGAAAAAGTGAGGTACCAGCGATGAGATGAGAGTTTGAGGAGAAGGGCCTGGAGACCGAAGGAGCCCAAATCCTTGGAGGAAGTGGGAGAGAGAAAGGGAACGACAATGGGAAGACGGAGCTCGTTTTGGAGGAAGGAGAATTGTTGGGGGCGGAGCACTTTGCTGGCGACGGAGGCTTCCACCGGAAAAGGGTCTCCGGGAACGGACTTGGCCCAGCCGTCGTGGCACTGCGGCGAGGCCACGTTCTGGTCCCAGAACGCCGATTCAATGCCCGTCCTAAGCCTCGCCATTGACGATTGTGAGTGAAAGCTTAGGTTCTTCTGCTGTGTGGTTTTGTGTTGGGTTTCAGAGGTTTAACCTCACTGCTACTTATCCACTTGTTTTTCAACTTTTCCATTTTCAAATGAAGTTCAAATTGTAAAAGTCTTTTTTTTTTTTTTTTTTCTTTTGAAGTTTTATTCATAAGAGATTTTTTTTTTTTTTTATAATTTCTAGATATTTTAAAGACCAAATCTGATTTTATTTTTAGATTATTTTAGTGACTCACTTGATATATAATATCTATATTTATTTGTAATAAATGAAAGTAGTTATATATTTATGTATATAGTACAATTATTTTGATAAGTAGGTATTGAGTTATGTCAGTCTGACAATTTTTTCAAAGGGTTCATTAATGTTTAACTTTCACGTAGACTTTAACAGTATTTTTAATCTAAAATTTTAAAATAATAAATTTATTTATTATTTATTATTTTACTTTTTTATCTTTATTAACGTGAAACTTCGAATAAATTTTTAATAATGTTATTACATATAAAAATAATTACGATATATATGAAAAAAGAAAAATAAAATAGACGGAATCATAAATTTTAAGGTAACTATTTTTAAAGTTATAGCGACAATAATTTTTATGTATTAAAAAGTAAAAGTAATATTTGATGTAATGCCCCCAATTTTGGATACTTGAATTATTACAAGTATCGTGCAAATGCAATAGACTGTCTCATTAACATATAATATGTATTTATAATTTTTCATGAATCTCAATAGTATATCACCAAGTTTTTTAACAAAATAAGATCTTTAAAATGTTAAATTATATATTTATGCATTATTTGTATTTTATTCAATCATCAATCAGTTTTAATATTTTTCAACCTTTCTACCTGATCTATTTTCTATTCATTTACAATATATACGATTATCATAAATGGATAAATTACAATCCAACCAAACATAGAAAATAGATAAACTAGTACACTTAGATTAGAAAGGAAAAAGGATTTCATGTATTGAATCTTACATTAAAAATCATGCATATGTCATAAGGATTTCTCAGTAAATTTTGGTTTATAAAATTATGACTTTACTCGCTCTTTTTATATGAAAAGATTAATTCACTTATGACACCATAAAAGTTTTATTCCATACAAATTATTGGTCATAGGACCTTCTGGTCTCTCATTAACTAAATAACTTCCTCTAAATTAATATTTAGTGTAAATTTTAATCAATTTAAAACATCTTTGACATATGTTTTAGGATTCTGTTATCGTAATTTCTAAAAGAACAAAGTTGTGAAATATTTTATATCATTAGTCTGATTTATAAAATATATCATTTTCTTGTATGAAGTATGAAGTGATATTAGTTTTTTTTTTTTTAAATTATACAGGTTATCATGAAATAAATATATATGATTCTTAGAATGACTATAAAGATAATGTGATGCACAAAAGTATAATATCTATAAAAAAAATAAAATGTTAATTTTAGAAGAGGTATTTGATAGAGTATAATTTTTTTAAAATATTATACATAATTTAATTGTGATCTTTTACCAGTTAAAGTAGGTTTTTAAAAATATTTACATGACTCACTTGTAACAAAATAATTAAAGTTTGTAAAAAATGTAATAAAGAAAACAATAAGTAGTTAATTTTTATAATAATTTATTCCAACAATAAGTTAGGTATAGTTTGTTTTATAAAATAGGGTATATTATTATGTTTTTAGTCCTCGAACTTTGACTCAAAATTGGAATTTGTCCCTGTCTGAAACTTCAATACATTTTGGTCCCTAAACTTTAGAAATGAATGAATATAGTCCTTTTAACCCAATAATGTTAACTTTTTTTGACGTGTCAAACGCTTTTCATATTAGTATTGGAGTTGTTTACACTGTTTGACACATTCTTGGTTTAATATCTACTGAGAAATATGTTCGACACTTCAAAAAAAGTTAACGTAATTGAGTTAAAAGGATTATATTCATTCATTTTTAAAGTCTAGGGACCAAGATATTCGAATAGGGACGAATTCCAATTCTGTGTCAAAGTTCAGGGACTAAAAACATACTTAATCCTATAAAATAATAAAAGATCTGAGATCTTTTGGTTTTTGCATTTGTTTGAAAATTTCAAGTAAGTTTTTATATTCTAATTGGTCTCAATTCACTCCATGTATTTGAAAATGTGACAATTAATTCCTTTTCGTTAATATTTTACTAAGAGTGTTAGATATGTGTCATGTGTAATTTTTATTTTATTTTTTATTTACTTTTTTATTTTTTTTAAGTCTTTTTAAGAAAATTCTTTTGTCATGTGTCAAGTGAGTCTAGAAATACTCATTAAGTGTGTCTGACCATACATTAATTAAACAAGTCTAGCAACAAACACTAGAAAAATTTGTTCGTCCATACACCGATAAGACAAGCCTGACAATATACATTGCACAAGTATGTCCATACTCAAGTTATATAATTCTACCAATACACATTAGAGAGCCTCTACATTCACCGATTAAATGAGTTTTGCAATACACATTAAACAAGTTTGCACATACATTGATTAGACGATTATGTCCATACACTAAACAAGTCTAACAAGAGACACTAGACAAATATGTTTATGCACTGATTAGACAAGTCTAACAATATACATTACACAAGTATGTTTATACATAGAATAGACGAGTCTATTGATATATATTATACGGGTATGTCCTCTCACTAATTAGACAAGTCTTTTATTACACATTGCATGAGTCTTAATATACATTGATTAAATGAGTTTAGCAATACGCATTACACGAGTGTGTCCATATACTAATTAGACAAGTCTAGCAATACATATTAGACGAGTTTGTCGATGTATTAATTAGATGAGTTTAGCAATATACATCAGACGAGTTTTTTCATACGCTAATTACAAGAATATAGAAAAAAAAATTACATGAGTCTAACAATACACATTAGAGGATACAATAATTAAACGAGTATAATAATAAATATTAGACAGGTCATTTCAAATATGTTGATTAGACGAGTGTAACATAAATTATTAGACAACTATAGGAATACATCATTCATTAGATGAGTAAAGCAAAAAAAAAAAACATTAGATAAATTTGTTGATGTATTGGTTATACGAGTCTAACAATACATATTAAACGAGTCATTCATATATTGATTAGACAACTTTGAAAATATGCATTAGACAAGTATTTCAACAAACAAATTAAATGAGTCTATAAATACACATTACACAAGTTTGTTCATTCATCGATTAGATGAATCTGGCAATACACATTATACGAGTTTATTCATATATTAATTTGATGAGTATAATGAAAACATTAGATGTTTGTCTATACACATGAGTATAGCAAAAACTAGTATCCCGAGTTTGATTCCTAATAGATTGCGGATTGCATAACTGTCTCGTGAGCGCTTGCGTTTAATTCAAACAATGCATTTATTTGACAAGTCAACCGATATACATTAGAATAGTTTCTTCATGAAACACAATTTTTACATTTTGTCTACGTTTAACTTTCTTACATCGGTATAATAAATTTAAACTGAATTTATATCTTGTTATTTAAATTAATCTTAAACCTTACATCTTTTTCTTTTTCTTTTGTATAATCTGTTCGTAAAGTTTGATATACAAGAGTAATCATTTTGGAATTAGTGCATATTATTTATATGCCTTAAAAGTCATTCAAGAAAAAAATGGAAGGATGAATTAGTTTTTTTTTTCCTCTATTTGTTAATACATTTCAATTAAATACAATAATTTTAAATTGTTCAGTTTAACTTAAATTATATTACTTTTTTTTAATTCAAGAAACCAAGTTAATTCATTTTAAAATAAAAATAATAAACGACATTTCATGACTAAATACAGGAAAAAAATTAACTTTTTTTAATTGCAAAAAGTATAAAAGGACTTTCTTATGAGATTGATGAAGAAGGGCTCGTGAAGAAGTTTTTGCGTTTTGTAACTTCATAAATCCTTTTAACATCTTTTTATTACCGTGCAACAATAAAAATAATGTTTTAAAATTCTTACAATTTTTTTTTTCCAAAAATACTATCAATAATAATATATTATCATAAAACTTCTTTATTATTAGTAAAGGTGTAAAAAGAAATATAGAGGTGCTAAAAGCAAAAACCGTAAAAGAAAGTGTTAGATCAAATATTGCGTTTGCTGGGTCCAATTTGGTATGAACAAGCACCTCTGTTTCTTCTATTGTTAACTTATTCCTTCTTCTTTTTTAAACTTCATATAAATATAAAAGTTAAACCTGTTATTTGTCTCTTCACTTTCGATGAAATTTAGAATTTTTCAAAAATTGGTCTAATTTAGTCACCTAATTTTAGAAATACACAGATTTTATCTTTTGAACCAAATTTTGTTAAATTTATTTAATATTTCGCATGTATTTTATGATAGTATTTAAATTATTTACACGAGTTGATATATTTTCCTATTTCAATATTAGCCAAGAAACATGTTCGAAATGTTAAATAAAATCAACAAATTTTGGTTAAAATGAATAAATACACATATCTCTAAAGTTAAAAAACTAAATTGGACTAAAATTTTGAAAATGACAAATTTCAATTTTTAGTGAAAGTCAACGGATCAAATACATATTTAATCCTAAATATAATTTATAAAAATTCCAAGAGTTTAAATGACACTACTTAAAATTTTTAAATAGCCAAAAAAATTAATACCGTAGATTGTTTTTTTCATGTTTGGTTGATAATTTTTTTTAAATCAGCTCTATTATAAGTGTATGAAAAGAAAAATATTAGTTGTAAGATTTCAATTTTTTTATCTTTTTTAAAGGATTTTCAATTTTTCTAATTTTAATTTTTTGAAATGCCTTGTTTTTATTTTAATTTTAAGAAAAATATAACTTAAAAATGCTACGTGTACTATTTTCTTCTAAAGAGTGATATCGACACCTTGTTTTGTTCATTAAAAATAAGTTAAAAAAGCTACATGAAATTAAACCAAAAAATTTAGTAATTTCTAACAAACTTCAATCATTTATGTAATTTATATATATAATTTAAAAGGCAAGATAATTGAGTAAAGTTTACGTAGCTATATTTCCACATCTCCCACTTATGTTTGTGCTAGAATTAATCCTTCCAAAATCTTATAATTTCTTTGCTTTTATCACCATAATAATTACTCAATCTTTAATCATACCAAAGTAACTTAGCTTGCAATTCCTTCTTGTTTAGAAGACAACCTTAAACTCATTCCCATTCCCATGTAAGCATTCTTTCTCCACCATACAAATCACTACACAATTCACCATTTTCACATCTATAAATCACCATGCATGCAACCTTTAAACCCTAATTAAACATACCCAAGTTCAAAAAATCACCAAACAAAGAAAATGAACCCTTCTTCTTCTTCTTCTTGTTCCCTTTTGTTCACTCTCACAATCATCTTTTGTTCTCTCCATTCTCTAGGGTTTGCCAACCGTCTCATCCAACAAACATGCAAGAATTGCTCAAAAACCGACCCAAACATAAGCTACAACTTCTGTGTAGCATCCTTCGAATCCAACCATAGGAGCCAACATGCGAAAAACCTGGAAGAACTAGGTTTAATCTCCATCAAGATTACAAGGCACAATGTGTCGGATACTAATGCTCACATCAATGATCTTTTGGAGAAGAACAAGAGCTTAGGCCCATTCATGAAAGAATGCTTAGATGATTGCCTTGAAGTCTATTCCGACACCATTTCCACTTTCAGAGAAGCCATTAGAGATTACAAGGCCAAACGCTATTCCGATTGCAACGTGAAACTAAGCTCAATCATCGATGCCTCTACCACCTGTGAAGATGGATTCAAGCAGAAGAACAATGGCGTCGTTTCTCCACTCACAAAAAGAAACAAAGATACCTTTCAACTTTCTGCTATTGCACTTTCCATTGTTAACATGCTCATCAATTCGGATCTATAAAGAAAAAGGTCCATTCTTATTACTTTGTATGATGTTAATTATTAGGGTTTATATATATATATATATATATATATATATATATATATATATATATATAGTGTTTGGAATATTAGAGTAAATTTTAGTTTGTAATAAACATGTTTTAGTCTCTTAAAGTTTGTACAACATTACAATAAGAATGATGTTTGTGTTAGGTTTACAGAGGAAGAGGTTTCACTTGAAGAGATATAACACCAATAAAACGTAAGCCTAATAAATAAGGCATTGACACCACTCTCAACTCAAAATCTTAAGACAATGAGTTTATGAGTCATTATTCTTATATAATACTCTACTTTCTCATTTCTAACCAATGTGAGACTTAAACTCAGAATTGGATGTATTCCTAACAATTTGTACACTTTTCAAATATTATACCATTTTGTTTTTAAAAACTATGAATTTACAAATTAAAATGTAATAAATTAAATGGGTTAAATATTATTATGAAAAATTATCTTTCGTTTTTAAATTAAATTATGAAATATTTCGTCTCTATATTTTGTAAAAATTATATTAAACATTCTTCTTCTCAATAAGAAGTGTTTGGAGACTATATAATATAATTCACTATAGAAGTTTATTTGTCATATAGAAAATACTTTACATGTTGTTTATTAGAAAAAATATTTTATATAATTTTCGTAAAATGCAGAAATTAAATGCTTTATAATTTAGTTTAAGAGCGAAACACAATTTTTTTATAATTATTTGAGGATGAAAATATTTTTTAACTGGGTTAAAATATTATATGAAATTTTACGTTAGAAACATCATTACCATACATTATAAGTTGTTTTGCTATGAGATTGTCTTGAGCCCTAAAATTGTATATGTTGCTCTTGTGTTTGCTTCTCGTGAAAGATTAATTAAAGTGTAAAGAATAATGATAATGATTTTGGAGTTCGTGGTTTGGCTTTGACTTCAAGCAATAGTGATCTCGTCTTGTCTCTTTAGCTTGAAAGATATAACATAGTTAATTTTGAACTCCAAGACTCTGTTTTTTTTTAATATAAAATGATTCTATATATAAAATGTAAAGTTTTCTCCTTTTTTTTTTTTTAACTTAAAAGATTGCATAAAGAAGTTTACTTGCAAACATTAAACATAACATTAAAACTACTAAAAACTCACAACAAAATATAAACCTTTATTATTATATCATTATTATATACTCCTACATAAAAGAAAATATATGGTACATACATATAAATAGGGTTTATTGGTTACTTCAATTTTCTTTTACTATTTTTGCCCGATATTTTGTAAATATGTTGATTTGAACATCACAACTACTATGGCACTTTTCAATTAGCAGTTTTACCATGCTAATTTTAACCATGTCACAATTAGTTTTGGCGTAAATAGGTCAATGATATTAATTGAAGAGTAATAAATCATTATATGGAAAAATTATAATATTTATTAATTATTGTGTATCAAAAAATTGAAAATTTTGAGGGACCAATTTTAACGAGTCGATCTTAGAAATACTAAGAAAAATAAATTATATTATCTTTAGTTCAATTTACAACCCAATTTCATATTTTCTAAAAGAGATTGACCAAGTGGTACTTTATGTAATGAATTATAATGTGGTGGGTGGTGGTGGCAAAGACTGTGAACATAAGGTGGATTCACACTATTTTGATGTTTACCAAAATCGAAAGATATATATATATATATATATATATATATATATATATATATATATATATATATATATATATATATATATATATATATTTTGTCTCGTCAATATAGGCATTGAGAAACATTGTCTTTCCAACCTTCTAATATAACTCACGATCAAATTGTGCCAAATGCCATCATTGTTCTTTCTTTAATGGATATCGTTAATAGAAAAAGATGAATTTATGATGGAAATAAATTTTAAAAATATATCATTCATTTATAAACTCTTTATTCTTTTCTATATAACACTACAAAAAAATTTGTAATTATCGATAGATTTATATTGGCTGACATATATTCAGTAATACTAATTTTATAATTTAAATAATCGATAAAGATTTATGTCAATAATTAATTTATCAATAAATTAAAATTTATATTATCGATAGATATTTCCTCAAATAATGTATCTGACATTTAATTTCGTTGGTAAATTTCATTAGTAATGTATCTAATGGTCAATTCTATTAGTAAATTTTGTCAATAATTTATAATTTCTATTACCGACAAATTTTTGTAATGGTAAATCCATCACTAAAATGAACAATAGTTTTTTGTCAAGTTTGATGAGATTTTTTATATATTAAGGGAAGATGGGTGAGAAGAAGAGGAGAGTAAGAAGGGAAATAGGAGGAGGAGGAGGAAAAGAAGTAAGAGGAATAGGAGGAGAATGTGTTGGCAACAATGGCGTGATGATGTATAAAATAAGGGGAGATGACTAAGAAGAAGAGGAAAAGAAGAAAGGGAGGAGGAGGAGGAGGAGGAAGAAGAGGAAGAGGGGGAAGAGGAGGAGACACATCACTGGCAGTGACACATTTGTATGACGATGATGGTGGCACAATGGCAATGTGGCACAATGGCAATGGTGGCATGACGGTGGTGGTGACATAGTGACAACGGTGACTCGACAACGATGGCAACCAGAGTTGGAGGATGGGGAAGAGGGGGGGAGGAAGAGGAAAAGGAAAAGGAGAAGGAAGAGAAAAAAGAAGATAAAGAGCAGGAGAAGTCAAGAGAGATAGTGACAAACAACGAAAATGATGATGACAAAGGAGATGCGACGAAGAAGAGAAGGAAAGGAGGAAGAAGAATGTGGAGAAGAAGAATAATAAAAAAGAAAAAAGAAGAAAAAAAGGATAAAGAAAACCTAATTGCGATATTTATCGACGATCAAAATCTGCCATTAATTATCAATAAATATTTACTGTCAAATTTATGATCATCGCTAAATACTATTAGATTTTGTGATCTTTTAATAAAATGTAAAGATGACCATTTTAGTGATGGATTTTTAGATATTAATAATATGTTCTAAAATTTAAATTATTGACAAATTTTTATTATTACTCACAAGTATTTCGATAATAAATTATCTTGTAGTGTAAAATTTGTTTAAATACTTCAAATCTTACTTTTTCTTATTATATATTTTAAAATTTGTTCGTCATAATTTTTTGGTTAGATCCATTGTATCTGTTTTCCTCTTTTGCTTTTTTATTTTTTCCATACTTGCACGTGATTTTTCTTAAAAGATAAAATAATACCAGTAATCATTAAATTTTCAATCACCTTCAATAATTCAATAATCAAACGTCTTAAAAAACTCAATAATCAATCTGATTTTAAAAAATTAATAAAAATTAAACCAACTAGACATATTTTATTTCAACTAGTGGAAGGATTATCATGCCCCCCATGTGCAGTCCATGCATGTGATGAAAATGACAATAACTAATGCATTTTATCTGTAATTTATAAAACTTGTTCGAAGTATATAAACTAGAAAGCTTCAAACAAACTGAAACTAATAATAAATATAAGAAAATTAAAGTAAAAAAATATTATAAAGATGTTATCAACCTAATTATTACTAATATTGTTACCAGACCAATAATTATGAAAAGTTGTACAAGATAATACTTAGCTTAGTAGAGAAAAGTAAGACAGAAAATTAATAAACAAAAAGAAATAAAAATTAAAACGATTTTTTGTTAAACACAAATTAATAACAAAAATTAAGTTTTTAATTTATTATTAATATTATTATTTTTATTGTGAAAAAGTATAAACTTCTATAACTAATTGAGTGTCCATAATTAATTAATATAGTTTAAAAAAAATGATAATTGGTGGTTTAATTAGTCGGATAATACCTATTTTCGTTTAATTAAGTCATTTTCAGCAAAAAATTATTAACACCTTTAACGGTATTGATATCTAAAATGACTTACAAAATTAAGTATTGATATTTATATTAAAATTTAATGATAAAAGTCATGAATTAAGTTAACGACTTTAGTAATTTTTGTCTAAAAAAAAAACTTAATTAAGACACTTTTTCAAAAGTTGGATTAGATTGACATATTTTTAAAAGCGGATACTAAACTGACACATATGAACAAAAGTGAGTATTAATTACACCTTATTGTATTGTTCAATATGTTCAATATTAGGTTACTGAACACAACAAATTACATTACTGAACGACAGAAAATAATTCATTAATTTCACTGATTAAATTGAGACTTTATATTGTGTTAAACTCTAATTATTGGAGGGAGACAAAAGCTCCAAACAGTTTTAGATATTTTCTTTATAAAAGTTACTAAAAGTAGGAAGAGTTGACATTAATTATGATCTTTAAGTACATTATGTATAATCATATACGTGTTAATCGTGTTAATCATATTAAAAACATGAAACATGAATGTTGGTGATCTTATCATGATCTTTGAAAAACATCGTCATATTTCTTAATTTAATTTCAGAAACATCATTTTTGATAATATACTTTATAATTTCTAATTGAAATGCAATTTTCAATTTACTCATTTTCGTCTCTTCCAATATTTTTATTTATTATTATTTTTTATGTTTTTAAAGAATTTATTAAGGAAATTCAACAACGATAAAATCTTAAGTCAAATGGAAGTAAAATATTAACATCGTCTCTAATTAAAATTTTAAGATAACAAGTTTACAATATCTTTTTTTATCGTACTTAACTTTCTCCTCTACTAAATATAGGATTTAGATTTACATATTTTCTCAACAACTATAGTGTACTATATGGGAAATTTAAAAGTTATAAAAAAAATTATATGCACGATTTATTCTTAATTATTATTAATATATAGTTTTAACTTTGAAATTGAATCCTCCCGATATGTTAATCATTACTAGAAATTCTAAAATTACATGAGATTTTTCTTGAGAATTTATTAAAGAAATTTGTAAGAAAAAAATTTTTTCTGTCATTTTTCTTAAGAATTTTAATTAACAAATAATTTCTTTGTGAGTAATCATTTCCTACAAAATTATAAAATTTACAAGTTTTTCTTACAAAATTTGTTGTGAAAAGTGTTTTATACAAAATATTTTGCAAGAAATAATTCCTTGCAAATTATTTTTCACAAGAAAATTTGTAAGTATTTCCTACGAAAAAAATTTCAAAATAAAATAGGCAGAAAATATGAGTTTTTTTTAGTAGTGAATTTACGTTTAATTATGTTTCTAATATTAAAATTTGAAATAATTATAATTTTGGTTCTTCACATTCTAAAAATAATATTTCCATTCTAAAATTAGAAAAAAATATGATTTTGATTCAAAACTCTAAATTTATGATCTAGCATAATTATAAACCTTAAGATATAGCTCCTATAACCCATCTTATTGGTCTCTTATTTTAAAGCTAGTTTTATTGATTAAAAGCAAACACTTTTTTTTTTTCATTTCAAACTAACAAATCCCTTAAAAGAATGATCCTTCTGCTAGGAACATATTCTCAATAAATATAGTTAACCACTTCAATAAGTGCATAGAGGAAATTGTAGTAGCTTACAAAGTCTCTCCAACCTTATTAAATACACTTTTTATAGATATTTTATAATATATAATTAAAAAAAAAGTTTAAGTTAAACAAAGTACATCTTGAAGCACAACAAAGAATAAGGGTTATGGATACAAAGAAAATTTTAGTTATTCCTAGGAAGATTTTTAGTTTTCATAGGAATCTTTATTAGTATTTGTCTTCTAGGAGTAAATATTTGAAAATTGTAAACGACTAAACCCACTAATTTTTGTAGTCACGTTGGCAGCAATTTAAAAATGATTTTACACATGTGTCCAATTAATATGGGTCAATATTCCAATAAAGATCGTGAGTGATCCTTCTTTTAGTAAAAGCTAGGAATATAATGAAGTTACTACTTTTTGATGAGGAAATAATGTAGGTCATATATACTTTACTTTTAAGAGGTCCAAATAAAACAATAAATGTCTTCGTTATAGTAAAAATAGATCAATAGTAATAACATAAGATCATAGAGTGAAAAGAATAGTTTTCAGATAAGAAGGTTTTAATTTATTTTTGTACTATATATTATCACATGATTGGAGGGTCAACACTATTAAAAAAATACATATTTCCTGTTAATTTTTTTTTAATTTTTTTTTTTAGGAAACACTTGTAAATTTTGTTATGAATAATGGTCTGTAAGAATTTGTTATCAATTATTTTTCAAAATATTTTGCATACGTTTTTTTGTAGAAAATTTTGTTAGAAATACTTGCGAATTTTATAGTTTTATAGAAAATAATTATCTACGAAAGAATTATCTGTCAATTAAAATTCAGAGAAAAAATAGCGAAAAAAAGTTTTTTTTTTTGCAAAATTTTATAACAAGTTTTTAGAAAAAATCCCATAAAATATTAAAAATTATAGTATGTAAATAGTTTTAAGTTTTCTTATAACACATTAAAAATGGACTTGCTAGAATTGTCAAAATGAAATCAATGTTACAGATTGATGTAAATATTGATACACTTTCCTTAAATGTAAACATTGTAAATCATGAATACTTTAACAATGACTTTTGTAGAATATCGTTTTATCTCACAAGAACAAGAAACATTTGTCTAAAACTTTTGTAAAGAAGACTTTCGATACAAGACACCCTTTCATCTAGGATTCTCCACCTATATTGTACTCATGTGAGTCGGTCACCATTTATCAACTTTGATATTACTTCAAAGGAGAATCAAAAAAAAGACACAATACCAAACAACTTTAACTCAAATAAGAGATTGATAGAACATTCAACTCAAAGGACAAATCTCATAGTTACACAATGTTTATAAGAAAAGTGAATATTATTCATTTTGTATCTTACACTATCAACTTAAAAATAACATGCATTCAATATTTTTAGTTTTAAGTCTCTCAATATTTGTTTTTGCCTATAAAAAATTATTTTTCTAACATGTATAACTACTACAAACGTCTTATGGAAGAATGAACATTTTATATTTGAAGAAATGATTTTTTAAATCTTTGTAATTCCAAGACACCATTCACTACAAGAAAATAGTAAATTAGAGTCAGCCAAAAGTAGACTCTAAGAGTAAAAAATGGACTCTATAGCGTCGACCAAGCGTCCCAACAGGCTATGAAGGAACTCTATAGAGTCGATCGAAAGTAGATGCTATAGAATTAGCCATACGAGACTCTAAGTAAACATTATAGAGTCGACTTTATGTAGATGCTATAGAGTGGACCGTATGGAGACGCTATAGAGTCGGCCAATTGTAGACGTTATGGAGTCCGCCGTATGTAGACACTATAGAGTTCGCCTTATGTAGACGCTATAGCGTGGTTTTACTTGTCTCTAAATGCGACGCTATAGTGTGAGCATAGTCGTGTGAATTTTAAATTAGTTTTGATGTAGAGTGGGCCTAGCTGATGTTATGGCTGACGCAAGCTATAGAGTAGCAAACCAATTTGATGTATTTGCATGCTCTGTTTTGATATTAAACGTGATAAATAACATACATATATACATTAAATCATATTATTTCCAACTTCAACCAGAATTACTCTCAACTTCAAAAGTGATAATTTTGAGCATCAAATTATAACAATATTGTACTTGAAAATATAGCAATAAAGGAAGCAAATATTTGTCCAGAAAGTGATTGCGATTACATTGGTCAATAAGTCTATTATAATGTTCACTATCATACTACTACTAAAGTTCTATAGTTCTAAATAATACATCCAACTTAAGTCCAAAATCAAAGTCAAGATGCAACGAAAACCTGTAAAAAGAATTGAAAGATATATAAATATTTGAAGCTTAAAAATATTATATACCATATAATTGAACAAAAATATTTGATGAAGAGAGTATACCGAGAAATCATGTTCAAAGTATTGGTTGATCATCCAAGTCTTCATCATAATGATGATGCACTTGACTAGTACCGGTGGAACTGTTTGTAGACTGCTTTTCCAAGACCAAGGCTAATTGTTGCCGAATGAGCTTCATTTCTTCTTGTATCATGGCACAATATCTTTTTGTTTCAGCCAACTCTTGCTCAAGCCGTTCATTGACGTGCATGTTCATCCTCTGTACGGGATAAGGAAGGTTGAGTGAGGGATGTGACACCAGGTTGAATATTAGCTCCCAGGTCACCAGTGCCATAAACTCGACCTCGACTCTTCCCTCCAGCAACTTCTTTCCAACATTGAAGCCTTGTTGATGTTGTGGATCCTACAAAACCATCTGACTCTATTTCTTCCACACGTTGACGATATGCTTCCTATCAATCACAATGTTTGAAAGTATTAGAAATGTAGCATTAAAATAAAAATAATATGATAATAAATTGAATAACATACATAGGTTTCATGTGCACGTGCATCTACCCAAGCACCATCCTTCTTCTTGTGAGTGACAAGAAATAACTTATCTGGATCCGCGGGACGACCATGTTTTCGCTCCTGACATAAGTTATAGAATTAGTAAAATAGGAGAAAAGATTACATAAAATCCATGTAAAGTAAGTAATTTTTTATGTATTATATAAAACTTACCAATCCCAATGCAATGTCTAGGTGGGATTTGCGACCTGTAGTGTGGAGTGCTCCACCTTTTGCTGAAGACATGCTAATTTGCCTTTTGTCCCCCAACCAAACAACATGGCATAAGTAGGAAAATCATTTATTGTCCACATCAAACATGCTCTCATTACAAAGTTTTCTCTTGTCGAAATATCATATGTCATGACACCTTCACTCCACAATTTTTGGAGGTCATCAATCAGAGGTTGCAAGTACACATCAATTTTTTTGGTTGGGTTCGTTGGACCTAGGGATGTCAACGGGGCGGATAGGGTACGAGTAGTAGCTCCCCCGTACCCTACCCGCTGATAAATATTTGTCCCGTACCCGTACCCATATCCGTCGGGTATCCATTGTGCGGGTATCCACCTATTTTTTTCATATCCACAAGTATTCACGGGTACCCGCGGGTATTTGCAAAATTATTTAAAAAACAAATATTTAATCATAAATTCAAATAAAATAAAATAAAATACATCACTGTCATAAATTTTAAATAAAGTTCAAATAAACTCAAGTTGATACAAGTCCAAATAATTGTAGAAGCAAATATAAGATGACGTTCAACACAATGGAAATTCTTTAATTAGTGTTTTGATCAACAAACTCACTTCCTCCGATTGGTTCCTGAAAAATAAACAAAATAAGCAAATAATAAACCTCAATTGCCACATGCCAAGTATTCTTATTTTAATTCTATCATTTGACAACAAGCATATCATAAACGTTATTGTCTATATAAGGTTTGATGTATATGCCCAATTTCAAAAAAAAAAAAAGAGAAAAATGTCAAGGGGGGTGTAAGTTTAGTGGGTACGGGTATCCACGGGTACGAGTACTATGATATCCATACCCGCCCCGTTAACATGCGGGTATCAAAAATACCCGTGCCTACGGGTAGCGGGTATCCATTTTTAATATTCGTTTTCTACCCGTTGTGGGTTTTATCCGCGGATACCCACGGGTACGGATATTTTTGACATCCCTAGTTGGACCAGGTATGACACAAGTAAGAAAGATGAATGGTTTGGTCATACACATATTAGGTGGTAGGTTATAAGGAGTTACAAAAACTGGCCAACAAGAGTATGGCGATGTTAAAGCTTGGATGTAAGGAGTGAAGCCATCAGCACATAAACCAAGTCTTACATGTCGTGGGTCTGCAGCAAAATCTGGATAGATCTCATCAAAGTGTTTCCATGATTTTCCATCAGATGGATGTCGTAACATACCATCATATCTTCTATTTTCATAATGCCATTTCATTTGTGACGTTGTTTCCACAGATGCATATAAACGTTGCAATTTGGGATGATTGGCAAGTAGAACATTCTTTTAACTGGAACATTTTTATGTCTTCCCTTTTGACATTTATGAGGTAAATACCTTGGACGATGACAAAATTTGCATTCTTTTGGTAGTTGCAGGCCATGATAACACAATTGCTACTCTTACAAGGCTCATTAAATTTTTTGTTGAGAATCTGATTGTTTTCGAAAACATGAGAATAAGTACTGAAGACCCTGTACAATCTTCTTTCTTCTGTATTCAATGATTTTAAAATTTAACTTCCTAAATTTTCAGGAGGAACATAGGCAGATTGTGGTCAAAAGAAAAATAGGAACAAATCTTACCTAGGCACACTTGATTGGACACTTGCATAGTTATGATTTGAATTGGATACTTTTTTCTCAAATCAATGAATTGAATGTCTCACTTGCATAGTTGACCAAAGCTAACATGATTCACGGAATTCAACATTCTTTTGGTAAAACTAGAGTTTGCTTTTGCAGCAAAAAGTGAAACAAGACATGAAAAGACTAAGGTAGCTGCTGATATAACACCATTTGTTGATATAACACCATTGCACACACAAATTTGTACGACCATAGGCTTAATTGTAAACTAGTTTCAACCAACCACCACCTGTTTTACCTATTGTTGAAGGTAACACTCACACGACTTGACAAAAATGCAACAAAGTTACATGACAGCTAATATACTAGGACAAGTTACATTACAAGAGATGGATTGAGCATACACTTCTTTCATAGACCATCAAAGTCTTACACAACTGGGTCAAGAAGCAGAGAAAGATTCAAAACAAATGTGACTTACAAGGTGGAAAAAGGCACACCAGACCAGTGATGGTGAATGGATAACAAAAGGGTTGCAAGAAAATTCTTGTCCTCTTCACCAACTTTGGCAAGAACAGAAAGCCATAAAAAACCAATTGGGCAATGCTACAATACCATTTTCTGCAGGCTAAACATATGCCTATGCTAGTACCTCCCAATCACGTTCGACTTCAATATTGAGATACATTAGGGTTTGACAATCAAAGAATCAGAGAGGTGTTTTGACCTTACCTAGTAACTCCCAGTCAAATTTGTGAAATCAACAACCAAGTGGGGATTCACTCAAGCTCCATGAACCTTGAAATTTGTTCGTTCACCAATCTTCATAAGAAATGGAGGTCCGACATGAATGGAGTTCAGAGGTGCACTGCAAAAGAAATGAGAAATGAAGCTGGAAAATAAATGTGGTACAGAAATGCAGCTGGAACAGCAAAAAAGAAATGCACCTCGTTGTTCAAAGAAGTGAGGAATGCATCTTCTTGCTCGAAGAAGTGAGAAAAACAGCTTCTTGCTCGAAGAAGTGAGAAATGAAACTTCTTCTCGAAATGTAGCTTCTTCTTCGAAGTATTACGTGCGAATTGGGTTCGAGCTAGCTGAAAGGTCAGGACTCCAAATAAAAGGGAGAAACTTTAATATGCGCGAATCTTTTTAACTTCTCATTTTCCCTCTTTCTTAGACCTAACGTCGACAAAGAGTCAACAAAAGTGGACACTATTGCGTTTCAGACTTGCGCGACTCTATTACGTCCCATACTTACGTGACTCTATTGCGTCGTTTTAACTGCGACGTAAAACTTAAATAATAATATAAAATGTTAATATATATTATCTGACTTCCACTTTGAATATTTTATATTTTTTTCTTGTGTAGCGTCGGCTTAGCGGGCGTAAGGCCGGCGCTATTAGCATCATACTTGATGTAGACGTAATTTTTTTGCAACTAATTTGAAACATTCTTATAGTGATTAATTTGGCCAAGTTAAATAATCTCTTGAATATATAGAGACATCCATCACTAAATTCAATATATTTTATCTCAGTAAGTCTAGAAGAAACAATACATTCATCTCTCGTAATTCTTATTAACATTATTCTTTATTTAGATACTAACTTATTTTTGTCTCTAATATATTATTTTTCTATTTGAAAGTTCTCTGTCTCTAAAAAAATTGGAGTCAATGTTTGAGTTCATATTCCAAAAGTATTTATCCTCACAAGGGAAACAAACTACCAAATATACCAATTTTCAAAAGACATAAGCATATTGTTTCTAAAAGAAATAAATAAAACTAATCATATTTCATAATTTATATTTATAAAATAAAACTTTAAAGTTGAAATTTTACATACAACTATTTCTCTTATTTCCTTACTAAGCCATTTATTTTGCTTCTCCTTTGCATGAGTAACATACAAGTATGATAGATTTATCATGCGATTTCGGAAAAATAAATAGTTGACATGAAAATAATGGGAGCCATTACATTTTATAAGCTCTATACTTGAACATGTACATTTACATTTTGAAAGTAATATATAAAAAAATGTTTCATTTATCATGATATGAATTCATTTCAGAAAATCATTTAATTTCAAATTAAAAATCATCATCATTACATAACACCACATAGATTATAGACTTATTAGAGAATAAATTAAATTATTACTAAACTAATCTATGTAATTAATTAGGATATGTTATTTCTTACTTATGATTCAAGTATATTATTATAAGAGTTAAAATGATCTTATAAGATTGGTGTCTTTTTTTTTTTCTAATAAAATGGTTGTTTTTTTTTTCTTTATCTCTTTTATCTGTTATTTAAGTTTTTGTCTTTGCACTTTAACATTGGAATCAAAGTAGATTCACCTGAGTCAACAAACACGTAACGAATCATATATATTTTAAATTTGTCACTTATTTATGATATTTTATCGACTTTTACTTGAATAGGCTTAGATTAATGATGTGTCAAAGTCGCCCTAATACCTTATTATAGTATAAATTATTGTGGGTTGGGATATTATAACCATCATAGTCCACATCATCTCAAAATATAAATTATACATAGATCCCTTAGGCTTGAACATCTATTGAGAGTCTATGAAAGAAAATTTACATATTTTTATGGTTAGATCTCCATGAAGTATTGCTCGTACACTTATTCCTTATGAATAAGGTGTTTAAAAAAAAAAAAAAATTATAACATGTACACTGATGCTCCATGCTTAAGGGAAAAGTGTTTTCAAATAGCTTTTAAGATAAAAATGTTAGAAAAATATTAATCACAATGAATAATAATAATTATATAATAATTAAAATAAGATAAAAATATGGATAACAAAAGATTCATAAAGTCAAATAGCAAATAATAATAATAATAACAATATAGAACTAAATTATAAATAGTTGAAAAATTTGGGTTGAGACGCAATGTTATTCTTAAAGAGAAAACATTCCTATCACACAGGACAAAATAAAATTATCTATGCTTTTCTCTCAAGATACACAACTACCCATTCAATCAATCGTGTGCATGCAACGAATGATCTCTGAACCTTATAAATACCAATATCTTACAATATATATACTAGAAGACTAAAAATCACTTTTTATAAGCTGATGTGTTTGTTGTCTATTATTTCCATAGAAATAGATGGTATTTGTAGGTAGAAGAGAAACTTATGAGTCAATTGTAATAAATTTGATTTAAAACAATAAATATAATAAAGTTAAAAACCGTTTACCCATCATGCATCTATAGTCCATAAAATTATGAGTAACAATAACATTTTATTTTAATTATTTATTTTTTAAATTGTGTTAAATATTTCCAAAAAAAAATCCAGAGCTTTTAAGATGTAATTATTAAGAGTCGAAGAATAGCTACATATAAAATCTTATAATCTTGAGTGTTAAATGTGGTAGGTTATGCTCTTGCTCATAATCATAAACTCTCTTCTAATGTAGAGCTATTTTAACTTAGACTTTCTTCTATGGATCTATTTTAACTTAGACTTTCTTCTAATATGGAACTATTTTAAGTTAGCTTTTATTACTTAATAAGTCTTTAAGTTTCACTAATTACATAAATTTAGTAGTGCTACACCTTAGTTTATGAAAGTCAAACACTCATTTCTTGCACAAACTATCTATTAAATATATAAGTTTAACTGTTTTAACTATGATTTAGAATAAGCTTATTCAAAATTTTCTTATCTTTAAAGTTGCATTGTCGAATCATTTCATGAACACTTGCAAAGGTTGTTTTATTTATTTATTTATTTATTTATTTATTTTTTAAGGATGAGCGGTGACAAACTACATGCTAAAATTCCTTAGCAAAAATATGTTAAAACAAATCCATAAACTACAATAATAAAGTGCATAAACAGGCTCAATATAAAGGGAAAATGAAAAAAAGTTGATTTCGTTTCAATACTTAACATTCTTTTAACCATGCACATTAAACAGGATAAAAAATTTACATTACATTATATTATACATGCATATACATATGGGTGTGTATATATATTTATATATTAAAAAATATATAATAATTTTTAAAAATATGATAAATATATAATTATTATTGTATGAATCTAAATTAAAATTGTCAACATAAAAATTATAAATCATTGTCTTCATAAAAGTATTACTGTTGTACAGATTAGATACTTCAATATAAGTACAGATTAGATATCGTGTGTATTGGTAAAGTATCATAAAATATTAGTCACAGGTACATGTCGGATACAGATACATGACTTAAATTGAAGTCTCAATGCATCATAAATGTTTACACTCACACTTAAATTTTGAAAAATGTTATTTTTAATCTCATATTAATTTCATGCTTTCTCTTAAGCATAAATTTTAATTAATCATATCTTATTATGTTATAATTAATACAAAGTTATCATATTTCCTAAACATAAACATATGATAATAATCGGTGATAAGAGACTTAAATGGATAGTTGAAAGGATATGATATGGTAACATATTTATATGTGAATAAAAGTGTGAATAGAGAGATCCATATATATATATATATACTACATTTTTTAAAATCATAACTTTTTTAGGACAATTTCGGGAAAAAAAAAATTATCGACAATAGATAGACGCAAAGGGGTTCATCTCTAATTTACGTTTCTATGGAAATAATATTTTGTTTGGTTTCAAATATTTATCTTTGTTTTTCTCATGGAGAGAGACTAAAATACATGTATTATCGTTGGAAATAATTTAAGTGTGAGTCAAAGTCCCACATTGAATAGAATAGACAAAATTAAATATTATATAAACATAAAAATTCATAATCCTATTGTCTTAAAATTTTTAATTAAAAGTGATGTCAAATATCTTATATGTATGCTATTGTAACGGATCATCACAAAGATAAAAAACAAACTCTTAAAGAAGTTGTAGGAATTCAAACAAACTCTTTAGTAATTTACATAGTCTCAAACAAACTTCTCCCCTTCTCGTACCATCAACATATAAATCATTAATTATAAACGCACAAACAGTCTGAAAAAAATAATATGTTCCTTGATCACGTGGGCATAAAATATAATGCACGTAATGCACCTGCACCTCGAGAATGTGTGCGTGTTGTGTTTATATATATATATATATATATATATATATATATATATATATATATATATATATATATATATATATATATACTTTATTTATGAAATTATTATATTATAATATGAATATTAGTAAGTTTCTTAATAATTTGTCACATTAGTATATTACATTAATAAATTTTATCATATACTATATATTTTATTACATATTTTATTTTTATCGTACGATGAATGTTTAAAATTTTATTTACCCCGTTATTAAATTTAAAATTAAAATATATCAATTTTATTTTTTAATAATTATTACTCTGTAAATTATTATTTCATACTATTTCTTAATTATTTATAAAATTTCAAGTAATGCTTAATTTTAAAATGTTGATTGTGTTGTGGCTGATAAAGACACTGAAGTCAATTTTAGAGAACAGAAACAAACTATGTTTTAAAAACAATGAACCAAATTAAATTGTTTATTAATAGTGCAAGAACATTAAACAAAATAAATAATTAGTAACACCAGAAAAGTAATCAAATTATTAAAAGAACATAAAATAAAAATATGTAATATCAATTTTATTTGGATGTCTCAAATTAAAGCTATTGTGAAACAAAAAATATATGTAATATCAGTTTTCTTTTGCATGACTCAAATTTTCATCGTTGTGAAATGAGGGATCTGATGGTAATAGAATGTTGAACAAAGTGGTCAACAAAATTCTTATTTAAATAATACTTTTAGAGTACATATTCTTATTCAAATAACACATGTTTAATTTTTTTTTAGTTGTCGAAAACCTTCAAATTTAAATGTATTGATAAAAATTGTATTTATGACAATTTGAAAATGTGTCTAGTTGTACTAATGTTAACTGTGTAATCAATTAGCAAGTATTAATTTAATTTAACTTAACAATAAATATAAAAAGGCACTGTTTACATAATTAAAAATAATGGGTTAAATATGTTTTTGGTTTAACTTTTATTGAATTTTGAAATTAGTCCCTTTTGAAACTTTGAACTAATTTAGTTCAAAGTTGGAATTAGTCATTCATTCTTTGAAATATATGAATTTAGTCATTTTAATAAAATTTTGTTAAGTTTATTTGACATTTCAAGCGTGTTTTATAGTAATATTTGACTTAACGTTAAAGCAAAAATGTGTCAAATAGTATAAACAACTTAAATACAATCCTGAAATGCGTACGAAACATCAAATAAACCTAACAAAATTTGATTAAGATGACTAAATCCACATATTTTGATAGATAAAAGACTAAGTTGGTCCAAAGTTTCAAAATAGACTAATTTCAAAATTTACTGAAAATTAAGGGACAAAAACATAATTAACCATAAAAATAACCAATAAAATCTTGAATTTGGTACAATTTTAATTTTCAAACCACAAATATCCTTTACAGCAAAGATTTCTTGAGTCTTATAAATTAGGTTAAAATACCTTTTTAGTCCCAATTTTTGTCAAGTTTTTTCAAATAAGTCCTAATTTTGGTTTTGTGTTCAAACAAGTCCCAATTTTCGTCAATTTTGTTCAATTGGGTCTTTTTTTGCTAACACCGTTTAAATCATTAACGGCCATGAACAGTGACTGCCACGTGTCACTTCGTGGTTTTTTTGATTTTTATTTATTTTTGTTTATTTTTTTTTAAATTTTTTTTAAAATGTACACGTGTCAACCCAGGAGTGTGCCACGTGTCACTTCGTGGTTTTTTTGATTTTTTTTTTGAATTTTTTTGAATTTTTTTGAATTTTTTAAAAATGTCCACGTGTCAACCCAGTAGCGTGCCACGTGTCAAACTCAATGTTCTAAATTCAATTTGGTCCCTATATTTGTTATTTTTGTTCAATTAGGTCCTAATTTTTGTTAACATTAACCAATTTGGTCCCTCTCTAATTTAAAACCAAATTTAATTTTTATAGTAAAATTCACATTTTTTATTAAATATTTTTATATAATATATTAAAATTCACATCATTATAAATTTGATATAAAAATTAAATTTGGTCACATCTTCGATAGGGACCAAATTGGTTAATGTTAACAAAAATTGGGACCTAATTAAACAAAAATAACAAATATAGGGACCAAATTGAATATAAAATATTGACTTTGACACGTGGCACACTACTGGGTTGACACGTGGACATTTAAAAAAAATTTAAAAAAATTGAAAAAAAATAAAATAAAAAATTCAAAAAAACCACGAAGTGACACGTGGCACGCTCGTGGGCTGACACGTGTACATTTAAAAAAAATTAAATTTTTTTTAAAAAAAATTCAAAAAAAAAAATCCAAAAAAACCACAAAGTGACACGTGACAGTCACTATTCATGGCAGTTAATGATTTAAACGGTGTTAGCAAAAAAGGACCCAATTGAACAAAATTGACGAAAATTGGGACCTATTTGAACACAACCAAAATTAGGACTTATTTAAAAAAACTTGACGAAAATTGGGACCAAAAAGGTATTTTAACCTATAAATTATTACAAAGAACAAAACTTCATCTCTCAATTTTTAATGTAATTACATTCCTAGTACACAGATAATTGAACCCTAATTTTTGGTGTCATAGTATATAACTCAACCTAACATTCTTATGTACCATAATTTTTTTTTTTTGAATATAAAGTTGCAGAATCTAATTTAATTGTACTTGTTCAAATCAAGATACTTAATATTTAGATATAGAAGTCAAAAACAATCTATTTTCCTTACCATAATTTAAAAGTCACACCGATTAACTTGTATTGAAAATAATATTCATTTGTTTTGACAATGTTACATATTAAAAACCATTAAAAACTTAAATATGACCAAATAAAATATTTCAGGTTGAGTAAAGATGAAATACAAAACTTAACTAATAACATACAGGAAAGAAAGACCTACAAACACTTTTAAAGTCAGAAACATATCAGAATTTCTTACATAATTTACACATGACTCAGTAATTTTAAATATTCTTAATTTTCTTTTAGAATGTTTTTCTAATAATGGTGTCAAACTAAGGTTATCCTAAAATGGCCAATTCAAATGAATAAGATATTATGCCATGATAAAAATGTAGGACCAGAAAAAAAAATATCATAAAACTATATAGACAAAAAGAAAAAAAATTTCTAACACGTAAAATTAGAAGCATAAAATTGTGTAGGAAAAATCAAATCATTAGAGAATAAAATATTTGGGTATGTTCAAGCACGGGTACCCCGCATTCGACCAGAATAGTTCTTGTGGATACCCTGCATCTTACCTTCGATGCGTGACACGTGTCCGGTTCTCAAATCCAACGGTGCACGTACAGTTTGCATGTTTAACGAGTAGAAATTAAGAACTCAAGAACTCACCATGAATTAATAATCAATTCTGATTTGTACCTTTGTCGGTGTACCAAATCCCAAGCCCTTCCTATGATATAAGGGTACCCCAAAACACTCATAAAACCATCATCTTTCTCATTCAAAACCTATCTTTTGTTTTCTTCTTCTTCTTCTTTTTCTTCTCTTTTCTCACACACACCATGGCTTTTGACTCAAATTTCTCTGTTTATTCCAAGTTCATGTGATGTGCAACTGTGATCCATGCTAGTGTATCATACAATTCAATCCATGGATTCTAGTTTCATCTTTTCAAAAGAAAAAAATAATGGTTTTAGAACTCACTCTCCCTCTTCATATGGTACCTTTTATTTCTCTCACTCTTCTGTGTATTTTCTTGCTTTGAATCTATCCATATATATATATTTATCAAAATCTTACCCTTTTACTTTCTGTTATATACAAGTATTTTACAACCTTCAATCGTTTACAATATTAGGGTTTCGGTTCAATGAATCATACAATATAGATCTGTATTATATATTTGTTTTGTATAGAAAAACACTTTTAGGAAAAAATATTTAAATAAGACGAGTAAATTGATTTCTTATTTTAGTTTAGTTAGCAATTTTGAATTTTGAATTTGCTAGTGATGTAGTCTTGCATGTTAAAAACAAATTCTTGTATGATGTGTGTTAGATGAACAATGATAAAATATGGTGATGATGAGTCGTTATCTAAGATATATATCATCGAAGTTCGAACTGGATAAGAAATTGATACACGACAAAACGACAAAACCCAGTTTTGTTTGGTTTTTGCAAAGAGTAACAAAAAGAAGTGTATTTTGTGAAGATTGAGGGTGTTCGGTCTCAAAAAACTAGGTTATAGATATGTTCATGTTCTTGAGCTGGGATTTGTATGATGGGATTGTTTGATACACTAGCACGGGTCACTGTTGTATGTCACGTTCAAAAACATTGCAGTGCTACCATGAAATGCAGCAGAAGAATCTGCAAGATTTTGCAGAAAAAGTTGTGAAGAACAAGGTGGTGAGAAAGAAGCTACCACATGTACAAAATCAAAAAAGGTTAGTTTTTTGGAACCAAGAAAAAAAACCCTATGAAAAAGGTAAAAAAGCTGATTCTAGTAAAATGTTAGTAAAATGATGTTTCTCCTGTGCATGACAGAGGTTGTTTTTGTTGAAACATTGTGTTATGGATTCAATTTTTTAACATATTCATATATGGAAAGTAGCTTATGAAGCTCAAGTTTTTATTCACTCCATTTTTGGTTGAAAAAACGAGGGATGAACAATGAGAGTGATAGGTGATGGTGCTGATTGAAGAGAGAAAGAAAAAAATAAAATAAAGTCGAGAGATAACTAAGATGAAAGAAAAAAAAGTGAATGAGTTAATGTTTTTAATTTTACTACTCTTTAAATTATGTGAATGGGGTTAGAGGAGGGATTATTTTTTAAATTAGTTGCATGATAATAGTATAAAGTTTTAATCCTATTTTTTTTATAGAGATAATAATATTTAAACTATTGAAATAATTACAAAATGTTGTGTATATTATATAAATATATTTAAAAAATATTAGAAAACTATAAATAAAGGGTATACTTCAGATTGTACCTTCAGTGACAAGTCTCAACCACCGAATAATAAAGTTTTTTATTTGTTGAAAACGATTAATTTATATAAACAGTTTACTAATATCAGTGTATTGGAAGTGTAAAGTTGGTTTTGTATTTTCAACTGGTTAGAAGTGATCTCATATATATATATATATATATATATATATATATATATATATATATATATATATATATATATATATATATATATATATATATATGTAAGTTTTAAATAATTACTATATAAGCTAAATTTGTTACTTTATGTAATAATCTATATTAATAGAATAATAATAATATAAAATGCATTTTCTACTTATTGATATGAATTAATTCCTATTTTTCTCAGAAATATTTATTTGTTATCACCGTTTATAACAACAAACTCGCACTAATTCTCTTATTAAAGATATTATTTATATTCAGTTTTATTCAAATTGACATGTTGGAAGGATATATTTATATGATTATTAATCATATATTTTTCTAATTAAGTTTCGTAGTTTAACTAATTTCAATGGTCCTAAAACAAGTGATGGATAAAGACAATTTACCATGGAACTCATTAAAAAATAATTATAAATTCTCGGGTCTCACGCATCTTTGTTTTATTATTATTTTATTTGTCTATGTGTTCATTGTTGCACAATACTTCCAAATCATAAGTATAATTATTCTTCACGTCAATCAAATATTATTAAAATATTTTGGATATTTTACCAATATCATGTAATTTGGAAATAAATTATTAAAATGGATAATTCTTTTTAAAAATTAATCGCATCTTAATGATTCATGACATATTTTTAACTTAGAAAAGTAAAATCAGGCAAGATGTCAATGCAGCACAAGTGCTTTGTTGATAAACGGAGAATTGATGCAAAAAATTATCATAAACTGTTTAAATTGACAAATTAACAATTAATGTTCTTTATTTTATTAATTATAATTAAGTTGAAAAAATTAAATAATTATTCTATTCAAAATGATAAATTTTTCATTAATGATATTTATTTATATTAATTATAAAAATTTGAAAATTGAATAATTATTTAATTTTTAAAATTTAAGTATAACTAATCCAAATAAATGAAATGAATGACAAAATTATCAATTTAAATAATTTAAGAGGACTTTGTGCTGTCAAATTTCAATAATAATTAATTATAATTGAAATTGTCTCAACACTTAATAATTTCAGTTATTTCGTAATAGAAGTCGTCTTTGTCTAATGCAATAGGACTTTAGTTTTGTATGTTTTTACTATATGTGTAATTTTTAAAATTTTATCCATCTCAAAAAAGTTTACATATTTAATAATTTTCTTTCCAAATTACACAAATATAATAAAAATCTTGCTATTTTTTACACTAATAGTTAGAATAAAAAAAATTGATACTATCCAATATTATTTAATTTCACATGATAAAATCTTAAGTTTTTGTTTTTTGGTAAATCTTTGTTTATGTAGGTGTGGATAAAATATTAACTTCAGAAACTATACGTATCAGTTTGTTTTAGATTTCCCTTCAGCGGTATGATAATGATAGTTATGTTTAAGTTATAGAGGTGAGAATAAGAATTTGACAGTGGTGCATATAGTACAAATGTGGGGTGCAGGTAGTAATCTCGTGATGCGAAAATTATCTGTTTATTTTATAACCCATCCTCTAGTTTCATTAATCTTCTTTTATTCTCCTTCAATTCTCATTTTTTTCTCTTAACATAAATATTGAAAACACTATTAAGTGGAAAATGGACGAACAACACCAAAGATTTTAGGTTCATATTCATACACAAAAACATGACAGCATTTAATATTTTAATATCAAATTATCTAAGATAATTTTTGTATTATAAGAAAATATTATATTATGGATGAATAAATTTGTTGATGAAAAAAAAAATCTATCACTAAAATTGTATGCATCGATGAAAACAACAAATTTTAGGATCTTAATTATATTGACAAATATTTTTTTGGTAACTTGTTGGTAAAATTTATCAATAATATATAATTTTTATTACCGATGATATTTTTATAGGTAAAATGGATGTTAAAGTTTCTGCTTAAACTTTGACCATGTGGTGATAAAATCTGTCGCTAATGATTTCTTTTATTTTTAAATTCATCAGTAAGTTTGTTGTTAATTGATTTTTTCTGAAAATTGTTGGTAAATCTATCAGTAATTGAATTTTTGAAAATTTGTCGATAATTCTGCTAATAAATTTGTCAACTAAAATTATAGGTTTCATGAACGTCACAAATTTAAAGCTACCTCAACCAAAATTACAAATTAATCTATCATACAAATTTCTCAATAGTCAAAATATCATATCAATACCAACCAAACATAACTATGCATAAACGCATTACTAACTTCCCTTAATTGAATTGGAGGTCCTAAAACTTCACAACACCTCCTAAGAGACTCAATCCTCATAGGTAACCCTAATTATAGAAAGAAAAATCAAATCAAATATCTGAACATACCCTATTGACCATTGACAAACAAAGATTCATTTTGAGTTACATGCATGGACTAAGGGCCTACATGCCACTTAAACTACTAAAATGTTTCAATATAGAGAAAAAAAAAAGCAATTTCCTCTGTTTGAAACGTTGATATGATGAATGTGTACAACTATCAGGACTCCTACTATGATCTCTAATATTTAAACAAATGAAGGATGGAGTTAGAAATCTAGAGAGAAGACAAATAAATGATTTAGGAATGAGTTTCAAAGAGATGATGATTTTTATAAAATAAAACTCGATTAATAGAAATTTTATTTATAATCTGACTTTTAAAATGATAAAATAATCAAATGTCATCTTTTAAAAATCATTGCTACTTATAACTATTTTCTAAGTCCTTGTAATTCGAGAATTGCTTATTGTAAATCAAATATTTTAATGGCTTATAGGATTTTATTAATTGTGTTTGTGACTTTAGCATCAACTCAAATGAGTCCATTAGAATGGATGAAAAAAAAAAGAATATTTAAAGTTACCAATGCTATAATAGAGATTAAGTGATTTGATAATTTTATTAATATAGATGATACATTTAGAGTATAATCAAACAATAGAATATTTAGAAGAAAAAAAATTATTAAAAATGAATTTTTTAATATAGAATGAATTATGTAAGACTCTAGCTCAATTTTTTTTTATATTTTCCCATACTTTTTTATCTCTATTAAAGAAAATATAATCTCTTATCTTCTGTCTCTCTAATTCCACCTATATATATTTCATCTCTTTCATGGACATTGGATGTTGGACGAGCCTCTTCGAGTGGTTGGATCGTTACTGTGATAAGAACTTCTAGAGGTTATTCGTTAGGCAAGCATATGAGTACGTTAGGCCAACAAAACCTCTTCTTGGACGAGTAGGGTTTCTGGCTTATCCAAACATTATTAAAAAACACTTAAAAATATGCTTTTAATGATTTTGAATAATGTTAAAAAATTGTTGATTTTTCAAGATATTGCTATTTTTATAATATTTATTTGGGATGGAGTATTATTTTTTTTAAGTGATTATGATTTTTGAAAATAAATTGAAATAAAAGGTACATATGATTGATGAGAATTGATGAGTTTATATTGAGGTGAGATGCATATGTATAATATGATTTAAAATTCAAATAGAATGATGAATTATTGTTTGATCGGGATGATATGTGAAGTTTTGTTTGTTTGGTGTGATAAGTGAATTGTGTCAATAATGTGGTCAAATATCTAAGATGATATGTGAATTGTTGTTTGATTAGTGTATTAAATATTCACACCTATGTTATAACAAAGATCTCTTATTGTCACATAAATTAAAATATCAGGTGGTGAAATGAAGAGAAAGTTCTTATACACCACCACATGTGTAAATGTGCGACATAGACTATAATAAACTTATCATGATTTTATACTCTTTGGTTCATTTGTAAATACAGATCTTAAATCGGATTAGATATTAGTCTCTCTTAGGACATACATAATGCAAGTCTTCTCAAAGGCATAAGTCGATATTTTATTTGTTGAATATTTTGTTTTAAGATGTTACAAATTGAAATTATTAGAATTTACAACTTAATTAAATTAGAATTATCATTAACTTAAAAGAAATGGATGTGTTCTCTATGCAACGAATCTTCAATCATACTAGTTTTTTTATTTGGTTTTTGTGTTTTTTTCTTCAATGTTGTCGGTGGAATGAGCAGTTCTTTAATAATGTTTGGTCCAAGAACTTGGTTAGGTGACATAGGTAGATAATGCATAATAAAGAGTATGGACCAATAACAGTTACATAATAATTGTTATATTGTGTAAGGCTATAATTTTGTTACCGTACTGAAAAGGTTTTATACAATGGAGTACGGACCAATTACATTACATGGTTGAAATCATTTATCCAATTTTTGTTTTTCTAATATATGTTGTATTATGAGACAGAGCGTGGACCAATTACAAATTGACAACGTTTTTCATTTATTATATCACCTTCTTAACACACACGCAAGCAACTTGGCATTTTGACGTATTTATAATATAAATATATTATATTATTAAGGTTTAATTATGCTTTGGTCTTTATTTTGGAGTCAAAATCTCAAAATGGTACCCAAATTTTTAAAAGTCTCAAATTGGTCCCTTTTTTGTTAAAACGTCTCAAGTTTGCCCTTTCTGTTAAGTCAAGGTTGACGCCGTTAGAGGGAATGCCACGTGTCAGTTCCTAGATTTTTTGAATTTTGTTATTATTTTTTTTTTGAATTTTTTTATTATTTTTTAAAAAAATCAAAAAATTGCCACGTGTCAAGTTGTCATCGTGCCACGTGTCAAGCTGTCATCGTGTCACGTGGTAATGACAGAGTGATGTGGCAGTGACAGTAACACGTGTCAGTATTATGCCAGGTGTCATTTTCTTAGTCTTAATTTGGTCCCTTTATTTTAATTTGTCTCAATTTAGTCCTAATTTTTGTAAAAATTAGCAATTTTGTCCCTCTCCAAATTGAAATCAAATTTAATTTCTATATAAATGTACACAAATATTTCCATCAAAATTGATATTTGAAGTAAATATTTTTAACCAAATTAAGTTCATTTAATTAATATTTTACATTGAACTTTATTAAAATTGTTTTAAAGTTGTTAATAGAAAATAATGTTAATAGAAAAAAATTCATAAATTAACTAGTTCATGTAACAATAAAACACATAAATTTAAAATTTGAAAATAATTTTAAGTAAAGTTGAATGTGAAACACAATTTTAAATAAACTTAGCTATGTTAAAAATATATAATAAAAATATCAATTTGAATAAAAATATCAAATTTAATAAAAATATTTGTATAACATTCATATAAAATTAATTTTTCTTTCAATTTGGAGAGGGACAAAATTGCTAATTTTTACAAAAATTGAGACTAAATTGAGACAAATTAAAATAAAGGGCTAAGGAAATAACACCTGCCATAATATTAACACGTGTTATTGTCACTACCACGTGGCACGATGACAGCTTGACACGTGGCAATTTTTTTTGTTTTTTTTTTAAATTAAAAAAAATAAAAAAAATCAAAAGAAAAACAATAAAAAAAATTCAAAAAGTCAAAGAACTGACACGTGACACTCCCTCTAACAGCGTCAACCTTGATTTAACAGAAAGGGCAAACTTGAGACGTTTTAACAAAAGAGGGGACCAATTTGAGACTTTTAAAAATTTGGATACCATTTTGAGATTTTGACTCCAAAATGGGGACCAAAGGCATAATTAAACCTATTATTAATTATTCACCAGTTTTTTGAAATCTAGTAATAGAAGAGTTTGGTATATTATTTTTATCAATTTTTCTATTAATTTTAACCTAAGAATATAAGTTTTCGCTCAAGAAAAAGTGTTCATGATACTAAGGTGATTTAGTTTATTTTTTTAACAAGTAATTTTGGTTGCTTAGATGATTGAAGAATCGGTACACTGTAAGAAAATGTCCCATTAATAACAAATTTATTAGTCATTATAGTGACAAATATTGATACTAATTTACAAAATAAAAAATTATTGGTTACTACAATAGTAATTATTATAAATAAAAAATTATACTTGGTTTCTAAATTAGTTTATAGAATTTAGTTACCAAGATTTTAACTACTAAAGAAAATTGGTCAATAAACATTGGCTACCAAGGTTTTTGCTACCAAATGAATTTATTTCTAAATTAGTCTAATTAATTAGGAACAAATTTAAGAATAAATTATAATTTTTTATTCATAATAGTGATTATTTTAGTAACCAAATTGGTATTCAAATTGGTTATTATAATGATTAACAACTTTTTGTCACTAAAATTAGTTGCTAATGAGACAATTTCTTATAGTGGTAGTTGAAGCATTAAGGATATGGATGTTGTTGTCTATATTTTTCAGTAATTGATTGAGGAGAAATATGAAGTAGTGATATGTTTGGAGCATTGTTGACCACATTCCCTATAAGAAAATCTCTGAATAATGACAAATTTTTGTGATAAAAAATAATTAGTCATTATAGTGATCAATTTAAATATCAATTTATAAACTAAAAATTATTGGTAGCTAAAATAGTTTCAAAAACTTACAATTAGTCTCTAAATTGATAACTAAAATAGTTGTTATTATGAATTGGTTACTAACATTAATTACCAATATTTTGACCACTAGTTTAGACCGATCTCTAATTAGGAAATTGTCTCTAAACATATTTGTGGTCACTAAAATTGTTCATTAATTATTTAAGAGTTTTCTTATAGTGACTTTTTATATATCAGAAAGATAGATGGTTATTATGTTAGTTAATTTCCACTTTTTATTCTATGTTGTTTTTCAAAATGGTGCTCTTGGGAAAAATATCATTCAAGTGGTAGCTCAAAGAGTGATGCCTAAACAATATATAATAATTATCTTCACCATTCATCATATTGTTCAAGCGATAACATGATGCTCAAACAATGGAGTGTTCAACTCAAGTGGCCAATATAATTTAGTGTTGTTTTCTTTTCAATAATAAAAACCTTATGTATATAATAAATACTTACCTAAACATTTATAATTATATTTATCGGAAATTAAGTATTTATGAGTGAACATGCCCCACAATTTGAAGTCTTGGTTTTCATTTCCTTAATATTCTTTTAAACAGAAAAAAAAAATGAATGACTTATGTTACAACAAAATTTATAAGTGAGTACGTAAAATTTTAATTTTTACATGAATATATTAAAACAGGTAGCAGAGAGCAGGAAATTTGGGAAGAGCAATAAAGGGGTCAATTCTTACAACAACAATGAAAGACACATGACGATGGAAAGAAATGGTGATGATCCCATCACAGTAATGGTAGACAAGTTGCCTTCTTTTGCACGTTTATTTGTCGTACAAGTTAGACAAACTTGTAATTTTCTTTTTTTTTTTTGAAAATATACTATGATTTTCATTTTTTACTTTTATCTTTTATTTTTTTATGTGGTTTAATATGAGTCATTGATTTTTTTTAAGAAAAAGACACTAATATATTAATCAATGATCTACACAGTTACCTTAAGGAAAAAAGAATGAGAGTAAAAAAATGAGAGTTATAATATCATTTTTATTTTTTTTTACTTTGTTAATATTTTGTTAGCTGGAAAAAGTTGAATTTACAATTTTTTTCGTCATCCTTTCAAACATTCAAAATAATTTTATATCTTCTAAATGTTAGCGAGGAAAATTGAACCCACAACTTCTCTCATCTTTTCCTTTCCAATCTTTATAACTAAGTCGACCTTATAGTTTTTAGGAAAACTTGTAAAATAATGTGTGAAAGAGATTCTGGGATTACATGTAGTCCATGTTTTGTTACTAAATTAAATCAATATATATATATATATATATATATATATATATAATAAATTGAAATTAAGACAACGACACTTGACACTGATATGTGACAATATCACGTGTCACACTAGTAACCTGACACATGACAGCCAAATATTTTTACAAAAATATAAAAAAAATACATTGATTGACATATGACATCTTGTTAACCTTGTTAATAATATTTTTTTAATTGATCTAATTAGAACAATTTTTCAAAAATTAGAAAGCAATTGACATTTTTTTAAAAATAGTTAAGACACAATTAACTCTTTTTTTTTTAAATGAGAACCACATTGAAACGTTCCAACAAAATGAAAACCAAACAAATAATTAAGTCATTTTCTTGCATAAATATATAACTACATGTTTCGAAAAACTTATAAGGAGTGTCGAGAACTAACTTAAAACTTAGATCACCCTTTTCATCTTTAAATTGATAGACAAATAGAGAAGACCATTCTATTATAAGATGTTCTTGAGACACGTATGATGGAACAAGTAAATTAGAGACAAGATTTTACTCTATGTAGAATTCACATATAACAACAGTGTTACATATCATTACAATCAAGGACACTGGTATTTTGACATCATTCTTTTTTTTTTTTACTATCATTTGACACAACTCCTCATAACTATTTACTTTCTCTTTCTTCTAAAAATGTAAAAGTTAACTTTTGTTAAAACTATTTTACCTTTATACAAGTTGTCAAATGGTCGTCAAATAGTGTCAAACAACCTTTTTCCTACAATGAAACACGGTGTGATAGAAAGTGTAAGACATTTTTGTGTTGGTACATAATGATAAGACTCTTATTCACACCTGACATGACATGTTTCAAAGATGCAAAAAGAAAATATTTATAATTAGAAAGAAAATGAAATCATCACAAGAACACTAGAAAATTTATTGTGATTAACGAAGGAAATTATTAGAATTTCAAGACGAAGATCACGTTTTCTTAAAAATATTTTCCCATGAATGGGATTGGAAGAGCGTGGATGTCCAAGAAGTTTGCAACAAATTAATGGGTCATTTTGAAATTATTAGAGCATATTTATGCCTTAGTGAGAGGCTCACAAACTTGAAAGCTCTATCTTTTAGAGATATTTTCTTGAAATCCCAAACCCTAGTTCTATTATATAAGACTCTTCAAACCACACTGGTATAGCACCACCTTTCATATTCTTCTTAACCTACCTTCTTCTCTTTCTCTCTCACACCATTTTTTTTCTGCACAGACACAACTTGGCTATGGCTTCTGCTTCTCCTTTCTCTGCCTCTTTTTCCACTCAACTTCGTGTGATGCGCAATTGTGACCCGTATTAGTGTGTCATACAATTCACAGTCTAAAGATTCTACTTTTATCTGCAATTTTCAAAACTTATGTCTGGTTTTATAGGGTTTCACTCTTTATGCTACCTTTCTCTCTCTCTCTTGATACTTCTCTTAATATATATATATATATATATATATATATATATATATATATATATATATATATATATATATATATATATATATATAAAGTTCATTAGATATGATTCTTAATTTTTTTTTCTCAGATTCGGTCTTATTTTATTTAAAATTAATCAATTTAATTCTTTCGAATAAATTAGTATTAACACCATTTAGAAGATAACCTTGTCTAGAATTTTCAACATTCACTCTTTTTTATTTACTCACCACACTTTTATTATTTTCTTCAGAAACAGTCATGAACATGTAGTGAGTAGAAATAGAAAGAGTGAAGGATTAGAAAATCTTATAATCACACATTCTTTTTAAATAGTGCTAACACTAATTTAATACACTAATTTAATGGAATGAACAATATTGACTTCTTTGAAATAAAATAAAGACTAATTTAAGAAAAAGAAAATTTAGAGATCGTATTAAATAAATTTCTCAGATATTGAAACTAGAAAATAATATTTCTATGCTTGTGTTCTTGTGCTGGGATTTGTGGTTGGAATTGTCTGATACACTAGTACGGTTCACTATTGTAAGTCGCATAAAAACATTTGGTGTGATAAAAAATTTGCAAGATTTTGCAAGAAAAGGGAAGAAGTTGAGTTCAACTTCGAATGAGAAGGTAGCTACCACAAATAAGCACAAAGGTTAGTGTTTTTGGAAACTTATTTGAGTGATTTGGTTTGAATGCTTTGGGGACCAAGAAAAAACCCTAAGGAAAAGTTAAAAGTTTATTCTCATAAGATGACGTTCCTTGTTATGATTCATATTTATAATATACTATTTTAAATTAGGGTTAAGTATGTTTTTAGTTCCTTAACTTTAATCCAAAATTGGAATTCGTTCGTAGTCGAAACTTTGATAAATTTTGGTCCCTAAAATTTAAAAATGAATGAATATAGTCCTTTTAACCCAATTTTGTTAACTTTTTTTTTTAGGTTTCAAACCATTTCTCAGTAAATATTAAGTCGAGAATGTGTCAAACGACGTAGAGAACTCCAATATTAACATGAAACACAATCGCGACAGGTTAAAAAAAGTCAATGTAATTGGGGTAAAAGGACTATATTCATTCATTTTTAAAGTTTAGGGACCAAAACTTATAAAAGTTTTGAGCAAGGACGAATTCCAATTTTTGGCCAAAGTTCAGGGATTAAAAACATACTTAACCCTTTAAATTATATTATTATTGGAAAGTTTAAATGATTTATTATTTTTAAAATAATGTATAATTATTTAATTAATATTAAAAAATATTAATTAGAGAAAGCCCCTAAAGATATTTGGAACACAGTTACTATGGCAAACTCTGATATATTTAGAGAATTTTCTGATAAAGAATATTTTTAGATATAATTAAATAAATTAAATTAATATTACAATATATTAAAAAAAAAGGTGTTATTCAAATGATTACACATGAAGAAAATGATATTGTTTTAAACCTCACTCCATCACACAAATGTAGAAATGATTAATTGCATGCTCAGTTTTTCGACACGTAAACATGGAAACTAAGTTTTCAATCTCAACTTTATTGACCCCTTTTCTTTCACATGGGAGAGATGAAAAGAAAATAAAGTTAAAGTAATGAAAGAAAAAAAAAAAGTGAAGAAAATATTCATAACTTGTCTTGCACCAAACTTTAAGTTAAAGAATCCTTTATCAATGGAAGCATGTGTATGTAAAACGTGTATTTAATGTTATGTTTACTAAATTGTTCATCGGCAGGTATTACATAATTTGTGAAATATCCCAAAAAAGTATGATATAATATTTTTCAAATATAATGTATTATATTTTATTATTTTTTGAAATATTACATGATTAATTATTAAAATTAACAAAAAAGGTAAAAATTTATAAGAAAATATAAAAATTTTAAAAGATTAAAAAGGATGAGATAAGTCTATCGTGGCAGAACTTATCCTCCATCTATATAAGAAGCCGCTATATATCTTTAACAAATTAAAAACATAAAAACCAATAGACATTGTAATCTATAGTTAAAAAAAAGTTTAACTATGCAATCATTTACAAAATTTCCTATAAATAACATAATTGAGAATTAGAAAAAAACAAAGAGCATAGGCATAACATCCCATTTAATAACATAAAATTATTAAATAAAATATTACATAACAGATAATCTTCAAGCATAGGAATACTACTATATATAACTACTATTACAGTCATCCACATAAATAAGATACATTAAGTATAAACTGTTATGTAATTATACTAAAGGAACTAGAGTTTTTCAAAAAGATTTTATTTATAAAAGATTTCCAAATGCAAGTTATATTATTACATCACATTTTTTCTTGACTAGTCCAATCACTACATCTTCATCTGCTCAACCAATCACGATGATCATTGCAAATAAAGAATACAAAACAAAACAACAACACAAAGAAAAGGTAAGCTAATATGCAAAAAAGGTTATTCAAATAAAATTAACATCCATACTTAGTCAATCACACCAATCACTTAGGGTTTACTATTGAACCTTGGGAACCTTAGACAGATGAGAGAGACGCTAAGACTAAAAAGAGAAATACATACATACACGTGAACTTAAAATAAAATAACCTAATAGAGGATAAAACTATAATTTCATTTTTTTAATGGATGACAGATACCTACGAATACATGTAGTATGATACTGATCCTGACCCGTTAATAAATGGGTACTAATTTACCCGTCATTTGCAGGTACTCATTTAAAGTATATATTCATTTACTATTTGTGACGAATTTTACTGGCATATATCTATCAATACAGATATATTTTCCATTACTACTCCTATTGATTACACAATCCAAACAACTTCTGAATTATATATTAAAAAGAGAACTTTCACTAATACAGTAAAAAGATATTACATCGAAAATTTTGGACATATTACATCAGTATTATAATCAATGTTATATCAAACAATACAATGAGTGAAAAAAACATTACATCAGTTGTCAAAAATTGACGTAATATCATATAATATAACATCGATGAAAAAGGAATCGATTTCATAAATAAAGTTGATTTGAGGCCGGAAAAGCTGATATTATATCGATTATTTGTGAGAAATGATGTAATATCATTATTTTTTTTAGTTGCTTCGGATAATAGACACCTCTCTGATAAGAAAAGTAAATTTACAAAATGGTTGAATGACTAGACAAATGTTTCATCATTATTCCAATTAGAACCATCCCTTGTATACTCCTGCAACAACCTTCTTCATAAATAATTAATCCAAACGGGGCAATCATTGATTTAAATTCAATTTTTGGTGGTGCATCATATACATGTACAAAAGATTATAAACAATGTTGAAATATTATATCCACTATTTACAAAAGTGTCATTATTACATCATTTTCTTAACACGTGATGTGATATCTCGTTATTATATCTACATTGGTGTTGTTCTCCCCAGTGAAATTCTCTCTGTAAAACCTGACAAGTGGTATCAGAGCCGATGGTTAAAACCGGCTCAGACGAGTGCAGTATGGTCCTAGTATCGAAAGTCTTCTTGGCAAAGGTCCCAGGTAAGGGTTCCAGGTAAAGCGTGTCCCGTTAAGAATAACGGCGGTACAAAAAAGGGCAGAAAAGGAGTACTCGTGGTTGGGCAGCTTCCGCTGGAGGGGGAGTGTACCAATGTGGTTGAAGGGACTCACCCTTGAGGGGGAGATTGTTAGGAATCCAAGTGTGAGTCTAAGTCCCACATTGACCAGAAATGAGAAAGTAAAGCACTATATAAGAATAAAGACCCATAATCCCATTGCCTTAAGGTTTTGGGTTGAGAGTGGTGTCAGTGTTTCATGTGGTTAGGCTCAGATCTCATTGGTGTTGTTCTCCCAGTGAAACTCCCTATGTAAAACCTAACAAACCAAAAGCAAAATGCTAATATTCAAGCAATTATCCACCTCCAAGCTTTACCCTATAATGATCTTCAATTTAGCTAATTAATATGTTAAAAAAATTTGCTTTAAAGTGAGAAAGAAATAACACAAATGTAGCATCTGGTCCTCGGAAAAAGCTTCATTAACATTTGATGCAAGAAAGTCAAAATGGAAATTCCAAAAATTTATGAAGGTGAAGAAAGAAGTTTTGAAAGTGTAAAAAGAAAATGCCCATCGATTTAGTTTTGTTATGGGGAGTTTCTTCGTACACTTTTCTAATTTTTTTTTTCATATTTCAAAATTCTAATTTTACATTTTTTTATTTTGGATTCTAATACACATAATTCAAAAATATTTAAGACATGTAAAAATTGTATTTTGGATTATACAATTCAAAATACAAAAATTCATTCTAAAATGTATAATTTAAAATATAATTTTTGTATTATAAATTGTATCAACAGGAATACAAAAATAAAAAATGTATTCCAGATTGTATATGATTTTTTTTGTTTTTAGTTCACGTATGAGCTCAAGAGAGTTATGAACGTGTTGTATCGTGAAGTTGTAAGAGACTCATTGTACAATGTTTATTGTTTTTCCATTCACAAATTTTCTACCATTGCTAATTGACAGTTATTTTTCGTAATGTTGTCACAATGTTACACTCTCTTGGAAATAATATGATTAAGAATTTAATTAACATTATGTTTTATGTAAAATTTACTTTGAGAAATGTTTTAGTCTATAACAGTTTTCCATAATGTTTTATTATTATATTTGATCTTTTATAAATTTAATTGTTATTAAGTGTATATTTTAAACATTTAAAGGTTAATCTGAGATGTGTTATCGAAAATAATATTTTCACAATTTTAGATATATTGAAAAAAAAAATAGAAAGTCGAAATTCTAAAATAGTATCAAACATATTATAAAAGATGAATTTTGTGATTACCAAATTTTTTTTGTTACTATTTTTTTAATATTATACTTTAAAAAATTTAACACATAATTTTACAATAACATATAACATAATTGAGTTAAAATGACTATATTCAGTTATTTTTAAAGTTTAGGGACCAAAATTTATAGAAAATTCGGATAGGGACGAATTCCAATTTTTGTTCAAAGTTCAGGGATTAAAAGCATACTTAACCCTTATATATTTTACAGTCCTATATCCATATTATATTTATATAATTTGGTACGTATTATATTTCCTACATTAGAAAAGGAAGAAGTATTATTTATTTACAGTTTTCCCTCATATACTGGCCTTCAAGCATGTGGAGGAAAAAGATTATGGATAGGGTTCAATTAGACTATTGGAGGTAAATAAAAAGTGACTTCAATTTGTCCTTCAAGGATAACTAGTGCATTTGGAGCATTTAGTGTTGGGTATCAGAGTACTAGCACAAGTACTCACAACTAAAATAAAAGACTAAAATAAAGGAACAAAAACAAATAATAGGCAATGAATATAATTTATTCAAGGAAAGGAAAAATTAAATTCCATTCTCTCAATCTCCAAGGAAAAAACAATGACAACCCCTATTTTGAAAATAGGAAAAACTAATACAAGGAGAACCTTAAAGGAAAAAACCAACCTTCTCTCTTTTAGAGGAGAAACTAATATTCTCTCTTAATTCTTCTCTCAAGCAATAAAGCAAAAGGAATAGAAAGGAAGAAACTTTGGGATGTGGGACTTCTTTTATAATATGAAAAGTAACTCCCAAAGTAAGTTTCCACCGATGTGAGACTTCTTTTCTAACATTCTCCCACTTGAAGATTTTGATGAAATTAACCAAATTTTCACACCATGCGTTATTCTCTGCCTTCATGTAGTTTGTTCTTCTGATAGACTTCAGTAGGATCGAATCCACGTAGACTTCATTGACACATAATATTGATCCTCTGAAACGCAATGCAACACTTGAGGTGCCTTCTAAGGAGTACTAACCACTCACACTACTTGTGCAATGTCTGGTCTTGTACACATCATAACATTCATAAGGTTGTCCACCATTGATGCATTTAGTACTCAAGACTTCTCCATCCTCTCCGCTTCACCGCTAGGACTCATACATGAGGAACAACTGATAGAAAGTGGGGTAGAAAATGGCTTGCAATCTTGCATGTTTAAGCGTCGCAAGATTATCAGTAAGTATTTCTTCTAAGAAAGCCAAATCTTCCTATCTTTTCTGTCTCGGTAAATTTGCATCACTGAAATCCTTGTTTGTTGGTTCTAAGTCATTCTTCTCAAACTCCCTAGCTAATTGTGCCTTTAATTCCTGGATTTAAACTTTGTTGGGGCCAACCTCCAACATGTCATCCACATACAACATCAATGGTCTAAAAACTTGTTCTGTTGTAACCTAAACTTTTGAAGGAATCAAACCTCTTATACAAACACTTGAGCGCCCTCTTTAAATCGTAAAGAGATTTGTTCAACCTTGCAAATCAAGTTTTCTTGTTCTTTAATGTCTTTTGGTTGGGGCATCGTTTCATTTCTACTTAACAATAACCTTGTGGGTAGTGGGACCCACAAGTGATACCCCTTCACATTTTTAGTGTAGTCTAAGCACTTAATTTTCCCCAGTTTCAAGTTCTACTCATGCTTTGAATTCCTTGAATTGGTAACAACACATTTGACTTCTTCTTGATGTAGTACGCCCACAATCTCTTGGAGTAAACTTTTATTCTCCTAAGGATAAATAACTTTGGTGATTCCCTTACATCAAAATGAACAAAGTCTTCTTGTGTTTCTTTTTCTTGGTAGTCAAACTAGCAATTTGTGATCTATGTCTATGTGTGTTAGCTTATCACACAGTGCTCACGCAAAGGTAAAACAACCTTTTTAAGCCTGAGTAAGAGATAACGTTCCACATGGATTTGCAAACTTCGGTCTGACTTATACCAAAGTTTACGATGTCATGTTAACACCGCTTCTTCTTGACTTGTCGATGCTACCATTGCATTAGTTCCCTACAGCGTATCTCCCATAAGCACATACACATCTTCCATGATCTTCTAAGCTTTCATGACTTACCAGATCTCCCCTCTTCTTCATATAATATCTTTGTCCTCTAAGGTACTTGCCATGCAACCTTGTGAGGTTGATGCATAGAGTTCTTTCCTCCATTCTTCCAATGCCAACAATCTTTCTTCACATGCCCTCTTTTGCCACAATGGTAGCATTTGAGATGCTTCTTACTTTGAGATCTATCATGAGACTAACTCCCACTAAATCCACGTTCTGTTGATCTACCTCTCGTCATCACCAAAGCTTGAGTCTGCATTGCACTTTCCACCATATCCTCTTTGTTCTTTTTCCTGGATTCTTCTTCAAGAACAGCTCCGACAACATCCTCAAAGTGTAGGAGGTCAACCACGTTGTAATTTGTAATGTTGATGATGAGTTGATCATACGAATCAGGTAAGCTCTGTAGTAGAAGCTTCGCATGTTCATTTTCAATTATGTAGAAATCTGCCGTTGAAATTTGGGCAAACAATGTATTTAGATTATTGATGTGGTCTGTCACCGATGTGAACTCACTCATTCGAAGAGTATAGAGTTCTCTCTTCAAGAATATTCTTGTGTGAAGTGACTTAACCTCGTACAGGCTTGTGAGAGTATTCCAAATCTCCCTCGCAGTAGTTTTCTCTACAATGTTGGATAAAACTGCATCTGCCAATGCTAAGCGCCAATTTTCTATAGCATTCTTATCTATTTTCTTCCACTTTTGCTATTGTAATGTCCACCAGGTTTTTCTTCAATTACCGCTAGATAGTTGTCCTTTCTCAAAATTGCTTTCATCTTTAGTTTCCACAATGAGAAATTTTTTCCATTGAACTTCTCTATCTCGTATCTTGTTGACATGGCTTTAAAACCAACTTATGCACTTATCACTATGACTAATACTGTCTACTGGAACAATGAGGGCAGACCGTGATACCCAATGAGGGCAGACCGTGAACCAAGTCTTTCCTATCCAGAACTTTTCTAGACATGCACTTTCACACTACCACTCTTTATCCACTATCATAGCACTATTATAATGATAATAGCATTGAAATATAATCACACGAACCAACAACTCTGATACCACTGTTGGGTATTAGAGTACTAGCAGAAGTAAAATAAAAGACGAAAATAAAGGAACAAAAACAGATAATAGGCAATGAATATAATTTATTCAAGAAAAAGGAAAAATTACATACCATTCTCTCAATCTCCAAGGAGAAAACAATGACAACCTCTCTCTTGGAAGTAGGAAAAATTGATAGAAGGAGAACCTAAAAGGAAAAAACTAATCTTCCCTCTTAGAGGAGAAACTAATATTCTCTCTCAATTCTCCTCTCAAGCAATAAAGCAAAAGGAATAAAAAGGGAGAGACTTTGGAATGATTTCGTAAGGAAAAAATGGTTCCTTTTATAACATGAAAAGTAAGCCCCAAAGTAAGTTCTCACCGATGTGGGATTTTTTTTCTAACATTTAGGAAGGTGATGGTAGAATTTTTCGTTCCTTGAAATGTTACCGAATTATTTACCGCATTTGTTTGTCATGCGTTTCCTGGAAATACTGCTACCATACTGGCAAAGAATGGGTTGGGCTTGTTAGGGCAGCCATTTACAATGAATTATAAGATTTTTTTTATACACAATCATAAATAGGGAAGTGAGACAAATATCACATAAAAATATAACATATCTTAATAAAATAAAGTAAAATGAAAACTCTTTCAAATTCATGAAACTGAATTTTTATCATATTTTATAAAGATTTTGATTAATTTTGTATTAACTAGTCAGGATAAATGAACTCCTCCTCTTACATTTACCTCATCCCTATTTATAATAGCATTTGCAATCATTGCATTTAGTTAGAATGCACTATATTTATTTTCTTGTTTCAGTTTCCTGGGTTAGTCTCATTAGTTAAAGATTAGGCTTTCTAGATTTTTTTTATCCTGTATTACATTAAAACTAACATGACATTAATTGTTCATCTTATCAAATGTTATTCAGTGCTGATGCATGCACATGAAGGAGAAATTGTGGTGCAGGTTATTTTGCATTCTATATAATTGAAAGAGTGTCTCCTCTTTTCATTGTATTACCATTATATAATATATATTTTATTATAACTGGAAAAAAAATATTTTGTTGTAGTTTATACATATAAGTCTTATAACTTATTTTATTATTTGAAGTATATTACTTTGTAGTAATATTTTTATTATAATTATAGTATATTATTTTGTGGTAATATTTTTATTATAATTATTTTAATTGTAAATATTTAATTAATATAAAAAAGTAATGCATAAATTTTTTTTAGACATTAATATACTAAAAACAGTGTGATTTAAATTTTGAGATATTAAAAATTTTAAAATAGAATGCATAAGATATTCTAAACAATAATATGTTTCAGTATGCATACAGAATGCATAGTCCACACAAATATTTTCATTATTTTAAATTAGTGAAAACACGAGCGAAAAAATTATAATTATTTTTTTTTATTATAATTATAAAATTAAATATAAATAAATTTTACAATGTAAATAATTTTTATTTAAATTTAAAAAATAATAAAATATTTATTTTAATTAATTTTTTTTATTCAAATGTTAAATTTGAAAAACAAATATGAATACAAAAAAAAAATCCTTTAAACATATTAACATGATGTTGTCAAATTATGTGAGTACACATTTTTTATATATAATATGTATGGTATTATATTAGTAGATGTATATCATTAAGTTAATATACAAAGTAAATTTATATTTATCAAGAATATAGTAGAATTAATGGGAAAAAAAAGAGAAGATAAAATAACTACTAATGAATGAAAAAAAAAATTGTTAAGTGAGTCTTATGTAAAAATAAAGTAAAATAAAAATAGTAATTATGGACAAAAGAGGAATTATCTATAGACAATGGGGATTCAGAAGACAAAAGACCCATGACTACTTTAACTTGAGCCATTTCTTTTTGCACTCCACAATTTTAATTTGTACCCTTCCTGAGTTGTGAAATGACCAACATAAGCAATTAATTTCGGAAAATAACATTTAAAATTTTTAAATTCATAGGGCGTACAGATTGAAATTAAAGAGGGCAATAAGAAATGACCCTTAACTTTGAGAGGAATATCTGAAGGCCCAAATTTCTCAAATATTTTAAAGCTCCAATATCTGGTAACCCATTGCAAGAGGCAGAGACTGTATAACATTTTCTTCATAAACATTTTTATAAAAAAAAAGTAAGAAAAAAATTAAAATTACTCTTTTATAATTTAATTTAAATAAATTTTGTGGTACATATGTTATATTTTTAAAATTTTTTACTTTTATGTAAGTTAATTTTAATTTGTAGAATAATTTATTTCATTTTTTTTCTAAAAGTACTTACACAAAAAACTCGTTAAAATAATTTAATATATTTTGAGAGAGATAAAAAAAAATACCAAGACTTTCAAAATATTGTTTTATTTTTTATTTATTGTATACATTGAAATTAAGAAATATACATTAAATTGGTAAGAGCATTTTTCACAGTTTTAATCCAAACACCACCTTAGTCTTTAAGGGTTCACAGTGTGCACTCACTCATGTAAAAATAAATAAATAAATAAATAAAATAAATTTCATCCTCACTTAATCAATGTTGATCATTAAATAATAAATAAATGCATTTACCTAAGAGTTTAAATTGCTGCTACATAATGTGCATAACTAATGCTGCTTTCAATTCAAAACCTAATTAAATGTTACTTTCCTTCACCTGCTATACACTCACATTTAACCAAAGAAAAATTCATTTTTTATTCTCTATTATTTCTTAAAAACCCACGTTTAAAATTCATATATTCTTTTAGAAACATAATCCAAAATACATTCAAATAAAAATTAGAAACATTTCTAAACTTATAGATTTTATATTTGCATGATCCAGTGAATAGATTGTTTGACTAATATCAAAGTCAGTTCTTAACAAAATTTCATGTTTAGATTTATAATTAAGAAAAAAATCTTACTAGTAGGTATTAATAAGTTTTTACACAGATTAATTCTTTATAAAATCGGTAAATATTCTTTGAGCAAAGTTGTTATAAAGAAAAGGTTAAATAGTCTTTTTTATTATTATAGTACTATGATAAAAAAAATTTAATTCAACCATATTATTTTGAATTCTTAATTTAATCTCCTTTTTATTTTAGAATAATTGACATGAACAATAGGTTGGGAATTCACATCGGATAGAAATAAGAAGTTGAACGTTCTAAAAAACTCATAAATTTATTGTCTTAACATTTTTTTTGAAAGTAGTGTCAATTTTTTATGTGTCTTGAATTCATGTCTTATTGGTATTGTGTTTCTTTACTAAATTTTCTTCTTGAAAGATTCATTGTCAGAGTTGATGGTTCATCTTTAGAGATGTCAAAATGGGTTTCAACCCGTGAGCCAACTCGGCTCACCACGAGTTCGAGCTGGGTTGAGCCGGGTTGGGTTGAGAAAAATTCATTTTTTTCAAAAGTGGGTTGAACTCAACCCGGCTCACTTAACCCACGAGTTAAACGGGTTCGAGCCGGGTTGAAGGTGGGTTGGCCTACTTAACCCACCAACACTTTTTAACAATTTTTTTGAAATTTTTTTTTAAAATTTTTATAAATTTTTTTAATAATTATTTACTACTCCTATTATATTTGTTCATAATTTCATATTTTTAAATGCTAGAATGTTGCTTAATTATATTTGAATAGTTTGAATGTTTAATTAATTTGATTGTCAAGTTATATATGTTGATACTTTAATCTTTAACTATAATCTTTATAATAAATTACTCAAGTAACCGTCTTATAAAACAATTTTTTCTAAATTAGCATGAAAAAAATGTATAGTTTTTTTATTAATATTTTGTTGAATAGCATGACATAAAATTTGTAATATTAGTCATGCTTTCTTAGACTATATAAATACTTTCTTGGAAATAATTTTTCATATATTGGTGGTGAGCATGATCAAAACATTGGTTCTTGATTTTACTATGATTGTCATCTCATGGGTTACTTAAAAAATTATTTAAATATTTGAATACTAAAAAATAAATAGATAAATAATTTTTTAGGTGGGTTGGTGAGCCAACCCACTTAACCCACCAACCTGTGGTGGGTTGAGTCAGGTTACAAAATTTCTGGCTCACCATAAAGTGAGTCGGGTTGGGTTCACTAATTTTCAACCCGACTTGTGGTGAGCCAACCCGTGTGAGTCGGGTTGGCTCACCTTGACATGTCTATTCATCTTGATGACCAGCTCAGATGAGTATAATATGAGTGGAGAATCCTAGATGTAAGGATTCCTTGTAATGAAAGTCTTTCTTCAATCATGATATAGTAGCGGTGTAAAAAGGTCACTATTTCAGGGGTACTCGTTATTGTTGGAAATATTTTCACTCTAGAAAAAAATGTACCAATGTGGAAGAAAGTCATCATTGAGAAGGAGATAACTCGAAATGTAAGTGTAAATTTAAGTCTTACATTCGAAAGAAATGAGAAAATATTTTATAAGGTAAAATATTCTTAAATTTTGTTAAGGTTTTGAGTTGAAGGTGATGTCAATAGATTATATAAGTTGAACTCATGTGTCATTAATGTTGTATCTTTCTGATAAATATGATAAATATCAAATAATATCAATAAGGAACATTACTAGTGTCATTTTCACTATAAATTTAATGAAAAAATAGTTGACTATTTTTTATCTTTTAAATTTGGATAAATTGAGATTAACACCAAACTAAAAGAATGATCGGAGAAAAAAAGGTTATTTAACCTAAAGAAAAAGTTGTCTTTCATTAATTTCTCTCTTCTCTTTTATTTTAGCCAAAGCCAAACATTACGTGTATGTAGCACACCACACCCTACACACCAAAGTGTGAGAGCTAAATGTTTAGACTAATAATGCACGCAGAAAGTAAGGCCTAATAATATTAAGCACTTTCCAAGTTTCAACCCTATGCATTATTCTTCTTGCTTCACCTTTCTATTTAATTCAATGCCAAATGTTTCATGCAACAAAACAATTCAATTTGAAATGCTTTTTTTTCCTTACCAAATCGGTGATTAATGGCTATAGCTATTAACATAAGTTTGTGAGTAGGTTCTAAAAATTCATAAAATGGACCATGTTTGGTTTACAAAACTTATCATTAACTTAGATGAAATATCTTTTTACTTTATTTATTTAACTTGCTTTTCAAATGGACCTAATATTTTTTAACACTTTTAAAATAATATATTTTCTTATATAAATATAATATAATATATTGAACACTATTGAAACATAACGTGTTCACACTATTCTCAGTTATTAAGAAGATCAATTCTTATTACAAGTATAACAATTATTTTTAGTTACATCTTAATTAAGCATCATGGTAGTAAGTTAATAATTTCAAGATTCTTAGATGGATTTGTACTTCAATGTAACATTTAATATTAACTGAGATTAATTTACTTACTTATTCATATTTATTAATATTAAAATTAGCTGATAAATCTAGACAAGTATACCTAATCTTAATAATACTACTTATGAGTGGTGTGTTAAATATCACGCGTGTCATATATATATTAAATACTTTTTTAATAAACTATGTTATCTTTTGTATTAATAATATCGATTAGTATATTCATAGTAGTTTTTATTTTTCAGTATTACACTTAAATTAGTGAAAAAAAAAACTATTGAGCTATTTGTTCATTTTTCATTTCTATTTGCCATTTTTTTTATCAAAGATTTACACATATCTTAAAAACCGTACCAGCTATATATTAGGCACAAGTTGAAAGTTTAAATCCGTACTAATAAATTGTTTTAATAATTCAATTATATATAAATAATGTGAAAATGTAATATTATTATTTAATTATTCTAAATACCAAAAATAATATTTTACAAGCTTTTAACCTTCAAAATAGAAAGAAAAAAAAAACATTTCAAAAACTATTTAAATTTAAAGGTCAATCAGGCATATTAATATTATTTAAAATTAACGTAAACACAGGCGCTATCGTGTCTGTGTGTACGCATTTTTTACATATGCATTATATTATATTAATAGGTGATGATATTGTAATGTTATTAAGTTAATATATAAAATAAAATTATATTTATTAAAAATAAAATGGAATGGAATATATCAGAAAAGATAACGGTTGATAAATAGGGAAAAAGAAAAGAAACAGAGATAGATGATTTTATAAAAAGTTTATAAAAATAACAATCAATTTTCAAAAATTTAATAAATAATTATATTTTAAAGGGTACAATTAGAATTTTGAAATGTGGATACAAAAGATGGAATCTCTTTATATATTGTTATAGATAAAAAAATTCAAAAGAAAAATGATAGATACTTTTTTGTATAACCTAGAAAATAATATTTTTAGAATTGATAGTGTCTTTAAAATAGTGAAACGATTATAGTAATATTAAAACATTAAAGTATAAATATAAATTTTATAAACATGTTTCATTTCTTTAAAACATATTATCTATCTGAAAACTTTTTTTCTAGAGCTATCTACCTTTTCTCTTATCTATCTTACACTCTATTATTCTGTTTGAAGATCTAAGATCGTTAGAGTGATTATTTGTGCGAGCTATTTCCTTCAAACCAATCGATTTCTCCAGTTGAGTAAGTTGAAATTCTACTATTTCTTCCTTGGTCAAATCGATTTTCCTCTTGCATTTAAGTATTCTCTGCTTGCATGTGACTTCAGAGTCATCAATGTCTAATGTTTCTACATGTAGATAGATCATCCTATAAAATTGAAAGTGCTTTGATGTTTTAGGAGTTGTTAGAACTATCTTGCAAGTAGCGTAAGCTAATTTTATGCTTTTGCATGTGGTCATTTGATCAAATTGTAGGTTGTAAATTGAATGTGATCAAACCTTAAGTTTGAATTATTAATTGCTTTAATTTGTACTGTTTTGATTGCAAAATCTGTATTACATGTATTTAAATTATGCTCAAGTATGTGGTTTCGTTTTGCTAGATGGTTTTTATGTGAACTTGAATGAGAGAGTTTTAAATTGGGCAATTGAATATATTGGTACTAGTTAGGAAGTGTTTTTGAAACAGGTAAAACTAATAAAGGAGTGGAAAGCACCAATTTGAACAATGGAGCAAATTAAAACTCTACCATTCATGAATTTTTCTGTCATGGTTGGGCGGTATTAGGTAGGTCGTTTGGCACAAATATCAAAATTCAAGTCAGAGAGCAAGTTTCGTTTCAAGGCGCTAGATAATGGTTCGAACCGCTAGACACACTTGTTCTAGGGAGCTTTAATGGCCTCTAGCACTGAGCGTTGGTTTGCACCACTAGATGTGCTCATCACACAAAGCTTCAGGGGTCACCATCGTTAGGCATCGACCTATGTTGTTGGGCACTCAATGGAAAGTGAGCCCTTGTGACGATAGTGTTGGGCGCCCCTTAGGTACTATCGAGCGTCGATCTCGGTTGCTAGTTTCGTTTCACATTTTTTCCTGTTTTGATTGTTGATATTATTGATTTTCCAAAGGTTGTAGTGATGGTATGAGTTGGTATAATTCAAGGAATTCCATGGGAAAAATCCAATTTGTTGTGAATATCTTTAGCTTATGCATTGAGGTAAGGATTCAAATTGGAGCTATTTTGACACTCTACTAGACAATTCACACTCATGTAGAGTATAATTGGGTTGGATGGTGAAAGTAACAAGAAGTCTTAATCTTTTGACTGCTCCAAGGTTCATATGACGGTGTGAAGACTAACCTTATGTGTGGGAGGATGAAACCCGTTGGCAATAACTTTGCAAAAGTTTCGACCACAAGTGCTTATTTCTAATGAATCTGACCTTGATACATGTATCTAGATAATTGAATCCATAAGTGTTTGTTGAGACATGCTATTTTAGTATGATATCTATTTTGAAGGGTATGGTTACTATGTATGATAAAATTAATGTATATGATTTTCCTTCTGTAAATTAGATTATCCTCGTGTTTTTATTGACTTTGTTATGTTTGTGTTATTCATTTACAATATCACCATTAAATGGTGTGAGCAGATAAAGAAACAAGTGTTCATATAACTTAGGAAGGGGAGGATGCAACTCTTTAGTTATAGGTTATGAAAACTTTGTTTTGTTTCTATCTTTTGAAAAACTTGTACTTCTTTTGTGTTGTTTATAGTTTTATTTTGGTGTGTATATGTAACTACCTTATCCAATACCTATTTTCAGATACATGTAACAATGTATTTATATGTTTTGCCTCCTTGTTGATGATTACCAGAATTGAAATGTTTTGTTTATTAATACTCCACTATTAAATGACATGTTACACTTTCACTATATTTAAATAAACAAATCAAAATAATATTCTCTTAAAACATTTTTTAATAATTCATGTTGAAGCAATTTTTAAACAATTCACCAACTTTTACATTATTTCAATTCAAGATGAATTTTACGATTTAAATGGACGGAATATTAAACTATCTTGTCACTTTTCTTCCTATTACAAATATTTTTATAAGCAATACTTGTATTTTTTTATTTCTCTAATTAGTCATTTTTTCCGTTAACATGAGCAGCATAAAGTTTGCCCTAACTAATTTGTTCTTACTTGACAAAACCAGGTTTAGATTTTCAATACTCCTTCAATTCTTACTCTATTGCAGTTATGTTTCTTATTTGGCTATTCTTTTACTATTATTTTAGAAGAAAAAAAATCAAGAAAAATTAGTCATACTTCAAGGAGAGAGTACATACTATAGCAATTGAATTAAAGTGTTCCACAGTTAAAATGTGACTAATTATAACAATGAAATTGAAATTAATTGCTACCTCAAGTTGTACCAATAATTTAACTAACCTAATTAACAAATTAATCAACAAATTTAACTACAATATCATTTTTTTTATAAAATTAACTTTCACACTAGACAAGATAATTCATCCATATTCAAGGTTTATCACAAAAAAGAGAAACTTTTCCTAATTAGTAACACATCAATCTCAAAGTGTCAAACTCATATTTTGAAAAGTATATATTTTTTTTCTTTTGTAAATTGCAATGAGCTATGTGGACTATACAAAGTGAGAAAGAAGAGAGAAGAAAAATGATTACGTTTTTTGTCGGAAGAAAAAAAAGAAAAAGAAAAAAAGAATCTACAAACGGAAACGGACAAAACACAAGCCCGTACCACGGTCCGCAAAATCAACGGTTGTGCGGGTTCCTGCCGAAATCCGCGAGCTTCCGCGATCGGTTGGCACAAAACGACGCCGCAGAGGATATGTGGTGGGGCCCACCAGCACCCATTTCCTGGCCCAATCCTTTACTATTATTGGTAATATTATTGTTATGGGTCCAATGCTGGTTCTGGTTCGGACTCGCCCGAACCAGAGGACTCAGACAGAACGCCATGCTCGTCGACAGTCCCTTCGTTCCGCCGCTGAGCCGAGACCGCCGATGTGCCGTCGCCGGCGTCGGATTCTGTCTCTGAGGCGAACTCTCCGTCGAATTCCCGGAATCGGACCGCTCCTGCGCCGCCTCGTCGCTGAAATCGGCCGCCGTCGACGGCGACATACCTCGATCCGCGCGCCGGCATCTCCTTCTGTCGGTTTCGCCGCCTCTGTGGTGGCGCGCGGGGAGCATCATCGCGAACCACGACGACGCCGTGGACCGTTCCTCGCACGGTTCCCGACGCGCGGCGGCGGCCTCCGTCTTGTGCGATCTGCCGCGGAAGATGTTCGAGAGGATCCAGAACCTCCCGCCGCCGTGTCTCCTCTTCTCCGCCGCAGCTCCGCCGTCTCTCGCGGCGGGTTTAGCCTGCGGCGTGCCGTAGAACAGCCTCTCTCGGCGGCTGTCGCAGTCGGATTTCCTGCGCGCGACGTAGGGGGACACCGAGCGCGGGAAATTGATCGGCGCCGTTTTCTCCTCCGCCTTGGGCTTCCGTTCTCGTTGCGGAGATGCGTTTTCTCCTGATTGGGCTTGTGCATGGGCCTGAACCTGGGCCTGAACCTGGGCTGCGTAGATAGGCTGGAGACGCTCCCGGAGACACGAAGCGCAAACGCCGATGGTGCTGGTGAGGTCAGGTAAGTGCTTCTTACACCTCATTGTTGCGTTTTATTTAAAAATACGACACCGTTTCTCGTTTTATATATCTCGATGCTGGCAATTGTGTCGTTGCGAGTTAGGAGAGAAAAGAAAAAGCGAAGGATCTGACGAAGAATTTAAAGGAAAAAGCTTTGTCTTGTTCTTGCAAACACAAATAAACAAACAAATAGAAAAGGAGAGAAAGAGAGAGAGGGTTTGCTTAGTGTGGGTTTGAAGGTAAATAGAGAATGAAAAAAAATGCGAATAATAAGAGAAAATAAATAAATAAAAAAGAGAAAGAGAGGGTCAAAGAAAGTTACTTGGCATGATGGAAAAAGATGGAGGACCAGCTTTGTTAACAAGTTGGATAAGGAAAGGGTTTGGTTGATTACAACACCCCCCATTGGGGTCTGTCTTATTATTATCCATTAATTTTCCAATGGCTGCTTAATTCATTCATCAAAATAGTAAATCTCATAAACCCATACCATAACTGTTACAACTAATTCCTCTTTCTTTATCCAACAAAAGCTAATTTATTCATAAATGCTCATTAAAACTCTTTACTTACTCCATAAATATTTTTTTCTTTTTTCATATCATCCACCTTTTACAAATATTTTGTTGTGCAATTATCATACCAATATTTATTTTTATGAATGAAAATTGTTTTGTGTGTGGGATTAGTTTATTTTAACATGTGCTGGTGAACATGGATTAGAAAGTGGGAGGGGGAGAGAGAAATTTTTAATGGGTTTGATGAAAATATAAAATGCTGAGAAAGAAGCAATCGGAAGGGTGTTGACTTTTGATTAGATATTTAAGATTAGATAATTTTAATGATTAATTGATGTAATGTTTTGTCTTGCGGGGTTTCTTGGTTTTCGATAAGATAAAACAAATCATTGGTTTTTCATTTTTTTTTATTTCCCAGTAGTATTTGGGAGAACGTGTATTTACTAGTTTTTTTTTCTCTCTCACTAGATTAATAAATTATAAATTTAATTTATTTGATTACTTCAAAAAGTAATTAATTAATTAAACATTCTCTTATTTATTTAATAGTTGTTTAATTACCAAGTCTATTGTTCCCTTATCCATACGTGACCGGTGTTTTGCGGAGAACCGGAATTTGTTGACTTTTTGTTTAATAGTAATATTTAAGATAAAAGTTTTCGAATTCACAGTTCTTTTGAGTCCATAAAACAATGTTGTTGTTATTTCTTTTTTATAATTACATTCAGACAAAATATGTGTAAGATAAGGTGAATGTTTTTTATATTATTATCTAATTAAAAAATTACTGTATATAATAAATTTATTAATTTTAAACGGTTATTTCAAAATTATATTAACAATAAATTTTTATTATAATAGTGTATAAATAAAATTATAAAAAATTAAACAAATTTATAAATTATTAACATATTGGTATCTCATAAACTTTCCTTTTTCACTTTTTTACTAACTGTGGTCTGGTTGGACGTGAACTTGAATCTTCAGGATGACGTTAATTTGTTGGACCTAGTCCTCTTTAAATTGATTCACTTAAAATTTTGAATTTTTAACCAAATTAAATTATTCTTAAACATGTACTTAGTCTTATTTTTATCTTTTCTAAGATATTAGTGTTCTTACGTTGTTTTAAAACTATCTTGTGTCTTCACATTATTATTAGGAAATTTAATTTAATGAAAATTAATATTATTAGGAAATTAAATTAAAGACTGTTTGCTCTATACTACTATTGGAGTATCAAATGAATTAAATTTTTTAATTAACAGAAGTATAGTTCCAGTATCATTATAATGACACTTTATGATTCTCTTTTTTCGAAAATATCGCAATCCTCTCTTTGAAATTATTGTGCTTCAAACTTTACTTTGTAATAATGAGAATAAAGTGTCTACAAGATCTTTATTTTACCTTCTTTTCACTCAACATAAATGAGCTTTACAGCTTTAGACAATGAAACAAAACTGCAAAAAAATACATAAAGTTTAAACTATAATTTTAGTACTCACTATTAATTGCTAATGATAATTATTGATTACCGATAAAAAGCTTTTTTACACTAAATGGCTTAATTTGTCTCAATGAGAGAAACTATAACATATTCTAATTTAAATTAATGGAAAATAATATAATTTAGAAAAGTTACATAATTTTTTTTTACAAATTAACTTATGTGAAACCAATTTTAACTTATTAAAGAAATAATTTTATTTTATTCTATTTTTTATAGTTCTTTTTTCACAAAATTACTAAAATCCTATCCCTAGTTTCAAGTCCAAAAGGATTCGTTTAGTTTAAAAAGTTAATTTCCTTTATTTATAACTATATATAAGCGAAATGCTGTTTTGGTATAAAAACATTTATGTGTATCTTATTTATTATTATAATAAATATTATCATTACTATGAATATTTCTTTCATAATTTTATTTACAATTTTTCACATCGTTTAATAACACATTATATTCATTATTTATTGTATAATCACTGTTATCACTTCTGTTTATATTATAAAAGTATCCAGTGCTTTTTTTTTTAATCTCACTAGTATGTTACAAGAGGATTTGGTGAAAGGTGACACCAAAAGTAAGGAGCTGTATTTAGATTTTTAAATTGATGTACCTAATTGGTTGGTGAGTTATAACTCATTAAATTAAATATTGCAATTTACGAGCAACGGATATATGAAAATGAAAAAATAAAATAAACTATTTCATCTATGCTATGCTAAAGTTTACATTTTAGATTGTTTTTACCAGCACTTAGTTATATTCTTACTTTTTTTCAACCTTTGTTGGTTGGAATTGTTACTTTATTTGGTGTAAATAATTGTACTTGTAGGTTTAAGTGGAAATATTTTAACCTATTGAATTGGCATTTTTACTTTTCAGAAAGAGGGTAAGTATTTGCTACGCAGTTAATGCAAATAAAGCCATTTATTTATTATGTGTAAGAACTTTTGTTTTAATATTGCAGGACACTCTTTATTTTGTTTGTTAACCGACACAAGCTTCGCATTTACAATACAACTAAAATCAAAATGAAAAAAAAAAAAACACATTTCAAATTTATTATTTATTATTTCTAAGAAATTAAAGTATATACAATAAAACTCTTGTTTTCTTCACATATTCGATTCGATATTCTTAATATTTTCACTTTCTTCTTACTAGCACACACATGAATGTATATTTTAAATATGCATGATATTATATTAGTAGATGATGATAATATAATGTTTTTAAGTTAATATACAAAATAAAAAGATAAAAGAATAATAATTGATAAATAGAGAAAAAGGCGATCTTTTAGTTACAATTGTTTTTCTTTATGTTATGCAAGCATTTCTACTAGTTTTGTTTTTTTTTCTTGTTTTATTTTATCTTTACCTCAAATAAAAATTTTAAATTTTTTAATGTGAATAACTAAAAAAAAGTGTATTTGATTGTTTTATTTATTAAAAAAGTGACGTATAATATAAGTTATGTATTAAAAGTGTCATTATTATAAGCTTTAATTATAGTAATTTATATGCTTATAAAGGTTTATTTGTTATAAATATTTATCATATATACCACGTGTTTAAATGCTAAAAATATTAAAGAAAATATGTCATGCATTCATTATACAACAATAAGTGTATGTAGTAAGTTTTTTGAGTGTCATATCAGTTTTCTTAAATTGTCATATCATCTCTACTTTATAATTAGTTAATAGAAAACAAAATACTTTACATTTTAAGTGTATAACTTAAGTTTGGTTCGGATAAAAGGATGAAGAGCGAGAAAGTTAAACAAGAAAAGATTTTTGAATTAATAAAAAATGAAATAAAATATTCTTCTACTAATTTCTTTTATTTTAATATATGTTGATTATTAATTATTATATTAAAAACATAAATATTAATTAATACGTACTAATCTATTATGTCCAAAATATAATTACTTATATTACTTTTTACTAAACATTATGAGAAAATATATATAAAAGAAAAAGACGAGAAATATTGAAGCCTTTGTGATGGGAAATTTGTATTAATAATTAATGTACTGAAACTTTCTCTCTACTTAAGTAATGTTAAAACCAAAAACTATGTACATTATTTTACCTATAATAAATTATATTCCTTGCTTGGTTGGCAACCTCACAGATAATGTTATGCTATTGATTGTTGTTTTGTTATAAGTTCAAATAATTGTAGTTTGTTGAACATGTCAAATAATTCATATTTTTTTTTCAAATTGTTTTCGGACAGTGAAAAACTTTCTTTCTACTAGTTATGAAATTGACGTAAAACGAAAAACAACTTCCTTTTGTGATTTTATTTCAAGAGCTTTTTCATATATGTTTAATCAAATTATTTTTTTCACGAGTTAAAATTAACTCATGCACTCAATTTTATAAAATTGGTGGCATCTTAAAATATAAAATTTGGTTTTAATTTAATAGTTTTGCTTTGTCTTTTTCTCCTTTCAATATTTTGTTTTATTGAGAAAATGGTATAAAATAAAGTTACCCTTAAACGGTGGTGTTTATATGTTAAGTGACGCAAGCATGACACGAGCAATGCAACTTAATTAGGGAAGAAATTTTTTTTATAGATAACTAATTCATTACAAGTTTAATGTTAATATATTTTTATCCGAATTAATAAAGAAACATTGTTTATAATTTTAATAATAATTATTATCAAAAGCCAGTAAAGAGTAGTATCTATAATGATTTTTGATGAATAAAAATGTAAAATTATTTTTTATTATGGATAAGCACTTTGTTTGTATTTTATTATTTAGGTGTACAAAAGAACAGAAAAGGAAGACGACAATTTCTGATAATCCTGGGGCATACGCCACCAGCCAATGACAAAGTCCCAGGAATGAGTTTGAATATTTCTTCTTTTTATATATATATATATATATATATATATATATATATATATATATATATATATATATATATATAACGGCCAGTTATTAATGGAATTCCTTGTCGGTTCTCTGTAAAATACTCGTTTGGGCGGGGACTTCCAAATACATCGTAAGCTAGACCTGTACTGACAAATAACCAACCTGCAATGAATAGGGAGGGTATAGTAATGCTATGAATAATCCAGTATCAGATACTGGTAATAATATCAGCAAAAGAACGTTTTCCTGTGCTTTCAGACATCTTGAACTCCAGATATTCTTGTACAGTCAAAAGGGAGGGATCGAGTCCATAAAAGACGAGATCAGTAAGGCGAAATTTACTGAAATAGAATTCTTGTTAGATCGTCCATTTTGTTATATATATATATATATATATATATATATATATATATATATATATATATATATATATATATATATATATATATATATAACTATTTTCTCAAATAAATAAGCAACTTTTCTATGGAATCCACACAGTGGCAAAAATGTAATGTCAAAACCTTTGAATATTTCTGATGAAAGGAACTGTGTTTATCAGAAAAGGAAGTAGTGAAGATAGGATAATAATATTTTCTTTTTTGTTTTAATTAAGTTTTAAGTGTTTTATAAATTTATTTATTTTACTTCATTTTTTTATATATATTTTTTTAGTTTATTGGATGTTCAAAAATTCTATATATATTTCTAATTAAATGTATATATAATTAATGTTTTTATTTAATGATATGATTATTATTTTATTCCATTAGTTTTTTTATTTTTTGTCAATCTTCATATTTTAAAATATGATTAATAGAAAACAATATTATAGTTAAAAAAATTATTTTGACACATATTTTATATTCTTCTGATATATTATTTTTCACTTTTTTATTACATAAAACATATGAAATGAGTGTAAGTATATCAAATTACTATTATCCTTATAGTTAATGTAAAGTGACAGATGATTATTATTATTTTAATTAACCTTGATACTTTTCTACATTAATTATAACATTTCATTTTTTTAACATGCGGAGACAAACTAACAAGACCACAAAATAAGATAAAATACATACTACTACCCATAAAAAAACTGCAAATTTATTTGAAAACATATAAATTTGTTAGAGACTTCAAATGATGTAAGCCTAATATTAATTTAAAAACTTAGTAAATACTAATTACAGTTAGCCTAATATTAATTTAACACGAGATTATTCATGGCACTTTAACCTCCCATAATCATCTCTCTAATCTACTTTTACTATATGTTATTATTATTATTTTTCTTTAATTGTTATGATGAGGGAGTTTATGTGAGAAAGCATGTGAAAAGATAAGACAAATGAAAACTTTGTGTAACTTTCTTTCAAAGCCGTGTTTATTAACACCATGTACAAGAATGTTATCATAACAACAAAGTTTGATTTATAATTGATTTCTTTTTCTCTCCTTTTTAGTTAATTTAGGGTTTTTGTTTCACCTTTAATGTTTTATCAATTTTATTTGGAAGTATTAAAATGGGTTAGAATTTGTGAATCAATCTAACTCATCAAACATTTAAACCAGATTTAGTTGAAAAAATATATAAATTATACTTATTATAGGTTAGAATGAACCAGTTTATCTAGTTAGTAAATTAAGCAAGTTTAATCTGAAATGGTAGTGGTTTGACCTTTATAAAATTACTTAATTTATGATGTACCAAACTGTATGATTTGAAGATTCTTATCCCATAAGTCACATCCTCTTCAGACCCAATCACGAAACCTCTTATCAATCCCAAAGTCTTTTTAATTATTATTATTATTTTTATGGTATCTCTTTTTTTATATATAATAATAATAGTAATAATAAAGTTAAAAAAATATGTATACATATTTTTTAAACTTCTTCTTCTTTTTTATTATATATATATATATATATATATATATATATATATATATATATATATATATATATGTCATTCTCATATAATACGTAAGTACAAGTACTCGATCCATATACAAATGTTTGTTCCAGAATTTAATTTGTGTACAGAGTGACACTCACAAGAATATTTATATTCTTAAATTACTAATGACTTGAGTTATTAAAAAATATAGAAGTTTGTAATTTGAAAATTTATATTGTTGAACTGGAGTATTCTTTATTTATATTGTTTTAAACATTACTAATATATTAGTATTACACTTTAAGGTTTTTGTTTGTGAAATTGACCTCATGGTTAGTAGAATAACATCTTTTATAGATTAACTGTTTAATTTTATTTTTCAATTCTGTAACTTTTCATTTTCAAACTCGTATTTTCATAACTCTTTGTATTATTATTATTATCGTAACACCTCAACTAATAGTTACATTACTATTAATCAATAAAAAAATACAAAAATATTTATAAAATATTTACATTCTTCTTTTAAAATTTGGAAAAAAAAAATTCTTCTTCATAAAAATCATATTTTATTTACACCAGTTCAAAAAAAATTAAAATCAAAACATAAATATATGTCCTTTTTTTATCTTTTCAACTTATATATATATATATATATATATATATATATATATATATATATATATATATTATTCACATCTCATCCATATATTCCAAATGGATACAATTTTAATTTACTTGACAGAAAAATATCGTTATAACAATAAGCACACACAAAGTTATAATTTTCTCCTTTCCTTAAATATATTGAAAATTGAGATGCTAATTCTAATTCTGCAATTTGGATTCAATTGGATTAAGATTTTCATTACTAGTTTGTAAGAGACAACAAAAAGATAAATTCTCCGAGTAATAATTCAACAATTTATGGTTTGGTTATAGGGTTATAGTCATTAAGAGATTGTGGTTCTATATATATGACATAAATCTTACACATATAATGCATTTGACACTACTTTTACCCAAAAATCTAAAGGCAATGAGATCATGGACATTTATTCTTATATAATGTTTAACTTTGTCTATTATATCCAATGTGGAACTTTTTGACTCACTCTTGGACTATTTCCAACAAAAAATAATAAATTATAATTTAGAATTTTAGAGTTACCTTGCAAATAGATTTACTCCACACTCCATATGTACTAGTCAACTACTATAATTCAACCATGAAAGAAACTTCTATCGTAGTTAACATATTCTGTTCTTATAGGACAAAGTTGTACTCCATAAGCCTGCTAAATTGCTCTAGTGCTCGGTTACTGGCTTGGTGTCTTTCTACTCCGATGACGGCACATGGGTGCCTGCAAAAGACACTCTGATGCTCAAGTTAGCACTGGTGATGTCAGGGATTCAGAGAATATTTTAATGTGTAATCATTGCATAGAACAATGTGCTATTTATACCTTTTTTACCTGTGGATCCCACCTAGAATGGGCCTTTGGGCCCAAAATACCTCTTTTAACTATTTCTGGATCTAGTGGAAGTAGATAAAATTACAATAAGAACCCTTCAAAGTTGTTAATGGGCAACTCACGAACTAAAGTGGCTGAGTACTACATACTTGTGGAAGATTTCAAGTATAAGGCATCCCGTAGGCGAACATGTGAGGTTGGGAGGTTGGGTACTCTTGGGCTGCATAATCAATTGATCGTTTATGGCTGCTTACTACATACTGAGGGGTTCCTTAGTGTAGAGTAAGCAGTCTTGTGGTTGTTGATATCCGCTTACTGCATACCAATGGGTTCCTTAGTATAGAGTAAACGGATTCGCGGTTGTTGATGTCCGCTTACTGCATACTAAGGGGTTTCTCAATATAGAGTAAGTAGCTTCGTGGTTGATTATGTCCGCTTACTGCATACTAAGGGGTTCCTCAATATAGAGTAAGCGGCTTCGTGGTTGCTGATCTCCGCTTACTGTATACTAAAGGGTTCCTTAGTATAGAGTAAGCGGCCTTGTGGTTGCTGATGTCCGCTTACTGTATACTAAGAGGTTCCTCAGTATAGAATAAGCAGCCCCGTGATTGCTGATGTCCGCTTACTGCATACTAAGAGATTCCTGAATGTAGAGTAAGCAGTCTTGTGGTTGTTGATATCCGCTTACTGCATACCAATGGGTTCCTTAGTATAGAATAAGCGATTTTGTGGTTGTTGATGTCCAGTTACTGCATAGTAAGGGGTTTCTTAGTATAGAGTAAGCAACTTCATGGATGTTGATGTCCGCTTACTGCATATTAAGGGGTTTCTTAGTATAGAGTAAGTGGCTTCATGGGTTTGTGGTGTCTGCTTACTGCATACTGTATGTACTTGTTCCTGATTTGTAGTATGGTTGAGACACTTACTGTTTACTAAGGGGTTCCTTAGTATAGAATAGGTGGCCTTGAAGGTTGTTAGTGGTCATTTTTACTGTGTATTGTGTGTACTTGTATCTGGTTCATGGTAGTTGGGACATATTCAACCTTCACAAATATGAATAAACCCATCAATTTGGTTGATAGATTTTGTGCATATTGTTTTCTCTCTCCATAAAATGAACTCATCATAAGCATCTAAAACTGTTAATCACATTCCTTTTTACATTCCAATGGTTTTTCTACTTCGAATTGTTAAATTTTTTCGTGACCTCGATGGATGATGGTAATTGTTTCACTTGGATATTTTTGCTTACACATAAATCTAAAGTTAGTAATATTATAAAGCATTTCTTTTTTGCCAAATGGTTCAAACTCAATTCAATTCATGACAAAGGTAAAGTGTTTCAGGTATGATAATACAAAAGAACTTGTTCTTATCCTTTTTTTTTGTTTACCATAGCAAGAAATCTTCCATAAATTTATTTTTTTGTGTTGAAAGACCTGAAGAAAATTGAATGGTTGAAAGAAAAACAATTACAACAAATTGAAAAAAAAGGAAACATAATAACATATTATATGTAATATTTATAATATCTGTGATAGAGACGAAGCTAAAAGGAGAATTCCTAAACTAAAAAATGTAATCGAAATTGTAAAAAAATAAAGTATGATTTACTTATTTTTAAATTTTCATCTTTATTGGGTTGGTGAGTCAATAAAGCAATGCATTTGTTATACGAAGAACACAGTGCATCGCATAATTTTTACTCATAATTAAGTTTTAACAACTTTACAAATTACAACCAATTTTTAGTTTAAAAAAGGAACTTTAACTTCCCAAACATACTCTTAACTTTTAATCAAAAACTAAAATGAAAATAATAAGATTTTATTGCCTTAGGTTAGTGGTATACAAGTTGGTTGTTGGCTTTGGCTTAGTGCACACAATCATGGCCATTCAGGTTATCATAAAGTTTCAACTGAAATCCAAACTTTGCTTCCAAGTTGGAAATATTTTGGTATAAAGAAAGGAGAACAATAAGCATTAACAATGATGATAATGAAAAAAAATCAACAATGAAGTGAGAGCATAGAAGATATTCTAGAAAGGAACAAGAAAAGGATATTGCTTGAGTGTACCAAATATAGAAAAAAGTTTAATTCTTAATCTCTTTATGTTTCAGCAAAAAAGAAAAAATATTTTACGCGTCTAAATATGTTATAATCTGTTTTAGTTTTGATTTTTGTTTGTTATGTTTGGAGATTTCGCAGCTGATCATGTTTGTACGAACTTTTCCAAGAACTTGTTATAGGAGAGAGAAAATAAAAAAGGAAATACTTTTTTTTGTATGTATATATTAGAATTAATTAATGTATAAAATAAATATATATATATATATATTTCAAAAAAGCGACATGATAAAGGTTCTATATTTGTTTATAAACTAATTTTAACTAACAAGAAAATAAATTTCGATAATATTTTTTATTTTCACTCTTGAAATTTTTCGTAAAGAAACTCGTTAAAACAAAGTGTAACAACCAGTTTTTACCAGTCTAGAAGAAATAATTTTACGATGATAAATATTTTTATTCCAAGTTAAGTTTACCAATTTATTATCGTTTTAATATTTTCTAACTTTTTTTTTTTTACAATTTTTATACTTTTTTCGAAAGTTATTTCTTATCATTTTCTCAAATAGATCTTATTTACTTGGAGATGTTTCAATATATTTAGTAATTTTTAAATAAAAAAATAATTTAGAGCAAGTTTCTCTTTTTATAATAAATTTTTTCTACATCTTTCCTTGTTGGTTTCAACTGTGAGTGTGGTAGGATTTTACAGGTTGTTGAATCAGCTGAGAAGGATGCTATTTTGGTAGGGACAATAATATTTTGATTACTAAATTTTGACAATTTTCTTATAATATGACTTATTTTTTAAGTGATTTTTAAATATTAAGAATAAAAAAAATAAAAATGAAAAATCACTTAAAAAATAACACCTAAAATTGTAATAGAAAATTGTCAAAATTTAATAGTGAAAAAATCAATTTCCATCTTGGTAGTTATGAGTTTGATTTCAAACTAATGAAGGGATTGTTGTAATGTAAAGAGACTACTCTGGTAAGCGTTGGGGGAGGTTAGTGGTTTGTGAAAGTGAGAGATTACAACTAAATTCTAAGCATGCTTTTGGACTAACACAGTAAAAGTGTACTATTTGTGTAAATTAAACCTACATTGTGTTGTTTGGGAAAAAAAATGACAGTGTACTATTTGTGTGAAAAAATCTAGAAAATTACACAACGATTTTCTTTAAAGTAAAGACGGATATTACCCTATTGGAAAAGACTAAAAACATGATAAAATCATGTAAGATAAGTAGACACAATGAGAAGTATATACAGTATGAATGACTCTACAAAAGAGCGGTGACATAAAGAAAATGACGTGACAAGAGCACGAGTCGTGCTATGGCCACACTTAAAAGTGTAGAACATTGTTGACGTCCTCCTCTATCGTAATAGAATGAGGAAATTTCAGAAATCACATGTCTTCCACATATTGTAGAACCAAATTCGGAATTCACGTGTCTTCCTCAAAATTGTACGACCAAAACATGTGAATTATTGGACATCAAATGCAGTGTTGTAGCCTCTACAAACAAGTAACTATCAAACATCATGCTGTATGTGTTTTTTTCTGCATTATAGACGCTTTCAGTTACAGCTTTTGGTTGTGCTTAAATGTGAAACCATATTAAGATATTAACAACACTTCTTATTTGATCAATCCTTCTTTTGATTTTATAGTTTTTAATAATTAACAAGTTTCAAACAATGGTAGAAAAAAATGTGTTGTTTAGTATTTCTCTTTGAGTAAATGTGGAAATAAAATATAACTTTTATGTTAAATAGAAAATTAACACTACATTTTACTATAAATTTACATTTGAAATAGAGGTTTCTAAATGAAAATCACTTTCGAGCTAGTTAGCAAACAGTCACTCGTAAATTTAGTTATTAACCCAAGCAAGTTATGCAGAAGTATAACTCAGAAGAAGACTAAAAATTAAAAGTAGACTAAAAATCAAACCTGATTTTTCATTTTAACTCAGAAGAAGTATCATATACAAAAAATATATATATGTATAAGTTTGCTAGATTTTCAGAAAAAGTAATGCTATAATGTTTTAGTATTTAAATCAACTAATCCTGCATGGTTGATTCCACCCTAAGCAGGACTCTGCTAACCTGATTAAAGCGTAGATGCATCGCGAGGGAAATTGTAATTACCAGAAAACTGCAGGTTACTCATTCTTTCTTGTAAACTAATGTAGGGTACTCTGGATTCCACATGTTATTCTTCACAAATTCTGCAAGATCATCCTGCAATTCCCGTAAATAGAAAAAATCCATAACTTTGAAGTTTTGATATATAAATACTAGCATTTCATGTTGGATGAGAATAAACTACTCTTGCGATATAATAAGGGAACATTGATGCATTTGAAGAAAGTACAAAACAATTACCGGAAAACAATGAAAGCCAAAGAAATAAATGGTAAAAAGTAGAGTCAACAAAAATTCAGATTAGAACCTGTGGAATTTCAAGATCCTCGAAGACAAATCAATCTCACATACACTAGTAAAGGTCCCATTTGGTTTATCAGGAGGTAATTCACATTTTCCCATCTTTTGTTACTAGAAAGTGGGAAATCAGAATGCAGATAAACCAATCTCACATACACTAGATAAGATAGTTACTGATTTATTTTCGTAACAACTAAACCTAATCTGACCAACAGTTCTGTCTGGACCCTTGTAAAGCGTGTCCTCTTGAAAAGTTAATTCCAACCACATTATAATATAGATTACAATGTTATTGTCCTCGTATACTAAGAAAACATTAAATATTCCAAGCAAAGAAAACTTACCTCGCTAAGTTTCTTTAGCTCCCTAGCATCCATTCCATGATATCCTTCAGCTAGGTCCTCCTCCAACGCTTCTTTTATAACAGCTGCGGCTACCTTCTCTGTAATATCTCGAATTCTACAAAAAATATGTATTAGTTTTGAGAAAGATGCTGCTCCTTTAGAACCATCTCTTATAGCCTACAAACAGCAAAGAAAATGCTCATTTATACCTGGATGTTGAAGGGAAAATAATCCCTTTAAGGACCTCCTCTTCACTCATATATGTAGCCAGACTTCAGTTTCCAATGATATTAGGCAGGGCAAAAAAAGAGTCAAAACCAAGGAAAGACCTCAACACTTAAGGGTGAATAAGCTCATGCACGAATAAATAATTACCAATGGCATGGAAAATGTTAAGATGCCTAAATCATTATTTCTAACGTAAGACTCAAGCTTGAAAAAGTAATCGTTTAAATCTTAAATTTAATCTGGTCGGGCTTCAAATGGCAAAATATGCATATGCATCTTCTTTATCAATTGCTTCATCTTTGTCAGTCAAAGGGGACAAAACCTTATGGTGTGGTGCTTTTATATTTTGAAAAATAATAAACTCATTTATACAAAGAGGGGACACTGACATATGAGGAAGGAGAACAAAAGGTCATACTTAAATTGTAAAAAATAAAACAGAGAACAAAGGACATCTCAATGAAGCAAAGCTACCCAATGCCGCATGGTGACTGAAAAGGAGTGAAAACCCCTTAAACCCCTTAAAATCATGTGTTTTAAACTAAGTAAAAGCCAACTCTAGTACATTATTCAAAGTAGCTACTCGTCCAAAGAAATCTCTTTAAATATGCAAGAATTATTTTCAACCAAAAGCATTTTAAGGGTAGCATAAATTGTTCATTGTAACAAAAATTTATGTAGTTCTACCACAACTAGTAACGCTACTTATAAAAAATTGGCAACATTGTCCAACATAATGCCAAACAAAGAATTTCATAAAGGAACAGGAGAGCAACAATGTAAAAAGAAATGAGGAACTAATTCAAAGCTATCACCTCCACTCATAACATACATACGAAGAGAAATGACCTCAACATGTCATTGGTATTTGTTATAGATATGATACAATTATATTAGATATATGATTTGATTCTATTAAATAGGAGATATATGTGATTTGATATTAGATAGAGAGATATGATATGATTTGATAGGAAAACAATCTTAGATATTGATTTTGTTTCTCAGTATTGTATATTTCTTTTAGTATAAATAAGAATACTCATGTATACACTACACAGAATTCATTATATTCTTTCTCGATTTCTCTTTTCTCAAAATGGTACCATCCTGTGTGTTTTTTCACTAATCCTTTCAAGAATATTAATACACTGTCGTATATAAGTAGAAGTTAACCTTAGAGGGTGCGTTTAACTTCCAATGAGATTTATCCGAATGGAAGGTTTCTCTATTCCAAAGATGGTGTTAGAAATATGTAAACCATTCCCGTGCCTATACTCTGCAACCACATGGTCTAGAGGTAGACCCTTGATGACCCCATGTTCTTCTAAATATAAGTTAAATTACAATGCAACATTAGGTGGGCCATATATTATTCATACTTCAAGCCCAAAGAACTCTTACATGCAGGGTGTGTTGTTAAATAAAAACATTCATGTCAGTCATGTGTCTTCACTCAGCATCATAAACTTTAGTGAGTGATGATTCATGAAATGGTGTGAGAAATCGTGCAGGCAGTAGAAAATAATTGTGGAATTATTTTCCTGATTCCAAAACGAAACAATACATGGGTACTCAAAGGAAAACATAATCCTAATTAAAAGAAAAAAACTCCTGAAATAAGACTTTTAAATGAGAGTATAAAATGTACCAAATAAATTCCTAATCCCAATCCCTTAATTTTATGGATTTCTTACAACTAAAACTATATTTATTATTTATTGCACACTCTCATTCATCACATTTAGCTACATCACCACAGTTTGATGATCCCATTCTATTTGTTAGAATTGGGTTTAAAGTCTAACTCAACCCCACAAAATCGACTTGTAAGGTGAGGTTTGCACCTCACTTATATACTATGAATTGGCCTTATCTCCAATCGATGTGGGACTTCCAACACACCCCCTCACGCCGAGGTATATTCATCTCGTGCGTGGGACAATAAATTAGTGGGTGGTCTGTTAGCGGCCCGATATCGGGTGGAACATAATGTCCAAGAAATCTCGCTAGGATAGGCTCTAACCTGGCTTTGATACCATGTTAAAAGTGGGTTTAAGCCTAACTCAACCTCACAATGGCATAGCCTTCAAGTTAAGGGCGAGGTTCAAACGAAGAAAGGCTTATGGTAGATACCTAGGCACCCAGAGACGAGGAAGGGCGTAGTAAGCGACGAAATGCTTCGGGGAGTTGAAAATAAGTGTAGATCCGGAGATTCCCGATATAGGTCAACCTTTCGAACTGCTGCTGAATCCACGGGCAGGCAAGAGACAACCTGGTGAACTGAAACATCTTAGTAGCCAGAGGAAAAGAAAGCAAAAGCGATTCCCGTAGTAGCGGCAAGCGAAATGGGAGCAGCCGACCTTATCTCTAATCGATGTGGGACTTCCAACACACCCCCTATTCATCTCGTGCGTGGGACAATAAATTAGTGGGTGGTCCGTTAGCGGCCCGATATCGGGTGGAACATAATGTCCACGAAATCTCGCTAGGATAGGCTCTAACCTGGCTCTGATACCATGTTAGAAGTGGGTTTAAGCCTAACTCAACCTCACAAAACCAGCTTGTAAGGTGAGGTTTGCACCTCACTTATATACTATGAAATGGCCTTATCTCTAGTCGATGTGGGACTTCCAACACTATTTGTGGACAACAAAATTTATTTGATACTTTTCCCGCTTAAAGCCTATTTTGGATTTGATGTAATTAATAATAGAAGTACTTTCAGAAATTAATAAATCTAGTAAAACATACCGCTCAGCCGCAGCTTGTAGCATGCCATCAGAGATTATCCTAGCACCTGACAGAAGAGTTCCGAGACCAATGCTGGAACAAAAGAATATAATTAAAATAACATTAACTGTATATTGTAAAATATCATAGGAAACTGTGAAGTGTAAACTAACCCCGGAAAGAGGTACATGTTGTTTCCTTGGTTGCAGTGGCCAATATGACCATTTCCTGCATGATTACAAGAAATTGTCTTTTTGAGTTCCCCTTAACTGAGACCAAGAGAAAGGATAACAAGATTTATTTTCTACCACCAAATTACTTCACCAATGTGTAAAACATACTTTATGCACGTTGTAGAACAAATATCATACGAAACTGTAAAGTACAAGGCTTGATTTATACACAAAGAAACAAACTTATTCAAAATTAGTAGATTAATAAAAAGTTAGAAAAAGAAACGAAATCCTTGCCAGCTAGTTTGCTTAATAAATTTAGTGATTGTCAAACTGCATTCCCATCATGGTATTTCATCCCCCAACAAAAATGTGTCCAAGATTAATTGGTTGAAAACTGGTAAATTAGGATAGAAACCATCGAACAAAATCACAAACTTGGTGAATCAATCTTATTAAAGGCTGGTTGAGAAATTGATCTACTTGTCACACATAGTCAATGCACGCATAATTCAAAAGAGACTCATTTTAGAGTTGTTTATCCCATTCTACAGTACTTGAAAGGAACTCTTGAAAAATGAATTCTATTTATAAAGGAAAATGAGATGCTCTTAGAAGCCTCTTAGAAGCCTACACAATCGTTGACCATGCAGGTTCTGTAAACACAGAAGATCTAGCTCTAGATATTGAACTTTTTTTGGAGAAAATTTAGTCACTTGGAGGAGCAAGAAACAAAATGTTGTGAGAAGATCAAGTGCACAGGCATAGTTAGAGCCATGGCATTCGGGATTTGTGAAATACTATGGTTAAGTTAACTTTAGAAGACCTAAAGATTGATTGGAAGAAGCCTATGAGGCTGCATTGTGATAACGAATCAACAGTAAATATAGCACATAATCGAGTGCAATGCGCAGAACTAAGCATGTTGAAGTAGATAGACATTTCATAAAGGAGAAATTGGATAATGGGACATTATGTACACCATTTGTACCCTTTAGAAATCAACTCAGGGATGTATTGACTAAAGGGCTTATTAGAGTAATAGAATGTATTTTGTACAGCTGTATGTTTTCTCTATTCTGTTTAGTTGTCTCTATGACAGCTCTAAGGTTTTGTGGTTACCAACTAACAAAACCAATCTCTTATAAATACTCTCAGTGTACATGACTTGAATCAGTTCAGTATCAATAAAATAGTTCTGTTCACTTTTCATCTTCTCTTTCTGTTCTGATTATCTAAGAGGGCTAAGTGGTGCACATTTCAATCTATTGTTGGCAAGTTGGGAATGAATGACATCCATTGACCAACTTGAGGGAAAGTGTTAGAATCCCTTGATTTATGCTGCAGTTAATATTTTCTTGTTCAGTTTTCATTGCCTAATAAGGAGATTTAATTACATTCCATAATTAGAAGGACAATTAGGAGGATTAATAGGCTGACAGCATATCTTATATTTATTGTAAAGGATCATTGATCCTGAATTCTAGGGATAGATTGTATCCATCCTAAATCAGGATTTTCATTTATTAAGTCTATGTATTCTATTTAAGAGCAATTACTCCTACATAAATAATATCAGAAACAGCTTTTTTGACAGTTACAAAAAAGATTTCTTTCTAGCCTTTGGGTTAAATACTTTTCCCTTTTTACTCTTTACAGATTTTAATCCTAACAGTAGGGACTAAAAGGGATAAAAGTGATGTGCTAAGGGACTAAAAGGGATTAAACATGTTACGTGTGGGAACTAAAAGGAGACGTTTTTACGTATGGAGATTAAAAGATTTTTTTTTTTTTTTTTGTAACTATAGGAACCAAATGATTAATAAAACAAACTCAATGTACATTTACTTTAAAATGAAAAAACATTCACCCAAATTAAACATTAACGAAGAATTTGAATGTGTACCTAATTATAGGGAGTTTGGTTCACTATTCTTCAAAAAGAAAATAAAGGATATTGTTCCAATAACACTAGGAATCCTAGTCTGCCTATATGAAATGAGTTTAAAGACAGCAAGCAACAAGCGAACAGTTTTATTATCACTTTTCATGTTATGTAATAAACATTTAATATACAAATATTCTGCAGGGGATTCACAAACTTATACCAAGATCCACATTACTAAATGGACTTCCACTTGCAAAAATAATGTTGTCACCCAAAATGGAGAATGCTTCTTCAGCAGTGCATTCAGCTGTCAAAAAATGAGGGAAGTGGCATACAAACTATTAAAATCCATGTTTTTAACTTCCACCGCAAATATCAATTAAGAAAAAAAGAAACACATACCATTCTTTGTAGGATTTGACATAGCAAATATAGCTGGTCTCGTTGATGTTGAATCCTTGAGGGCTTCTAATACCTGAAGGACAGGATGTCTGTCAATGGTATGTTGAAGAAAGAAATATAACATAAACATTTATGTCTATGAAAGCAAGAAATAATAGGCCATTTGTTAAGAAGTAGAATTATTCTACTTCTTAACACCATTTTTCACTTGAATTTTTGTTCAGTTTATACAAAAAATACAAGTGGTTGTGCTACTACTATGAAAGGGATCAAGATTTTAAAAGATCAGTAAAAGGAACCAAATGTTGGACATCCCATATCGACTGGAGATAAGGTAAGATCCCACACTAGTTGGAATGTGATTCAACCTTAGTCTGTAAAGCTTTCTTTCATTAAAAGGTTGTATTGTGGTCTATTAGAGGTTGTTGGAGGAAATGCTTTAAGTTTTGTAGAGATATTTATTTTAAGGTGTCACATATTTTTTGAGAAGGAAATGTTTGTGCCGATAAGTTGGCAAGTTTAGGCCCGTCTTCTAGAAAAGTGTTTAAATGGTATACAGTTATGTCATCTTCTATAAGTTTGGACTTTTATCATAATAGGTTTCTTTTTCCTTTGGATAGGGCTTCTTAGCTATTGTATAGCTTTATAGCTGGCCTGTTTTTTGTTTATGGGTGTTGGCTGAGTCCTCCCATGAGTTCTTTGTATCTTTCTTTTTGTTTTTAATGATATTTTCATTTTCATGTGATGACAAATGATAAATGTCTTCGGGTGTCAGCCTAGCTGAGATGCCAAGGATCATAGTGATGCCTAGCATGAGGCTTTTATTTAAAAAAAAGATGGGTGCAAACCTCACCTTACAAGCTAGTTTTGTGGGGTTGAGTTAGGCTTAAAATCTATTTCTTAACATGGTATCAGAGCCATGAGTTAAAGCCTATCCTAACGAGATTTGTTGTTTGTTCAGCCTATTGTGTCACTTGTTATCAGGAGATTTGTTGTTTGTTGGGCCTACTGAGCTGCTATTAGACCACCTATTAATGTCTAGTCCTATGCTCGAGATGTATATACCTCGGTGTGAGGGTGGGGGGGGGGGGGGGGGGGAGGGCTATTGTGCTAGAGATCCCACATCGACTATAGATAAGACGAATTTATAATATATAAGTGAATGCAACCTCACCTTACAAGCCAATTTTGTATGGTTGAATTAGACTTAAAGTCTATTTCTTAGCTCCAAACAACATTGGGTAATAGATTGATGGAAGCAGCATAAAACATATCTGCAGAACTTCCCCTTTCAAATTTCCTTCATTTTTCTATACAAACTCGAGACGATAGAAAATGGATGTTGTAAATAATAGATTAGTAGGATAAAAATATTCCCAATATCTCCATCATAATTAGAAAAAAATATCTGCAGAATCCTCCTATTTAATTTAACATATTTTTATTCCCTTATTTTAAAGGATTTGATTATTAGAAATAAAGGTGATGAGAGTGTAAATGGTTTGATTTCACTATATTTAATAGTTTGATTGTTATCAACAAAATAAGCTTTTATTTTCTTCCATAGCTCAAGTTGGTATTAGAGGCTTCAATTTTGGGAATCTTGCTTCCACTACCTCATTAACGAAAGCCACTGTCATTGTTTGCCTTCATCGTTGAAGTTAGTGGTGGGCTAGAAAGGTGTACCCCACTCTAACAGAGACAACATTGACATATACATCGTCAACACAGTTGCCGCACACGGTCACATTCCACCACTAGGATTGACAAGTGTAGCTCATGCGCCTTGCTTGGAAAGCCCATTCACCACCACCATAGACAAGGTTGTCTAGACCTCCTGTGCACATTCTAACGGGTGGCAACATCTCTTTTAACTTTGGTTTGAGTAGAACTGAATTTGTTGGTTCTCTTTGTTACGAAAAAAAGCAACAAGAGTTGCATCACTGTTACAACTTTGTTGTGTTTTTTCAACACCTGATATGAAAGATTATAAAGAGGAACCTGATCATATGAGAACAATGATTGAATCAATGACTAAGTCCCCTACATCATATACCCTACCCATGAAAGGTCAAAGTACATTCAATATATTTGGCCCTTTGTCTCAAGGTGAATGGATTCTTGATTCAAGAGCAACTGATCACATGACTTTATTTGCTAATTTCTTCAATTTGTATGTCAAAATGACTAGAGAATAACTCATTACAGCTGCAAATGGTGGAAGAGTACCCATATGCAGATCTTGGAATATAACTTTAGGATCATGTATTCTATTAAAAGATGTTTTCAATGTTGCACAACTGACTAATATGTTTTTATCTCTATAGAAAAACTTACAAAGGATTTGAACTGTTCAGTAACTTCTTATTTACTATGTATTTCAACACCTTGCCACGATCTATGATTTTAATTGCTAAGGAGCAACATAGGTTGTATATGTTGGAATCCAAGAGCCCAAAGAAAACAAAGGTCGGAAACATGGGGTATTTCCCAAATATGCCTCCATCATAAAAGATTTGGACATCTCTTATTCGACCTTATAAAATCCTTGTTCACTAAATAGTTTGTTGAGTCTTTCAAATGTAATATTTGTCAATTGTCAATTCATCATCGTGCATCTTATCTCATCTACGATAGAAGAGTAATTTCCCATTTGATTTGATTCACTCTAATGTTTGTGGACCTTTTTTAGAATTTATTTATGAAGAAAAATGGTTTATTACTTTTATTGACAAATGTACTCGTGTCATGTAGACATATTATGAAAAGTAAAACTGATGCCTCTCAAATATTTGTTAATTTTTTTTTCTTGTCTAAAATATATTTGGAGAAAACTTCAAAGGAAATAAGTTTGATAGCAAATTATTGGGATAAAAGTATTGTCCATGTCTTCAGAATCTCCCTATTCATTTCAACATATTTTTACTCTCTTATTTTAAAGGATTTGATTATAATAAATAGGGATGATGAGAATGTAATTGGTATGATTGTCATCAATAAAGTAACTCTTTATATTCTTATATAGTTCAAGTATTGATAGATGCCATAATAATTCAACAATCTTAATGAAATAAGCATGCAATGAATAATGAAATCAAAGCTTCAGATTGTAACCTCCTTTGAAAACAATCCTCCAACAGCTGATAATCCTAGGAGGACATCGGGCTTCACTTGCTTGACCTGTTACCAGAGTTCAGTAAGAATGTAAGCAGTCCAATAGTTACTCATCTAAAAACTGGAAATTTTCAAAGAATTATATTGGACTATAAAATATTAAACTAGGAGACCCTAATAGATAAAATGAGAGATTAGAGAGCTTTGCTATATTAATTTTTCTATATATTACGCTTTGTGTTTATATCATACACAATCCCAGAATATTTTTTAAATTCATCTTGTCCTTTATTCAATAAAGAAAAACTTCACAGCTGTAAACTAAAGGGTGTTTGTTATGTGTGTGCAATTTTCTGTAAATATATGGAAGAGAAGGCATAGAAACTTATATTAGTTGAGCTTAGCATTATAGACAACAGAAAAGAGAGGTAACTCATGAGTTGTGACAATTCATTAAGTTTATATTCAAATGCTAAGAATACGTCCTAGAAAATCGGATAATAATAACTGAAGAAATAACTGTATTGTTTTCAAATTTTTATTTTTTCTGTATGATGGCTTTTATAATTCAAATTAGCCTCTAATGCAATATTATCACAAACCACTTCCTCGAGGCTTGCTCCTTCTCTCAGTCCTTGGCGCTCAATTTCTTTCAAATTTCTTGCAAAAGGAAGGGCATCTGGATCAATATTTTCACGTCCTTCAGAGATTAATCCCTATATTTGCAAAATCAAAAAGAAAATTGAATATCACATGATCAAAATATATCATTACGGCAGCGTAGAATCCACCTTCATGCAATGAGTTTGACAATCACCACAAATACACTTGTTGGAGCTTAACTATAAATACACTTGTTATTCTTGCTCTTTTAGAAGTTAATGAAATCTACACAATTCAGTTTGTCGCAAAATTCTGAGTTTCTCTCACATTGATAAACTACTAGTGATGCAGAGTCAAAAGAACAGTTCCCTACCTATCCAAGCAACTAACTAACTCATCCATTTACGCATGGTATGATGATTTATAAATTATGATGTTAATAAAGGGTTAAAAATTATGTTTAAAGTTATATGGCCCAATTTCTCAAACCATTTATCATAAATTGCATCCATAGTTGTAAAGATGAAGGCATATGAATATATAAGGGATACGAAGTCTTTGAAAATCTATGATAAAAGTATTGTGAATTATATGCACAAACAAATGTTTATTAAAAAAAATTAAACAATGTAGATTCATATAAAAAAACCATTGAAGTTAAACAGAATAAAATGTTTTTTCTGTTTGAGTTCAAATCTATTTTTCCATAGTATCATATCATTGAAGGAAATTTTATATATGGCTTTCACATTTTGTGTAGTTTCAAAATTTTTAAAAACATTTTATATCATTTCTGTCAATGCTTTTCACACACTGCTGCTATGAAACTCAGCCCAGAAATACATATCTATGCAATAAAATTCGACATGCATAAGTTATGCTTTCCATGAAAAATAAAATTTAATTACTACAAAAGCCTAAAATGCATCTAATAAGGACATCATGATAAACAGTACCTTTGCATCGACAACCCAAAACTGACTTTTTGCACTCTCAAAAGCTACTTCATTATTACCCAACATTCTTGCCATTGTTTTTCTGGCTGCATTAAGAACCCCAATTCCAGCACTGCAGTATTAATAAAATAACCAAATTACCAACAATAGCCTTGGATATGAATGTCCTACTTCAAAAGGATTTAGCTATGAGAGAAAATATCTTTATTGAATTAAATAATTTGAAACAGTACATTAGCATATATATATAGAGAGAAAAGATCTTTTGAAGCTGAAAATTTTGAATATCTTGAGTCATCTTTTGTCCCTTTAATACAAGAACCGTCTCATACTACTCTTGGTATTCTTGATACTTCTCCTAGTGCCTCTTTTATGGATAACCCTGAAGTTTCACCTACTAAGGGCATCTTTATTCTCGAGTCAGGGTCAACTCTAGAAATTAGTTATGTTTCTGAAGTTGCTCCTAACAAGGACATTTCTATTTTGAGTCAAGGACAACTCCAAAAATTAGTTGTCCAAAGAATTTCTTCTGTATACAATATTAGAGGAGACAAAAGCAACCTAACATGATCCAAGAACAACACCAATTATCTAGTCCAGGGGTATGTGTTCCTTCTTTTGGCACCCTTGATCCTTTGGAAAATCCCATGAATATTAATTGTAAACCTATACTTGATGACTTACCCATTGCTTTGAGAAAAGGAAGTCGGTCTTGTACCAAGTGTCCTATTTCTCATTTTGTAACTACTAAAAACCTATCTAACAGAAATCCTCTTTGCCATTGATGCAATTAGAGTCCCTACTACAATTCAAGAAGCATTGAAGGATAACAATTGAGTTCAAGCCATGAATGAAGAGATGAGTGCCCTAGAAAAAAAAAATCAAACATGGGAAATTATTAACCGGCTCATAGATAAGAAGGCAGTAGGATGCAAATGGGTTTAGATTGTAAAGTATAAATCTGATGGCACATTAGAAAGTTGAAAAGCAAGGCTAGTTGCTAAAGGATCTACTCAAACTTATGATGTTGATTATGAAGAAACATTTTCTCCCGTGGCAAAAATGAATAATGTTAGAATCATTCTTTCATTGGCAACTTATTTTGGCTGGGAATTACAATAATTTGATGTGAAAAATGCTTTCTTGCATGAACAATTAAAGGAAGAAGTCTACATGGAAACTCCTCTAAGTTTTAGACCTATTGAAAATAAAGTATGCACGTTGAAGAAAGCCATGTATAGACTCAAGCAGTCACCCCATGCTTGATTTGGTAGACTCACTCAAGTTATGATCCCCATGCAGTATCGACAAAGTCAAGATGACCATACTATGTACATCAAACATTCCCAAGAAGGAAAACTTACTCTAATATTGGTCTATGTTGATGATATGATTGTTGCAAGGGATGATGAGCAAGAGAAACAAGTCTTGAAAGAAAAGCCTGGTGCTCAGTTTGAAATGAAGGATCTAGTAAAATTAAAGTACTTCATTGTCATAGAAGTTGCTTACTTAAAGAAAGGCATCATTATCTCCCAAAGAAAGTATGTTTTTGATCTTCTTACAGAAATAGATAAGATTGTTTGTAAGATCAATGGAGTTCCTATAGAACAAAGCCATAGAACTAAGAGTGATGAAGGCAATTCTAATGTGAATGAAGGCCAATATCAAAGACTTCTTGGGAAGCTCATTTACTTAGCTCGCACCTAACTTGGCATAGCTTATGATGTGAGTATAGTTAGTCAATTCATGCATGACCAAAGGGAGAGACATTTACCAGTGTAAATAGAATCTTTCAATATTTGAAGAAAAGTCCAGGAAGGAGATTATTGTTCAAGAAGTATGGAAAATTAAAAATGGAATTGTATATGGATGCAAATTATGCAGGGTCTATCACAGATAGGCAATCCACCTCAAGATATCGCATGTCCTTGGGTGGAAATTTGATAATCTAGAGAAGTAAAAAACAAAATATTCTTGCATTGTCTAGTGCAGAGGCTGAATTTCAAGTTATGGCACATGGGGTGTGCGAATTCTTATGGTTGAAAATTGTTAGAAGTGAGTTTTTAAGCCTAACTCAACCCTACAAAACAGGCTTATAAGGTGAAGATTGCATCCACTTATATATTGTGAATTGACCTTATCTCTAGTCGATGTGGGACTTCCAACATACTCCCTCACGCCGAGGTATATTCATCTCGTGCGTGGGACAAGAAATTAGTGGGTGGTTCTTTAGCGGCCCGAGATAATGGATGGAACAGAATGTCCAAGAAAGTTCGCTAGGATAGGCTTTAACTTGACTTTAATACCATGTTAGAAGTGGATTTTAAGCCTAACTCAACCCCACAAAACCGGTTTGTAAGGTGAGAATTGCATCCAGTTATTCTAAATAATCTTAAAGTGGCACATAAAGAACCTGTGATTCTTTAATGTGATAATAAGTCTGCTATTAGCATTACTCACAGTCCAGTTCAATATGATAGGACCAAACACACAGATAGATTGACACTTTATTAAAGAAAAATTGGATAATGGTCTTATCACTACTCCATATGTTCCATCTAGGCATCAATTAGCAAATTTGTTCACAAAAATGTCTTTTCACTGAGCGATTTCATAATCTCACATGCAAACAAGGAATGATAGATATCCATTCACCAACTTGAGAGGGAGTATTGTTAGTAGGATATTAAATGTTGTACTAGAGGTTGTTAGAAGCTAGTAGAAGGTTCTAGATCTTTTTTGTAATTATTACTTTAGGACAAGTTTCTCTATATATAGATGCTAGTGTACTATTTCAAATGAATCAATTTGAATAAAAATCTTCTTTCTTTTATATTAATTCTTTCAAGTTCAACTTTATAAAATGGGCTTGTAAAGTGATGTCTGCATCCACTTATATACTATAATTTGACAATATAATCCATGTGGGATCTCCAACAAGTGTAAATGATTGATCAATACATGAGAGTTTGGTTTAGTGTAATTCAATCCCAACAATTTATCATCTTTAAAATGTGCACTTGCTTTTGTTGATTTAAATTTTGTTTCCTAGCTTAATTACCAAAATCAATTTGAAATCAAGAATTTGTGAATATATTTGCATAGATTTTCTATTACTCAAATAAATATAATTAAAAAAAACTTAGTATCACATGAGTCTCTCTAGACACCGTAAACCCTACCTATCACTATTTTATAAAATAGGGAAGCAATAAAATTAGACTTTGTTTCTTGATTCTTCCTTAACATATCAATATGAGAGAAATTCAGACAATTTGTTCTTTAATTCAGTTATGAAAAGGACATCTAGAAATCCAAAATGTTTCTATAAAATTGTATATGTTATGAATGTATTGTATGTCTAATACAGACCACACAATATGTATTTATAATATTGAATAGAATCAATTACAATAAAGGCACATAATAATATGGAATCAATCACCCTAATTTACGAGATTATGTAAGGGTTGATTTCCTAGAAATTTGTAACCGCTGATTATATTCTAACCGTTTTTGTAGCTTAATCCCTTTTTATTGATGGTACAGAAAAACATTAATGCAAATGCATGTTTTAGAGGTCTTAAACAGCTCCTTAATTTATATTTCTGTTATGTGGCACATGTTTGTAAACGTTAGACCACTTCAATAACTACTTTCCTTTTAGATTTTTGGTTTAGACAGGAGCAAAACAATTATTTTTACCCAAACCTTCTGTTCCTTACCTTGCAGTTATCTTGTTTGGAGTGGCCCTATTCTCCAGTCTAAATATTTCAATAGAAACAAGGGAGCATAATGTGTCAACGTGTCTTTTACAGTTATCTGTTGTAAATCGTGCTGAATGTCACTTCCTTACCTACATTTGTTTTATCATATTTGTGACTTCTCTCCACAGCTTAAATGTTTAGACAGTTTTTCTTTTAAGCACAGACTGAGAAGCCTTTCCCCATCCTGGATTCCCTTTTTTTTTTCTGTTCATGTTTAGTTTTTCATTATGAAGGATATCCTGTCCTCCAGAAAGAGCTCAGAAAATAAGAGATCCTCCTTCAGTACAAAACAAAAAATATCACTTAATAAATGCTACTCAGTTCTTCACCATATCTATTGGAGAAACTCCTATAAAGAGACAGGTACTTTAATACCAAGGAGAAGCCAAACACCTAATATTATCATAATAGAGCCGTCATCCAAATAAGTTTATTTCCTATGAAACCATACATCTGAAAAAACAATACAAATCACCTTACATCAAATCATCAATTTTAGAGGAAATAGACAGCTGTTAACTAAAAAAATAATCAAACAGAACTAGAGAGGAAAATATACGAAGTAAAACTATACTCCCAACAATTTTGTTTGCAAAATCTAATGGTTGCATCGCAAATACCATTCATGGGCTCTTTGAGGTCCATAAATCCCTGATTTACAACAGAGGAGTATGACATTATTTAATTCATCTAGTTGACCACAACTAGGGGAAAAAGTCAGGCGCATATGGTCTCTTCAAAGTTCTCAAAGCTACTCTATTAGTAACAAGCTTGGCGCATATGATTTGTATACTTAGAAATGTTTCCACCATTTTCAAGTGACAGGATATATCAATTATGAGATTTTTCTAAATATTCTAGCATACCTTTCACATTTCAATATATATCTGAATAATTTGGTGAGCAGAGATCTTTTAGATTAAATCATAAATGGTCGTCCTTTCACATGACAAACTAACCTTCCAGCACCAGCAACAACAATCTTCTGCTTTGGGAAGTCAATCATTGGTCTTCCTTGTGCCCTTACAGCACCTAAAAGTCCAGCAATTGCAACACCGGCTGTTCCCTGCATGGAGAAATTTGCACATTAAGAAAGTGAAACAATCATGATAGGGACGTCATATTATGAGGTGTCCTGGCCAGGCGACCACTGCACCAATGAGATCGCCGCCATTGGAGTCCAGATGCAGTTGCTGGTCTGAACTGGAACTCCGGCGGCAGCGGTGGTTGTTGTGGCAGGAGTGACAAAAAAAAATTGTCAAAAGAATCTTAGGCTCTAGATATCATATTGAATATAGTGAAAAACTAAATACACATAGGGTAGTGAATTTATAGTAAAGAAAATATGGATTAAAAGCCCAAAATACAAATAAGGATAGGAAATAATAGCAGATAAACAGAAGATAAAAGATGAAAGATAAGATATCTAAAGATATCTAACAACCCCCTTAATAGCTATCTTTTCAGGGAGAGTTGCCCATGTTACATATCAAATCATGAGTGCTTTAAAATATAGTAAAGTACCATCATCTACTCAAATTATGGTATAATTCATCGACAATCAAATAGATCACAAGAGATTTCATTTGCCAAAACAAGCTGCAGCGAGCCCATACCTAAAATATAGTGAACATCAAGATTTGTTACTAATTGTTTGGTCTGTAGACAATTCTATTGATATCTTCTAGGTGTAAAACAAAGGGGCCTATCCTTCAGACTCTTTCTCCTGAACTAGGGTAAAGTAAACAGATGGACCACCCTTTCCTGTCCAGAAAGTGGATCCCAAAAAGGTTCTAAGATTCAAATGATAAATGGCCTATTAACTTATTGAGGCTCTATGTTGTTTTCTCATCTGACTCTAAATCATTCTTAAATCTGAGTTTAAGTACTTCATAAAATAATTGCTACTTTGTTAATGTAAATATTGTCACCTTAGGACATTTTTGCTTACCTGGCACATCTTATAGTTTTACTGAAAACTTGGAGTTAAGAGTATACGATAAAATGAAAGCACTATTTATCTTATCATTTCATTTATTTTATTTTTCCATATATATGGATATAACATAACCACTAGTATGTATACATCTACAACAACAAAAGAATTATCTCACTTGGTGAGGTTGGTAACACGGACCACACAACACAAGGCCATTCAACAGTAACACGGACCACACAACACAAGGCCATTCAACTTGGTTAAAGATTGAATCTTCAAAGATAATTCATCATGAGATACTTGTTAACATCCTTCAACATCTACTCCCTCACTAGAGCTTCTATTTCAATAACCTTTGTATGTATCTAAACGACCTTAACTAATTTTTGTCATCTTTTCTTCAATCGTGATTACATCAATACCTATTATTTCTTGTGTGACTACACATACATCTTAGCATTCTCACCTTTTGTCTCTTCTTCCTTAAAAAGCCCAAATCCACTATCATAGAGTATAATAAGATAAATAGCAATACATTAAAACTTGCCTTTAAGGTTGTTAGGTAATTTGCAATCAAAAATAGCCCTTGATGCCTTCCTCTATTTTAGTCATCATGCTTATATTCTCTTGGACATCCTCCATAAGTTTTCCATCATTCTGTGATATCCATCCCCAATATATAAACTTCAGAAACTTATGGCTTGACATATTACAATCACAGATAACCCATCCCTTGTATTTTAGCCATTATGCTTGCGTCCTATGTGTGACATCCTGATTAATTTATCCATTATTTTGTAGTTATATTCCCAAATGTTTAAACTTAGAAACCTATGAAATGACATTTACTCCCATTTTTACTTCCAAGTCATATTCCTCGTCTCTTGCCAAAATTGCATATATTGTCTTATTCCTATTTATGTGAAACCCTTTGTTTCCAAAGTCTGTCTCCAAAGCTCAAGTTCAAAGTTCACTGGTTGTCCTTTATTCCTCAATAAAAAATTTATCATCCCAAAAAAGCTTGCAGCTAGGGATAATCTTTTGTATGTCCCCTGTATGCGCATACGACTAGATTAAACACATATAAACGTATGTTAAGCCTTAGCGTACTGATAGACATACATCTAATTTAGAGAATATCATTAAAAATCAGCTGCCTCTTTATTTTGTTTTATTTATTCTTTTGTTTTGAAAATATTATCAATGGTTTTAAGAAATTTTAATGCATTAATGACTAATGAAATACTTTTATAATCACATTTATTAAAAATGAACAGTGATTCAGAAACATCATACACAAAATTCCCAGATACAATTAAGAATTAAGAATTAACAATATTTTCTAAGATCACTATATAAAAGAAATTCTACCTGCACATCATCATTGAACATTCTGTAAGTATTTCTGTACCTCTGTAATAACTTAAATGCCCACTTGCTTTGGAAATCTTCAAACTGTGCTGGCACAAAAAGTTAATAGCCTTGTAAAAAAATGAGCTCTGTGAATAAAATGCAAAAATAAAACATGCTGCTATTTTTATTGTGAATACCTGCACAATTACATTTGGCCAGCGGGTAAAGACAGCCTCCATAAATTCATCAACAACAGCCAGATAATCATCACCATCAAGACGATGTTGCTGCAATCCCAAATCTTATAAAAGAAAAAACCAATCATGTTCCGTAGAGTCAACTCAACTCGGTTTATTTAGAAAGTTTAAGATAAGAGATGATATTATACATATTGTCAGCAATCATATTTTATTATTCTATATTTAGCATATTATAATTAAAGCGTATAATGCAGATATCCCTAAGGGATCTGATTACATTTAGTGTTGTTATTACATTTTCAAAATTAGTTATCCAATCTTGTGTGTGTATATACATATATATATATATATATATATATATATATATATTTGATGTACTCTTAGCAATAAAATAATTATATCTACCCTAATATTTGAGATGGCGTTGCGCTGAGATCCTAAGAGCCACCTCTGACTGCACATCCTTGTAAGAAGTGGATTTTAAGCCTAACTCAACCCACAAAATCGGCATGTAAGAATTAGGTTTGAGTCCACTTATATATTGTAAATTGATCTTATCTCTAGTTGATGTGAGACTCTCAATACACCCCCCTCACGCCAAGGCTTATATATCTCGAATGTGGGACTAGATATTAATGGGTGGTCCGATAGTACCTAGATAGTGGGTGAAACAATAGACCCAACAAACAATAAATTTTCCTAGGATAGCCTCTATCTCATGGCTCTAATATCATGTTAAGGAGTGGACTTTAAGCCTAACTAAACTACCAAATCGTCTTGTAAGATAAGATTTGCACCAATTTATATATTGTACTTAAGACTGAGACTTTAAAATATATGAGTAGTGGACAACAGGACCACTCTCCCTCTCTTCTATTTATAATGAAGCAAGTACATGGAATATGAAAAGACTGCTCCAAGATACTAGGCATGATTAGATACAGCAGTAGATACGGCAGTAGATAGTTTCCCACACTCAACACCCTATACATAGGGTTAATGATACAATAGGTAATAATTCTAACAATTGTAAATTAACCTTATCTCTAGTTGATGTGGGACTTCCAAAAATCCTAACATCCTAAATGACAACCTTCAATTCTACCAATCATCCATAATCCTAGACGACAATCTTCATTTTTGTCAATCATCTCTTTGAAGGTAGCATTAATTGTTGTCATGATTTATCTTGTCATTCATTGCCTTTGTCTTGCTGCAACCACAATGGATTCAGTTGAAACAACTAAAATAGGGAAAAATAAATCCCAGACACATGGCTACTGAAACTAAGGGGGAAACCAGGACAATTGGTTCAACCCAATGAAGAAAAAGTCAAGAAAATGAGATCCTTCCTCAAGAAATTTGATAAACCAACAAGTACTTGTTCACTGGCATATTCATATTCAGGTACGTTTGAAAATTTTCCTTTAGTTGTTGGACTTAATGTTTCATATAGATTCTATAACAAATACTAGATACTTAATTTTGGCACCACTAATCACATTACACAACTACATAAAAATTTCTCCTCCTACACCCCTTGCCCTAGTAGTAAGAAAATATTCATTGTGTATGGCACTTCCATCACTGCAACCGGACAAGTTAACATAAATCCATCCACAACACCGAAAAATGTTCTTCATAGTCCCAAATTGTCCATTAGTTTAATTTCTGTTAAGAAACTCATGAAAGACCTATGATATAATGTTTTTCAAGATAATGATTATATGCTGCAAGACAAACATTTGGGGAGGATGATTGAACATGGTAGAGAATGAAATGGCCTCTATCATTTTGACAACTCAAATCTTTCCCCAAAACTACACAATAACAACAACAATTTTTCCACTTCCTCTGATTTAATAACGACCAACAGGGAGAAGATGCTTTTACAACATTTTCGTCTTGGTCATCCTTCTTTTGGGGTCATAAAATTGTTATTTCCTTCCCTTTATAATAAATTAGATATGGAGTCTTCATTATAATGTGTTTAAATCTTTTTCGTTCAGTAATAAAATGAACGGTTGTCCCTTCTATCTAATTTATATTGATGTGTTGGGTTCCTCAAATATCCCGAATTTATCTAGTGTTAAATGTTAATTACCTACATAAATGATTGCACTAGGGTTATATGGGTCATCTTTCTATAACAAAAATCCTAAGTCAGCTTTGTTGTTGAACATTTTTTCTCAATCGTAAGACATTATTTGGGTTGGATGTCATCATTAAAAGGATTTGATCTGATACTACAAAAGATTATTTTAATCATGAACTTAATTCCTTTTGTAGTAAGGAGAGTATCATTTACGAATCATTTTGTGTGAGAACACCACAACAAACGGGATTGTCGATAGGAAAAAGGGCATTTCTCACAATTAGAAGAAAATAATTTCTCTCTTATTCAGTCTCATTATATACAACTAATACATGTACATTGATTGGATAATTTCAAAAACAAGCACAACCTACTCTAGGAAACAAATCCTTGAGATTGTGGATGATATGCCAGTAATAAAACCAAGATACAACTAATATACAAAATTAAAACCAATAGAATAAAATCTGAAACTTCCTAAAAATTTCTTGATGAAATAAAATCTAAAACTTCCTAAAATATCTCAACACTCCTCCTCAAGCTGGTGAATAAGTGTTCTCCATTTCCAACTTGGATATAATTCTCTCAAAGTTAATGTTGTTTAGCTCCTTGGTGAGTATATATGCAAGTTGTCCTTGAGTAGATACATATAGGGTGAAAATCAAGCTAGTGTCATGCTTTACTTTGATAAAATGTCTATCCACTTTAATGTGTTCAGTTCTATCATGTTGTACAATGTTACACTCTAACTTTCTCTCAAGTAGTTGGATAAACTTGACTAATTTCTAGGTATAGAAATTCCCTTTGAAGTTGAGAACGAATGTAAAAAGATTTGGTTTCACAAAAAAAGTTACTTCCTAGAGGTAAAAAAATTTCATCTTGAAAGGTAATTATGATATCTAGAGACATACACAATAAACAATGAAAATACATTTAACAACTCTAGGATCTAACTTCCCATGAGACCGGTTACAAACATGCACACACACAACATATCAAAAAACCTGATTTTGAAGGCTAGACAGAAAGGGAACAAATAGAAAAAAGAAAGATATAGATTCAATACAACTAAGTCCTCCTATAACCCAAAAGGGCAATTGGTTTATAAGATAGGCAACAACAAGAACAATCTCTTCTCAATAAGATTCAAGGACCGTCATTTGAAAAAGAAAGGCTTAAGTAACTTCAAGAAGATACATGTTCTTTTCGTTAGATTAAATAGTCTTAAATATGATTTATTGTACTATGTGTTGGACCTAGTATCCAGGAGCATGCTTTAGAACTAGTTCCTAGGAGCATCTTCTAGAGTTCTCTTTCTTCTTCTCATCCATTGTATCTGATCTCAAACTACTATAAATATGAAAATCTAAGAGGAAAGAACTCATTCCCTCAAATTCATTCTAAATCTTCTTCACTTTGATCTCAAGTCTTTTCTTTCAAAAATGTCATTTTGTTGTGGTGTATCCACACAAGTAAGTTTATGAACAATACCATATTCAAAAAGGCATTTAGACATGCAATGATATATATTCCCTCCCATTATCAGAACACAAGTATTGAATTAACTTTCCAAATTATGTGTCTATCATGCAGAAGAATTTGACAAAGAAAGTATAAACTTCAAAATTTTACTCCATAATAAAAAATTTCATCAATAAAAGTGACAAATTATTTAGCACCAAATATTCTATAATTTGATGCCAACACCCAACATCAAAATGAACCAAATCAAAAGGATTAACACCTTTTGTAATACTAGGAGGATATGTAGCATAATGGTGTTTTGCAAATTGAGTACACCACACTTGAATAACTGAAAAGTCTCTTTAGAAAATAAAGAATAAAATATTAGGTTTAGAATTAGAACATGAAAGGAAAGATGTCTTAGATGACTACGAAGAAGTCAAATTTGAGAGGATTCAAAAGTAGAATAAGAATAGAAAAAGTAGATAATTGTTGTCTATTGATACTATCCTTAATTATCAAGTTTTTAGGCAATACAACCATCCTTGCTCCTTAACAATTTCAATCAGCCTTCATGTGACGAGTTCCAGAAAAACACAATGATAGGGAAAACAGAGTTGTAGAACAATTTAGATTAGGAGTAAGTTTTTGAACTGAAACAAGGTTATTAGAAAGTTTTGGAGCATGAAGGACATCTTTAATGCTAAGACATGGCCAAAGTGAAACATTGCCACATTAAGTTATTAGTACACAAGTCTATTGGCAATAGTAATGTGGTTATACGGTTAGTTGCACTAGAGTTAAGAACCCAAAAGTCCACACATAGTTTTAGAAACATTAAAAGAGGAATTGAAATTCTCACCAATCATTGTTAGAGACCAAGTACCAAAAGATGGCTTATTGATGGAATCAAAAAGAACTTTTTGGCATTCAACATCAATATGTAGAGCAGGCATGCATTCTTCAATTGAAGAAGATGAAGGAACCCTGCCGAAATTTTCAAAATCAAAAATTACCTGATCAACCTTCCTTGAGAACTGGCCTTTTAGTTCTGCCAAACAAATGAGAGTCTTCTTTCCATGTAACTTCAAGCAAGTTTCCATGTTGTGACAAGATTTCTTACAATGAGAGCACCAACAATTCTCCTTGCCTTTTTAGTTGAGTTAGATGTTTCCAGGGACCGGGTCTGAAGTTTGAAAGCCTTTCCCAAAACCAAGGCAGCTCCTTCAATGAAGGGTTTATTCATTATAACCATTTGCTAAGTCTCTTCACCTTGCACAATGTAGAAGAGAAAGAGAGGGAATTTTTCCTTCCAAGAATGTGTCCTAACAGAGTCATGTTCATGGTTTAATCCAGCTAAGAACTTAAATATTCAGGATCATTCAATAAAATTGAGCAAGAGTAGCAACAACCCTCTTATTTCCAAGCCTCAAATTCTGATATTGGTCCAACTAAATCCGTAGACCTTTCAATATTCCACAATATTCTGCATAGAGAGCACCTTATTTGGCACCTAAGATCTTATTTTCTAACTCCAAATAAGTAGAGGTGTCCTATCCCATGCAATAATTATTTCCAAGGTCTTCCCTTATTTCTCTGGCACTGGAGTATAATTTTGACTAATCTTTGTACTGAAGGATTCCAATAGCCGTGAGATAATTTGAGTCATAATTGTCCAAATTTTGAAAGTCATGGTTTTCTTGGGAAATGGTTTCCCCTTTATAGAATTGCATATGTTTTGAACGTATTGTGTGTATAATGCAGAGCACACAATATGTATTTATACTATTGAATAGAATCAATTACAATAAATGTACATAATAATATGGAATCAATCACTCTAATTTACGATATTATGTAACCGTTGATCTCCTAGAAATTTGTAACCACCGATTATATTATAACACCCTTCAATATAGTTAAGCCTACTTGTATCCTTCAATGTGCGTCTAATAAATTGAGGCCATTGGAGATGAGTTTGACCATTTAGATAGTTATCATCGGCCAAGTGTAGAAAACCAGCACTGTTTTGTGGGATTGCCATGCCAAAAAGAAGAAATTTATTTGCTAATAAAATACATATCCGAAGTAAGAGGAGAAAACAGAAATGTGAATGGTATCGTAAACAGTGCTCTTCCAAAGCAGACACACAAACTGAGGCAAAAAAACCAAACAGGGGTAGATTTAAAACCGCATCATCAGGGTAAACTTGATGGTTCAAGATCTACCCCTTTCTAATATAGAATTGCTAATAAAGAGCCGGTTCTTTTCTATCACATATATACTCCTAAGTCTAACAATTAATCAACTCCAATCTATTAATGAGTCCTTTCTTAACTAAGTTGGATCCCAATTATCATCAGATGGACAATATTTTAATGCAATGATGTGACTTCTACATAAGTCCTATACAACACTATCATTGAATGAATGTAGAACTATCACTTACATAAGGGATCTTCAAGTAACTTCTCATTGTTAGTACCAACATCAATCATCACAGGAAGTACCTATTGTAAGAAGAAAAAAAAGGTTTCTCATAAGTGATTGATCCCAAGGAAATGGTGTACTATCACTACCGTCGAAAAATGGTGCAATACATAGTATTGTTCCCAAGGAAATAGAAACATAGTTATTAGAAGACAAGCCAGCTAAGCAAGAAAATAACGGTTTCAAGACAGAATAAAAGGCAAAAAAAATGCTACCAGAAGCCACGACAAAATTATTGTTCAATTAAGCACAAAATAATAATACTCCAATGGAAGAACCATTTACTAGAAATTTTTTATGTTAAGGCATAGCCAATAGAAAAGAATTTGAGGATGAAAATGTTAGCAGCCCAGTACGGCTATTTAAGTACAATTGATCACAGCATTTACCAAACAACTCTGAGATATCATCGTTATCAAAAACATAACAAAGGAAATAATAAAACATTGAACAACAATGTACCCTTTGAGGATTTATCCCAGCAGCAGCAACATATAGATCAAGCTTCCCAATGGCAATTCCAATTCCTTGAACTCCAAGATCTCCAAGTCCCAGGATTCTGCTCCCATCAGTTACTACAATCATATCAACCTGAAAAAAATATCAAACGACACTTAAACAAATTAGTCTGTGACTTAGGTCATAAATCGGAAACAACTCCAATAAAAGGTGAAAATGTCACATTTTCAAGTATATTCAAGTGTTGGCAACGATATTAGTCATTCAATATTATTAAAAAATAAATTGCTACATGTATCTATTATATGACAAAATCTTGCAATCAGCACATGAAAAAGAAATAGGAACAGTTATACTTAAATATATTATTTAACAATATTTGTGTCTAGCTAAAAAACATTAGTACAAATTCTCACAATAATTCTCTCTTTCACATTATAATAAAGCAATACTTCGACAACAATGGAAACTCTAGAAACTGATCCATTGGATAATAATCAGAAACTGACCATTTGAAAGGGTTATTATTCAGGCAGTTGTGTGAAACTGCAAGGATGTTACACCTTTGTGACAGTGCTGCTATGCATTCAGTTTGTTCAATATTGAAATAATGTTTAATAGGAGCAACCACGAGTAGTTATGCCATGTGGTGTCTGAATCAAAGAATACTTTATTCAATTGATTGAGTTAAAACACTAAATTAGCCTCTATATATAGAGAATTCTGATGCTAAAGTATTAATTAAAGAGAGATCTCCAGAATCTTTTAACAACTTGTAACAATACTCTTGATCTCTAGAATCTTCTCATTCAATTTAATATTTTTTCAAACGTCTCCATCATATTTTTCATTTATCTCTAATGTGTCTTCTAATACTATTCCAAAAAATCCTTTTGAAGTGGAAATCTGTGGCGGAGAGACTTTTCTCCTATTTGTTGCTCCTTTCATCTTACTCGACAACATCTCATTTTCTTCTCATTTCAATTCTTAGTTTCTAAGATTTACATGGATGTACAAGATAAAAGTAAAAATGAAACTACATCCTAGACCTGACCAAACTACATGGTAAGTAGAATAAGATCTGAGCTGGCCTAATTCCAACTCAATTTTCAAAGAACAAACAATTTGAGCATTTAAAAAAGTAAATGCATTTAAATTATATTAATACATGTCTATTAAATTTAAATCTACAGATGAAATAAAAGTCAGTGGAAACAATGATTCCAGGCAAATTGTTGAAAGACAATTATGCTCATCTGTAAAAACAAGATGAACATTTAAAACCATTAATACAAATTGGTGAAGTATTGACATTTAAGATACACATAAAAAAGTACTACCTAAAATTTTATACAGAAATAACAGATAACAACCTGCTCAGCTGGCCAGTTATACACCATAGACATCATTTCACCACGATCCTCGGCACTGAAGTACATTCCTCTCGGTCTTCTAAATAGTCCACTATAGTTCTGACATACAAGGCCCACTGTTGGAGTGTACACTATAGGTGCATATTCCTCTATTTTGGCAATCAAAACCTAACAATACAAGAAATGTCATTGAAGAAAATATACAATACAAATTTGTGGTTACAAAAAAGAAGTATGATGCGGTATAAAACTCTTACTCATCATAAGTTATGTGAATTCCAACAAAAATACTAGTTTTGACACGAATGTAGTCCTAATACCTGAAATTTCAATTTTCTTTATATATATAATTCATTAATTGATATCAATACAATAATATCCTGCTCCAGAACATAACCTAGGTCTGACTAGCCAGTCCCAACCTACAATCCAGCTACTACCCATTTTGGAATTGGCATCCTAGCTTGGAACTGACTGACAAATGGCTACACATCATATTAGTGATATTGATGTAAAAACATTCAGTGATTCAACTGGATGTTAGTTTTCTGTTTTCTGTAACCTGTTCAGAAGGTTTTAGAGTCTATATATACTAGGCTTGTATTCTTTGTTATCATGAAGTGAAATAATATACAAGTTCAATTTTCATTTGTCTTATCCTTGTCTTATTTTCCTTTCTTTTTCTGATAAGGTACCAAAGTCTCAAACTCTCTAACCCCTCAAGTTCACTTATGGCATGGGCATGGGCATCATGTCCCATCAACATTGGACATAGTGAGAACTACTCACCAACAATTCTCAATGTGGCTCTCCTACCAACATACAAATGGCTGACAAAGGAGAACCACCAACCTCCTATATACACTAGTGCACTGCTTCACCATGTAAATTTTTCCCATTCGCTTACACACTTTGTTTGTGGTACATAACTTCGGCATCTGAATATCTACAAGTAGTCACCGCTACTGCACCGCATCACAATGCTAAGATCACAAACAATCAGACCAGACCTTCTTTATCTGACGTAGCACCAGTTCACATGAGCACCATAAAAGAACATATTCTAAATGCAAACATTGGATTTGAGAACTTTGTTCATAGGTAGAAGCAAGCAAAACACATTTCAGGCCTTGCAATCTTTTAATATAATGGGAATCATCTTTTCACATACATGATAGATGTTTAATCTCACATTGACTAGAGATAAGGCAAATTTATAATATATAAGTGCGTGTAAACCTTACCTTTCAAGTCAATTTTGTAGGATTAAATTAGACTTAAAATTCATTCCTTAATATATTATCAGAGCTTGTTTAAAAATCTATCCTACCGAAATTAATTATTTGTTGAGCCTATAGCGCCACTCGCTATACGACCACCTATACCTATTTAATCTCACGCCAAAAATGTATATGCCTCGACATGAAGGGAGGGTGTTGGACATCCCACATCGACTAAATATAAAGTTAATTTCCAGCATATAAGTTGATGCAAACTTCATCTTACTATCCGGTTTTGTAGATTAAGTTAGGTTGATAACTCCCTTTTTAATAGTAGTGTCAATTTATCTAAGCCACATTAAAATTAGTTATTTTACCAAATTTATACTTGCTCTCCAGAAAGATTTCACTTACATTGTAATGTCAGAATTGCTTATTTTCCTTATCTCTATGATAAAATAATAAACTATGAATATCTATCCAATCCATCTGTACTACTCAAGAAAGAAACCCCTTTCCTTTCCAATTGTGAATACACACAAGTTTATTTTATATCACCCTTATATCTTGATAATAACATTTCATTCAAATAAAAGAAAAGCATAGAATCAAAGAATAAAAATATTACACAAAAGCATACTATAAACAAAAGAGAAATTAAAAATGCAAGAACCGAATGAACTTAGGAGTCCCTCAAATTACTGCTCAAAAAAGAAATACCGGTCCCCCACCCTCGGCAAGACCTTTCACTTGAGCAACACATGAAGCCCGGACACGTCTCATCAATGGGCGTGTCCCGTGTCCGACACGTATCGGCACCGACACTCGTATGACACTCGTACGACACGTATTAATAAAGTGTCCAATTTGAAAGACATGTTTTTGTCTTTAATATGATTTTGACATGACTCCAACACAATATTAATAACCACAAATTCAATGATTTTCTAAAAAATTCATAAACTTGTAAATTTATCACTTAAGGTTCTATTATAATTATAAAAATAAGGAAAAAGTATTATATTATCACTACTTTTCACTTTTTTTATATTAGATAAATAAATTAGATTCATTTATATGTTAGTTGACAATGTGTTAGTTGAAAGTTTGAAAATAATATGTATATACATGTCGTGTCCCGTGTCCCATGTTTTTTCAATTTAGCCGTATTTTCGTGTCTGTGTCTGTGTCATATCTGTGTCTGTATCCGTATCCACGCTCAAATAACTTCTAATGGAAAATGGTTCTAGTTTATCCTATCTTTTCATTAAAAGTAGTTATCATTGCTAATGATGCACAAACTTCTATAAATTTTAAGGAATTGTAATTACAACTCTTAAGTAGACTTTAAACTTAACTCAACACTACAAAATCGGCCTGTGAAGTAAGGTTTGCTCCCACTTATATCTTGTAAATTGTCATTATTTCTAGTCAATGTGGAATCTCCAACACATACCCCTCATAACAACACATCTACATCTCGAGCATATAACTATATATTTGTGGGCGGTCTATTAGCAGCCTGATAGAGAGTGGTATGATAGACCCAACAAACAACAAATCTCACTAGGATGGACTCTAAATGGCTTTGATATCATCTTAAGAAGTGGACTTCAAACCTAACTCAACCCTACAAAATCGGTTTGTAAGATAAGGTTTACACCCACTTATATACTGTAAATTGTTCTTACCTTTAGTCAATGACATATCCAACACAAATTACCCTAGTAGAGCCTAACTCAAACTCCAACAAAAAACTCATAATGTTGATAAGGGATGCAGATTGAATCAAAATTTACTTGCCATTGAACTCTAAAAATAAAATAGAAATGTCATAGTAAAAAACCTTGCATGGCAATTGCACTTATATTTTGTCTTAATAATCTATGTAGTTGTAATTTTATAAGTTAGAGGGTAACCTTAGTAAGGGTTGTGGCTGATTTACAGCTAAATCGTCATCAAATTTTTCAAAATAAAATTGTTGGTTATCAAAAGAGTGCAATAGAAAACAATGAATGTACACATACCTTATAGTACATAGTCTCATTCCTGTCATGCAAGCGATTAAGTATTCGCCACTTGGCCAATGCATAAGGATCAGAAGGCCCATCTCTTGCTTGAACTTCAAGTCTCTTCAGATCAACCACTATTAACACAAGAATTTTAGTTAAATTGTAGAATACTAACAGGAACCACAATAATAAATAATTTTATGGTCTTTGATGAGTACTTCACAAATTTATCTGGTTTTTCCATCTAAAAGAAAGTGAATCAGAAAGAATGAGAACATACAAAATTGTATACATTTCGTTAACTTTTACAATACAACAGGTTCAAGAGTATTTATAGCTAAACTCCATTAAAGAAGGTAGTCGTTAGTCATGACTAATAGCTTTATTTAATTGATACAACAAAGGGATGTTAGCAATAACAACTCTAACTAATTCACATAACCCCCTCAAACTCAAGGGGGTTTCAGAAGAAAAACACTTCACATTAGGCTTCCTCTAAGAAAAGAAAAAAAAAAACAAGGCGATGATTCAGGACTGCAATGAGATAGATAGAAAATTGGTAGGTCATAACCTTTTCTCCCACAAAAGAAAACATCAATCTCAATGTGTTTTGGTGTCGCTATGAAACACCACATTACGACCAATAGACATAACACTTGACCATCACAAAGAAGAGCTAGAATAGTAAATGGAACTTTCGATCCAGTGAGCAAAGCAAAAACCTATGTCAGTTCAGTAGAAGTCTGAACCAATCTTTTGTACACAACCTTTGTGTTGTTAGTTGAATATTAAATGCAATATTAAAAGATGTTGATAGTATATCAAAACTATTATTAGAAGTTATTAGAAGTTATTAGAAGCTCTTAGAAGATTCTAGAGATCTCTTGTAATTATTACTTTTAGGTTTGAGATCTCTATAAATAGAGAAGTTGATGTACTGTTTTGTGTGAATTAACAATACAGTAAATTCCTCTTTCTTTCAAATTATTCCTTTGAAGTTGGTATCAGAGCTCCCGATCTAGGGAGCCCTGCTTCTGCATTTCTTCTTTTCCGTCTTAGTTACGGTTCTCATTAGTGTTGTCCGAAGTGCAGCCATTTCTTTTATTATTGGGTTGCCTGAAGTACCCCAAGTTGTGGTTTTGTCATTGTTGCTACTGCATCACTGTCGTTGTCCTCTGCTGCATCATTACTGTCGTTGACGCTGCTGCATCACCGCTGTTGTCGCTGTTGTTGCATCACTGCTATTGTCGCTACTGTTATTTATTTTATTTTTTTTGGCATGGCAACTCCACTAAGCAATGTCGATCTTCCACAATTGTCGGATGACAACCGCCTTAATGGTCGAAATTATCTCCAATGGGCTCAATTTATCAGACGCACACTAAAGGGTACGGGAAGACTCAATCATATTGAAGGAGAGGCCATTTCCCCAAATAATCCCAATTTTCAGATTTGGGATAATGATGACTCATGAATCATTACATGGTTATGGGGATCCATGACTACAGAAATCAGTAAAAATTATATGTTCTACTCTAGTGCCCGTGAAATTTGGGAGGACCTTGCAACTACCTATTCTATGCGACAGGACATCTCTACGTGCTACGAATTAGAAAGCAAGATCTTTGGTGTCAGGCAAGGAACTCTCTTTGTTTCAGAATATTATGGAAAGTTGAAGGGTTTGTGGATTGAGTTGGACTAGTATCAAAACTTGAAGCTTGAAAATAGCAAAGATGCTATTACTCTTGCTCAGTTTGTTTAACGATCTCGGATATTTAAGTTCTTATCAGGATTGAATCCTAAATATGACCCTGTTAGGGCTCAAATTCTTGGGAAGGAAAGACTTCCTTCTCTTTCTGAAGTCTTCTTCATTGTTCGAGGTGAGGAGGCTCGTCGAATGGTCATGATTATGAATGAGACCTCCACCGAAGGAGCTGCCATGTTTTCCGGAAAGACTTCCAAACCTGGGAATTCAAATCTTAGCTTAAGAGGTAAGGAAGAGCATTGGTGCTCTCATTGTAAGAAATTTGGTCACACCAAGGACACTTGCTTCAAGCTACATGGAAAGGAGAAAGCTCTCAATCGTCTAGCAAAATTAAAGGACAACCCTCAAGGAAAGCTTATCAGGCCTCTTCAGATTCTGAAAATCTTGACAAGACACCTTCTTCCTCTTCAATTGAGGAAGGAATGCCTACACTACGTGCTGAGATTGAATGTCTAAAAACTCTTATGGAGTCAATAAGTAAGCCACCTTCTGCTACTTGCTCTCTAACCATGACTGGTAAGAACTCTAACTCTTCTTTTAATGTTTCTAGAACTATATGTAAGGACTCTTGGGTTCTTGACTCTGGTGCAACAGACCATATGACCCCTCATTCATCTCTTTTAATGTCATTTGTTACTCTTTCTGATAACCACATTACTATTGCCAATGGGACCCATATCCCAATACATGGACGTGGAAATGTTTCTCTTTTGCCATCCCTTAGTCTTAAAGATGTCCTTTATGTTCCAAAACTATCTAATAACCTTATTTCCGTTCGAAAGCTTACTCATGACCTAAATTGTTCCATAACCTTCTTTCCCACTCATTGTACTTTTCAAGATCTTGCCACGGGGAAGACGATTGGAGTTGTTAAGGAACAGGGAGGATTGTATTGCTTTAACAACTTGGAAACTAAGAATAGTATCGGTAGGCAAACAACTACCTCTTGTCTCCAGTCTTGCACTTCTTTTGAGTCTTCTCAAATTTGGCTTCTCCACTGTCGTCTAGGACATCCGTCATTTTCTGTTTTAAAGTCTATGTTCCCTTCCTTGTTCACCAAAGAGTTCATTGAGTCATTTAAATGTGATGTATGTCAAATTGCAAAGCATTGAAATTACTGGAGGGAGCATTAACTTTCTACCTGTGGGACGACCAAGATATTATATCGGGAGCAGGATATTATATGGTTGCACCTGAAGTAGGATGATAGTCATCAACTTCAGATGCTTAATCAACCAAAAAAAGCCTTTAAGTGACATAGACATGCTAGAGATGCAGACCGAAGATGTAGTCCATGAGACAAAGTACCCTTAAGATACCTTACAATTCATTTAACCACAAGCCAATGAGATTCCATTTATTTGGGCATAAATTGATAAACTATATTGACAACAAAGTTGATTTTTGGCCTAGTGAAAGTGGTATATTGTTGAGTACCTATCACTAAGCAGTATAGAAGTAGGATATGAAAGAGATCATCCCCAAATTTAGATAATTTGCAATTAAAAACCATAAGAGAAGAAATGGAATGAGCATCTACCATATGTATTTTGTGAAGCAATTCTTAAATGTATTCACCTTGAGTGAAAGCAATACAATGGTCTGGAAAATATTTGATTAACAAAGAAAGTAATCTAGATGAGCCAATTGGTTTAAAACACATGGATTGGGTCAGGCCCAATAACATCTAATTTAACCTAATAGGCACACCTGGGCAGCAAGGTAAAACAGGTTTACCCACATGGTAAATCCGATTCGCCACGCCTTATTGTGGCAGTAGCTTGGAAACCTGTTACCGGTTTCCACCATGACCGAAATTTGATAACACTGACTGTCTGCCATTATATTTCGGCTAGATGCTAAAAAGTTTCAGCATAAATGGGCAAAAATATGCAATACATTTAGCACCAGCCTCTAGATCACTTATTGTAGAAACTCAAAGAAGAAACATAACAACAAAATATTTAAAATGAAATTAGTAAAAGAAAACAAAAAATAAGGCAATTAAAGGAGTTCTCCTTGAACTGTTTCACGCAGTCCAAAGCAGTAACACAACAACACCTCATTATTTACCATTTCATATAATAAAGTTTTAAAATAGAACAAAAGAGCAAATCACAGTGTTTCAAAAATACATAGCAATTCAATCTCTATATATTTGTAACAAAAATTATCTACAGAGCAATTGAGGGGCATGGAAACAAAATAAAAGCGAAGGACGATTTTATACCATAACATATGTAACAAACTAATCTCTTAGTGTTAAGAAATGGACTTTAAGCCTAACTCAATCTTACAAAACTGGTTTGTAAGGTGAGGTTTTCACCCACTTATACATTGTAAATTGGTTTTATCTCTAGTTGAATTAGAACTTCCAACATACCCTCTCAAGCCGAGACATATACATCTCGAGCATAAAATTAGACATTAATAGGTGGTTTGATAGGGGGTGGAACAATAGACCCAACAAACAACAAATTTTGCTAGGATAGACTTTAACTCATTGCTCTGATATCATGTTAAAAAGTGAACTTTAAAACTAACTTAACTTTACAAAACCGACTTGTAAGGTGAGGTTTGCACCCATTTATATATTGTAAATTAGTTTTATCTCTAATTGATGCAGGACTTCCAAAGCATTCCTAGAAACTTAAAAACTTCTCGAATATTTTTTTTTAGAAAACATTAACCACTCTTGATTTTATTTACAAGGGTGGTCAAGGTAACTTCAAAAAAAAAGAAAGAGGGTTTATGTAGTTTCATTAAATCTAAGAGTTATGTGTACTTAACCCTAAAAAAAAGATTATTACATAATATGACAACCAAAAACACAAGATCAGAAAAAACAAAATCAATTTGTCAATCCCTCTAAATGTCACGAAGAAACTACTAAAAAGGTATCATCAAGGTGAATATCACTGAGAAGAAACTGAACCTATCTTATATGACAAATGTAAAACCTTCTCCATACAACATTCAAATTCATATGTACAAAGTGAACTATTGACATGTCATGCTCCCTTTCTCTTGCACAGTATTGAAATTGACCAACTCATTGTGGAGAGAGTAGACAACCAACACACCACATTCAAGACACTGAACATAGAAAAACAAATGCCTGTACTTTTATAAACATGTTAAAACACCTAAACAGAATATATCACAAGACAAAGTGTTACTATTACACAAAAAAGTCAAATTATTTTAAAAAAAAATCATTTTATTTATTATGAAAGGTACCATGAACCAATAGATAAACGAACCATGGCAGAATCCTTGATTTGAATAACCTGACCTACCTAATTCCCATTTAATGGAAAAATGAAGGATGGATCTAAATCATTAACACCACTCTCAACATTATGCGAAAACAAAACTACCACCAAGCACAGCAACATGGATTTGATAACATTGGCCTAAGACTACAGAAAATAGAAAAACATACTGAAGCGTTCAATCTGTAGGTCAGGAGACATAACATTTGGGGGAAGCAGTCCACGTAGATCAAGACGGTCTCGTTCTGTCATGGAAAAAGCTGTTCCCTAATTTTAAACATCAAAGTTAATAAAATACTAAATTATATAGAAGTTTATCGGAAACAAGAAAATACCCACGAAAGGAAGAAAAGGTGATGCAAAAACTCAATATCAAAAGCTTAAATTTAACAATCCGGCACATAAAAACATACTAGACTGAAATATAAGAATGCAGGAAATATAAGAATTCATGACCACTTTCTAGCCTCAAGTAAACAAGCAGAAAACAAGGATGATTCATTTATGGATTATAGACTCTAAAGAATAACTTGGGTCAAGTTATAAGAAATGGGTTGTGCCTAGTTTCAAATGCAATAGCAACTGCATCAACCACGTTCATCTTCAACTCCTACAAACTTGTTACTAATAACCCAATCAGAACTGCTACCGGTTTAAACTAGTTTACATTAAATAACCTACCTATTTATCACAGATCATACCAAAGAGGAAACCCACCTAAAAAGACCCATGACCAGGAACATACACAATGCCTCAAACTATACACACAAAAAGTCCATTTCATATAAACAAAATTACAAAACAAGCTAACAAAAATAAATAAAATTACTTCAAACTTGCTCTAAGCAACAGCGCATTCCCAAAGCATTTATTAAACAAATTGAAAACTTCAAATTAAGATAAAAGTAACAAAAATAAGCAAGCAGCATTATGAAAGTAAGAAACAGCCTACCTGAAAGAATAGAATCACTGAAGACTTAATTAAATTATCATGACTAAAGAGGGTGGCAGCACTTATTTTCATCTTATTTGGACTCATCTGTGATAATAAGCATTTGCAGAGCATTTCTCATACGCACTTAAATTGTAAATAATAAAGTAAAATGAATTGAGTTTCTCCTACAAACTAAAATTGACTTATGCACTTAACCTTTATTGAAGATATTTCATTTAACTTCTCTAAAAGCTTAAGTGCATATATTATTCTAAGTTCATAAGAGAAACTTATTTTTTTCTCCTGTAAGTGTCTATAGAAAAAATTATCCAAAGGAGTCTAACTCAAACAATATCTAAAACCATATGAGCCATTTTAATTTTATTTTAATGATCCATAACTTGAAGCTTAACTTCAAACTGTTACTTGATTTAAGTTATTCAGCACACAATGACTAATTAAAATTCAAAAATTGTTCGCCACCTCTTAAATTTAGAAAAAAAAAATGGTGTCTGGATTAACTTAGCAACACCGAAGCCTCAATTAGATTATTCTGACTGGGATCTCATTAGGCTATACTTATTTACTCCTTATTTGAACTTCTCTATAATAATAGGCATTTGTAAATCATTTTATGCTAGTTTGGAGAACTTATAAAAATATCTAAAACTAATGTAAGCTGTTTTAAGCTTATTTTCATGATCTAGGAACCAGTCTTAATACTTCTCCAAAAGCGCTTACAGAAAAAGAAAAATGAATTAAACATCTCCTATAAACTAAAACTAAATTATGTACTTCAGCTTTTGGACAGAACAAACCAGATAACCTCAATAAAAATAAGGTATATAAGATGGTTTTAACCTATAAAAACTCCACAAACGCAATTCATTTTGCCTCCTTATTTTTTTAATGTGTAATTGTTCATGGATAAGTTTATTTAAATAAAGTCAATCCGAAGCTTGAACATATCTAGACCTTCAAATTACCAAATGCTCAAGATATTCACCCAAACAATGCGTAAACAAATTGCAAAACTATTAATCACCTATTAAAATTTCAAAAACAAATAGTTACGTGCGCGAACTAGCTTATTTTCTATTCAAAACAACTTATACAATCGAAATCATCATAATCTCATCGATTTTTCCAAAACATAAATAGAAAATCGAAAAAGAGAGAAATACTTTATTGAACCAAGGATCGTGGAGGATGTCGAGGCTGCGTTTGTGGACGATGGAGGGACGGTGGCCCTCGGTCGTGGTGAACGGCCGCGAAAGCAGGTGCGCGCGGGTCACGTGCTGCTTCAGCAGCGACGACGACGCCCTCACGTGCTTCAACAACATCGCCATTTGACTCTGCAAGAACGAGATCTGATGAATGGCGCTATGAATTCAGTGACTCGCGTACTCCCACTTATTTGTGTTGAAATGAATAGCGTTGCGAAATTTGACAAAACGACCAATGGCGCTTTCTCAGAATTGAATTGGGCAGGTTGGGTGTGGGGACTGTTTTTTTTTTTTAATATCTTGTTATTTGTCTTTTTTTTTAATTTAGTTTTACTATTTATAAATGTTCCAACTTTATCCTAATTTTATTTATTTAAAATTAATTAATTTACTTTCTTCCTTTAGATTTATGTTAAGAGCTTTATATAACTATTTGGTCACACTTTAACTAACAGCTCCAACGACATTGACAACCATGATTTTAAGAAAATTAGTCTACACGATGAAACAAATCTCGCGCTGACAGTAACAAGTGTGCAACCAACTCACCATATATTTTAACATCCCAGGTCAACTAAAAATAAACAATTCAGAGCATACATGTATGTATAAACCGCGCTGACATATTATTTCACTCTTTATCAAACTATTCAATATCTAGTAGGATTAAGTCTATAATATTTCTTATTGCACCTCCATTCATTATAAGATTCTAATTTTACCATATTTTCATTTTTAATTTCAAAATACATAGTCTGGAAATATTTTAAAATATACAATTCGAAAACAAATTTTTATTCCAGATCATACAATCGAGAACATTGGCAATCTAAAAGTTGGAAGAGAAATTTTACATTTTGATTTATATAATTCAAAAAATAATTTTTTTTATTTTATATTATGATTATACAATTCAGAATATACTTTTTATTTTTATATTACGGATTGTATAGTTTAAAATATAATTTTTTGTGTTTTTGAATTATATAATTTGAAACATAAAACTGACAAATGTATTACAAATTATATTTTGTATTCTGAATTATAGAATCTAAAATATATGTTTAGTGTGAAAATAAAAAGTTAAAAAGTAGGGAGAGTTGTGCTTATACTAGGGAAGAAGTTTATGCATGGAAGGGAAGAGTGGAAAGGAAGAGAGTACATGGTTTTGTGAGTCTAATCAACATGTTTGTTCATATATTTCTTTTTTTTTTCATCTTTCCCGTAAAGCTTTCCACCATTTCCATTCACTTTATGTGTAACTTTAAAATTTGAACAGTAGATCAAAGATGATGAGAAAAAGAAGAGAGAAGAAGAAGAGGAGATAGAAGAGGGGTGCACCCGGACAAAGAAGATTGGAATAAAATAGGGGTAAAATAGTCTTTTCATTTGACTTATGGAGGTTCAGAAAGAAATATGGAGGTGCAGAAAGAAATGTCATAAAGTCTATCATAGTCAAATTTGTTGGGCATATTATTCTGTTAGTCTAAGCTTGAAATGTATATACCTCGGTATGACACGATGTACCTCGGTATGACACGATGTGTTGAAAGTCTCACGTTAACTAAAGATGAGACAAATTTAAAGTATATATGTGGATACAAACCTCACCTAACAAATCGATTTTTTAGAATTAAGTTAAACTTAAAGTCGACCTCCTAACACTTTGAAATATAAATGACATATCTATTTTTACTTTTATTCTTTTATCTTCTCCCAATGTCACTTTTAGTCTGGTACATCTCTCATCCACCTAACCTAATCTACATTTTATATATTTTATGGATTGGATATCCATTCTCGAAATCTAAATTTTCAAAATGGATAATCCAAAATATCCAATCCAAATTTTCACTTTATATTTTTTGTTAGGTTAGGCTAAAGGTTGAGACGGACTAGTCCAAATTTAGTCGTATTTGATTGAGTTGACATGACCCTATACAAAATTTGGCCGAATTAGGCCAAATTTTGTCAAGTCGATCCCGATCGAGATTTGACCCAGTTGGTCCTGGACAAAAATTTGGAAGTATTCGGTCAAATCTGTCAAATTCTTTGGTGTCAGCCCTATGGACACAAATTTGGATCCACATCCATTATTTGGATCCAAAATGGATGTGGATTAGATTTTCGATAGGGCTGACACCATAGAATTTCGCAGATTTTTTGTCGAGGCCAAATTTCAGCATGGGATAAACTTGGATGACTTTCGAACGAATTTCGGTCGGGGACGACGTGACCAAATTTGGGCTAAGGTCGACTCAACAAAATTTCAGTCGAGATCGACTTGACTGGATTCGACTGAATTTCGGCCAGGGCCGATTTTGCCTAATACGACCAAATTCAGGCGAGGACCAACTTGGTCAAATTTTGGTTGAGACCAACATGACCGAATTTTGACCGGAGCCGACTCGACTAAATTCGGCCAAATTTCGGTCGTGACTGACTCAGTTGAATACGACCAAATTTTGATCGTGACCGACTCATTTGAATACGGCCAAATTTCACCCTAAGTCATCTCAGTCAAATACGACCAAATTTGGGTCAGAGCCGACTCGCCCAAATCTCAATCGGGGCTAACTCGATTGAATTCGACCAAATTTTGACTGGATCCAACTAGGCTGAATATAGCCAAATTTTGGTTGCGGTTGTCTCGACCGAATACGGTCAAATTTTGTCTAGGTCGCCTCAGCCCAATGTAGTCAAATTTGGGTTAGGGTGAACTCAACCGAATACTTCTAAATTTTGTCCAAGACCGACTTGATAGAATTCGGCCAAATTTTGTATAGGGTCACGCCAACTCAATCAAATACGACTAAATTTGGACTAGTTGGTCTCAACTTTTAGCCTAACCTAACCAAAAATATAAACTGAAAATTTGGATTGGATATTTTGGATTATCCATTTTGAAAATCTATATTTAGAGAATGAATATTCAATTCATAAAATATATAATATATATATCAGATTGATATCCATATCCAATAAAATGGATTCTAAATGGATTGAATTTTTAATAAAATATATATTAAATGGATTAGATCATAGAAAAAATAGATTGGATTATAAAAAATGGATTTTTTGTCATCCTTGATTAGAATTTTGTGACACATCTCTTCGCATATTGAATGTTAGAACAGAAAACCAATAAAAAAATATTGTCTGCCAACATCTAAACATTTTTCTAAAATCATCCATGTAATGATAGCAGACATCTGCAAAAACTTCAAATTACTGTTGTTGCATAAGGTTAGCTTTCCTATTTCCGGTAAAATGATATCCTTTTTCTTCTTTCTTTCGATCAATAAGAAACTATTATCTGAAGAAGGATAAACATCAAAGAAGAACCTTAGCTATATTGCTACCAGTAAACCAAAGCATCATTATTTTATGAAAAAATCAAGTATTTCAATGCAATAATGTGAGACGTGCGACGTGCGATGTGAGACGTGCTACGTGGGACGTGGAAGGTGAGACGTGGGCATTATACGTGGGACGTGGGATGTGCAACGTAGGACGTGGGAGGTGAGACGTAGGACGTGAAACGTGGGACGTGAGACGTAAGCCTTGAGACGTGGGACATGGGACGTGAGACGTACAACATGAGACGTCAGACGTGGGACGTGGGACATGGGACGAGGGACGTGAAACGTGAGACGTGGAACGTGAGACATGAAACGTAGAACGTGAGAGACGTGCGACGTGCGGCGTGCGATGTGTGACATGGGACGTGAGACGTGGGACGTGAGACGTGGGACGTGAGACGTGGGACGTGGGACGTGAGATGTGAAACGTGGGACGTGAAACGTGGGACGTGGGACGTGAAACGTGGAACGTGAGACGTGGGACGTGAAACGTGAGACGTGGGACGTGGAACGTGGGACGAGGGACGTGAGATGTGGGACGTGAGAGACGTGAAACGTGAAACGTGAGACGTGAGACGTGAAACGTGGGATGTGAGACGTGGGACGTGAAACGTGAGACATGTGACATGGGACGTGAGACGTGAGACGTGAAACGTGGAACGAGGGACGTGGGACGTGAAAGACGTCAGAGACGTGTGACGTACGACGTAAGACGTGAGACGTGAGACGTGCAACGTGCGACGTGCAACGTGCGACATGCAATGTGCTACGTGCGACGTGAGACGTCCACAAACACTAATTCTTGGAATTTATACTCATAAACTGTAAACCTTACAATTTAATTAAAAATTTTAGAAGTTTAATAAAAGAATTGTTAATGTATCCATAAGTTTGTACTAACAAATTTAAGTTATACTCTTGTAAAAAATGTATTAATAAAAAATGATTAAATACATATAAAAGTGAAAGAATAAAAATATGAGGGTAAAAGTAATAATTAATGTTTATTTAACACATAAAAATAAAAATTATGAGGATAACAACAATAATTTATGTTTATTGAACTCTTAAATGAGTGGAAAGAAGCAGAGGATGATTTGAAAAGTTGAACTAAGGATGAACAAAAAATCTAATTTTCATGATCCAATCCATATTTGCTATGATCCAATCCATTTAATATTCATTTTATTAAAAATTCAATCCATTTTATTGGATTTGGATATCAATCTGATCTACATTTTATATACTTTATGGATTGTATATCCATACTCTAAATCTTGATTTTCAAAATGGATAATCCAAAATATTCAATCCAAATTTTCAGTTTATATTTTTGGTTAGGTTAGACTAAAGGTTGGGACGGACTAGCCCAAATTTAGTCGTATTTGATTGAGTTAGCGTGACCCTATACAAAATTTGGCTGAATTAGGCCAAATTCTGTCAAGTCGGTCTCGATCGAAATTTGGCCCAGCTGGTACTGGACAAAATTTGGAAGTATTCGGTTGAGTTCACCCCGACCCAAATTTGACTGCATTGGGTTGAGTCGACCTAGACAAAATTTTCCCGTATTCGGCCGAGACAACCGCGACCAAAATTTGGCTGTATTTAGCCTAGGTGGCTCGAGTCAAAATTCAGTCGAATTCAATCGAGTTTACCCTAATTGAGATTTGGCCTAGTCGGCCCTGGCCCAAATTTGGTCGTATTAGGCTGAGACGGCCTAGGATGAAATTTGACCGTATTCAAATGAGTCAGTCACAATCGAAATTTAGTCGTATTCAACTGAGTCAGCCACGACCGAAATTCGGTCGTGTTGGCCTCAACCAAAATTTGACTGAGTTGGTCTTGGCTTGAATTTAGTCATATTCGGCAGAGTCGATCGCAACCGAAATTTGGTCATATTTAGGCGAGTCGGTTCTAACCTAAATTTGGCCAAATTCAATCGAGTTGGTCATGACCAAAATTTGGTCGAGTCGGCACTAGACCAAATTTAGTCGTATTCGATTGAGTAAGTCCCGAACGAAATTTGACTATATTCAACTTAGTCGGCTGTGATCGAAAATTGGCCATGTTCAGTCAAGTCGGTCCCGACCGACGAATTTAGTGGAGTCAACCCTGACCGAAACTTGACTGATTAGGCCCTGGCCCAAATGTGACCATATTTGGCTAAGTCGGCTCTGGCCAAAATTTAGTCGTATTAGGCAAAATCGGCCCTGGCCGAAATTCAGTCGAATCCAGTCAAGTCGATCTCGACTGAAATTTTGTCAAGTCGACCTTGGCCTAAATTTGGTCACGTCGTCCACAACCGAAATTCGTTCGAAAGTCAGCTAAGTTCATCCCATGCTGAAATTTGACCTCGTTGGCCCCAACAAAAAATCTGCCAAATTTTATCGTGTCAGCCCTATGGACACAAGTTTTAAAAAATTTATTTTATGAAAAATGGATTTTGGATTTTGAACTCGATCCAAATATTTAGGTCTGAATTTAAACTTGATCTAAATATTTGGATCTGAATTTAAAAAAAAATCCAATCTACTTTTTTTGAAAAAATGGATTTAGATCGAAAATATAATCCAATTATTTGGATCCAAAATGAATGTGAATCTGATCATTAAAAATCCAATCCATATCATCCATAAAAACAGGGAATCCTCTTTATATATAGTTATAAATATTAATATTAAGATTATTAATAATAATATATTAATTTTAACTATAAAAGCAAAATTATAATCTTACATTTAATCTATTAAAATTTTATTTTTTATCTATTACATCATTCAAATCACTGACAAATTTTTACAAACTTTATCTTTAAATCGACTCACTTTCATTCTCAAATCCCTTAAAAAATACACATAATTCACCCTCTAATCGACTATAACTCTTCGTTTCCCTCTCCCAAAATTCATCTTCTAAAGTGAAAAACCCTCAAAGAACATTATATACATAGACAACAAATGTTATTTAAGTTTAACTCAAGAATTTCATTTTTACATGTCACACTACAACTTCATGCTCATGCAACAAAAGATATATTTCTAAAAGATTGAAATACCTTTTTGGTCCCAATTTTCGTCAAGTTTTTTCAAATAAGTTATAATTTTGGTTTTGTGTTCAAATAGGTCCCAATTTTCGTCAATTTTGCTCAATTGGGTCCTTTTTTGCTAACACCGTTTAAATCATTAATGGTCATGAACAATGACTGCCACGTGTCACTTCGTGGTTTTTTTGAATTTTTTTATTTTTTATTTTATTTTTTTAATTTTTTTTTAATTTTTTTAAATGTACACGTGTCAACCCAGGAGTGTGTCACGTGTCACTTTGTGGTTTTTTTGAATTTTTTTTGAATTTTTTTTATTTTTTTTAAATGTCCACGTGTCAACCTAATAGCATGCCACGTGTCAAAGTCAATGTTCTAAATTCAATTTGGTCCCTATATTTGTTATTTTTGTTCAATTAGGTTCCAATTTTTGTTAACACTAACCAATTTGGTCCATCTCCAAATTAAAACCAAATTTAATTTTTATATTAAAATTCACATTTTTTATTAAATATTTTTATATAATATATTAAAATTCACATCATTATAACTTTGATATAAAAAATAAATTTGGTCACATCTTCAATAGTGACCAAATTGGTTAATGTTAACAAAAATTTGGACCTAATTGAACAAAAATAACAAGTATAGGCACCAAATTGAATATAGAATATTGACTTTGACACGTGACATACGACTGGGTTGACACGTGGACATTTAAAAAAAATTCAAAAAAAATAAAATAAAAAATTCAAAAAAACCACGAAGTGACACGTGGCACGTTCCTGGGTTGACACGTGTACATTTAAAAAAAATTAAAAAAAATTAAAAAAAATAAAATAAAAAATAAAAAAAATTCAAAAAAACTACGAAGTGACACGTGGTAGTCACTGTTCATGGCCGTTAATGATTTAAACGGTGTTAGCAAAAAATGACCCAATTGAACAAAATTGACAAAAATTGAGACCTATTTGAACAGAAAACCAAAATTGGGACTTATTTGAAAAAACTTGACAAAAATTGGAAAAAAAAGATATTTTAACCTTTCTAAAATATTCACAAAGAAAGAGATTATAATTCAAATTTATTAAATATAATTATTTAAAGTAGTTTTCCTTATTTAAAATGTTTTCTTCTTTAAAAAATTTCTAACTCACTCAAAACATTAAGGTTTTGATCGAAAAACTACTGAGTTCAGACCAACTATTGTGAGTATGATATGTTTTGAAGGACACAAAATTTAAAGGTAAAGAAGGAGCATATAAAAATCTAAAAGAAAAAAAGAAGAAGAAAAACTTGTATTGATTTTATCATATCAAAGGTAAAGTATCGATTTATAGTTACTCAATCATAATTTAAGTTTCATGTCAGTAACCCATGCAATCTTTAAAACCAGAGGATTCTCTAAATTATCAAAGTATGATTATAATTTTGATTAAAGGTAGTACAAATAATATTTAGAATTATATTATCTTTATAATGATATTTAAATAAATTATTTATTGTCGAAAATAATAATTACTGGAGGCTTTGAGTAGTTAAAATATTATTGTTTATTCAATATTTAACTTGTATAACCAAGAATCCAATCCTGTATATTAATCATTAGATAGATAAAGTAATAATTATAAAAATTTATTTTTAAATGATTAAAAAAATCTATAAACTAAACACGTATTCACCCCAACGAAGAAACATGGAAAGTGGTTGAATATTGACGCCGCCTCGTTTGTTCTTGAAACGCATGCTGGCCATCACACACGAACAATAATATTACATCACCAAATGACTATTAACTTTGAATTTCAACGTTCAAACAATCGTTGCTCCCACTTTTTCCTAAAACAAAACAAACAAACAAACCCTAACCGACAAAAGTAATAGCGAAAGAAAGAAAAACACTTTCAAGCTTTCCAGAACATTTGTTGAAAATTTGGCCATGCAAATATGTGAAATAATTTTACACTTTCATATGATTAATATAATTTTATTATTTTTATTAATTATTTTAAAGTCAATGATAACTTTGTGATATTATAATTTCTGATTGATCATTAATTTCTTAAAAACTGACGATAATCAGTATTCAATATATTCTAAGAACTCAATCCATAAGAATAAAATCATATACCTTTTAATATTTTTCAAAACATAATTTTTGACGATCTGATTGTTAAATTACAAGTACGTGTATATTAAAAGTTATAACAAATTATTAACACTCACAAATCAAACATTTCATCTATATTTTATGAGATACATACTATTTTAATTTTTTATCAACTACTAAATACTTTTTAGGTTTTCTTTTTGTTTTGTATCGATTTAGTGGTACATTTTGAGAATATATTGAGTTAAATATTATGGTCAGTATCACTACAAAATAATATATTTATAAATAACGACAAATTTTAATGACCAATAATGATTAGTGTTAGGTTTATCCACAATAGATTTATGGTCTTTATTTTTATATAGTGTTCTATTCTAACCAATGTGGGACTTAGACTTGGAATCCTAACAATTAGTAACTACAATGACCTATTTAGATATCAAATTATAAAACTAAAATTATTAATTATGAAAATAGTTACTTTTTTATGAATAGAAAATTATAATTGATCATTAATTTGGTCTTTAAAATTAGTTACTATAGTTTTGTCTATCAAAAAAAATTAGTTACTAAAAATTAATTATCTAAATTTTAGTTATCAAAATGACTTAGTTTATATATTGATCTTTAATTAATTATTTATCAATTTAATAATAAATTATAATTTTTTATTTATAACAATAACAAATTATTTAAATTGATCATTATAATAATTAAATATTTTGCTTCTAAAAATTAGTTTCTAAATTTTCTTCTGGTGAATGGTTGTTTGATGTAATTTACACTTGTGTCATTTGAACTCTCCATACATGGTTATTGTAATAATTTAAATTTAAATATGTTCTTAGTACCTATAGAATAAATTTCTTTAGTTTTAATCTCTATGAAATAAAATTCCTTACATTTTGTCTGAGTAACGATTTAGTTATTTACAAACGACTAAATTTCATTTTTATCCCTGTAAAATATATTTCATTTATTTATGGATAGTTGATGATCTATCTATTATTTCTCGTCATTTAATGGTTCATTCAATCAATTTTTTCACAATTAAATCTTTCTTAGTTTTTTTTTTCAAAAATATATTTTATGACACTGTTTAAAAAAATCTATTTCTGAAATGTTTTAAGAAAATATAATTTAAAAAATTTGATTCCACATACCTGACTAATTATGATTTAGAATATATTTTCTTATTATATATAGACAATAATATTAAAATATAATAATAAAATTCTTAAACAAGGTGTAAAATAAATCAAGGGCATCATCCTCGAAAAGCTTTAACAAATTAAGCACATAAGCAACATGTTTCGTATAACTTTCTATTTTCTATTCTCTAGTATTTAAATATGAAAAAAAGAACTTAAAATGTAACAAAAAAAACTTACTTTAATAATTTTAACGAATTATATCTTGCATTAAAATCGTCATTTACGAAAAAATTTAAACGAACGTTTTGTTTATAAATTAATTTTATTCTTGTAATGATAAAAAAATTACACCATCCTTTATGTAACTTTTTTAATATTAATAGATAATAAATAATATATTAGAATTAATTTACCGTGAATAAACATCTTTTCAATAAGCGCTTGAAATAATAATAATAGTAAATAAATAAATAAATAATTGATTCAAACTTGAAAGGAAGAACCTGTAACGGTGGACTCCTTCCACATGATTTCATCGCTTTTCCCTCCTTCACCTTCTTTCATTCTTCTCGTCTGTAACTAACTTGTCCTTGAAGTCTCTCTCCTCTCTCTCTCTCTAGAATTTCTTTTTTCACTCTCTGGAAAAGTCTAGGGTTTCTGAATCCTCTGTACTTCCTCAACATCTTCATCATCTTATTCTTCACGAGATGACGAGCATGGAGAGTTTGATCGGTTTGGTGAACAGAATCCAGCAGGCCTGCACCGTGCTCGGCGACTACGGCGGCGACGCCGATAACAACGCCTTCTCTTCTCTATGGGAAGCTCTACCTTCCGTCGCCGTCGTCGGCGGCCAGGTCATCACCTTCACCATCACTAAACATGAACATGCTCTGTTCGTAGAAGTAGAAATCGTCTAAAAACAAAAGGAGAAAACAAACTCACGTAGGATTTCTTAGGTGCTGTTTGTTTGTGTTGTTCTCCAGTCAAATTAGAGTTTCACCTCGCTCATCAAATTTGTATAAACCTTGAATACAAACCTTTATATTGCGCGAATTAAAATTTGAATCGGAGAATAGCTCAAACAACACACTTACAAGGAAATAGTATATTGAATCTTTTTTTCCAATACGTCAACATGTTCTTTGTATGCAGTAGAAGGTGAACGATCCAACAATAGGTAGAAAAAACTTACGAGTTTTTGGAGCTGTTTAAGTTGTTCTGGAGCTGATAAGTAATCCCTGTGATCTTTCAATACGAACCTTGACTAGGTTATGTGAAACTGCAATCGGAGAATAGCCAAACAACAGCTGTAAAGAATCGTATAGTTATGTCCGAAACTTGAACATGTCCTGTTATATCATAGGAGTAGAAGTAAAACAATCCAAAAATAAGAAGAGAAAGCATAGATACTAGTTCTTTGATGTTGTTTGTGTCGTTCGCTGGTCAAAATTAAAGTTTTGCCTCCATAATCAATGCGTACAATTCTTTATAACAGATATATGTTATGTGAAGTAAAACTTCAACTGGAGAGCAAACACAAAACATTTGTGTCCTAAGTTTTTGTTCAAAACCTCAACATGTTCTGCTGTATCCTAGGAGTAGAACTACAACCATCCAAAAATAAAAAGAGAAAAGATAGATACAATTTCTTTTCACTTTTGAATTGAATCTACATAATCTTTTAATAATACAAATCTTTGTTCAGTCCTAAAATAAGAATCATTTAAAAATAAAATTAATTTATTTGTTTATTTATTGAAAATGAATAGAGTTCGGGCAAGTCTTCGGTTCTGGAAAGCATTGTTGGACGTGACTTTCTTCCTAGAGGATCAGGTTCGCTCGCCCTCTCTCTCTCTCTCTCTGTTCCTTTTTCTATTTTTGTGGAGTGTGTTATTTATTTAGGCGCAGTTTGAATAAACTTCACAAAAGGAAAATAATAAACATAAAATGAATTAAACTTGTTTCATCATTTTAATTTTTTGAAAGCTCTCGTTTGAGCTTGTTGAAAAGTTTGTCCGAAAAAATCTTAATTTAGCTAATTAATTTACTAATTGATTTTGAATTGGAGCTTGTGTTTGAATTGCAGGGATTGTGACAAGGCGTCCATTAGTGTTGCAGCTTCACAAGGTTGATGGCAAAGCAAAGGAGTATGCAGAGTTTCTTCATATGCCAGGGCAAAAGATCACTGATTATGGTATTGTAGTTCAGTAACTGATTTTGCTTGCTGCTTATTGTATTTCGTGTTACTGTTATATGTATTTAATGGTTTACTAGTTGATGGTTTTCATAAGTTGAGACTTGTGATGTAATGAATAAACTATTTGCTAATTATAGAAATAGGATAGGATGGTCTTTCTAGTTTCCCCTGTTTTTGTCTTGCTTGTAGAACAATTTGAATGCTTGTTTCCTGTTTTTGTGGTTTTATTTTCTCTGATTCCATTGTGTTTCAATTGTTTTTGCGTGCGTGTCCCCTATAATTGTGTAGTATCTTTTAGGTTTCGTGTTGTTAGACTCGTAACCAGCGTTAGTTAACTGGATTTACTCATTCTAGCGATTTGTTTTTTGTCATTATCCTTAAACTACTAGTTCGCTTGCAATTTATGATGCACTGCTATCTTGCTATGATTGTACTGCTTCACAATTAGCTCACTGGTGCAATTATTTGTGTGCTGCTGATAATCTAACTAATATTTTCATTCCTTTATTTTTTAATCTTAATTTCTTTCTTTTTGCAGCCTTTGTTCGCCAGGAGATTCAGAATGAAACTGATAGAGTAACGGGGAAGACAAAGCAAATATCTCCTATTCCAATTCATCTTAGCATTTACTCTCCACATGGTGAACTTCTATTGTTTATTGCCTCTAATTACTTACTCTAGATGGATGGTTTCCTGCAAACTCAAGTTTTTGTTATCCATTTTTGAATTAAAGGATTTTTTTTATTGAAACAGAGAAATGAATACCGAACTGAGGGAATAGTATTCTCATACCATTTCGAAATAAAACAATTTGTAATAACCCAAATAGTGTGTTGATCAATTAACAGATTCCTATAATCTGTTTGCTTTTTTGTGAAGTAAGCTCCCTCAAAATAATCATTGGCTGAACACCATAAGGAATTCAACAATCTCATTGCTCAAAAGGAAAGAACTCCCCAGGGAGGGAGGAAGAACGTTTATTATCCTTCTAAATCTTTAAACCATTGAATTACTATTATTCCTTCTTTACTTGCTATCAAACATATCATTACGGATATGGAAGAAGCATCTACAATTCTAAGAACCAGAGGAATCCAAGATCTATACTGTCGTGTACTACATTTGAATAGGCAGAGTTAAGTAAAGTGAGAAGTGTTAACATATCAGAAGCCTTCCTATACATCTAATACAGGTAAAATATAGAGACTGGAAAATGCTATAAATCTGGCTATTAGGGGATGACAAAAAAATAACATGATGGCAAAGGGAAAGACTAAGACCCGAATAACTCATAATACAGGTTTGGTTAGACTGGAAAATAGTGATCTGAATTGAAGTGGAGCAATGTTGACCCGACCTGATTTGTGCACGGCTTAACCTATCCTGACCCAGGACATAGTCTCATGGGTCAACTTCTTTTTAAAAGTAATAGTTATATTTCAAAACTATTGAAAATAATGTTAGTCCGTTGTGCTGAGCCAGGCAATCTGATTTTCCAGTCTTATCTGTACTTTCACTTGCTATCTTGGCAGTTACAGCTGCTTTGCTATAGTTTACTCATGACCTTTGCTCATGACTGTCTATATATTTGATGTTAAGCACTAGTCATTTTTTGAATTTTATATTTAAATTATACTCATTCATTTTTTTACTTAGGTGAGATCATTTCACTAGTATTACTTTTATGTATAATTACGTGGCATAAGATGAGACTAGTTTTTCAGTTATGTGTGTTTCCTAATTCAATCTCCGTTCGTGTGAGCAGTTGTCAACCTAACTTTGATTGATTTGCCTGGATTGACTAAAGTCGCTGTAGGTATGACTTGCATTCAATTTGTCACTGTATTTTTGTTTGGATTATGTTGTAGAGTTTTTAGTTTATTATACTGATTAGCAATTGTCATTTTCAGAGGGACAGCCTCAGAGTATTGTTGAAGACATTGAAAATATGGTTCGGTCTTATGTTGAGAAGGTAAAAAAAGTTGTGTTTTTTCTTAATTTGTTCTCACTCTTCCTATTTAATAACCTTGATTGGATGATTCACTATTATTTCATTTAGCGAACTCTTTTCTTTAGTACTTTTACCACTGAGACTGGAGACATAAACTCCTATTTCCAAACCAAAACCCTTTCTCCCTTTCTATGGTGATGGGTAGTTGATTACCATTTTATTACCTTGTTGGAATGTTTATTTATAAATTGGTCACCTAGTAGTGATGGTGGTAAGATGTATATTTACTTTAACTGGTACTGTATTTGGTTCTTTGACAGCCTAATTGCATTATACTGGCAATATCTCCGGCCAACCAAGACATAGCAACTTCTGATGCTATTAAGCTTTCAAAGGAGGTGGATCCCTCTGGTACATAAATTATCTGTGGAATGATGACTTTTTTATTACCTTTGCTCGGGTCATTATTTGTCACTGAAATCATTGACTGTAAATAATCCAGGTGAGAGGACATTTGGAGTGTTGACAAAACTGGATTTAATGGACAGAGGAACTAATGCATTGGATGTAATCTTTCTTTCTCCTTCTAGCATGTTCCCTGTCTCGCTGTGGTTATGATGTATAGCTTTAAATTTCTAGAAGTTTTAGCAATCTGTATAACCATATAATTAGCTTGCCTTACACATTTTTTTCCCTTAAGGTCCTTGAAGGAAGGTCTTACCGTCTGCAACATCCCTGGGTTGGTGTAGTAAATAGATCCCAAGCAGATATCAATAAAAACGTTGATATGATTGTTGCTAGGCGTAAGGAGAGTGAGTATTTTGAAACCAGTCCTGACTATGGACACTTAGCCAATAAAATGGGTTCCGTATACCTTGCAAAACTTCTCTCACAGGTTTGTCTTTCAGAAAGTTGTTCTTTCCTTTCTTTAATTAAAAACTTATATTTTAATCATGTTAACTATGTTGTAGCATTTGGAGTCAGTAATTAGGGCACGAATACCCAGTATAACATCTTTGATAAACAAAACAATTGAAGAACTCGAATCAGAGATGAATCAAATTGGGAGACCAATTGCTCTTGATGCTGGTGTGAGTGGTTTATAGTTGAATTATTTCCTGAATGTACGTACTCTTTCTATAATATGCTGCCGAAGAATATCCTAACTATTCTTTCTCGTACAGGCTCAACTATACACCATCCTAGAACTGTGCCGCGCATTTGATAGGATATTCAAGGAGCATTTAGACGGAGGGTAAATATATGCTATGATATTCACGTTTACTCTATTAAACTATCTTATTTGAATTTTTTCGGAGGGTAAATATTTGCTAGATGTTCAATTTTACTCTATATAATACTGGTTTATTTGATTTTATTTTTGGATGGATGGCGTCTTGTTATTGAAACTCGACTATTTTCAACCATCCTCAAGGGTTTGACGGTGTATTTTTGGGTTAGCTTAATTTGAATGAAATAGTTTTTTTTTTCTTGCAACTTCTTACGAGAAAAAGAAAAAGAACGAGAAAAAGAAAAAGAGAAAGAGAAAAACCAACTATTTCCCTTAAAAGGTCGTTAGTAAACATGCACTTACTTCAAACTAGGTATTTGACTTTTCCCCACTATCATCATCGTCTTGAATTAGATTTGATATAGAAGTAATTGTCTTTTTCTTTTCAGCTAGCTAAATCCTACTTAAAATCTGGTTTTGTTTTGGTTCCTGTTCTTTTCTAGACAAAAAGCACTGTATACTAATTTAATGTACCCCTGAATATGGTAAAGCAATTTGGAATGATAGTCATGGATAATCTTTCTTTGTGGTCTACAAGTTGACATGTATCTTTGGTTACATATGACCCTTTTTGTTTATTGTCATAGGCGAGCAGGTGGAGATAAAATATATAATGTCTTTGATAATCAGCTTCCTGCTGCGTTACGGAAGCTTCCATTTGATCGTCATCTATCTCTTCAAAATGTAAGGAAAGTGGTATCAGAGGCAGATGGTTACCAGCCTCACTTAATTGCCCCAGAGCAAGGTTACCGGCGCCTGATCGAGGGAGCTCTCAGTTACTTTAGAGGCCCAGCTGAAGCTTCAGTAGATGCAGTAAGTATACCTGGTTTCTACTCTTTCTTCTTCTTCTTTAATTAAAGCTTACATAGAAGTTAAAGCGGGATTTCTTTGATTTTGATGTAGGTTCACTTTGTCTTGAAAGAACTCGTGAGGAAATCAATAGCTGAAACCCAGGTAAAATTTGGGGATTTATTTTTGGACATAACTTTAGACACATACCTACAGTAGGTAGAACTTCACTATTGATAGGAAAACATCAAAAGCATTTAAAGAACTGTGTCTAAGTTATGTCCTTTATTTTATAGTATCTTTGTTCGTTTAAGGTTCCTAGAAATAAACTATGAATTTATGATTGAATAGGAACTGAGACGTTTCCCAACTCTTCAAGCCGAACTAGCTGCAGCTACAAGTGAGGCTTTAGAGAGGTTCCGTGAAGAGAGTAAGAAGACAGCTATTCGACTGGTCGACATGGAAGCTTCGTATCTCACTGTGGAGTTCTTCCGGAGACTTCCTCAAGAAATGGAGAAAGCCGGAAATCCAGCTAATCAAGCTACCCCAAATGAGGATCGATATGGAGAAGGGCATTACAGGAGGATTGGATCAAATGTAACTTCCTATATTGGTATGGTGTCAGACACTCTCAGGAACACTATTCCAAAGGCTGTCGTTTTTTGTCAAGTCAGACAAGCAAAACTATCATTGCTAAACCATTTCTACACACAAATAGGGAAGAAAGAGGTAATACTCCGTTTTAACTTTAATTTCTCTCTTATTCTGGTAACGAATATTACACAATCATGAAAAAAAAATTTTTGGTTTGCTTCAGATATACTTCCTAAGTGAGGTATCCAGGTTGTGATTCTGTGTAATTTTTATTTTGTTAAACTATTCATTTGGTCTCTTGTTTCCATTTTAAGTTTTAATTTTTATACGACAAAACTAAAAGTTCTGTAGTTATTTTTATTTAAAATATATTCACGATGTTTGATCTGCTATTATTACTGCTGGTGCAGGCTAAACAGCTATCCCAGTTGTTAGATGAAGACCCTGCCTTGATGGAGAGGAGGCAACAATGTGCCAAAAGGCTTGAACTATATAAAGCAGCGAGGGATGAAATTGATTCTGTTTCCTGGGCACGATGAGTTCGGTTGCCATTTGACTTTTTTAGAGTCTATATTATTTTATTTTAGTCTTCAGGCTTTGTATATTCATTGAAATTAAAAACAAAATAAGCTTTATATATTCATTGACTTTAAAAACAAAATCATAGGATAGTGATGGAGCTAATTGTTGTTTCTTGTCCCACGAGTGTTTGTACATGAAAAGAGGCCATATTATATTGTTTTATTAATTTGAATATTTTTTCTAGTATGAATGGCCTTGGATCCTAGAAATTCACTTGCAGACTTTTACATTAGGGGTTTACAACATAGTTCATTTGAGATGGGACCCAGTATTTGCACTCGGTAGAATCCAAATTCTTATTACTTTTGCTGGAGTATGATATGGATTACTGCGGTGCGTTAGGGTATCAATTATTTCCGTGAGAATAGAATTTATTTATGGAAATGATATTTTAACTAACTTTTTTTATCTATTTTTAATTCATCACTCTTATTATTCTTAGATTATCTATTTTAATTTTTTGTAGTAATATGATGTGAAGGATGATGAGAGTGGTGAGTTAGAAGTGAATAAAAATAAGTGGGTTAAAGTATCATTATTCTTTATTTATAAAATGCATTTGAAAAAAAAAATGAATGTCATTAAACTTTTAACCTATTTGGTGACTACGTGAAAAATAAATTATTATTCTAAGAAAACTTGTTACAAATAAGTGAAATGTATGGGTTTTAAAGTTAATTTAGTGATAAAGTTAGGTTTAACTTCATAGGTTTAACTTCAATCACTAATCATTTAAAAATATAAGGTTAATTTAGTGAACTTTAAAGGAAAAGTAAGATAGGTTAAGAGAAAAAGTGAAAAATTGTGAATTTGACTTCTTTCAAATTTAAAATTACTCAGAATCAATTCTTTTTAAATAATTAAATTACAACAAATTTTAATAATAAAATATTAAATTGTGATATTTAATTAAAATATAAATTAAATTATTTAAGATAAACAGTAGATGGTGGTTATATAAAATAAGAATTGTATGAATAATTTATTAAGGAAAATATTCATTGAAAAGAGAGAATCTTTCGGAGAAAATCTTTCTATATATTGTTATATATATATATATATATATATATATATATATATATATATATATATATATAAAATAAGATACTTATATATTATATATAATAGAGATATTTTATTTGGGTGTTTATACTTTTATTTTTAATATATAATTATTTTTAAAATTAAATTGATTATTTTACTATTTTTAAATGTTTTGTTATATTTAACTATTTCGATTTTTGTTTCAAATGATTATTTTAAACTAAAATAAGTATCTTTAATAAAAAAATTATCTACAATAATTATTTAATAAAAAAGTTACTTTAAATAAAAAATATTTATAATAAAATTTAAAAGAATTATTCATATTTATTTTTAAAATAAAATAAATAACACACTTGTTTCCATTAATATATATATATATATATATATATATATATATATATATATATATATATATATATATATATATATGTATATATATACATATGTGTGTGTGTGTGATACCCCTCTTTTTGCTTCTTTTCTAAAAACAGAAACACCCTCTCTTCTTCCTCATTCTCTCAAATTTTCTCTGCAACTCAAACCCTCTCGCACTCCCTCATCTCTGTGCTACCATCTCACTGCTTCAATCTTTCTCTACTCAGACTCTGGAAGGACCAGCCAACAGGACTCTCTACAACTCCTTCCTCAGCTTCCATCCTCCTAAGTAGGTTATATCTCCCAATTGAGCTCAATTCCAGTTAGAATCCACTAACCACTCTTTACGTTATGAATCTGATCATGTTAATCTTTGTCTCCTCTGTCTTGATGATGGATTCTCCTAGGTTAAACGGAAGAATTCTGCTCTCTTGCTATCCATTGACTCCATCAATCTAGTTCTTGGTAAAAGGGTAAGGGAAGCTAATTCTGTAACTCTTTTGATGTGAATTGTGTTCGTGAGTGCTTTAATTGCATGATTGTTTGTTTAATTAATGTTTGAGACTGCTGATGTGTGGAATTGAGTGGGAGATGTTCTTGAGCGAGCTTGCATGTGCAGAATAGGGAGGATTTCCTGGTAGTTTCGCCTAGGCGAGTTGGTCTCGCCTGAGTGAAAATACCAGAAGCTCGCCTCTGTCAATTGTGTGAAACCTCGCCTAGGCGAGCTGGACTCGCCTGAGCGAGATGACTTCTCGTCTAGGCGAGTCAGGTTAGCCTGAGCGAGAGTTCGCCCAGGACTTTTAATCCACCACTGTACGAGGTCTCGCCCAGGCGAGAGCAACTCGCCTAAGCGAGATAAATTCTCTAGCTTAGGCGAGAACCTCTGGCCTAAGCGAGATTCCCTGCAGAAGATTAGTTTTCTCACTGTTTTGATTTCTTAATGCTAGATTGGTTGCTTTAAGATGATGATGGTTGATATAGTATGTGATCCTTATGCATGTTAGACTGTGTGATGGAATTGAGTGTGAATTTGATGTGAATGGAAGTATGTTAGAGTTAGGATTTCAAGGGAAATCCTAAGGAATGTGGTTTAGTAAATGTAAGGGCATGAGGACTCAGATTGCTGATATCCTGACGCTTCCAGTAACCATTAAGACTCAAGTAGAGTATGATGGATTACGTCGGGGGAAGTAGCAGGAGGTCCTGGTCTATGAATCCGATCCATCATAGAGGTGATGGGATTTACCTTGAGAGTGGTTGGGTGAATACCCCTTGTGCCTAAAACTCTGCAGAGTTTAGGAATCATCTCAAGTGCAAGTCACCAAGAGCTCCAATGCCACTTACATAATCCGGATATCGAGTCTAGAATGGCGTATGGTGTTATAGTTGGAATTAATTGGATGATTTCTGATAGACTGTTTAATGAATCCTGTTTTCTGCCTTAGCATAAGATAAATTGCATAGTTACTCTTCATTCCAGTTAGCTTACCCTTCTAGTTTCTATGGCCTGTTTGTGTATGTCTTCTACCTTTGCAATGATGGTCTCGATTGGATGGCGTGAGCAGATAAACGTGCAGGTGAGGATACACCCTCCGGGACATGAGATGATTTCATTAGACGTACCAGTAGCATATGTGACCTTTTCTTTCTTTTGCTGAGCTGATCGGGTATTTTGTAATCCCTTTAGTCGTGTATGGGCTGTATAGGTTGACCAGTGTATGTATGGTTATTTTTGAGGATGATTGTATTGTATTATACTGGCCTATGTCATTGTCTGCTTCTGAATTACTAAAAATTTAAATGTTTTGTTTAATAGTTTAAAAACTATGAAAACGGGATGTTACAATTTTGGTATCAGAGCAGTGATTTCTCTAGGATCTGTAGGTGTGAGCTTGCTTAGCTTCTGTTGTGTGTTCCTTGTAGCGTGTTTGGCATGAGTTGTTGTACCTGTCGACTAATCTGATGGTTCCTCCATTGTGTGCTCAGAGCTATGGCACCTAGACCTCCTCCACCTCCTGTCCCAAACGCAGATAATCCTCATTTGGTGGGAGCAATTGAGGCGATGATAGCAGCCATGCAGCAACAGAATGCTAACATGGTGAATCAGTAGAATCTAGCCTTGCAACAGATGGAGTCTGCAAGACTAGCAGTAGAAGCGACTCTGCAGAGGCACTTGGAAGCCCTGCATCAAATAGGGGAAAACCGTTCAACCGTTGGCTCTTCCCAAGCTTCACTGCCCCGAGTGCAAGAGTGGAGTTTGGAGGATTTCCTACAACACCATCCATCCCGCTTTGATGGCAAAGTTAGCCCGGATGGAGCTGACCAGTGGATGCGGGACATGGAACGAATCTATGATGCTAAGAGATGTCCTGCAGAGAACAGGCTGGCATACACTGAGTACCTTCTTGCTGGAGAGGCCGTGCATTGGTTGTCCAGCATGAAGATGATGTTGGAGGATAACCATGAGACCATCACTTGGGAACTGTTTAAGAAGAAGTTCTATGCCGAGTTCTTCCCAGATTGCGTGAGGTATGCGAAGGAGGTTGAGTTCTTGCAGCTGATGCAAGGAGTCATGTCAGTGTCTGAGTACGCTGAAAAGTTTAAACACTTGGGCAGATTTCACACCCTGAAGATGGCGGAGGACTGGCAGTGTAGAAAATTTGAGAATGGGTTGAGGGGTGACCTCAAGCTCATGGTGGCTCCGCTCTCTATCAAGGAGTTCCCTGCCTTGGTAGAGAAGGCAAGAGTGATGGAGAAACTCAAGGCGGAAGTTGAAGCTCAGCAGAGGTCTCAGTTGAAGGTGGGAGGACCATCTGGGTCCATGAGCAGACACGACGACAGGAGGAAGCCATACTCTAGGCCTCAGCCCTAGGGGCCCAGGAGGTTCTCACATCCGCCCCAGCAGTTTCAACCTTCTAGGCCGCAGTGCTTCCACTGTAGGGGGCCCCATCTGAGGAGCGCCTGCCCCCAGCTTTCTAACAGGAGGACCTGCCATAGGTTGACCAGTGTATGTATGGTTATTTTTTAAGATGACTGTATTGTATTATACTGGCCTATGTCATCGTCTGCTTCTGAATTACTAAAAAATTAAATGTTTTGTTTAATAGTTTAAAAACTATGAAAACAGGATGTTACAATATATATATATATATATATATATATATATATATATATATATATATATATATATATATATATATATATATATATATATACTTTTCAATAATAAAATATTAAATTGTGATATTTAATTAAAATATAAATTAAATTATTTAAGAAAATCTTAATATGGTGGAAGAATCGGCCTTAAAATATTGAGTCTGATCCGCATGGGTTAGGGTTTTAACGCAATCCCTCGCCACCCTCATTTACGATATCTCGTACCGAAGGCCTTCTTTTGAAGAGAAGTGGTTCAGCATAACAGACAGTGAGATGGGAACAAAGGCAAAGAAAGCTATGAAGAAGAATATGAAAAAGGCTTCCTCTAACAACCCATCTCAGGGTGCTGATTTTTTGGTATGTCGATAACACTGATTCTGTGTGCTCTCTGTTTTCAGTAACTTTTCCTGTTTTTTTTTTTTTCAATCTATTGTGTCAATATGGTGCTTAATTTTGTTTCTGAATTGGTAAAGCCCTTGGAAGGTGGTCCTGGTCGCAAGCTCGCCGAACAGAAGCCGCCGGAGAATACCTCCACGGTACTGTACGTGTCCAGGATTCCGCATGGATTCTATGAGAAGGAGATGGAAGGTGCTCATGGATTTTTTTTTTGATAAGATTTTTTCTGGATTTTGTGGAGTGTGTGTTTACGATTGTATTTTGTAGGTTATTTTGGTCAATTTGGAACCGTCAAGAGGTTGAGAATCGCGAGAAATAAAAAGGTTAGTTGCTTGCATGTTAACTTTCCTCGTTATTAGTTGCATTATTGTGTGATTTTGTCAATTTGATAATTGTGGCATACTCTGTTTATTCTGATTTATTTACTCATGTAGTTAATTTTACCTGTGGTGGTTTCAGTGATTATTTTTGTATAATCTTTTATTCTGGTGGATGGGTGTGTGTCGTTAGTAGTTATGAGTTTCTCATAGAAGTTGAAGCCTCTGTAATCAATGAATATTGTAGTAATTTTGCTTTTGTTTGGTCCTTAAATTTTGAAAAAAACTGTGGTTTTCAACCATCGAGATATTTGTTTCATTAAACACTTTAGGGCTGCAATATTTGTTTGTTGTTACCGTTTTAGTGATGATGGATATTGGTTGTAGTTGATTGATACTGAGAATATATGTTTCTTGTTCTTTTACAGACAGGAAAATCAAGACATTTTGGGTACATAGAATTTGAATCTCCTGAGGTATTTGTTGTTTCTGCAGATTAGTTGATTGTGTTATGACGTGACGTTTTTCGGTACTCTTGTGTTTGTAATAAAATTCAGTTTCCTTGTTTTAATATTGCCTTGATTTGTGTAGGTAGCGAAAATTGTAGCTGATACTATGCACAATTATCTCCTTTTCGAGCACCTTCTCCAAGTTCATGTTGTACCTCCGGAGCATGTTCATTCAAGATTGTAAGTTATTAATCAAAATTTTTCGGATCTATTTTCATTCTAAGGACTCCATTGTATGTTTATCTTAATTGTAGACCTTGGTGTCTAACCATCAATTTTCTTTTCACCTACTTTCTTCACATGTGTGAAAAAAGAAAGATATCTATTTAGAGTATTGAAAAGAATAACTAACAAGTAGAGAATTAGGAATTTCCTCAAACATACTATGTGTCTTGATTTAAGTTAAGGTTAAAGATTTAGTGTCTTCTGTTGAATATGACCAAAGGTAACACATGAATGTGTGTGGCATTTTTCATCATAGATGGAAAGGATTCAGTTATCGTCACAAGCCAGTGGATTATGTCCGAATTGAACGGAAGCGTCATGACAAGGTATCTACTTCATTTGATGATAAAGTATACCTGCTTGATAATTCTCAGTATTGACTGAAAATTCACTTTGTTTTTTTCAATTTTTCATGAAAAAAATAGGCATAGATATCTGTCTATGTATCATTTGTATTCCAGAAATCCAGACTCAACTTTTTACGATAATGAACCAAATACAAAAAGAACTTATAAAACAAATCAAAGTATAATTCCTTTTTTTTTTTTTTTAAATTACACAAATATTTGTTGATGCTGTCATTCCAGGAAAGAACCTTAGAAGAGCACAAAAAATTGGTGGATAAGATTGTAAGACATGACCAAAAACGACGGAAAAGGATAGAGGCTGCTGGCATTGATTACGAATGCCCTGAGATTGTGAGCCTTTTGCTTTTATCATTCTGTGGTTGTTCATTTGTTTTCACAAATAGAGTTTTGCTCTCATTTTACATATATATAATTGCTCTTGCAGATTGGTAACCTCCAGCCTGCTCCAAAGAAAATAAAATTTGATGACTGAGTTGGTAACTTGAGAATAGACAGCTGAACTACCATGTCACAGAGGGTTCACAACACAGGAGTCTGCAGGTTTAGGATTTTGTAGTATTAATATTTTCACAGTTTTGGAACTTAGTTCTGAAACCTTTGTGTCCCTCAAATGTGTTTACAGGAAGCATGATCCATTTTATATATTCATAAACATTCATAAACATTTTAAGCAGTTGATCACCTTCAGGCTCATTCCTGTTTTACTTCTTCCTGCACCTATCATTCCAGATTTCATTTTCTGGAATGTATTAAATCAATTCCGGAAAAAAAAATTTCCGGAAGAGACTCACCCACTTTTCTGGAAGACACTCATTCACTCTTGATCTGAAAAAAAAACTCGAAAACCCTAAAACCAGGGCGGGCATGAAGAAAAGTGATAGGGTGCAGGAAGTAACACCCTAAAACCATTGCCGTTTTTTAGTCTTCAATTGCACATCTATTGCTCGTTTCTTACCTTTTGTTAACATTGACAATCTCGAAAAAAATATCTGTTGATTTATTGACTTCTCAGAAGTATTCCATGGAAAGGGAAAGTGGTTTTAATTGTGTATATGTTAATAATAAATTTTCTGGAAATACCTATATTGCCTGTGGTTCACCGTGTACGGGGCCATGTTAGGCTTCGAATTATTTCAGGTCTTAATGTATTATTTGATACTATTTATTAGTAATATATGGGTTTATTTAATATATAAAATAATTATATAATTTTATCATCTATTTGTAAAGATCGAGAATAGTAGTTTGCATTAAAGAATTGAAATAAATTGAGGGAATAGTAATCTCATACCATCTCGAAATAAAATCATTTGTAATAACCCAAATGGTGTGTTGATCAATACATCAGATTCCTATTATCTGTTTTCTTTTTTGTGAAGTAAGCTCCCTCAAAAATAACCCCCAAGGGAGGAACACTTGAATTACTATTATTCCTTCTTTACTTGCCATCAAATATTTCATTACGGACATGGAAGAAGCATTTACAACTCTAAGAACCAGAGGAATCCAAGCAAGGTATAGGGGTTCAATGGTAAAATATTTCAAGGTAGTTAAAGAAACAAAAATGGTCTATCATATCAAGAATGTTATTTTCAACTAGTGTCAAGAAGATTTACAGCAAATTCTGGTAGTACTAGCGACATAAATGAAATAACACAAGAAAGAAGTCACTCAAATCTTACATGGTCAAAACTTCGTTAAAACTTATGTACATTTATTGAATGAGCTACTTAAAATAGGTTACAATTTATCAACTACATTTAGCAAATTAAAAAGCAACAAAACAGCAAAACAGCCACAGGGGTTATAAACACTGAAAACAGACTTTCAACAGCACTAGAAAACCAAAAGAAAGTGACTAAACAGGTTTAAAAACCGCAAAGTAAATCTGGAACTACTCAGCGCAAAAAGAAAAGTGAAACTGGTTTAAAAACTGCTTAGCTATACAGGACACGAAATAAACAGTTAGTAAAAGTGAAGAAAACCGGTTAGCCTAAGCAAGAATCACAACAGCAAACTGATCTAAGCAAATAAAACTACTAAAAACAACAAAATCAAGCTCTATCATATGACAACAGCAAAATCACCACCACCTTCTCCTCATAAAAGGTGGGACAATTAAAATGAAAGAGGTTCACAATTTTAATACTCTTTCCTACTGGAGTGTAGTAATTTAACAAGTAATATGTTGTTGTCTCATTATTTATAATTTTAATTTATATATTTATCTTGAATCGTCTATATGTTAAACTATTAATTATATATTAATTTGAACAAAAAATATAATTTTGTAGAATTAATTTAATTAGTTGTAAGATACAATATCAAATATTACTGAATTAATATAAAAATAAAAAATATGATACAATTGTGATATTTTAAATTTTCATGAAATTAGTGGCAATGATCATCAGTTATTTTTAATCTTCATAAATTAAAAGAAATAAGAATATTTTTTCCCTCTGAAACTCAAATAGTACAGCTGGATCGGCATGTTGATTCCAACTTCCGATAAAACTTTAATGTAGAGATTAACAATAAGAAAGTAAAATTTAGTTTTACTATTATAAAAGATAGATAAATAATCAAAAATCAAATTGAAATGTTAATTTAAATTTTGATATAAACGGGGGATGAGAAACACAGATATAACAAAAAACATACAATTTAAATAATAACTTTTTTTAAATTTATCTTGTACAATTTTTAATGACTAAAATACTGACACATTTCTTAAATTTTAATTTTTTTTATTTAAAGAATATCATAAATCCCCTACAAGAATAAGTTATCCTTTAAAAAAATTTGTCCGCGAAAAACTAAAGTTTTTGGGTGAAAACATTTAGATCTCAATATTAAAAGTTGATACTAGTAGTCTTAAATCATTGTAAACTTTAAGTAGATCGAAATTTTACTTTTAAAACTAGAAAATATTTTCACCTGACATGTTAAAGTCTTCGTGTCTGAAATGTAATTCGATTCCCAATAACGGTACATTTCGTATTTAGCTTTTCAAATTATAAACCAGAGAATTTTATAGCCACTTTAATCTATTAGCTGATGTTCTTGAGGTTTCATGTGTGAGGATGTAATTCTTTTGTGTTTTATTTCCCAGTGATAAAAAGTATATATAAGCAGGACACAAATCTTTATTGCAAAATCAATGAATGACAACAAGCTATTATAACAATAGAATACAGAGGTAAAACCCTCAGGTATAAGCTACAATTTTCTATTTAAGTAATGACAAAATGTGAGACAACAGAACAAGCAATCGATACTGATATGACCTGGAAAACAATAACAAGATGTAAATCAGCATCCTATTCACATGTAATAATGATAAATGATATTCGTATGCGATTGACTGGGAAATGAATGATGCAAATATGGAAAAACCTATTTATAAACTCTATTATCCAACGTATGAAAACGAATAAAATATAAAATACAGATCCTTTTGGTTAGTCTTAAAGACTTCATTCCAGTGATTTTGCGAAGATGCCTTAATTGTAAAGTTTCTGCAACATCATCACTTCCACAAAAGGAAGTTGTGATCGGGTATGAGTTTAGACCTTTTTTAAGTAAAAAATTCTAAATTTAATAGCAATGGAAAGAGGTAATAAAAGAAAACCAAATCAAGCACAGACATGACCCATCATAACAAGCCAAAATTAGAGGCTACAACTTGGATAATTCAATTGAGAATATTCTTCACTTCATCACTAACCACACATGAAGAATATCTAAAAGCATCACCAAAAGATGGTTGATCGTGTATCCCAAAGCAAATGCAACAAGAATTGATTCATTACCACTTTGGAAAGATGATACTAACATGCATGAAATTTTAAAATGCGAAAAAAAAAAAATCTAAACTTCAAGAATGGATTACTTCCACTATTAGATGCGTGATCATGAAGACAAGTAGGACAGTAAAATGCATCAGTATAAAATATATGCTTATATATCATTCATGATGCAACATTTACCTCCAAATTTCCACCATGGACTCAAGGTTAACATGCTCATTCAGCCTGCAAATAAGACAGTTGAACATCAACTCCAAGAAATATTACAGTTGAAATAGCATGATTAGAAAAATTTTTAATGAAAAATAATAATCATTTGTCTCTGGTGAAAAGTTGATCTTCTATAATTTAGAGTTACTCCTAAAATTTCTCAGGAAGTTCTCACTCGTCTGACAATTGAGAATAGAAGGATCATATGCAATGTACATTTTCATTTGTACTTGTCTTAATTTATATTGCAATTTAAGTAAGTTTCAAAAGCTTTTCATCTCAAGAATCCTTTCCTTACGAAACCAGAAAGTAGTCTGGTAGGAAAGTCAATATATTGCAACTTTTGCTATTCTCGATACTTACATGTGCACAAACTAGGCTTCATATAATTGTTTCAATAGTTGATTCAAAGAGTAGTCTAATCAGAAAACTTGATATCCCTTGAGGGTTTAAGAATGTTTGAGGATTAAGGCTTCATGTTTCTCAAACGTACAATAGTAGGTTTGCCATTAGAGAATGTTCTAGATAATTAATAATTGTTTTTTCCTCTTGTATTTATATTGAAAGCATAGGCTGAGAGCCAGCAATTGGTTCTTCAAAGTTTTCATGAAGGCCACACAAGCACAGCTTACTGAATTCATATTTGTGTCCAATTGAGATTTATGTTAATATGTCTACTTGATGGCACACATCTTTAGATAATATTTTCATTCATGTTGCCTATGTCTTTATTTATTCGGAAAAAAAATATATCAACCCTATCATTAATGTATACTAAACAAATAAACTTGATAATGAAAAAAAGGTAATCCAAGTTATATTTAAATATTATAGTAACATCATAATAATGTATATAAAATTAAACATCTTAAAATATTCAGGCATGACAGGAGTCGATCATTAGCGAAATGATAGTATACAATACAACACACTATACTATCAAGACATGTACATTACTAAATTAACAAGGAAGACAATGGTTCCCAAATTTTGTCTTTGATACAAAATGGAACTTATACATATAAAGTCTTGACATAAGACGAACATAATGATTTACCTTCTCATTCTTGGAACCAAAAATTCCTTTCACTGTCTCAAATACCTCTTCAACAGATCTCGCAGCGTTGATCTACAAAAGAAACAATTTATTGATGCCCCTACAAAAGAAACTAAGAAACTTATGAAACTATGGTAGAAGCACAAGTACAAATTACCTTGCGAACTTTTCCTTTTGCATCATAATAATTAATCACAGGAAGACTAGACTCCAAGAACACCTTGAACCGCTTCCTTATTGTTTCAATATTGTCATCTTCTCGACCCTTTATAATAATTGAGAAATGGTCTTCAGTGATGACTAGCAAAAGGAAATACAAATAACTAAAACAAAACAAAAATAAACCTCAACCTGGTTCCTACTAAGAAGTCGCCTCTCCATCTCTTCCTCAGGGCAATCAAAATATAGGACAAAAGCTGGCTCTATTCCTGTCTGCAAAGCCATAATGCATTTTGGAAATCAAAGTTAGTACACCATTATCCATATCGAAATAGTTAAAATTATTTATTTATTTAAATTTTAGTATCTCAATTACCACTTTCTCAAATGCTGCACGATTTTCCTCATTGCGGGGAAAACCATCAATAAGAAATTTGTCATTGCCACTTTCCTTCATTGCTTTTTGTAAGAGCTTAATTGTTACCTCAGAGGGAACAATTTTCCCTTCTTTAATCATATTCTGAATCATTGTACTGTCAAACAAATGAAATGAACGAGAAGTTAATGGTAAATGATATAGACCATTTAAGCCCAACAATACAAAAGATGGTAGACTAACAACAGTGTCCATCGCTCAGCAGACAAAGTTCAAAAGGAATTAAGTATACAAAAAGACATATAATTAGATATTTCGCAGAAAATGAACATGAGTACATGACCTAACATCAATGTTATGGGATAATTTGCATCTTTATTGACTAAAAAGCAAAAGAAAGAAGGGACAAACTGTACTCATCCACAACTATGGGCAATTTTCACCTGTGATATAATCAAAGAAGCCAAAAGCATAATATGAAATTGAATCCACATGCATATCTATCAATTTTAAGAAAAGAAAAAGGTTATGCATCCCTTTTCAGTTATATACTTATTTCTATAACTTCAAAATAGATGAAGTCCTCATAAATAAGAAAACTGCATAAAAAGGAAATGAAGTCTCACATTAAAACAAAAAATTTAAAAATGTGTGGCAACAAAAAAAGTTTTTTCTGTGCGTATATAATTTTTAATATAATAACAAGATGAAAATTATACTACCTATTGAACAGCTAGTCAATTGATGTTTCTAATAGAGACAAGATTAAGTGATCAATTCAGAACAGGTTTATAAATTTATGAATAACATATTAACATAACGAATATAACTTGTACCCACCCATTCTCAGAACCAGATTTGATTTCTGCTCGCAGAAGATCCCCCGCACTGAGGTGAGTAAACTTAAAATTGTCAACAATATTTGCACATTGCGTACCCTTTCCACTGCCTGGGCCACCTATACCATTATCAGATCAATAACCAACTTAGAAAGTCAGAAAAAAATCCACAGTAAATTCCAATGAACACATTAGACAAAAATGATAAATAAATTCACTCTTAAAAAGAAAAAGGGTCATAACAAAAAGTTATGTGTGCCATAACAAAAAAGTATTCAGTATAGCTTACAATTATTTGTATGCTATTTCTTAAAATATTCCTCTTCCAATGTGAAAGTTCAATAACAAAAAAGTAATAATTTCATCAGTCAAATTTCTTGCCTAAATGGTAGACAAATTTCAGCTGAGAAACTAGAAAACAATTAATTGAAGATTCAGGATTTACAGTACAGCTCGTGCATGTAAAATGAAGCAATGAAGAAAAGAATCTCAAGGGATTAAAAGAAACCCTTTTCAGTAGAAATTCATTACATTTTCAACAGACCAAACTGTTACTGATGAGTGGAACATGGGGAAGATATATGGCATGAAATTACAGCGTAAGGCTCATCTTCAACAATTTGAAACGAAGTTCATGCACCAGAATTTGATTGAAAGTTCTTTTAGAGCGAATATGATAATGGAGATGCTTAACTTGAATGAAACAGATAACTGCTTACCTAAGACAAAAACAACTGTAGGATTTTTCTCTGCGACGCTTCCATTTGCATCCTACAATAAATGATTAAAAAGAGTCTAAATATACACTTCATTAAAAATATCTCAGCAACAGAACAAAAGGCTATAAAACTAATCTTAAAGCTTATGTTGGTTTTATAGAACAAAAAGAAAACTATGTTTTGCTGGATATAGTACCAACATTGAGCAATCAAGGAAAAATATTTTCAATATTCAAACCTTCACAAATGTTCAATAAGGTTTGCAAAATCACAAGTGAAAATACAAAACAAATTCTAGAAGTGAAATACCTTGTTTGTAGCTTCAACACTTCCCATTAGTAGCGCCTAAATGTGTTTGTCTGTAAAAAAATGTCAAGTATTTGTGAATCAAATAGAAGTGATCTAAGTCCAAAAAACAAAGCACGTATATTACATATCCATTAGGTACTACTCATTACCATATTCCAGAATAACATCAAAATTAATTAGCTAAATTTCCATACAAAAATGGAGTCATTTCCCTAATGCCAAAGCATAAAGGCTTCACTTCAAATACAAGCAAAAACTACTAATTTATGCACTGATTAAAAAGAATAACTAACATCATTTTATCCTGCTTATCTCATGTAAAAATGAACTTTTTCCTAATGTGCCATTTATTGTAACTTGTTCAACAATTAAAACAATAGTGACATAAAATTATTTTTAGAATAATATACACAAATCAGTTAGAGAGTATAATTATAATTTAGTATAATTTCATAACTTTTTATTATGTCCGAATCATACTCGATAATAGAGAACATTAAAAGCATATCTGATCCATAAAATTATAGAATACTTCTGCTTGAATTAAAACATTTAAGGGTGAATTGATCTTATAATGCATTTACACAACAATACTCTAATCCTGACATGCTTAAATAGTTTCTATATTCACCTAAGTTCACGCTCAACAGATCAAGAGCGACATGCAATACTCTCATTCAATGTTCCGCTAAGCTTATCACTCAATATCATTCAACCAGCATCATAATTTAGATCTACAGAAAACAAGCCAAAATCACATCTCAGAAACTAACTAAACAACTAGCCTAGCCATTACATCCACAAGAAAATGAACATCAGAAAACTGAAAATAAGATCAGGAATGTCCAAATCAATTACAATTGAGGTGAATTTCCACTCCGTTTCAACATTCGATAACGGAATCGGACAATGCGCAAACGAATCAAGAGACTCAAGAAATTAAACAAGTTATAAGAGGACAGATCGGAGATCTGAGATCGGAGCGGCCAGATCTCGACAAGATTCAAAGAGATCTAGAGAACAAACTGTAGCAAAGCAAATAGAAGATTCAAACGAGATTCAGAGTTAGGTCGTACCTTACGCGAGAGAGAATGAGAGAGAAAAAGAGAGAACGATAAATAGAAGAACGAAGAGAGGGATTTCAATGGTTGTGTGCTATTTATAGAGTTGGAAGAAGGAAGAGAAACAAAACGGAGGTGATTTTTTTTTTTATTCTTCTTGTTTGGAAAGAAAAAGAGAGAAGTGAAGCTGACGAAGGAGGAAGAAGGTCGTTTTTAATAGTCGGTAGGGGCAAAATAGGAAAGGTGTGTTTGCGTGATTGTAACGGCTACAATCATGATTTTCCAGCATCGAAGGAGGGTGGTGAGATTCTTCTATTAACTACCGTGGAACTCTCCTTCTAAGAAAAAAAATTGTCCTAAAAACAAATCTTTTGATAAATATTAGGAATAAAAAATCACTGATCACTATCACTAGTTTACTAGGTATAAGAATTATTTAAGATCATTCATATATTGTATATAAATCTAAATACTTATATCGAAATTTAATACTTAATAAAGGTTCATATTAGTTTACGTTGATTATAAATATTCAAAATATATATATATATATATATATATATATATATGAATTTAGTTTTTAGTTTTTAAAACTCCTTTATAATTTCATAAAGAAAATATGGTTTCTCTTACCTATACAAAACAATAATTATTTAAAATTGTTCTTTTTCTTAAATTAATCTTAAAAGAAAAAATTCTACTTCTTTATACTTTCGAATGATGGATAATATAAGCTATATATATATCTTCTAATATTAGTGTTTTATTATATTTTATTTAGTTTTATATTTCTTCAAACAAAATATTATTACTCTATTGTTTTATTTTAGATAACCATATAATAAAATTTCATAATTTTTTAATTATTAATATAAAGAAAAAATTGTAATGAGTAATATATTTCTATAAAATATCTTTAAATTTATTATAATTTGAATAATATAGATATAATTGAAATCATATTACTTATTTGTCCTTTTATATTGTTTATTTGGTTATTTATACTTAATATATATATATATATATATATATATATATATATATATATATATATATATATATATATACTATTTACTAAATAACATTTTTTTCATTCTCTTTGTTTGCTTTTTATAACATAAAATATATTCAAAATAATTTATTATACTATTAAAAGTAAATCTAATAGTAAAAGAACAATTCAGGCAAAAAGAAAAAAGTCTACTTATCATTATTTTTACAACTTTAAAATATGTACAGCACCACGTAGTGTGCAAGAAAAATAAATAAATAAATAAATATATATATATATATATATATATATATATATATATATATATTATATAAAATTGTGAACTTTTGCACTAATTATTGCAAAATATATAATAACATTTAGTTTTATTAATTAATAATGTAAAAGTTATCAAAGTTCAGAATGCATAATAATTAAATTTAAATTATAGGAAATTATGTTTTTATAAAAGAATTATCTTTATCCTTTATTTTTATAGTTAGATCCAACGCGGTTGATGTCGAATATTTGATTGATAAATCTTATTCATTCTAGAAGGTGAGAAAGGTTCTTTATTAACTCTTTTTAGTTACGTCTTGATACTTTTCTAAACTTGTTCATAATTTTTTATGAGTTGGGTGAATAAGCTCTCTAAAAAAGTGTATAACATTAACTTTAAGACTTTCGGTCATTAAAATAAAATATTTTTTTAAATATGAATAATAAAATATTAATAAAATGAGATAATGATAGAATAAAAGTTGGAAGAAAATTTAAAGAATCATATTCCTTATAATGATAGTGTTGAATTCTGCCATTAATATTTGTGTAATTTAGTTTTTCATATGCCAAATGAAAATCAATTTTTCTTTTTTAAGAAATAAAAAGATCGAGAAAATAAAAGGTTGTTTTATCTATGAAACAAGAACAACAATTAGAAGAATTTTATACAGAGAAAAAAACGGAATCCACATTAAAATTTAACTGTTTTTCCTTATATTTCATAAATTTTCTCCATTTAATTATTTTATAAAAGATGTGCACATGGACATCACCTTTGTTGAAACTTCACATTACATATTTGTCTTTTCAAGATACATTAGATCTTAGATCTTAAATATTTTAAACACATTATTATACCTTGTATTGTTAAAATATTACTTTGTATCATATTAATTTATATATATATATATATATATATATATATATATATATATATAATAAAATATATGCAAGTCAATGATCCTAGGAATATTATATTTAGTCTCTTTACGTAAAATTCAGATACTTAAATTTCATACTATATTTTATGCTTTTTTTTAAGATATATTGTAATGATTTAAACTTTTTAATATTATAATATATATATATATATATATATATATATATATATATATATGTGTGTGTGTGTGTGTGTGTGATAGTTGGTTGAGATAAATAACTAGTTTTAAAGAATGAAAGTCAATTTTTATTTTCAATTTTTATCTTTAATATTAGTTTTTGTCGGATATTTGGCTCAGTATAAGTCTATTTATTTTCTGTCCTAAAAGTTTAAGGGTCTAATCTAATTTGTTGGGTCTAACGCTGGCTCATACAGTGCCCAAAACCCCTAAACTAGCCTTGACCCTCTCATTTTGTCCACTTTTTAGAAAATAGATCCCTTCCTCCCTTTTAGAACTGCAGCAGCAGCTTAGTTAGGGTTTGGCCTCGTTCCTCTTCAAGCTAGCTCAACTCCATTTTCTATCCCACGTAAGTCGATCCTTGACCCATATCTTCTCCTTTATAGTTTTATTTTGCGTGGTTTCAACAAAGGTTTATCTTGATAACCTCGTACTCGATCTGTGCCAGTGTTTCCAGCTCATAAATATGCTCCTGGAGTTGTAGTGCTCATTTGCTTAGGTATCAGTGTCTTTTGCTAGCATTTTTCCAGGTAAGGAAAGCTAGGGTTTCGTTGTTTTGATGTTATTTTGTTTGATTGGATCTGTTTATGTTATGGGTGCTTGATATGTACTGTTGATTGCGTGATAATGTACTATATGTGTTTTCGGTGTGGTTGGAATCTGGTTTGGCACGCATGAGAGCAGTTGAGTTCTGCTGAACTCGCCTAGGCGAGCTAGGTGCTCGTCCAAAACGAAAACTCTCGCTTAAGTGACGAGCTCTTACTTAAGCGAGAACAACAACAACTCACCCCTCTCTCTGTTTCGAGGACTCGCCTAAGCGAAGGCCATTCGCCTGAGCGATAGTAGTCTCGCCTGAGCGAGATGGGCTAGCTTGAGTGAGACTTCGACGTGCCCACTATTCGCAATCTTGCCCAAGCGAGATCTGGTAGCTTGAGCGAGGGGTTCCTCTCGCCTGAGCGAGAGCTCCTTAGCCTGAACAAGATTGACAGTGGTGATTTGATAAGTGTGTGTTTCTAATGATTGGTTGGTTGGTTACTTTATAAAGTTATGTATGATGCCTTGTATGTATCCTATATGACACCATGAGACTGGAATTGATGAGCTTGGTATGATTATGTATATGAAACATGATTGGATGGTTAGTTATATATTGGCATGAGATTGGTATGCATGATAATCTATGGTTGGTTGGTGAAGCATGACCATGGTATGAGTTTGACGTAATTCCATGAATCATTTGATAAGATTCATGGTGGTGCCTTGTGTAATGGACGTAATTCCATGACCCTCTTGGTGAGAGCTCATGGTGGTGCCTCATGTAATGGACGTAATTCCACGACTCTCTTAGTAAGATTTCGTGGTGGTGCCTCAATATATAATTAAGTAAGGATTCAAGTAAGGATTGCATCCTGAAGCTCTAAAGAGTCAGTTAGTCTCACGTAGAGTATACTGACTTAAGTGGTGAGAGTAGCAGGAGGCCCTAGTCTTTGGCAGGATAATGACCTTAGATGTTTGAAGGCTAACCTTGTGCGTGGTAGGGTGAAACCCATTGGCAATGACTCTGCAAAGTAGTAGAGACCACCATAAGTGCAAACATCCAGTGAATCCGACTGATTATATGTATCCGGATAATTGAGTCGTAGAGTCTTACTTGTTTGCTATCACATGCTTGGTTGATTCATGTATTCTTGACTTTTAAATTGCATGCTCAATTGTATGATAAAACCTTTTTACTTTAGCTTACCCTTTCTGTTTGCTTGTGTGTTTTGTGTGTAGTTTTCTCCTTTTGCGATGATCATCAATTTATTGATGTGAGCAGATGTGGGAACCCCTAGTGGTTATCAGGGTGATGGAAACTCCGCAACGAAGCTCTTTTGGGTTGGATTCCCTGCTCCGAGTACTCTTTAAGGCACTATGGCCTATGTTCTATCTTGCTCTATGAGCATGTATTTTGGATATTTGTCAAACATTTATTTTTGTTCTTATGTTTTGTTAATGGCATTGTGGTATACCTTAGTTTTTTCCGGAGTATTCATCCTATTATTCATTCTAAGTGGTTGGATAGTTGATACAAGATCTCGGTTGAAAGATATTCAGTTCACCACAGTTGTGTATTTAGGTTTTCTTTATCTTCCTTCATTCTCTATTTGTCTATTTGCAAGCTTTGTTGCTTTGTTGTTTGATTGAGTGTTAGTACTATTTTTATGCAGTTGATTAAGACTCTTTTGTACCATTTTTTTTATCATAATAAAAGTTATTTCTTTGGTATGGATGACTCGTAGTGTTTACCATTATTCAAAGAAGAGTTTCACATTAAAAATCTTGGTATATTTGTTTATCACTTTTGTTATTTATTATTGTTGATCATTCTCCTCTTAGATTTTTGCAAGTTAGAAAAAAAAATTATTGCATTCTCTGAACATTTTGGTTGTGTTGTTGTTTACCGTCAGTTTTCATAACAGTTTTTCACAGTATCACATTTACCTTTTTAAAATACAATTCATTATACTTTCAGCGTTTTAAATACATTATTTATTAAATATGTATTATATAATATCATACCCAATTTATTTTTCTTTTTAACGTGTATATTAGAACTTTCTTTCTAATATGTATTATTGATAATTAAATGTATAATGCACATGGTATTACATAATCTAAGATGGTCGACATCATAATAGTATATTAGCTCATAAGTTCAAGGGTACAACAATGTGAGACTTGATGATGTGATGTCTCGACAAAGAAACCGTGCAACAACACAATTGTGTGATGGTTTAAGGGTGCAACCACGTGACAAAGAGATGGATTGGGTTCGTGAGATTGAGCTTAGAAAAATTTGCAATCTACATCTTCTTAAATAAGTATTAGATGAGATTTATGGAGAACACAAACGAACAAGGAATTGTGTGTGAAATCGTGAGATGGAGTGAAGGATTATAGATAAAGCTCTTTGTGGGATTGGGATTCTAGAGTATACTTTGTGGGAACGCTTTGTGAGAATTAGAGTCAATGAGTTTCGTAGTGATTTTTTTCTAGAGCAAGTGAGGAAGTGTTACAAAAATCAATCCAATTTCAGAAATTTAATTTCCTATAAATGTTATTTCCTTAATACAAAAATTTAATTTCTATTTCCATGATCTCATATATATGAAAAATTATATCATCACCCTTAAAAATATTAAAATGGGTTTCAAGCTGCCAACCCGGTTCAACACGGATCGAGTTAGGTTAAGTTGAGTAAATTTCATTGTTTTCAAAAGTGTGTTAAACTGAACCTGACTCACTTAATCCACAGGTTAAACGGGTTCGAGCGCGGGTTGACCCACAACTCACCAACAACAACATTATTATTTTTTTTTACAATTTTTAATTTCTTTTTATAATTATTTACTACTCCTAATTATATAGATTCACAATTTGATATTTTTAAATACTAGAATGTTTCTTAATAATATTTGAATAGTTTGAATGTTTGATTTATTTGTTTATCAAGTTATATAAGTTATTACTTTAGTCTTTCACTACTATCTTTATAATAATATTTTGAGAGTTAGGTGAACACTTTGATTTCATTATTATAAAAAATAAATTGAGTTAATTCACTTTCATTGTAATGCAATAAATATATAAAATAAATTGAAAAAAAAATAACATTCCTAAGTAACCCACCAACCTATGGTGAGTCAAGTCGGATTGCAAAATTTCTGGCTCACCAAAAAAGTGAGTTGGGTTGAGCTTACCTTTTTTTAGCTCAACATGTGTGAACCAGGCTCACTTTGACACCCCTTGTAACATCCATATAGGATATTACTTAAAATAAATAATAAACAACAATTTATATAACTAAAACCTCATTTATTAACGAAACTATTTCCCCAAAAACCACGGGAAATTTCAAAACTTCAAAACATTAATAATCCAAATATTCTAAAACCGTAAAAATTGCAATCAAATTACATATAAATTAAACCAAAAACAGTTATAAAATCCCCTCATGCACTGAGCCCACTCTTCGTCGCTAAGCGTCTCCTGGCTCACCTGTAACATCTACTCCCAGATAATAAATTACCCGATCATCGTCATACACAAATAGATAGGGTGAGCTATGCAAATAAACATAAATAAATATGAAAATAATTCCCAGCCCAAACATAAGTATTCATTTGTTTATTTTCAAAATACCTTCTTTCCCACACTCATAACCAATATGAGTTCATGCATGTATACTAACTCTGAGATTTCATGTGCTTCCATGACCCTCCTCGCTCGTGGTCCAACCTACAAGCCTATCCCGCTTGTAGTCCTGGTTCACAAACTCTCACGCCCGTTTATCCGAACTCCTCGCTCGGACCCGGACACACATACCCGCCTTTTTTACTATGAACTCCCTCGCTCATAGCATTCCCAAGTTGAGCATGAAATGAACTCCCTCGCTCATTCATCCCAACAAGGATACCTTCGGTGAACTAAATTGTTCACATTCCACATAGGTCCACCCATCACGAACTCCTCGCTTGTGACTCCAACCAAGCACATCCCAAATCCTAAGGACTTAGTCCATCAAGTTCAAACACCACAAACACATGCATATAACTTCCTATATTTAGGAAAAAGTAAACAAACCAGCTCATAAAGCACATACAAACATAGAAATTCGCAGCAACTCGCTTATGCCAGGGACCCTCGCCCAAGCTAAACCATCAGCCTTGCTTAAGCTAGTCCACCTCGCCTGAGCGAGCATGAAAATATGACAGCACCACCTTGTCTCGCTTAGGCGAGCCCATCTCGCCTGAGCGAGACCCCATTCGCTCAAACACCCAAATCTCCTCGCCTAGATGAGGATTCGCGCTTAACCACACACAACACTCTTCGCGTCCTCGCTTAGGCGAGCCACTCTCGCCTGAGCGAGACTTCGTTTCGCTCAACCCAAACCTTGGTCGCCTGAGCGAAATGCTCGAGCCTAAACTCTGAATGAACTCCTACAACTCTCGCCTAGGCGAGAGGGAGTCGCTTGGCCGAAACTTGTAGAGTTTTGCCATTGCTCATGCACCAAAGACACCAAAACAATGCCAAATTTACAATGCAATCATTTTCATTCAATCTGTTTCATCAACCAAACTATAAAAACACATTGTAAACATGTTTGGATCCTCAAATCGCATGATTTGGCCATGAATCAAAATAACAGTACCAAAACCCTCATTCCATTCTTATTTCATACCAGAAAGGCTTTGCAGTCCACATTCCATTCACAAATTCTCAATTGTAGTGCATATTATACCAAAAAAATCACACCACAAAGAATCCAATTTGAGGAACAAAACACAGAACACAAGCAATATTGGAATACACATAATTTCAGTACCCCTAACCTGAATCCTTGATTAAAAATGGGAAGAAAATGGAGGTTCCTTGGTTCACCAATGCTTTGCTTCACCCTCTCTCCCAATTCAGCCCTTGCACACCCAGAGACTCACCTCTCACTCTCAAATTCGTGCTCCTTTCAAGGGTCCACTGGGTCATTATATAATGGTTTCCAAAAGGACCAAAGCTCAACCATTATGCCAATTCATATTTAGTGATAACCATTATAATCTTATGACTATAATATCACTCACCAGTCACAATTATATTACCAAAACAAAATAATAGGAATAATTCAACTCAACACAACAAGGCATACATAGGACTTGAACCCAAGTCCTCTCACACAATCAAGTACTTTCAACCACTTAAGCTAGTACTTTTCCACGTCATACAATTAACATTTAATGCTTTCAAAGTTTCCCACCACCCGCATTTATTACTTAATTAATTATTCAATTAATTTTCACGGGTCTTACACCCCTTCACCCACATCTATTTTGGCATTTCCAATAAATACATATTTTTGTTGGATGGTGTTAGTTCACTCATTAATATTTGAGTTTTCCACCCCGTGAAAATTTATTACTATCCATGATAAAAATGTTCATGCAAAATATTCTACAAGAAATAATTTTTTACCTATAAAAAATCGTATGAAATAGTGATAATGTTGTTTTCTACCTTTTATTGGTGTTAAGTTTCATGATTAAAATCAACTGTTGCATAGCTTTTATCTTGTTTAATCTTCAAGTTTATGTTGTTTTTGCATTGTTTTGCATTGTTTTGTATTTTAGTTATTTTATGCTTTTTTACTTTTAATCTTTATTATGAGTGTGTGAAATAAGTCAATAAGAAGCAATTATGGTGGAGAAAAACAAGCTAGAACTCAAGGAAGCATGATTGGTAAGAAATATTGATTTTTAAATAAATACCAATGTTGGGGGGCACCAAAATCGCGCCCAATACTACAAACATGGACAAAAGACTCTCCTATAGGTATATACTACCTTGGACCAACCCCGGAAGGCCAAAAAAACACCATTGGGAATATGAATGGCAACGGGTCGAGTCGAGTACATATAGTGCCTACCCACTACCCGACCCGCATGAAAAAATTGTACCAGTTACCCGCCTCTTTACCCGCTGGATACCTACATTAAAAAAACTCGTTGATTGTTTTCAACCTGCGGGTACCCGTTGAATACCCGCAAATATTTTTGAAATAAATTTTTATTAGATTCAAATTACATTACAAATAAGACAAATAAACAAAGGTGCAAAAAAAACTTAAACAACCCAACATATAATGAAAACTGGTACAAATATTAAAATGAGGGGTGCGACGAGTAAAAACTTGCCCAGACCCAACTCTCTCCCCTTTTCCCATACAAAGTCAATTAGGGTTTCCTTTCCACCTTCATGTCTACGAGTCACCACGAATTTAAGAGTAGGTTCTGCCGTCACATGCCCCACGACGGTGAGACATGTTATCGAAAATGTTTGTCACCACCGTAGGAGTTGTTGGGAGAACCAAACAACACAACCTATCATTGTAATGCGCCTTTGCCCGCGCCACTCCCGAGCACCACCAACGATGTCCCGAGCCTTCGTCTCAATCAATCTTCTTCATCATTTCTCACGACTCATGAGTGAAACAAAAGCCTTGCCACCCCTCTACGTCAGGTTTTAAACCTCAAGGCAAAACTTCGACTTCAAACTCCAACATCAGAATGCCAACACCTTAACTTCGAACTCAAACTTGCTGAGAGTCAGAACGCCAATGCCAACGTTTTGATTTGCCCCAATCAGAGAGGAGAAATACTTCTCTGGATTTGACAGCAACAAAGAGTGAGAAGAAAAAAACTTCAGCAGACAAGGCATGAGTAACTTAATAACGTAAAACCTAAGGATAAAAATGTAATTTCATTTTCTTAACGAGTTGCGGATACCCGCGGGTACGAGTAGTATGATACTTGATCCCGACTCATTAATGAACGGGTATTAAATTACCTGCTACCCGTTACCCGTGGGTACTTATTACCCGCGGATACCCACGAGCACAGGTATTTTCGCCATCCCTAATTGGGAGCCAGACTAACTCGCTGGACAAAAATGACAACACAAAACTACAATATTTGAGTTGTTGGGCAAAAATATGACTCCTCTAACGACTTATAAGTCAGGGAGCATTGATTTTAGGCTTCGTTGAGCGAAAATGTCGACCTTGATACGCGAATATGGTTATTTAATCAGGTTTCTGCGAGAGTTTTGGGGCATTCCTCATTTTGCACAAATAGAAACACCTTGGGTGCTTTAGAGAGGCTCTTGAAGGATGCTAGGGTGTTGGGAAGCTCTTCCTTTTTCCTTATTGTGTTTCCTTCTTCATCAATTGAGGTTTTACCCCTTTTGGGTTGGAGAGTATGCTAGGCTACGAAATTGGAGGCAGAGATACGAATGAAAGCGCAATTGGAGAATGGAGCAATTGTAAAAAACCTTGGGAGAAGGATTACTTCTACTTTATGGTTCAAATTTCTTCTCTATTCTTCAATTTTGTAAAACCATGGGTTCTCCACCTTGGAAAACAATTTATATTTATTGAGATTAGATGTAAAACACTGAATTATTATGTAAAACTATGTTGTTAAAATATATATGTTTTTACAATTCAAGTTAGTGTTTGATTTGCATGCTTCATGCTTGAGGTGGATTGTTCTCATGCTTGATTTATGATTCTTGAGGTGTTGGGAAATATCTTTAGAATCTAGACTTCAAATTGAATACCTAATGGATGCTTGTATCTGGAAATAAAAGTTGGTTCATTAGTAATCTTAAACTCTTGAAACTAATGCATATTTTCACTCATTGATGATTCAAGGGATTGAAATTTGATGAGTGATCATAGGCTCAAAGGCTCTAGGAATATGATTTGAGTATTCTTGTTAGATGTTTTTTACTTGAATATGAAATTGAGATGTTTGTGAATGCATGAGAATAAAGTGAATGAAATCCAGTCTTGGCAATTATAAATACTCTATGCTAATTTCTTGTTGCACACCAACTGTTTAATAAAAATACAAAAAGAGTTTCCATTGTGTTTTTGTGAACTTTGTGGTCTAATTGGGTTATTGATTGTGAGAGTTGTCATGTGTTGCATAAGTCCCTTGGAAGAGAATGATAAAATACTTACTACTTGCTATGCTATGACCGGTGCACTTGTCGCGTTGGTTTTGCGACTAACAAATAATCCATGTGTAATTAATTTTTTTTAGTGTTATAAAATTATGTGATAGTTTTGTAGATACTTTTAATATCCAATGTCATGTTGTTTTAGATTCATCTTATTTTTGTGCATCCAATGACTCATGGTATATCATGAGGTGAACCAATAATCATTGTATGATTTATTTTGTCTTTTGTTAGAGTTATAACGCCATTAGTACTTATACTGAACATGTTATATCTTGTAACATTTTATAAGTGATGTTCATGTTTGTTGTGGAATAGTAGCCCATGATCAATGAAGTATTTAACTATGTTAACAAAGTTTCAATTTAAAAGACATTTGCAACTTTATGTGGAAAAAAACTTTAACACCACTCCACCTTCATATATGCGTGCACATATTGAATCCTATACATAAGAACGTAGTTCTCTCTTGAACATAAAATAATCTATTAAGTTAAGGAAGAATTTAAACCAATCAACTCATTCTAATACAAAATTAAAGGTCTTAAACATAATTAAAATGAAGCAAAAAATTAAATAAAAAATACATAACATTTTTTATATACACAAATATGTTTATTTTTTCAACCATTATTATGGTTTTAAATCACAACACAAGACTCACTCCCAACTATAATAATAATAATAATAAATAATAATAATAATAATAATAATAATAATAATAATAAAAAGAGAAACTACCACTTTTTATCCTACTTAACTATATACATATATTTTGTAATGTTAGCAATAAAAGTGTTTAATCATATTTATATCATAGTGATAAAACAAACCTAATATATGAAATATTAATATCTATTACATATTGCATGAAATATATATTGATATAGATTATATGTTATTATAACTAAATAAATAAAATCACATGAAAAATAAATAATAGTCTATAATTATATATAAAAGAGATTACTTTTGTAATTACTTAGTAATTGTTTTTTTCTACTCTTATTAATATAAATCATTTCATTTTTTATAATTACTTTTTAAGAAAATATTTTTTATGAATTTAATAACATTTTTATTTAGCAATAATTAGAATAATTAATTTTTTATTTTTTTATAATCATAGCAGAAGTGTTTTCACTAATAATAATAATATTATTACTGGATATATCTAATTTTAGAATTAAGTTTAAACATTAAATTTTAGTTTATTAAAATAAGATGATGTAAATACAAATTGCAAAACACAAAATTCCCAATGTTGAGTGTGTAGTAACAAGAGAATGCAAAATCTGCAAAAACACAAAATGCCGAATGTTGAGTGTGTAGTAATAAGAAGAAATTTAATTTTGAATTTCTTAGACATTGAATATTCAGCTAATAGTGGATAGTGGATTTCCCTGTGACTCAGGTCAGATCCCGTGTGAAAACCTCAACACACTGCTCTGATCATCGCCGGTGATATCCTTCTTCCGCATTCCTCCGAATTCTCTCTCACAACCCCAATTTTCCGTTTCAATTCTCTTTCCCCTCCTTGGAAAAACCCCATTGCTCTTTCTCTCACCCGAATCGCTCTCACAGGCAAAAAACCAAACACCTTGGACCCAAAAAACAGCAATGTTTTCTGGGAGGTTCTCACTTTTTGGAGGCGGAGATTCTCGCGCGGTGGACAACGCCAGTTCGACATCGAAGGGCGAGGAACTCGCGCCCGTTGTCTCCCCCACACTGAAGCTCGAAACCGATAGGCAGGTTTACAGGCCCGGTGATCCTGTCGTTGTGACCATCCAGATCTCCAATCCCGCAAATGGGTGCTCGTTTCTGATGGAAAGACTCAGTTTTGAGATCAGGGGCATCGAGAAATTGGACACTCAGTGGTTCGCCACGCAGAAGCCTATGTCTGGCACAAGACATAGGAGAGGTATGTTGTTACAGCAACAACACTCAAATTGGAGTTTTAGTTCTTTTAGTTGCTGTTTTGTTTAATTTGTTAACTACCAGATGAAAATTTATAGTTTCTACTGTATCATTGTTATTATGATGGTAAAATAAGTTTTGTTCTACCAAAATATCTTGAAATTCAGGTTACTCTCTCTACTCCCTGTAAAAATTTTATACTTGTTTTAATCCTTACTTGAAGTGACGTGGTTTTCTTTTAAGATAAATGCTAGCAACACATAACACACCCTTTTGATCATAATCTGTATTATTGACTGAAATTTATTAACAAATACAATTTTTTTTGTGGGTCTGCACACTAGTTATTTAACTACTATCAGTCACTCTGGGTTTTATAGTTTTCAATAAACTTTAACTGATAGTGGAGTATATTACTACCACTTCTAGAGGAGACCAAAATGTGTAGATATTAAAACGTCAATTAAATCTTTATGGGAATTAAAATCGAATTTTGAGATATTTGAGCGGACCAATAACATCTTTTACCCTTTTATTAATATTAGTAGCAGTAGTAATAATATCAAGGTTATCAATGGTGGATGGAGGAATATGGTGGAAATTCTGCAATATAAACGCCATTTGGCCTATGGCTCCCTTCACAAGATGCCCTTGGTGGAGTTATTGGAAAGTGCCATGTTATAATGCTATGGCGCTACACGAGTTATATAATAGCATTGATATTTTTTTATTGTTATTGTTATTATTATTATTATTATTTCAGGTGAGCATGTTTTTCTGGAGTTCTCAACACCGGTCCTAGTTGCAAACCACATTGTTAATGCTGGCGCGACCAAATCCTGTATGCTAATATGGACTCTCTTCATGTTTGTTAGTTCTTATATGTTTTCTTTATACTCTGGTTATGCATGTGGAATTTTGATACTCAAATTCTTATTATTTTTATTTTAGTGAGTGTGCTTAAATGGATATTCTCCATTGGGCATTTTAGACATTGTAAAACTGTTCCATATTGATTTTCTTGGGGCATCTAATAATACAACACTGGAAATATTCTGCTTCACCTTTTGTTAGAGATAGCCTCTAGTCTGTTGGTTTATCCTTTAATTTTTATTATCATAATTAGACCAAAATTTGTGATCACTTATTGTTGACGTGTTCAAAACTACTCTCCTTTGCCTGTTTTCAACTGAGAAGTTGGTTTTATTGGGTTAAAGTATAGAACAATATCTGATGCTATTTTCCCACAAAACTTTCATGCCTTAAATATGTGTTGATTGGTACTTGTTCAGATTCCATAGGTTTTCTTTGAGCTATATTTGTTTGCTGGAGTTGTGACTTTTGATTTTGAGGGCTGATGCTGTTTTAAGTTTGTTTATATTTGCTTTGATTCACAATAATGGACTAGAATTTTTAAAGTTTGAATTTTACCAAAATAAAGTACGTTGTAGATTTGTTGAAGGTAGGACCTGGGATGTGTGAACTGAAATATGTGAGTATGGGTTTGTGACCTGATAAAATAAAAAAGACAATTGGCGGGACTCTTTGGTCTTGGGCTATTTTGGAACAAATTTCATTAATGAAATGATCTCAATCTTATTTGGGTGAGGTCTTGCTCATATTGTTAGCAACTTAGCATCTTCTAATAAATGATGTGAATAGAGCAAGAGGGAACAAAGGAGAACCCATGTCCTTTAATAAAACCATCAAAGAAAGAGTTAGTAAAGATGTTAGCCATTCATGCATCGCAGAAAGTGATATCAAGATGAGTTAAAATTGGACGAGTGAGCAATTTGATCCAGTACTATTAATTATAGAGTTAAATAATAAATCGTCAGTTTTGGTGTGGGTTTTAAAATGTTCATTCTCGTTTATTCTCTAAAAGAAAACAAAATAACATATATATATATATATATATATATATATATATATATTTTCTGGTATCTAGTATACATTCTTTTGGATTACTAATTTGAACGTTGCATGCTTTAGTACTGATTTCTTATATATTTTGATTTAAGGCTGATTATGTGGAGTGTTAATTGCAGACGTGGTGCGGACGCAGCTGCCTAGCATTATTCCACCATCTTACAAGGGTTCAAACATTCGCTATTTGTACTATGTTAAAAGTTCCATAACTGGAGGGTGGATAATATTTGAAAATGGGCAATCTCATGCGGAGTCCAATAATGATGTCACTGATTTGGTTGGTTTTGCAATGACTTGCTCTGCTTTATACTGAAAAGTGTTTACTTCATGTTATTTCATGCTCTGTTTTTGGAGATGTTAAACCAAATGATCTCTTACCTAGCAAATAAAACTTCTGGGAGAGTTGGTTGATGACACAGTTTTAGAGACCACGTGACCAACAGCCTGTTTGTTTAAACCCTCTTTTTTTTTTTTTTTTTTTTTTCTCTTTGAAGTGCTTACAAATATGTTTAAGGACTTAATAAGTAGTAAGCTTTTGAAATAAAGGTGTCAACAATAGCTGTTTTAGTACTTTTCTCAAAAGCTAAAAGAAGTAGCTTCTTAAAAGTATGTCCTAAAATTTTCCCCTTTTATTTTTTAAATTAGTTAGGTGATCCAGAGTTTACTTGATGTTGTCCTGTTCTACCAAAATGTTGAATTATAGCACGAGGTTGGTAGACCTCTGCGTTATCTGTGCCTCAAGTCCAAAGGGCTGTTGCATGAGTTGTGAAGGAAACCCATTAGAGATAAAATATAAAAGACTATTCCTGTGCCTTCACCTAACTCCATAATCTTGTAGGATTCTTGTGTTTTTATTTATGGCAAGCTATAATGGTAATATGTTTGGAGTTAAACATGAGGAGAGTCCAACTCAAAAGTCTACTTTATTAGGTGGGAGAACCTCAAGGTTCAAATAGTTCATCGTACTCAATGTGAGACCCCTACTACTGTCAACCCCTCTTTAAGGACTGACATCTATAACAGCTTTACGCCATGGACACTAAACTGATCGTAGCCCTTTTCTCTTTGATGGCTTCACTCACCTATCAATATTCAATGTGTACCTTAACCCAACTTATGGGTAGCCTTTTTGTGACCCAGCTTTCGGTGAAAGTAGCAATTGTAAGGACTTTAGGGCAAGAGGAGAAACCAACCCAAAAAGATTAGTCCATTAGGTGAGAGAGCCTCTAGGTTTAAGTACAGCATCATGTAATTCATCTTCTTAATGTGGGACTCCTACATAATATATCTTTGTTTTTGTTTGTCATGCTGTAAAATTGTGCTATGCCTATTGTTTTATTTTTATTTTTTAATTTAAACACCCTTTTGTATCATATTGGGGGCTAAAAATTGAAGAAAGGGTAGCTAAACTTCGAGGTTGACATGCATGGTTTCCTATCTTTTTAAGGAATTCCAAGGCAGTATATATCATCTCAAGGCACATGCTGAATGCAACAATTGTCCAGAGAATGTATGCTCATTTTTTGCTGCTGCTTTATTGGGAGTAAGAAGGCTGGTAGGAGGTAAAGAGTAGGAAAGATTGTTTTAGGTGGTGAAGCAGTGGTTTAAGAGCACTTTCATAGAGTTGTGGGATCCTACTTTTGTACTATTGTAATTGCTAGGGGTATTCCTTGTGTTTCATATTTTTTCCTTTTTGTTTGTGTAGTTATTTTCCAGCATGAGTGCTAACTAACATACACTGTTTTTTCCTTTACTACACCATCTTCCTTTTCAATGATGATTGTGTTTAGGTATCACTTTTGATTAGTAATGATGACCATGTCTTTAATTTTAGATAATTCTTTAGTTTTAAGCTCTCATACATCCCACTTCTATCCTGCTTTAATGTTTGTGGATACTTCTATGTTTTGGAGATTTTTATTCCAATCTTTTAAAATGTATTGGTTTGCATTATTTAGATTTTCAAGTGTGTCAACTTTGATTTGTACAGGAAGGTCGTATTCCGTTACAAATATGGATAAACCAAAAGAGTGGTGGCTTTCCAATTGATGATGGTTAGTTTGGTTGTTAACTTGCTGTCTCTTCTGGGCCTGTTGTGACCCTGTTTTAATAGTTTGACTTATTCTATAGAGGCCTGCATAGATTTTCTGTTTGTATACAGTTTTAATTTATTTATAATGGAGTATGTGAAGATGTTCTTTTCGTACAAAGTAAAATTGCTATCTGTTTGAAAAATTACCTTTTCTTTTAAATTTTGAATGCTGATGTTGAACAAATATGTTTATGCTGTAGATATATATTTGGCAGATTTAATTTTCCTGATGTTAAATATAGTTTTCTGCCTTTTAGCCTTAGGTTCTGTAATTGTTGCCAAGTATTTTGTCATGTTTACATGATGACCTAAGAAGCTAGCTATCATGTGTGAGACCTTTGAAATTATAAACATGTTTTGTATCAAGTTGTCGTACTCTTTAGTCTGAGTCCATGGCAGCATGACATTATTACCATTTTTCAAATTCAACCCTTCAATTTGCAGCATAAAATGGATGAGAAGTCTGGTAAGCAAACCTTGGTTGAACCAGATATCATTGGTTGATTTTACTTGTTTATGAAAGTTTATTGCATATATCACTGTTAAGTTTCTTGTTTTTTTTTCTTGTTTTTTTTTTTTTGCAACTATACATTTTTATTTCATGTAGTTTAGTTTAAGTCATCTTAATTTTTGTGGAACATTACAAGTAATATATCCATGTGTTTATACATTTTCAGATATTGTTCCCTTAACTACTGTACAACTGGATATATTTTGGAAAGAGATGGATGGAGATGCTGATTGGGTATGCTATTGGTGATATTTTTTAATTGGGTAAACTAAACTTATCTGTGTTTTAGCCTATATTCGATTGCCATCTATTATTTTAAGAATGCCTGTATTTGGTTTTAATTATTCTTAGAGAAAAGAGAAACTGATGTGATATTTTATCATTTCTATTATGTATAAATCTGAATAAAAAGGGAGCATTTATAGTAGCTACACTTGTAAGCAAAAAGACCAAAAAACCCAAAACAGATTCACCAAAAGAGACATCTGAAATAACAAACTGAAGAGGGAAAAATGTAACAGAAAGATACAGAGAGAGAAAAGAATATCTTTTATATTCTTTTATTTTAATATATCTTAATAGCCCCCCTCAAACTCAAGGTGGACGTGCATGAGATATTTCTGTCACATTGAGTTTGTCTTTGAGCAAAACAAATGTGGTTGTAGAAAGAGGCTTTGTCAGCAAATCTATCCATTGATCCAAGGCTAGAATATGATAGACCATGAAAGATAGTTCCTTTAAGGTACCATAGAATTCTCTTGCCTGCCACCCAGTAAGTATCAAGAGATGTTGCCATGATTTGGCTAACTTTGTTGACTGCAACAAAGCTAATTCAGGTCTGGTAAGAGTAACATACTGCAGAGCACAAACTACAGATCTGTAGGGCGTAGGGTTTGAAAATAAATGCCCACCTGTTTTAGATAATTTGCAGGAAGAAGCCACAGGAGAAGAAACAATGAGCTTCAACCAAGTTGGTTTTTGTGAAGATCACGAGTGTGCTTGCTTTGTGTTGTGAGGGATGATGAACGGCCAGTAGTGATGATATCATCCACATACACTAGAATGAAAATAGTGGGATTGATGTCTGCAGATGTGTCATGAAATTCAAATCTAGGAGCATGATGAAACCCCTTAGCCACAAGATGGCCTTTTTATTTATTGAATGACCCATCTGCATTCTCTTATGCGAAAAACTCATTTACAGCCAGTGGCTTCTTGATCAGAAGGGAGAAGAACTAAATCCCATGTGTGATTCTTCATGAGTGCAGAGTACTCATGCTGCATGGCTGACATCCAATTTGGATCAATGAGAGCCTGTTTGATTCCTTTTGGTTCACTGTGAGCTAGAAACAATGAAGGATGAAGATTGGATTATGTAGGCCAGATTTGGACCTGGTTTGCATGGGGTGAATATTAACTGGTCTAGAAGGAGAAGAGGATGAGTGGGTGACACAGGAAGGATGATGATCATGAAAAGGGTGATTAGCATCAGGGGATAACAGAGGTTGTTGTGGAGGACCAACAGGAGGAACAAATAATGATAACCTAGAGTAAAATTAAAATGGTCAGACTAAAAAACATTTTTTTTTGGGGGGGGGCAGGACTTTGCTGAGAAATACTGTTATAGGGAAACCATTGTTCATTGAAGATGACACATTGTTCACAGTTCCTATCATAGTTCACCGCCAATTAAATTTTGGCTAGCGCTGTTTACTGCCAATGTTTTTCTGGCAAATATTGTTTACCGATGACAGATTTTTTTGGGATATATTGTTTGCTTTGAGGTTTCCTGGCATCTGTGTACTGCTTAAGTGTTTTCTGGTGAGTAATGTTTACTTTTGACATTTTTTGTCTAATGTTATTTATCATCGATGTTTTTCTGATGAATACTGCTTACGGTTGATGATTTTTTGACGAGTATTGTTTACCATAGTGCCCTCTTACTATATTTAAAAAGCTTGAGTAGTGATAGATATGTTCAAACTTGAGGAAGAGTGTTAAAGATATGATTGGAAAGGTCTAAACATATTGAAGATTAATTGTCACTCTGACAGACAAAAAGTTATGCGTGGAAAATATCTACTAGCTGTCATTATTTACTTTGTTAGCTTTGGCAACCAACTGACTGACATACTTACTAAGTCTCTCAAGTGGTCTTGTTGTAACAAGCATGTCTCATGATACATATGTTCCAGCTTGAAGGGGAGTGTTAGAGATATGAGTTGGTATGTTGTTATGATTTGACTACACTAAATAGACAACTATAACATCATTTGATAGGGAAATATCTTGCCAAATATTTTCCATCATTAGATATTGATTTTGTTCCTTATTATTGTATCTCTTCTTATTATTGTATCTGTTCTTCATTATACACAAGAATACTACACATTAATTATATTCCTTCTCGATTTCTCTCTTCTCAAGGTACAAGAGTGGTACCATCCTCCACGACCTTTTTTCTCACTAATCCTTTCAACAATCGCTTACTCATAGCTAGGTTAGAATCCTATGAAGCACGCCAACTACATTGACATGGATATGGGGACTGATGGAGACTTGGGTACTATCGGATGCTAAAGTCCCACATCAAGTAGTCTGAGATGCTCAATAGAATATTTAAATGTTTTGTTCTCCTCTCTTAAGTCCTTAATCGCTAACTTGTAAAGGTGGGTTTTCTAGTTCGTATTAGAGCTAGCTGTTGGTGTCTTGGGAAGGCTTACGAAGGGTTTTTTGATAGGTGGAGGGTGGTTCTAATCATTAGGAAATTGAGTGAAGTATTACCTAGTGAAGTGTGCGGAATGTTGACTCTCAGTGGTGGTGGTGCTATGATAGAGACTCGGGTATTATGATGTTCCTTAGCCTCTTATCAAGTGGTGTGGGATTTTCAATGGGTATTTAAGTGTTTGGTTCTCTTCAACAACTAGCTTTTAAGGGGTGGGTTCCCTGAGTGCTTGGTGCTTATTATCTGGTTACTAATGAAACAATATAAAACTTTATTTCAAATTCTTTTCGCGGAATTTTTTATCTCATTTCTGGCTGCACATAAAGCTAACTTTTGGCATTTCACTTATTTTATGCTGTTCTTTTTCTTGTACTCTAGATAAAATGGAATAATTTCTTTACAGGTTAGAGCAAATGATATTTATGATGGAGTAGAGGAGGGCTATGACAGCTCAAGAGATGACATCTCATCTGTTTCTTCTTATAACCCCATGAAGGAGAGCCTATATAGAGGCTTTGGAAGTTCATTGTCACTGCGATCTTCTTCTGCAAGATCATTGACCAGGGATGCTTCTACTGTAGAAGGTTTCCGAACAAGTTTATCTTCAAATATGGCACTACCTCGGCTGTCTGTTGCTGAAGTATTATCTGATTCTGGTTCTGGTGAGCAAATTAAACTTATAGCAGAATGTCTTTATGCGTGAAACTGCTCATTTTTTATGATGGAAATTTATTTCTGAAACAGTATAAAGCTGTATTGGTTTATTAGTTTCTGAATGATACGAGTTATCTTTTAGTTTTGCTTTGGACTTAAATACTTGCTATGCTAATTCATTTATAAAACAGATGTCTTGTCAAGCCAAAAGTTATTTGCCGTTGTGTCTCCAAATGAGCAACAGAAGCCGCAAAAGAATTTTTCCGGAGAAGATGTGGGAGCATCCTCTTCAGCTGAAGCTGGTGCTGTATAATCTTTATCATATGAATTGATGCATTTTCTATGCTTCTAAAATGATTTTATGTGCTTTGGACACAATGAATATTGTACTTCATTTTTTTTTTAAAAAAAAAAATTCCCGTTCCATGTAAACTAATTTTTTGCAGTCATTTTCTGCAGGAGAAGGCTTTATTAGAGGAAGGTCTTATAATATCCGACTTGATGATCAAGTTTTGCTTAAATTTTATCCTAAAAATTCGGACTCAACTTATTACTTCAGTGATGTGGTAAGTATTATGAAGTAGAGTTGATACATGGCGTATATAGGAGTTCTATATTTACCAACAACTTTCTTGTTACAGATAGGTGGCACTCTCACTTTCTTTCACGAAGAAGGAGCTAGGAGATGCCTTGAGGTGACTGCCCTTGTCGTCTGTTGAGATTAAACTTGTAGTTAACAGATGGTTTTTTTGTGGTTGTTTCACTGGAACTGAATTTACTATCATAATTATTATTTTCAGATATCAATAACGCTTGAAACTTCAGAAACCATAAATCGGCGATTTGTCCATCCTTCTAGAAGGAATTCTCCTACAATCACAAGGGTATTTGTTACTTAGACTCACTACTGAAGCTTCTGAATATTGATTGGTTTCAATTGCAATGCATAAAGACTATCCACTAAATCTATTTATATTAAGCTAAAGTTTTCTTTAGCTCCAATCTACCTCTTTTCATCTGGCTGCCTTTGATTTTATTTATTTTTACTTTTTCCCTGGTACTTGTCTTGATTATATCGTTCTTGTATGACTTTTCATCCATCTCAAAACTCATATATGCTACACCGACGTCTTTTGGTTCTTGTTGCCACATATCTTTTGCTACCTATAGCTTTGCTACTTTGTAGCTGGTGAAGTTTTTCTATATGTTTTCTCGGACTTTGTGGGCACAAATTACACTTAAAGCATTGCCATATTTAATCATATACTTTTTTATATATCAAGTGCGGAGTTTCAATATAGCCACGCTATGCTATGCACCATTTGATGTAATCATTAGAAGTCCATTGTCACTGAAAACTACAATGTGTTATTCAGAAATAATGATGTAGACTTGTTTAGTGGTGCCTTTTGATTAACCATATGCATGATTATTCAAGGGGTCAATCTCTGATTGACTTTTTGAAAGACTTGCTTGTATAGTGTCAGTCTAGATTTTACTCTAGAAAAAGAATGGATCTTTATCAAACTAGAGAAAATTGATGAGCATACATGTATTCTAATATATTACTGGCTTCTGATAATTGTGGTTCTCAACTATACTTCTAGGTTCAGAGCGATCATCATGAGGTTGTAGCAGATTTATTGCAGACAAGCTTTCTCTTTTCTATCCCCATGGATGGCCCAATGTCCTTCTCAACTCAACATGTTTCTGTGCAGTGGGTTCTCCGCTTTGAATTTTTCACAACTCCAAAGCGTGTAGATTGGAAAAAGTATGACTTCCATCCTTCACTAACTCTCATTTTCACAACTCCAATTCATTCTATAGTCCACACTATGCCATCTTTTGCTCCACCCTACTTATTTTTCAATTCATAACCCACCTATTGTTTGCTCATAGTTTATTTTTATTTTTACAATTTTTTCATCCTTAGACTCTATCCATGGGTTTTTTGAACCACAGGTATGATCATCCTCTTTTGGTCGAGACAAGGGAGAAAACGGAATGGGTTCTCCCAATTAGTGTACATGCTCCACCACCAAGAGCTCCTGCTTCTGCTTCTGCTACAAGAAGCGAAAAACTTTTCTCTTTGGATCCTATGTGGGTACACAATTGAAGGTACTACTATGAATCTCTGATTTACCTTGAACTAGCTCCATTAACTGTATATGTTAATCAGTATTGCATATGAAAATGTCATATCAATACATAGGAGTAGCTCAGATTATTATTTGGTTTTCCTCTTTTGCATTATCTCTTGCGATTTGTTAACATAATTCCTTACATCATGTATGTATACTTGAGTCTCTATTCTCCAATCCATTAAAATCCATTATGTATACTTTTTTTTTTTTTTTCTTTTATTTGGTTATCACTTGATTGTCATTAAGCTTGATATATACTCATACTCAGAAATGTGTCTGATATTGATCTGTTTTGTGCAGTTAAATTAAGATGAAGCTGAAATATGGTAACCGACCATTGTAGCCTTTTATAATACGCCTCAAGCTTCAATTCTTTAAATGTACAAAATTTTCACAAAATAACAGCCAGTGAAATGTCAGAATGATCATTTGTAGCATACCAGAATTCCAGCAATTTGTCGTGATTGGTTTAACTGAAATGTGGCAGAGGTCTTTTGAGTATAGTATTTCTTCTCATTTCATGTTTTTTTCATATTTGCCTTTAGTGCCAGGTGATTTATGTCCCATAGTTAATCCAGTTAATTGATTTGGTTTTATCTTTTATAACTCAAAAGGGGTTTTAGTAGATTGTATGAATCATTGTTTTGTTGTGGTTACTGAATCATTAGTTAGGATAGAAGAGTATAAGTTGGTGCCTTAGATAATGATGGTTTCATTCTCTTAGACTTGTTGGATGAATAATGTTAAGTTTGCTTTGTACACTTATTTTTTATTTTTATATCTTTTGTATTTGTATTTGTTTTTGTGATGTTAATGTAATCAATATTACTCAATAATTTTCTTATTTATTATTTTAATATATTTATAATTGATTTGTTATATTAATTAAAAATGTAAATACTAATATAATGTTTATATATAATATAAATATATGTAAATATTGTAAAATGTTTGACATGATTTATTATTATGTAAAAGTTATAATCACTTTGTGATTTTTAATGTATTGTTTCACACTTTTATGTGGATATATATATATATATATATATATATATATATATATATATATATATATATATATTATTTTATTTTACTTTACGTGTTTTTCTTTTTTCCATTTGCAAATACAAACAAACAGGGTGGGGAATTATGATTGAAAATTTAAAGTAGCATGAGAATTTGAATTCTGATGCTGTAAGCTTTATCACCGACTAGAATGAACTGTTCTTGCATTTGTTCTTGGGTTTCTATTTTCTGTTTTCATCATTTGATTATCAAAAAGTTATTTTACTTTTAATATATGGTTTTCTAAAATTTGTTGAAAAAATGAAAAGAAAAAGTAAAAGCTTTCAATATTTTCCTTACAAATTTTTGTAAGCAAGAAGCAAATTAAAGAAAAATAAGGAAAGTGAAGTCTTTTAATTATAAAGTAAAACATGTCATGTGTTCACTTTTTTTTATAGAAACAAAAAATAATAAAATTATTATTCTTATAATTATAAAAGTAAATTTTATTGACAAAAGAAGATGGACATCTTCAATAAAAAATTTTGATGATGATGATTTATGAAAAAAATGTAAAAGATTTAATGATGATCGGAATAGTGTGAAAAATTTAAAGATTTCATAGAATCAAAAATTATTTCAAAGTTAATTAATTTTGGTTGTTGAAACCATTTAATTCAAGATAGTAAATAAAAAAAGTTATAAATAAATAAAAAAGGTAAATTTCAAGCATCAGCTCACTGAGAAACTCAAGAAGCGAAACTCAAAATCTATTTTTCATACTGTATAATTGGATTATATAAGCTTAACCTTTTCAATAATATTTAAATTTAATTCACATTATTTTTGCACTACATCACTGATGTGTTTGTTTCATGTTTATACCATCAATTCGTTGGATTTTTTTTTTCTTTAAGAGAAATGTTAGGGAGATTTCATATTAATGAATCATAACATTTCATATAAGAAGTTTATACCATAATTTCCATTTCAAAACATTAAGATAATAAATATGTGAGTTTTCTTTTTTATATATTATTTTTCAATCTCATTTTTATTTAATGTGAGACCAAACTCACATAAAATTCTAGCAATATTCCTATTATAACGATGATGTAGAGTGAAAATTTTCTTTTGACATTCATTGCTTTAAAGAAATATTTAATTGCATATAGAAGAAAGGTAGCATGTAAACATGCTAAATTTCTATTGATACATGTAGATACATACATTAATTTGCTTGTTTAAGCAAATGATAACCATAACTAATATATTTCGAAGAACTAAGGCAAGTATAGTGCCAAACACTTTAATTATTTAATTTTTTCACACCGAGCTAATTCTTTGATGGACACAAGCGTGTGAATGTTTTTATAGATAAGATAGCATTGATAGAACAAGAGGTACAACACGAGGATTTTCTAGAAGATCATTTATCCTAAGTTCTCATGAAATTCGGTGTATTAGTACTGGTATGATCACAACCAGATACAGCAAGAGGTTGAAACCCATGATGAAGTGTTGAATGCCAAACTTTATCTATGTTTTGCATTGTGTAGTGGCACTCATGTTCATTCCATGTTTCTAAAGAATGTACTATTCCAGCTATGCGCCATGCACTCATTACCCTCCTTGGTAACCAATCCTGCAATATACGCAAGGTGTTTGAAATTTTATCATTTGAGATTCTAACCAAAACATTGAACCCTCCATGTACAAACTGAATAACACGATTGAATTAATCATTTGAAGATTGAAAATATTATGTGAACAAACCTCACAAGAATGGACATTTTCAACGCAACTAGGAATCAGCATTGCTGGGGTGCAATGGTAGGAGCAATCCTTTCGATATTTCTTTGGTGGGAATTGTGAGTATGGAATAAACAATGTTCCTTTGGGTGCATGCAATTGTTCCTTTTCAGTCAATTCATCTCCAACTAACCAAATCTATATAAATAAAAAGAAAGATGAGAGACTAAAGAAAATTTTATTTTTCACTACAACTTATCACGACTATATTAATTAACTTTGCACAAGTGAAATAGGGTGAAAGTTATTATATGTACTTTATATTTTATATGTTGGTTTAATTAGTCGATGGTACTCACTTTTGTTCAGATGTGTCAGTTTGGTACCCACTTTTAAAAATGTGTCAATCTAATCTTAACTTTTGAAAAAGTGTCTTTAACATGTCTCTTTCAAACAAAAATTACTAAAACCGTTAACTTAATTCATGACTTTTACCACTAAATTTTGATATAAATATCAATACCTAATTTTGTAAGTCATTTTAAATATCAATACCGGTGTTAACAATTTTTTGTTGAAAATGACCTAATTGAGGTATATTTTAAAAAGTTAGGACTCAATTGATACCTTTTTAAAAAGGGATATCAAACTGATACATCTAAATGAAAGTGGGTATCATCTGCCTAATTAAACCTTATATGTAGTAGACGGATCAAATTTTAGAATATATGAACTAGGAAATTTTCGTTTACATCAATACCTTCTGGGTGCAGCTTTTCTCAAAGATCAAATTAGACAAATTAGTTGCAGAGCTATTGAACAAATTCTTTAGCTTCACATAATCATCCTGATGCATTGTAGCAACCTGAAATATAGTAATCATGCATGTGAGATCAAAATAAAGAGAGTTTATAGTTAAATAAATTAAAATAATACACATGTGTATAAAGAAATTAAATGTATGCAATTAATTAAAAATGTGAACCTTGATTCCTTGGTGACACAATTTGAAAGCAAGAGTGCAAGCAACCTTGGTGAGTTTGCCCCTGAGTAATACTTGTGTTGTTCCTTTAGGAACACTGTTAAGAACAACAGCAACTACAAGACTGCTTCCATCAACAACCTTAACTTTTAGCTTAGGATGTTTGCTAACATATAATCCTCCATAGATGTTAAGCTCCTCCCCTTGATTCATAAGACCTAGGCTCACCACTTTTACACCATTTTTGTCTGCATCTAATATTGCTTTCTCTATCATTTTGTTGATACTCAACTTTTGTGATTGCAATGAGTACTACAAAGAAATTGCATAGTCATATAAAGTGTTATTTTACACATTACTACAAAATATAATGATATTAAGTATTTATATCATCATAAATCTAATTGAGTCAAAAGTTTTATATTCAGTAGAAATAATAAAGTTGTAATATATGAAGACAGTGCCACTCTTTTTTATATAAACAACTCATACATATGATATAATAAATGGAAAATAATTTTTTAACTACTAAATTTTGACAATTTTCTTTTATAACCTTTGGTGTTATCTTTTAAGTGGTTTTCTATTTTTCTTTTTTCTCATCCTCAATATTCAAAAATCAATTAAAAGATGACACATCATGTTGTAAGAGAAAGTTGTCAAAATTTAGTAGTCAAAATATCATTTTTCATAATAAATCTCTCTGGTGTATCTCGTAAAAACTTCCAAAAACAACTCATATTTCAAAAATAGTAACATTTACGTCTATGCTGTTTTCCGTAAAAAAAGTTCCAATATATGTAAATCCTGACATATTATTCGGAATTCAAATATGAATTAAAAGTTTCACACTTATTCAAAATGAAAAAGTTGTCTATTGTACATAAAGAAAAATTCAAAGAGTAATAAGGTATTCAAAGAGTAACAAAGTAGTCTAGTGGTTAGAAAGAAGGGAAGGGAAGAAAAGATCGTTCGAAAAAAAGTAAATTTTTCCTTGACTTAGAAAAATTGTAACATATTTTACCTGAAAATTGTACTTGGGTATTGCCCAAGTTTGCAACTTGAGTTTGTGAAAACGATTTTCCTCGACAATGAATGTTCGACCATATATCCATGTGAAGATCATTGAGAAAGCTGTGAGAGGCCACATGAAGAAAAGGTACCATTTGGGTGTGTAGGGTTTGGAGGCTAAGGAAGAAAATCCAAGTCTTAGATGATAGATCGATTTTGGTGTTGTGAGGTGTGTTAAGTGCACAACATCTGGGGTTTCTTCTTGTCGTTTCAATGCTGAATCATGTAATTGATCAGAACTTTTGTCTATGGTGCCATAGATGTAGTCATAAAATGGCATAAAGAGAGAGTAATTTGTCCTAAATTGAGTATGGTGCAAGGAGTGAAACCTGTTAGATATAAACAAAATAAGTACATTTAGTTACATAGAATTTTTAAGTATAGAATTTCAATTGTGATTTCTTACCCCATATTCACAGTTATTTCTTTTATTGTTGATAAAGAATAGATAAATCGGTTTCCTTATTTGAGAACAAATATAATGAATGATAAAAATTGGTTCAATTATAAAAGTAAGGGTTAAATATGTTTTTGGTCCCTTAACTTTGAGTGAATATTGGAATTAGTACATTTCAAAATTTTGGACCAATTTAATGCTTCATCTTTCGAAATACGTGAATTTAGTCATTTTAATCAAATTTTGTTAAGTTTATTTGACATTTTAAATGCGTGTATTTGACTTAACATTAAAGCAAAAATGTGTTAAACAGTATAAATAACTCAAATATAATCCTGACATGCGTACGAAACATGAAATAACCCTAACAAAATTTGATTAAAAGGACTAAATCTACATATTTTAAAAGATAAAAGACTAAATTGATCAAAAATTTCAAAATGGACTAATTCAAAATTTATTTGACCAAAAACATATTTAATCCTAAAAGTAAATACTTACGATGGGGTGTACATAAAGTACTTGAGAGGGGGGAAGATGAGAAAGAGCCACTTGGGAACAATCTCAAAGTTGCAATGACCCATATTATTCATAAAATCAATGTAAGTCACGTATCCAAATACGGTGATCAAAGACACTGTGTCAGTGAAGACTGGGGTTAACAGTGGAATTGCAAACAGAACGAAATATGATACGTGTTCAGCAAATGGATGAATCACAGCTGCAACAAGAGAACACAAAGATGAGATCAAGAAAAAAAAGTTACATAAACATTAATAATGTAAATTATTTCATTTCTATTCTACAGTTTAAATTTAACCCTCAGTTGATAATACTTGCAAGTTTTTCCATAGTCAAAATTTTAAGTAACAAAGAGAAAGATGTATAAGAGAAATGAAGATCAATGTAGACTCCCTTTTAGGGTGTAGGAGCTATAATATAGAGGCAAATAGATTTTTTTTTTTTTGAAATGTAACACTCAAGTGTTAGGAATGTGATCTGAATTATAAATTTTCTATCCATGATATTCTTATTATCTCATATTTTTAAAATTTTATTATTAGTTATTGCTGATAAAAGGAAAAACACTCAAATAAGATGTCTCTGTGGGTAAAATATTTCAGATGATAAATTAAATTTTGAGTGTCAACGTTAGTTAAAATATTATAAGTTGAGAGAAATCAATCTGAGTGAGAAATATGAGACATATTATTTTTTTACGGACAATTATAAGTTGGTAGTATGATATTAGTTAAGGAAGTTTCTGTCCCTTTCCTTTTAAATTCACGGAAAGTAGATTAGACCTTCTAAATGTTAGTGGGAGAATGAAGAGGCAAATGTGAATTATATAAGGGACTGTACGAGGTCATGGTCCCCAATTTTTTTAAAAAAAATTAAAATTATATGTATATATTTTTTAGAAATTTTCAATTTTTTTAATTTTTAAATTATATGTAGTGTATATTTAAAATTGATAAAAGATAAAAGTTAAATTATTCTTTTGGTCATTGTATTTGTCAAATAGTTCGAATTGGTCCTCATTTTTTTTTTTAAATGATTCAATTTGGTTCTTATTGTTAATTTTGACCAAACGGCGATAAAATCAACGCTACGTGTCAATTTCTGATTTTGTTGAATTTTTTTATTTTTTTTAATTTTTATTTTATTTTTCACACGTCACTTTACAGTTGTGTCACGTGTCAAAATTATTCAATTTGGTCTCTATATTTGTTTTTAGTTTCAATTTTTGTAAAAATGAAGCAATATTATTATGGTGATAAATTGACATTCAATTTACTCTTTAGATAAATCTTATGGTGATATTATTACTAAAATTGACATTTTTATAAAATATTTGTATAAATATTTTTAAACAATTCTTTTTTTAGTTTTATTATTAAACAAAGTTAAATCTCAAACTTAATTTCAACAATTAACAATCTTGTCATCATATGAAAAGACATCAAGTTTACCATATTATACAAATTTAGTGAAGACTAAAAATCAAATAACTTGTCACACATAAGTTTATGAACTAAATTTTAAGTTCAAAACAAAACCAAAGTTTAATGTTTTGTACAGAATTTAAATTTAATTTAAAATATTTCTAGAAATATTTAATAAAAACGTTAACTTTAGTAAGAATATCACCATAAGATTTATTAAAAAGTAAATTGAGTGTCAATTTAAGGAGAGACAATATTGCTTCATTTTTACAAAAATTGAGACTAAATTGAAACTAAAAACAAATATAGAGACCAAATTGAACAATTTTGACACGTGGTACAATTGTGAAGTGACACGTGTAAAAAATAAACAAATTAAAAAAAAAAACTTAAAAAAACCAGAAATTGACACATGGTATTGACTTTAACACCGTATGGTCAAACTAATGGTAAGGACAAAAAAAACTTGAGTACCAAATTGACATTACTTCACAAATAGAAGGATCAAAAGAGTAATTTAATCAAAAATAAATTAGGTCTGATTTATTTCTTTTATAAAACACAACATAAAATCAAATACAATAAATAATAAAATTATTTATTAAGATATTTTCATTATTTTTTGAGTTTTTCACGAATTGTATTTATTTCATATTCTCACATGTTTTCTAAAGAAAAGATGGAAGCTAGACACAAATTTTTATTTTTTTTTCTCTTCCATTCTTAAAAAAATAAAAAAGATAATTCTCTCTAGTCTTATTTGATACTTAAATATTTCTTTAATAGTTAGTATTATTTTTTATTTCATGAACCTTTTGTATGTTCATTTAGTATGAATATAAAAGAAAAAATAATGTATTATATGTTTTTTCATAATCGGTTTTTAATTGTTGCTTGATTATCATATATTTTTCTTTTAATACTTACATCTTAAATTTTTATTAGATCATGATGAATTAGTTTTTAATCTTAAACTTATTTAAAAAAAGAAAGAAAATAGGTGTATTGACCAATAGATGATTACTTTAAAATTTCAACTCCAATATTTTATTGTTGAGACTCCTAACCATCTAGATTTAAAGAATTTATCAACCATTCTTGAATTATGAAATCTTTGACAAAAGCAGGCAAGTTAAGAACATTTTACTTGATTGATCTCTAATTCGTCTTATTTTAACTATTTCACATCCTACATCTAAACAAAAAGATCATTATTTACAATATAAAGATTATCAAAAGCAAAATTGCGAAATAAGACGAGTGATAGAATTTTTTTTGTATTTGTACTGAAGAATGAATAACTAAAAATTTTAAGTGTGATTCAATTATCGAAGAATTTAAGATTTTTTATTGTATTATTTTGGTTTCTAAAAAGTTATCGGCCAAAATCCGTCTCCGGAAACACATTCATGATGAAGCAAAGCATGAAAAAGAAGAAAGTGTGACTCACAAGTTATAGGTTCTGTGACAATGGAAGAGTGGTGGTGAGAATGGTATCTGGAATACAGAAAATGATGATGAAGTGCTCTGTGCAACCAATAATAAAGAAACTCAACAGGTCCTGCATGAAGCACCATTGCCATAATCACTCCATCTGTTCTCCATAATGGAAGACGTGATGCACCAGAGAGTGTACAGTTTGCCAAGTAGTACAGTAACCCATTGAACAAAATTTGGTCATCCCTGTAACACAAAACACAAAATGTAAAACATCATCTTAAAAGAAGAAAAAAATCTTTACAATCTCAAAAGTGAGGTAAAAACCTATTCTAATGAAGGTAGTTTAGTGTTAAAAGATCTCTGGTCAACTAGAGAAAAAAATAAGAGTTAAATATATTTTTAGTCCCTTAATTTTCAGTGAATTTTGAAATTAGTTCGTTTCGAAATTTTGAACCAATTTAGTCATTCATCTTTCGAAATGCGTGGATTTAGTCCTTTTAATCAAATTTTAGTAGGTTTATTTGATGTTTCATAGCATTTCAAGATTGTATTTGAGGTGTTTATATTGTTTGACATATTTTTGCTTTAATATTAAGTTAAATACTATTATGAATCGCACTTGAAATATCAAATAAATTTAACAAAATTTGATTAAGAAGACTAAATCCATGTGTTTTGAAAGATGAAGGACTAAATTGGTCCAAATTTTTTAAATAGATTAATTTCAAAATTCACTGCAAGTTAAGGGACCAAAAACATATTTAACCTAAAAAATAAATTTATGATATATAAACGAGTATAAACCTCATCTTACAAACCAATTTTATAGGATTGAAGGATTAAGTTAAGTTCAAAGTTTATCTCTTAAGATAGTATTAAAGTCATGATACAACATATCCTAATAAAATTTGTTGTTTGTTAGACCTATTTTATCATCTATTACTGGACCGTTAGATACCAGATTAACCAGATAAGTTAATTTTACGGTATATAATTGGATGCAAAAGCTCGTATTGGAAACTAATAGAAGATTGTATTTGATGGAAGAAACTAACCAATTGGTTTCTCTGTCAACTTGATCAAATTCAATTCCTTTGTGAAGAATTCTGGCATTGCCTTTGGCATTTCGATGGCGAGAGAGAGTGATCCATATTTGATTATGAAGCATACGCCACAACAAGAATGGTAGTATCAGAAAGGCTGTTATGTCCCTTTCACTCTCATCCTTCACCAACATATACCAACTTCTAATCACAAAAGGAGCCAATAGCAGGTACTGCAAAATTATTATATATGTTAGAAGCCTGACAAGAAATTAGTGGGTGGTCTGTTAGTTGTCCAATATCAAATGGAACATAATATTCAAGAAAGTTTACTAGGATAAACTCTAACTTACTCTGATAGTACATTAGAAATGAGTTTTTAAACCTAACTCAATCCACAAAATCGGCTTGTAAGGTAAGGATTGCATCCAGTTATATAATGTGAATTAGCCTTATCCCTTAGTCGATGTAGGACTTTCAACCATACACATCAACTTCTAATCAAAAAATTGTTTTTTTTATTTATTTTACTTTTTAATTCGAGTTCTGTATTTTGGAGAATGTAATTTTGGCTCAAGGTAGTTTCTTCCTGCACTTCCCATATTTCTTCAGCATCTCCATATAAAATCATTTTTCATTTTGTCTATTTTTAATTGGACAATCTAAAAATTACTTTTTTGATTTTAGGATTGTGTAATTCAGAAATTATTTTTTCTCTTAAAAGAATTTCTGAGTTGCACGCTTCTTGAGTAAAAAATTACTTCCAGTTTATAGTTCGAAAACTAAATAACTTTTGAATTTAATTTTTACTTTTAAATTGTATAATCGAAAAAAGTTATCTTTTATTTTTTTTATTAAACAATTCTAAAAGGATAAAAATTTCTTGATGAAAGTGAAAATAAAAAAAACTTATGGAGGTGAAGAAAGAAAGTTACTTCGTTCCATAGTCAAGTTTGAATAGTTTACTTTTTACATTTTGATAAATTATATTATTTATTGAAAGTACCTTATTTAATAAGTTGGTTCAAATGGTACTTGATTTCATTATTACAGGTTTAAATATAGAGCCTAGGATTTAAAAAATTATATAAGATCTCATGTTTGTGATATATTCAATGGGATTCAAGATTCTATATCATGAGTAGGAAGTGAACAAAAATGTTAACATTAAAAAATAAATTAAAATTATATTTAAATTTTTAAAGATAGTATGCATTTTTTTATACCTAATTCTAATTTTAAAAGCGTTACGAGGTATTTAATAGAAGAAAATAATATTGCCCTTTAGATAACTACGATTAGAAAAATAACTTAAAACCTATATATACAAAGAATATTATTTTGAGGAAAAAAATAAAATAAAAAACTAAAAAATACTATTGCTTTGGAATGTAGGTAGGTTATATTGGTAAAAATTCATTGAAATATAGAAATCCATAAAAAAAAATACGAGAAATCATACCTATAACACAAGGGAAATGAAACTTTTGACAAATAAATTTTTTACAAAGTTGACAAAGTTATTAAATAAAATAATTTTTTATTTTTTATAGAAATTACAAAAATAAAGTAATACAATTTTAGAATTTTTTTAAAAAAATAATATTTTAACTCCCATTTTTACCAAAAATGATTATTTCTCAAAGTTTATTAAATCAAACTTTGTCAAATTATTATTTTCCATGACATAAATACTTGTGTTATCAATGTTATATTTAAATCTAGATGTTGACACCCACTTTCCCCTTATTGCAAGTTGTCAAATAAGAGACCATGAAAATTACCAAATAAAGGAACTAAAGTTGAAGACAAAGAAAAATAATAAAGATGATTTTTAGCTATAAAACGTATTAAGTGGGTTTCTTTATATTGTGTGTAGCATATAAAAAAAATACATCAATTTTGGAAATACATAGACAGATAGAAAACAAACTTTTTGGATTAAAATAAATAAGGGTTTGGGTGATTCGCATCGATGAAGTTTTTATTATACGAAATGTTTACATGGATTATTATTATACGAAATATTCATGAATTCATTCTAAAATTATTAGTCTAGAATATCTATAATAATTTGTTTTTGATTATTATATATGGGTACCTTTTGTTTTTTTATTTGATAATTATTTTTTTGAAGAAATAAAAATAATATGAACTGTAAAATAAGAAATATGTGATTTATATTATATATATAATTTTAATGTAAAAGGATTGAAGTAATCTAAGTGATTATTTACTGATTTAACTTTTATTGTTGATAAAAAGTTAAGTTTGATAGTTTTTTTATGTTTTACATTTTGTCAATATTATTCAACATATTCTCTCAAATTTTTTGTAGTTCTTAAAAGAGTTAATGATAATCTTTCTGTTAAATAAATTAGTACTAATTTAGAGATAACAACATAACAAGATAAATAATATTTGACATTATAATAAGTTCAGTCATTTTGATTTTACAGGTTATTTATATTATCAAGTTATTGTTTTCTATCTCTTTCTATCAACATCAATCTAATATAAAATATTATTATGATAATTTTTAATAAAAAAGAATATAAAAAAAATCAAGAAACCGCATTGAAAAAATTAGACAAAAATTAGGATAAACACACTATTAAATATGAAAAAAAAAAATTATACATGAATACTTTACCTTGCAATTAATTATCTGTTGTAGAAAAATTTAGTTTTTGTGAGGATCGGAGCATCCTAATATTGTTTCCATGTATATTACTATTTTATGGTGGTAAGAAAAGAATACTAATTTTTTTTTGTCAGATTAAAAATACTGTGTTTGATATTTTAAATATATTTTAAAATATTAAAATCAGTAGTAATTAGTATATCATGAAAAATAGAAAAGAAAATCTAATAGAGAATCTAAAACAAACAAAAAAGTGATTAAGGAAAAGACAGAGAATATTATAATAACCTTGAATGTTCCAAGAGGTTTCCATGGCCAGTTTGAGAGGATTCCAGGTGTTGAAGCCATAGTTGTTGGAAACAGAAAGTATGATGTTTTTGTTGAGACCAAATGGTGAATTGAAGAATGCTTAATATTTATTGGCATCACTTACACAAAGGAACACTTATTGCATTTAACACCTGACAGTGTTTACTCCCATCACATGGGCAACTGCAAACTTACTATTCAATTTGCTATAAATATGTAAATTAATTAATTATTGTTCTTGTTAAATTTGGGAAGAAAATTTAACATAGATAATTAGGGTTAAATATGTTTTCTTCCCTAAACTTTTAGTAAATTTTAAAATTAGTTTATTTTAAAACTTTGAACCAATTTAGTCATTCATTTTCTAAAATACGTAGATTTAATTTTTTTTAATCAAATTTTGTTAAATTTATTTGATATTTTAAGCGCATTTCATAATAGTATTTGACTTAACATTAAAGCAAAAATATGCCAAATAGTATAAACAACTCAAATTCAATCCTGAAATATGTACGAAACATCAAATAAACCTAATAAAATTTGATTAAAATAACTAAATCCATGTATTTCGAAAGATGAAACACTAAATTGGTCTAAAGTTTCAACATGGACTAATTCCAAAATTACTGAAAGTTAAGGACCAAAAATATATTTAACCCAAATAATTACAATTATAAATAGTTATGATTAAATTATAATTTAACGATTAAATTACGCTTTAGATAATAATTTGATTTTTTTATAGGTATTTGATTTATTTTGTTATTTTATATTTGATTTTTCATTGATTTTTTATTTTTGTCAAAAGAATAAAGTGCTTTTTTTATTAAATTGATATTAAAAATAATTGGAAGTGTTAGTGTCAAAATCTGGTTTTTACATGTTAAAATTTAGATATTTGTTATCTTAGAATTAATGTTAAGACATTATACACGATTCAAAATTTAACATGTAATACGTTTAGATTTTGATATGGGAAATTTTCAAACAACATTGATGTCAAGTTAATAGAAAAGATCACATTAATTTTTTTTAAAACATATTATTTTTATTAAAAAAATAGACTTAATTGAGTTAAAAAATATATAAAAACCAAAACGAATTAAATACCTAAATACTATGACCAAATTAATAATTAAAAAAAAAATTAATTTTCACGCAAATTTATTCATGATTTCTAATTTGATTATATAGATAAATATGATATTATAATCTATACCTATATATAAAAAATTTAATATATTTGGTATTCACATTTTTTTCTAATTTACCTTTTAAATATTTAAAAAAAAAATAATTATTTTGTTTTTCAATTTTATTCTTTGACTGCAGTTTTTTAAATTTAACTGTTTTTTTTTAATTTAATCATTTTTCTAAACTTAACATTTTTTAATAAAAAGATAGAAAAAAAAATATTTATAATAAAATAATTATTATCATTATTTATATTTAATTTTATAATTATAGTAATAACTATAATAATTTTATTAACTTTTTATAATCATAACACAAATGCACATGTTTTGTCAATAGTGCAATATAAAGATAATAATGTATTCTCTAACTTGTCAATATACTTTCAATTATTTTCTATTATTAAACGCAATGTTGACATTTTTATTAAGAAATGAAAAAGATATTAAAAATTAGATTTAAAAATACATTAAAATTATAAAAAAGAAATTTTTTAATTAGAATTTAGAATAAAAAATATTCCTCTAATTCTTTAATCAATATCATGAACACACTAACATTTGACATGTTAGAGTATGTATTAAAAGATATATTAAGAAATCGTTTGCACTCCATTTTTATTCACTTTTTAAAAGAACTCGATTTTTATACGTTACCAACTTTGATGATTCATTAAATTCAGTCAATAAATAATAACTATGCATAAATAAGTTTGAAGTTTTCATTTATTGCCTCACCAAACTTTGGTTTGGATGGAAAAGAGATGAATACTAGTAATTTATTTAGTGCTATTTTTGTATGTTTTTTTTATAACATTTTAAGTGTGGGGAGGTTTGTTAATTGAGTCAAATTAGATCTATTTTTGTTTTTTAAAGAATTTAATCATTCTGACTTTTTTTATTTAAAATTTAATTTAGTTTAATTTCTTTTCTTTCTAAAATTTAAATTTTTGTATAGTCATTTCAATATAAAATAGTTTGAATTGGACTGAGATGGTATCTGATTTTAGTGATACAATTATTGTCCTTGAGAGTGTAAGATATAAAAGGATTACAATTAAAAATATATTAAATATCTTATATAAGTATTACATAATTAAGAGTAATATAATTCTCTAAATATAAATTATTAACAATAAACTTAATCAACTTGATAATTACATTTATATTCTATTAATTTAAGTAAATAATAAATGTTTTCATTAATTATATATATAATATAAAATAATGTATAGTTGTTTTTTTAATATATATATATATATATATATATATATATATATATATATAAAATTATGGATCGAATTAATCATGATCAAACATACTTTCTAAAATCTAACTCGTTTATATTTCGATTCGCGTATGCGTCGTCTTCTCTTCTCTATCTCTGTTCTTTGCCCTCGAAAAAAAACTTTACCAAATTTCTAGTTTCATTTTCACTTCTACAATTCTACAATTAACGTAAAAAAGTCACCAATATCCACGTCAGTAATTGTATGATGGCCACTTGTTCCAAAATTGCTTCTCAAACCAACTTCAATCCGTCAACGTTAACCATTCTAACGACGTCTAAATAATTGGACTCAATTGATGCACATAAACGTATTTGGGTATGCAATTGACACTTTTTAAAACTGAGTACCAATTTAATACACTAGCACCAAATTGAGTACTTTACAAGTAATTAAACCTTAAATATATTTTCAATTCTTAAATTTTTATAAAAAATTAAAATTTATTTTTATCTCAATTTTTAATATATTTTAGATTCTAAATTAAAAAATTAAAAAAAAATTAATCTACGTTAATATTTGAATTTGTTAAACATGTTTCAATTATAATTTATTAAAATATATAAAAATTCAAACGTTATCCTAACATGTACTTCACATGTAAAGAAAATACAATTAAATTATAAAAATTGTATTTATTTATTTCTAATTGAGAGTTAAATAGATAAAAATATAAAAATTTTAATTTTACATCAAAATTTAAACACTAAAAATATATTTAGCATAAAGTTAAAAATTAATTGAATCCGATTTATATCCTCTCGTAATAATTGAGATAGACCTACCAACATAATAATTAATGGCGACTTTTTGGTATGTTTATACGTACACATTGCATATGCCAAAAGTACAACAATTTAATTCATCGAAATAGATGCTTTCTTCACGCCATCGTATATTTGGAAAACTATGATGATCATTAAATTTTCCAGAAATCGGTTGTTATCCACTATTTGATATTGGAGTCTTTTTTTTTTCAAGTACACAATAATTATCCATTTACTTCACATAATATTGTTATTAGTAGTAATATATATATATATATATATATAATGATAATAATAAAGAATAACATTATTATTATAATAATTATAAAATTAAATAAAGTAATTTTTTAAGTAATTTTTATAGTTTAAAAAGTAATAAATTTTAAAAAAACAGATAAATTAAAAATTAGTTAAATTTAAAAAAGGATTAATAAGTGGTAATTTGACGTAGTTAAAAAATAGTAGATTTAAGTAAAAAGTTTAGTGTTATTTATAATTGATTTAAACAAATTGACAAATTATTCTTTAGCGTAATAGTCTTTAGGTATAATATTTTTCAAAGAAATTATAAACATATTTTGATTAAGCAGTTAATTAAAAACAAACAAATAAATTATTTCTTATAATTTTAAATTTTTTACAAATACAATTTATTAATTGTCAATAATAATCATAAATTTTTTCATAAAAAATAAATAAATAAAATTATTTAAAAAACCAAATATTAAATATACATATAAATGAGTAATTTATTCAATAGTATTCACATTCATTCACTTTCTTCACACACATAATATTTTTCTTTATACTTTTTTACAAATAACATTTATCAAATAAAAATTCAATTGAGATAACCAATTGTCCTTATTTAATATTTTTAATTTTATTAATAAAAATTCAAACAAAGACAATCTTGAAAATCAATTCATCAATCTTTCTAAATGGTATAATTACCCACCCAAATAGTGCATTAGTATCTAATCAACTTCTAATATCATTTTAGACTCAATCAAGATTTACAAAAAAAAAAATACATCTTTGTTAAAAAAATGCACAAAATATCTTTGTCTTTTAAAGTGATCCCTTACATTGGATCAATTATTGAATGGTTGATTGATGGGGAATTAAGTATTCCATTATAAAGAACAGATGCAGTGATTATGAATAGTACTATTGGTTACACATAACACTTCATCATTTTCTTTAGACTGTACTACTTTTCTTCTCACTCATGTTAATTTCATTTAAAGTATTTTTAATACGGTCGATGATATTATATTTTGATAACTAAATTTTGATAATTTTATTTTGTCATAAAATTAGCTAAAAGAGTAATTTTTTCTTAAGTTTGTAGAATTTTTAATATTTTTTAATTTTTTGTCTTCAAAAATCTGTTATGTTTTATTTGTAGAATAGTTATTTTAAACTGTTATATTTTCTTTTTTATATGTCATAAGTGTTGCTTTCTTTTTAAGTTTTATGTGATTTTTTTCTTTGTTTCTTTTTATGTGTAAAAAAGTTGGAATACCCCAAATGCTTCTCTATTTATATATTTTTTATTGTTGATAAAAAAATCTTACAATGAAGTGATATCTTTTAAGTAGTTTTACAATATAGATAAATGAGAAAATAAAAAAAATGAAAAGTCACTTAAAAAATACCACTCAGATTATAATAGGAAGTTGTTAAAATTTAATTGTTAAAAATAATTTTCCGGATAGTATTCACCTCTTACTACTTTTACTCTTTTTCATCTCTCCAATTCAAACCAGTTAATTTGGATCCTAGCAGTCATATCATTTTAACAGGTAAAAAAAGAAAAAAAAATACAAATAACTTCGTCTAGTGGCTAATTTTAATATAGTAAAGAGAGTTTCCAACTTCAAACTTTGTAGTTATGCATTGTTCTCAATGCTTTTTAGTGTTATTAGTGATCAAGAAAGATGTAATTGTTGTCTATCTTTTATTGACAATATATTATTAGTGATTAAGAAAGATGTAATTGTTATCTTTTATTGACATACATGGCAAAGGTGATATAATATATATGTGAGAGGAAGAAAAACTTTTCATATTATCGATGATTATTCTTAGATAATTGATTTTGGGAGAGTTAAAATAATATATTCAAAATTTATATATTTTATCATTATTATTAACAGAATAAAAATGGGTTTATATATACTTTAATATAATTATAATTATAAAAAGAAATTGCACATATCTTGATGATATACATTCTCTTCGTATTAGTTTTTTTTTTAATTTTACATTAACTAGAAATAAGTCAAATTTACATTATATAAGTGGGTGCAAATCTTATATTATAACTAAATTTTATGAAGTTAAATTAAACTTAAAGTCCATAATTTTAAGATGATATGAAATCCATTTAAAGTTTGTTATAATAAGATTTATTATTTATTGAGCCTATCTTGTGCTATACTATCCGACTACCGTTAATGTTTTGTAGAGTTAAATTTGGTTTGATATTCTATTCTTATAATCCATTAATAAACAAATCTTAAGAAGGATTCTATTTGGATAAAAATTAGATAAGGAGATATAAACTAAGTTTAAGTTTAATCGTTCAATGCACCACTTAAAGTTTAGTTTGAAAATTTCAAAACTTCATTGCGAAAAGTCTGAAACAAATTAATCTGATTTTAACTTAGTAGCTGAGCATTTTCCAGCTAAGTAGTCATTTTCGAGGTTGGAAACAAACATGAATTCTAAGTCTGGTTAATGTCTTAATCAGTTAAGGTTGTTTGAAAACAGTTACGTGAGAGATGAGAATACATAATGATAAAATTTTATACAAATACTTTTAGAAAAATATAAAAAATAAAATGTAATTTTTTAAAATTAAAAATATGTATAAACTAAATAAATAACTTATTTAAACTTTTTTAATTTATGAAAAGCTTTTCTAAACGAACCTTTGCATTAAAGTCAATGGTTATTTCTAAACGATCATGATTTCAAGCCAAGTATGGAATAAAGCATCATACTGCAAAATATTTTAATATAATGATCTTTGACTCTTTAGTAAAAATGTTAAAATAAACCATATTATATTTTAGGACTTTTTATCCTTGAAATAAGATAAATAGACACGTTGGAGATTTCACATCGATTAGAAATAAGGTGATTTTACAGTTTATAAGTGGGTGCAAATCTCACTTTATAAGTCGATTTTTGTAGGGTTGAGTTAAGTTTAAAGTTTACTTCTTAATATGCCATTAAAATTATGAGTTATAACTTATTATAGCGAGATTTGTTGTTTGTTGAACTTATTGTATCATTCTATAATGAGATTTATTGTTTGTTGAACGAGGGATTGTTGGAGATTCTATATCGATTATAGATAATGCCATATTATAATATAAACCATAATGCAAATGGTAAAATTATTTTAGTAAACAAATATTGGTAATGACTATCATAAATGAGAATGAGAATGATAATCATATATAAAATATAATTGTGATGGTTATATTATGATAATTTTAGAAATAATTATAATATTAAGCAATAATTATTTATATTCAAAATAATAAATTTTAGTTAGTAAATAATGTTGTTTTAATTTATTACAAACCGACCTATAATTCCACACACACACACAACACACAATTTTTCTGTGCTAATAGCTTTGTGTAGTACAAGGATTGCAATAAATTATTTCCTCTAATTCAACCTAGGTAGCATTGAATTTTCATATGCTTAGTACAATGATTAGATTGCATATTTATGTTATTTTTTTCATTCAGTTATGACACTACTTAAACAAGTTACATTAGGTTCTAAAGAAAAATAAATAAATACTCCTCTACTATAACTTAATTAAAATCAATGCCTTTATTTAAGAACTATATTTTATAAACAAGTATTTGACCAATTTTTTCAACTTGAACCTAAGCAAATAAGATAGTAACACCATTGTACTTTATGAGCACACATGTTATTATATTCTATTACATACTGCACAATAGTTGGTTGAGGTTGAGCTACCCTTAGCCAAAACTCATTATTGCATTAATTGTAGTTATTGTGGCAATTTTCACTACACAAACAAAATTGCAGAAGCACAATAAAAACAATTGAGTTATTGGAAAAGCACAATAAAAACAAACATGTGACTAAGCAAAATTATTCATACATTTGTTTCATTTATTTATTTGTTTTTTTTTTTTAGTTGGAGCTTGTCACATATTTTAAGCACTGGCTCTATATGTTTTGTGACCTCTCTTTTCAATTTTTAATCTAAAGCATTATAAGAATTTTTTTTAAATATTAGCATCGATTAAATTGCGATGGTATCAGTTTGACACTAAAAGATTAATTCTTTAAAAGAATAAATTAAAAAGTGTAAAATTGTTTTCAATTTTTTTAATAAATCAATATTTGTATTGATATTGGATTAGAATAAGCTAATAGAGTATCTTTTGTGTTGAACGTTAATAGAAGCTAAGCCAATTCTAGTGAAATTAAAATGTTAATCTAAAAAGAAGTAAAAGAAATATAAAATTATTTTTAAATTTTTTAATAAATAAATATTTGTTTTATTGTCAGTTTAATGGAAGCTCACAAAAATAAATAAGGTTAAAATCCACCTAACATGCAATATTATAATAAATAAGTTAACACAGACTTAGCTAACATTAACTAAATAAATATTAAAATTAGATAAGTTAATGTTGACATAGCAGTTACTAATTAAAAAAATATTCAAAATAAATATAGTTAGAGTTAACTTTGCGGACATCAATCTTAATTATTTTAAATTTATTTTAATTACTATTCATTAATTCAATGCTAAGTTAAATATTAATAAGTTAACATTAACTTAGTAGACACGGACTAAAATAAATATTTAATATAAATATAATTAATATTGATTTAATAAACACTAACTTTATTTATTTTAGTTAGTATTGACTGTCACTAAGTTGTATATTATATAGTGGCAAATTGGTGGCAAATTAGAGTGCCAAAATCCTATTATAGGTGTATAAAAGTTTTGGTATACCAAACATATAAAATATATTAATTTTTCTTTAAATATCTTAAATTATAAATTAACATATATATTTGAATGCTAGGGGGTGCAGAAAGAGAAAAATGAGTGCAAACACAAAATCCATTGTTATATTATCTTATTTCTATTCAAGTATATAAAGGATGGTTACACACCTACGTGCTTACAAATCAAACATATAAGTACATATTTTATACATTTTTGTTGCACCTAAATGTATAGACTAATGTGACTCTTCTAAGAAATGTCTATAGGGGGCCTTAGTCCTCATAATTTTTTCACTTCTTCATTAAAATATAATAATATATTATTATTATTTTAAAATATAAGTATTCAAAAAGTTAGTTTTCTTAGAGATAAAACTCAAACAATTATTGAATTTAAAAACATGAAGAAAAATAATAACACTTATCATGATTCTTTTACTTGTATCCTTGCTATCAATTAATAATTTTGTTTCTAAATTTTCAATATCATATTCAAAAGAAAACTAGTTTAAAAATTAAATTTCACTATTTGATTGTAGATGGTCTCGACCATCCAAAGTTGAAGAATATATCAATCATTTAAATCATATCAATTTTTGATAAGAGGAAAAAGTACATTTTACTCATTCATAAATATTTCTATTTTATAATGATTTATAAAAAAGGATTGTAAAATAAAACTGGAGATAAAATTCTTGTACACAATATGATTATTTACATTGAAAAAATAGTGAAAATTTTAGATTAAATTTAATTATTGATAAGCACAATAACTGAAAATAATAAAAAATAATATATTACATATATATAATTTCTTTTGTAACTATAATTATAATAAATTAAATATTATTTTTGTTATATTAGTGATAATAATAAAATATATAAATTTTGAGTATATTAAATTTGGTTAAAACAAAATAGTGTTAAGATCTGTCACTACTTCTAAGATCAACTTCTTAATTTCTAAATCATTAGACAAACGATTTTGTTTTTAATCTCACAAATACATCTCTTAATATTTGACAATCCTAAAACTTAAATAAAACCAAAACAATATACAGAAAAAATGTATCATAAGTGCTCTATGCAACCGTCGTCTTCATACACTCGAGACATTTTTTTTAACTAAGAAAATTTAAGGCTTAAGATTGGATACATGCACCAATTCCAAAACGAAAACCACGTATTTTCCATTAATAGGCAAGTCTGTGCAAGGATAAACAATAGATAATGAGATATAAAATAAATTGTTCAATGCATTACTTAAAGTTTAGTTTGAACATTTCAAAACTTCATTATAAGACTCATCAAATTAATCTGATTTTTTAACTTAGTAGTTTAGGATTTTCCAGTTAAGTTGTCATCTCGAGGTTGGAAACAAACATGAATTTCTAAGTCTGGTTAATTTTTTAATCCTGTTGTATCAAAAAAATTACGTCAGAGAAGACAATACATATACATGTGGACAAATTATTTTACAGATACTTTAGAAAAATATAAAAAATTGATTTTTTAAAATAAAGATTAATTTATGTATAAACTAATTTACAAAACTAGTTTTATATAACCTTTTTTTTAATTTATGAAAAACTTTTCCAAAGGTATTTTACATGAAACTATCAATGTTTATTTGGCTTTCATGGTTACATTGTTTGACCACATCACACTAACCCCATTTTATAGCATTTTTCTTCAATTAACCAGAGGGATCAATTTAGTGTATGTTCTATGAGTTAGCTTTAGCCTACTCTTAAATAAGCTTTCCTTTTATGACCTTTAAATGAGGGGACCAAACTAAAGTCTCACCTTTAATGTCCTTTCTCAAGTGGGTTAGGGTGAAGACTAAGTTGGGTTTAATCACACTAAAAGACTTTAATTAATTGTTAACAATAATATATTGAGTTTGAGTCCATCTCGGTTGAAATTTTGTCGAATTTGATCGAGACGACCATGACCAAAATTTGGTTTAATTCAACAGAGTTGACTCTGACTGAAATTTGACCGAGTTGACCACAATTAAAATTTGGTTGAATTCAGCAGAATTTGATCGAGTTAACCCTCAACCAAAATTTGGTTGAGTCGTCCCTGACCCAAATTTGATTGAAATTGACCGAGTCAACCCCGAAAAAAATTTGACCGAGTTTGACCAAGTCGACCTTGGTCTAAATTCAATTCAATTTGGCCGAGTTGGTCTTGACCTAAATTTGGTCAAATGCAAAATTATTTTACATTTGGTCACGATTGAAATTTGGTTGAATTTGACCGAGTTGACTCTAGCCGAAATTTGGCAAAGTCGAGCACGATCAAAATCTAGTCAAATTCGGGAGTCGTCCCTGATCACGATCAAAGGCTGGTCGAATTCGGTTGAGTCGTCTCTAACCAAAATTCAACTGAATTTAATTTAACCAAGGACTACAACTGAAACCCTGACTGAAATTTGGCTGAATGTAAAACTATTTTAATTTTTTTATTAAATAAACATTAAAAAAAGCAAGCATGACACCATCATAATAAATCATTAAATAATAGTAAATAGCTCTAAAATTTTGATAATGAATGATAAAAACCAATTAAGACTTTAATTCATAAATCAATTATAATTTTTTATTAATTATAAAAAATATTTTAGATATTAATAATTTTAAATGTATAAAATGATGTTTTATTTAGTTAATATAATAACTAATATTTGTTATCTTTAAATTTAATTATTATTTAATAATTTTCTTGTAATGTACGGAGAAGGGAAGAAGACACGGCCAAAACATAATGGTAAAATGAAAAAAATACTACTATTAATCAAAAGGAATGGATAATATTATGTAAGCAAGAGACAATAGATGAGTCATTCCTACCTCTAAACCTCACAAAACAGAAAAAAAAAACAACACAAAAAGCAATATTTATACCAAGTGCCTAAGAGGAAAAAGCAAAAACAAAATGATAACTTCAATATTCCTACAACCGATAAGCTTCTATGCTTATATCTATAGTGATTTCCTTTACAATTAAATTTATATAAAACCTTAAATATCACTCTCTTCTAACAAAAAAAATTAAGAATAATTGAACCAAACATTCTCCAATTTGAATTGAATTAGGTGGGTACATTTACATTTTATTTGTTACTGTTTTTCAGTAGTTTGTTCCTAATCCTTTATAAAGATAATGATTTGACAAAATGATAAGTTTGTTTTCTTAGAGAATTACAAATGTTTCACTTTGTTTAATCATCATCCTATATATAATAATACGTGATATACAAAATTGTTTATACATTTACTTCATTTCTTTGCTTTGCTAATTTTATCTCAACTTCAATATGCACTTTAAATGAACTTTATACATCATGTTAATTATTTTATAAAATTACAGATACAAATGAGTATAAATTCTCAACTCTCACTATATTGAATCATGAGAGTATAATAAGAAAAACAAGAGCAATACCATGAGAAACTAATTAGAAACTGCAACAATAGTTTATATTATACAGCAGAAACTGCAACAATACATATAGTTTGATATTATATATATTGATACATTAATTGCATCTTGGAAACACCATATATAATAAGCTAGTTAATTAATTAATTGATTGATACATATTTTTATACACCACAAAGTGATTAATTAATTGAGAATTTTATATTATGGATTATGAATTGAAGAAAAAGTCTTGAATGGCCTAAAGCCATGTTGAAGACTCGCTTGCCATATTTTGTCAACGCTAAATGTGAAGTTTCCACACTCGTGAACGTTCCAACCTTCTAGGGCATGCACTATTCCGGCCACGCGCCACGCGCTCATCACTCTCCTTGGCAGCCAGTTCTGTTGTACATGCAAACTCGTCACTTATGGAATTCATTTTGCCAACAAAAATTGCATAAAACCATCATACAAAAATATTCAAATGACAAACTTATTATGATAACAAATGAATTATTATTATTTTTTTCTAGGAGTTATATGTGTTAAGTTTTTCATATAACACCAATGAAACTCATACAACACCAATGAGACATGAATCAAGCTCACACATAAGAGATTAACACCACTCTTAACCCAAAACTATAAGGCGACAAATTTATAGGTCTTCTTTATCCTTATATAGTGCTAAACTTTCTCCTTTTTACTCAATATCTGAGACTTAGACTTACATTTTGATTCTCAACAATATGGTTGTTTAGTCATAAAGTTGGAAGAGATAGTGAACGAGATTATGAGTTTAACTCTCTAATTCGAAGTTATAAGATTAGTTTGATAGACTTAGAAAAGAGGATGGAAGAGGTTATATGTTCATTTTTCTTCCATAACAAAATATTAATACTAACATTTCTTAATATATATTAAAAAAAAAAAGCTTTAACCCCATAACTCATTAATAGTTATTTCTTAAAATAACATACCAAAAGTATTAAGTAATAAATTTTAAGTGTAATTCAACTTTTAAGAGAAATTTGTATTTGTTTATATATTCTAAATTGATGTGATCTATAGTTGACAGGAGATTTAAGAAAAAAAAAGGTACATTTTCTTATAATACCTCACAAGAATCGACGTTGACTAAAGAAGGTGGAGCTATCATGGCTGGTGTGCTTTGATAGTAGCAGTCTTTACGAAGTTTCTTGGGAGGGAATTGAGAAACAGGAATGAACAGTGTTTCTTTTTGTGCTTTCTTTTGTTCTGCTTCGTTACATTCGTCTCCAACCAGCCAAATCTGCAAATTCAAAATCAAAACCCATCATTTCAATAATATCCTCTTTTCTTCTTTTTTTCATTCAAATTGTTAGGTTTATAAGGAGGGAATTTTATTAGGAAGATACAACACCAATGAGACATGAGCCTAATTACATAAAACATTGATATCACTCTCAACCCAAAACCTTAAGACGTTGAATTTATGAGTCTTTATTTTTATATAATACTCTATTTTATCATTTCTAATCAATGTGAAACTTAGACTCACACTTGAATTCCTAACACAAATTAATTAAATTAAAAATATCAAACAGAAAGAAACAAAAGAAAGAGGTGAATTATTAAATATTGATAGAGGGATTCACCTTTGCAGTGTAGGATCCAGGGAAAACCAAGTTCTTTTTGCACTCGTTGGAGAGTCTTAGTTCAAGATCATCGTATTCATCTTTATACATAGTTGTAACCTGAAAAATATGATTCCAATATATTAATTTATGAAATTATTTCAGTATATTGAAATATATTAATTAATTCATGAAACTGTGGTAAAAATGTTTTGAGCGAAGGAAAACATGCTTAATTTATAAGGATTAACATACCTTTGTACCTCTTTCACATAAAGCAGTAGCAATGGCGTATGAAACCTTATTAGGTTTTCCACAAAGAAGAACTTCACTTGCTTCTTTGGGAATGCTGTTAAGAACAATGGCTACAACTAAGCTACTTCCATCCACAATCTTTATCTTAAGCTCTGGGAACCTTTTGATGTAAAGTTCACCATATTTATTCAGTGAATCTCCCTGAAAAATCATTCAACGTAATCATTGATTTAACCATAATATTATGAACATAGAAACATTAAATCATGTTATTTTTGAACGAACATACACGGTTTATAATGATGAATGGTAAAGAAATACGTTCAGTATATTTTGTCCTTTTTTACACGGATAATGATATTTTAATCTATATTTTTTACTCACTTTTAACTTATTATTTCAATCACTATTAAATTATTTATTTTGATTCTTTTTTAATAATGATAGATTAAAAAATGAGTTAAAATATCATTATCCTTTATTATAAAAAAATAGGAATTTTTGGATTGTGTCTTTAAAAAGCTAAATATTTTGCGCTATTTCTTCCTGCACCTCACAAATTATTAAATGCACTCTTATAATACTAGGAAAAAGACTAAAACATCTTGCTATAAGAAGAAGAAGAAGAGAGAGAACGATAAAGAGGAAGAAAGAAAATACGAAAAAGAAAAAGTTATTGTAGAAAGTTTTTTCGGAACATGTGTTGAAAGATTCTTTCAAAATACAGTAGAAAAAGATATTATATGCGTTTTGAAAAGTTTATTCCAAACATTCCATTCTATCTTTTCATGTTTTAAAAATTTTATTCTGAAAATTGTTTCGAAAATTATTTCAAAAACTTTGTTCCGGAGAGTTTGTTCCAAAGTTTCAGAAATAGAAGTCATTTTTACAAAGGGTTAAAATGATCATTTTCAAAACTTGAGGTTGTGTATAAAGAAATTGTGGGGGTGCAGAAAGTAAAAGCCGAATTTTCTTCATATTTTGCAATAGTGGACCCTGAGGTGAGTCCAATTGCGATAGCTTGGCCCATAAAAAGTTTTGAATAAAAAAATGATAGGAAGAAAAAATAACACACAATAGTGCAAAAATAACTAAAAAACAAATAAATAACTTGCCTGGTTTGAAAGACCTAGACTTAGAACCTTTGCTTTGCTTGCCTCTGCTTGAAGTATTGCATCTTGAATGAGTTTGTTAAGAGTTTCACTTTGCCATTTGAAAAGGTACTGTGAAAAGTGAAAAGTGTGAAGAGAAAGCCAAATATTATGTTTGTAGGAAGGAAAATGATTTGTTGACTACTAAATTTTGACAACTTTTTCTTATAACTTTAAGTATTATTTTCTAAGTGGTTTTCTATTTTTCCTTTTTCTCATTCTCAATATTCAAAAACCTCTTAAAAGATGACACGTTGTAAGAAAAAGTTGTCAAAATATCATTGTCTAGGATGGAAACTTTTATTGAAATATTAAAGTAAAATTAGTGGAAACTTACTTGTACATGGAATCTAGGTATAACCCATGATTGCAAATTGAGCATTTTGAAAGCATTCCTCTCGATGAGAAATGTTTGGCCATAAAACCAAGTGACAAGAACAGAGGAAAGAGTGAAAGGCCACATCAAATAAAGGTACCATGTTGAAGATTGTGGTTTTGAGGCTAAGGAAGCAAATCCCAACCTCAGATGAAAAATGGATTCTGGTGTTGTCAAATGTGTTAGATGAACCACATCAGCTGAAATCTCTTCTCTTTTCAATGATGTTTCGTATGTTCTGTCTGTCGTATTGTTCATGGTTCCATAGATGTAATCATAAATTGGCATGAACAGTGAGTAATTCGTCCTAAACTGGGTATGATGCAGTGAGTGGAACCTGTCACACACAAAATTTACTTCATTTTTTCTTCATTTTTTCACATTTATTCACATCAATCAAATTAGTACATGTATCGGTATTAATTTAAAATCAATAATAGTAAATAGTTAAACCCTAGGTATGTGTTAAGAATTGGCCGATAACAGGTGAAATAACTGACTTAACAAACAAACAAATTTTACTGGAATAGGTTCAAAATCACAATCATAATATCATATTAAAAAGTGAATTTTAAGTTTAACTTAACTTTACAAGACTGGTTTGTAAGATGAGATTTACATCCACTATGTATTATGAAGTGATCTTATATATCTTAGGTTAAGATGAGACATCAATCAAATTAGTACATGTATTAGTGACTAATTTAGAATTAATAATAATATATAGTTAAACCCTAAATATGAATTAAGAATTGGTCGATAACGGTTTATTGACGGGTGAAATAACTGACCTAACAAACAAATTTTACTAGAATAAGTTCAAAATCACAACCGTGATATATCATGTTAAAAAATAAATTTTAAGTTTAATTTAACTTTACAAAACTGATTTGTAAGATGAGATTTATATCTACTTATGTATTATGAATTGACCTTATTTTAGGTCGAGGTGAGACATTCAACATTATACTAATGTTAGACATGAATTTAAATTTTAATTCATAAATCAATTATAATTTTTATTAATAATAAAAACTGTTTTAAATACCAATTTATAATATTTGTCTTTAAATTTGATCACTATTTAATTTTTGTGTAATGATACTTAATTTCATCTATTTATGAAGAAAGATATGAAATCCTTACCTATAATCAACATTTTCTAACAAATAAATACAGCAACTATGAAAATTCAATAGGAATAATTAATGTTGCTTTGAAGTCACATAAATTCCTACTGTGATGAGTCACAGTTTTGTTGTTTCAATCATAGGTGACCAATTACAGGTGGCTTCACAACAAGGGTGACACATTAATGAATCAATTAACCGAAATTAATGTAATTGAATCATAACATATGAACAAACCATAATGATTGTGTTCAAATTAGCAGAACTAAATTAATGCAATCCTTGTACGCAATATAACTAAACCTATGAACTAATAACCACTTATGAACACTGAAACCAAACCGTAGAACAAATCAAACTCGGTGATTCAATTAATGTTATCATATTTGAGTAATGTTTTTGATTCAAATTTAGGTAAAACAAACGTTTGATTGTGTTCCACGTGTATCATTAGTTGTTGAATGTCAGTGTTTGTAAATAGTAGAACTAAGAGGATTGCATTGCATTAAATTATTTCATCTAATTTCAACCTATAGAATTGATTTATGATATGCTTAGTACAATGATTAAATGCAATACCAAGTAGTTGTTCGTTATGTGTCACCAATGTACTCAAGCCACATGTTGTGGAATGTTACTTACTTGTACATTACTTGGATCATTATACTTTCCCTATAGCTTTAACTATGAACAACATAAAAAAAATGATGCTTTGACTTTTTAAGAAACATAAAAAAAAATTTATGATTATATATATATATATATATATATATATATATATATATATATATTATATTAATATTAATATATAATTTAAAATATATTTTTTAATTTTAAAATATTAAGTATATTTTGTACTTCAAAAAAAAAAATATTTATATAAAAATTTTCACACCTTCAAAATATTTGTTGAATGTCATATATAAGGAATGTAACAATATCTATCAATTTGTTAAATATTTATAGTTTCAAATATATGCCAATGAAAAATCATGACAATAGTGGGAAAAAGAATATAGTGATGTTGGTAGTGGATATATTGAAAGTTGTTGGATGAAGATGAAAAATAATTATAATAATAATAATAGTATAACATAATGATGATAATAATAATAGTGATATTATTAGTTGTAATAATGATAATAAAGAGAATCATATAATGGTTGTATGTAAATATTGTTTGTGGGAATAATTAATGATATATAAAAGAGATATGAGTGAAAATGATTGTTGTAAAGTGTAAATGAGTATTATTATATATAATAGTCATATAATGACACAAGTATTAGTGATGATATATTCATATACTTCAATGATAATTATTGAAGCATCAATTAATCAAAATTTTAATGATAATAATTGAGACATCACATTATAACAATTTTGGTAATGTTGGTTGGGGAAAAATGAAGATGTAAAAGGTGAAATATATATATAACTTTTATTTTATCTCCCATTTTTCATTCTCTTCCTTTAGAGATAAGTTTTTGAAAGAAATGAGATTATCTATGTTATGGATTTTTGAAACAATATATATAGGAAAAAAAAAAGGGAAGAGAATGAAAATAGATAATAACCTATTAAAATAGAACATATATGATGTAATAACCTTTCCTATTTTCATTACATTGATAACAAAATTTTACCTTACAATAGTTTCATGACAAATACGTATTATTTTCAAATCATTTAACATTTTTTTTCACTAAGTTAGTAAATTAAATAAAAAAACACATTTAATTGTTCCACGGATTACTTTTTTGTTGTTGTTTTGTTCACACCACCATTATTGATGCAAACATGAAAGCAACACTTTCCTACATTTGTCACTTTTATTGAGCTGTCGAGCTTTTGAATGAAAACGTGAATGAAGGATACGGTTCATATAATAAATTTTGAAAATAATGATTTTAATAATAATCTCCTGATTATTATATTTCTTTTTATGTGTGGAATAAGGTTATTTCATAGAAACTTATAATTAAGTAAAATAATCAATGCAACATTTCTAATTAAATATGTTGAATGAAGTAAGGAATTAAACACTTGACTTTTCTCTATCATATACAAAAAAAAAAAAAACAATTGTTCTTTTAATCTTCCATCATTGTAGGAGTTTAGTGTCTAAGGTCTAAAAATGATCAATTTTGCTTCATAATCACAATATACTTAAAATATTTTATTGACATAATTATATCTAAAGATGAAATATGAGATAATTATATTAAGCATCAAAAGATATATTTTAAGTTTAACTTTTTTATTTGTATCAACAAATGTTAGTTATTAGTATTTTGTTAATGAGGAATTGATCCTACGATCTTTCTTATCTTTCGTATCAAACCCTTCGACCTAACTTTATATCTTCTAAATGTTAATAAGAGAGTTGAACTCATGATTTCTCTCCCACTTTTTACTCGTAAGTCAATCTTACAGTTTAACACAATCTTATTTAATTTTATGTCTGATCGATATAGAAATTTGACGAAACAAATATGAGATGAAAAATAATAATAAAATAAGAGAGTTAGAAACTTACGATGGAGTGTACATGATATACTTTAGGAAGGGAAGTGTTGAGAAAATGGACTTTGGAATGAACTCAAAATTGCAGTGACCCAAATTGTTCATGAAGTCAATGTATGCAAGATAACCAGCATAGGATGCTATGGAAGCTGTTCTTGTAACCACAGTTGAGTAAAGTGGAATCGCAAATAACAAAAAGTATGCTATGTGTTCTGCAAATGGATGGATCACAGCTGCAAAATTCATCAACAACTCAATTAATTAATTAATTAATCAACAAAACTTATTTTTAATTAATTTTAAGTAATTAATTACTTATGTTCAACAAAACTTGTCAACTATACCTCTCACACTAATTAAAGTCACATGCACTCTTGAAAACAACATATATATATATATATATAATTTTCTTTTGAATAATTCATGTGGTCCTTGTCTCACAAAATCAAAAACTGCTTCTGTGACAATAATGGCTTGGAAAAGGGAAATGACTCACCCATTATCATTAATTTGTGTGCATCAAATATATCTTTTTTGTAATTTCTCCTCAAGAAAAAGAAAAATAGATAACATTTACTTAATAACTATAAATATTTTTCATTTTTCTTATACAATAGAATGATTAAACTTGTGCATTTAAATGAAAATTTTTACATGTTTAAATGTAACATGTATAATTAAAAAAATGGGTGATTCAATACATTGTATTAATTATCCATTTAAAATAATAAAAAAAAACAGTGGATATTTTCAGATACTTGGCATAGTGTAAAGGATTGATTTTTTCAAGTAAACATTATCTGTTTGTAATATGCATAAAAAAATGGAAATATTACTAAAAGAAGAAAATGGAAAACCTACAAGTAATGGGTTCTGTGACAATGGAAGAGTGGTGATGAGAATGGTATCTGGAATACAGAAAATGATGATGAAGTGCTCTGTGTAACCAATAATAAAGAAACTCAACAGGTCCTGCATGTAAAAGTGCAGTGATAACCACACCATCCAATCTCCACAGGGGCATCTGAGAAGCTTCAGGAAGTAGATTATGACCTATATAGAACAAGATCCCATTGAACAAGATCTGGTCATCCCTGCAAAATTTTCATATTTCTAACATTAAATCAAACATTCTAGTTCACTTGTTCAACAATGTTTAAGAACTGTTCTATATATAAAGTTTGGTGTATATATATATATATATAAGTCTTCAGTTCTATAACCCAATAGTTCTACATCGCTTAGCAGCTGAAGTTTCATATTCCAAATGTTGGAAGTCTTACATCGACTCGTGATGGAGTGCAAATTTTACCTTACAAGCCAATTTTGTGGAATTGAGTCTAAAGTCCACTTTTAATATGTTATCAGAACCAGTTATAGTCTATCCTAACAAACTTTTTTGGACATTTTGTTCCACCCGCTATCGGACTGCTAACGGACCACCCATTTCTAGTTTTACGCACGAGATGTATATAGTTCGACGTGAAAGGTGTGTTGAGAGTCTCACATGACCAGAGATAAGAGGGGTGTAAACCTCATCTTAGAAAGTAGTTTTGTGGAATTGAGTTAGGTTTAAACTTCACTTCTAACATCTAGACGGACAATATTTCAGATACGGTGATTAATGAATGTCACTTCGATGGGAGATTACGTTGATGTTGTTATTGAAATTATGATAATGAGTATTTTTTGCAGCATGACAGAGAAAGTGGTTTTTTGTTTTAGTTTTCAGTGGTGAAGAACTAACCAGTTGCTTTCTCGATCAACTTGTTCAAACTCGATGGCCTTGTCAACGATTCTGGATTTTCCTTTGGCAGTTCTGTGGCGAGAAAGTGTGATCCAAATTTGGTCATGCAGCATCCTGACCAACATGTAAGGGAAGATGAGGAAGTAACCGAGGTCTCTCTTCTTTGGATCATTCACTATGAAGGAGTAAGTGCTGTGCACAATCCATGGTGTCAAAATCACCCACTGTCATCACCATCAATATTGTATTGTTAATTCACCACAAAAACCATTCCACAACACTCTATTATATTATATTTATATGAAAAATATAGTTTTATAATGTGTTTTTTTAACAAAAACTTTGACAAACTACCTATTTAACTACAAAATACTGTTTTATTAGTTTATTTTGATTGAAAAATAAAAATTTAATCTATTTTAATTCTATTTATGAAAACTTTGTCAAGATCGTAAATAAAAGTTTTGTTAAAATATAATTTTCCTATTTATATATATATATATATATATTTATTTATTTTCTGTAAAAATTAAAGATGATTTAAGTCTCACGTTAAAAGAAAAATGAAATATCATTTATGAGAAAAAAACTCATAAATTCGACTATCATGCTCGAAATAATATCAATTTTTTATATGAGTTTGACTCATGATTCGTCTATATTATATTTTTGTCGAAAATCTAGCGATATATATGCATTTATATTTGCATATATTGAAGTTTGAAAATTTAGTCTAAGATTATGGAAGTTTTTGGAAAGTTGAAAACATATGCAATATTGAAGGATAAAATGGAAGGAACAATAAAGGATGAAGGAAGAGTTGATGTTTAGGTTATAAATAAGAATGAAGTATGAGAAAATAATGAGAAAAAAAGTATGAAACCTTGAAACTCCCGAGAGGCTTCCATGGCCAATTGGTGAGTATGCCAGGTTTTGAAGCCATTTTTTGTTTTTGCAATAGTTTAGGGTAAGAAAACGAAGGAGCACCAAAAATTGATGTGTATGTTGTTGTTGGAAAGTGTTGATATTTATAGTGGGGGAAAAGAGAAAATGTGTGAGCTATATTGACGGGCTTTGATGGCGAACGTGTAGGGTAGATATTTAGATTAAAAAGTTTAGATAATTTTCGTTTTGAGATGAGAATAATAAATGTCTAACTTTATTAGTTTTTCATATTTTAGTTCTATTGACGTTGTAGAGTGTTAATTGTGTGTTTTTAACTTAGTCCAAAATTTTAGTTGTGTTTTTTGATTTGAATCTCTATTGATGTGATGTATTTGGATTACTATGAATAACATATTTGAAAAACATGACTGAAACTTGGAAGATTAGAATACTAAGAAAGTTATTGAAACAATTGAAGACTAAAATTAATATTAAAATTGCTTAATTATACATAATACATAAAGGGGATTAAATATGTTTTAGTCCCTTAACTTTTAGTGAATTTTGAAATTAGTCTATTTTGAAATTTTGGACCAATTTAGTCATTTATCTTTCAAACTACATGAATTTAGTCATTTTAATCAATTTTTGATATGTTTATTTGATGTTTCGTACGTATCTCAGGATTATATTTAAGTTGTTTACACTATTTGACACATTTCCGCTTTAATGTTAAGTCAAATACTATTATAAGATGTTCTTGAAATGTTAAATAAATCTACCAAAATTTTATTAAATGACTAAATTCACGTATTTCGAAAGATAAAAACTAAATTGGTTCAAAATTTTGAGATAGACTAATTCCAAAGTTCAACAAAAACATATTTAATCCATTTATTTATTTTGTTTTTCGGAATAAGAATTAAGGTTTAGTTTTGACACTATTAAAGCTTTTAATATTTATTCTTTTTTTTCTTACAAATTGAAGAGAAAAATCACAAAAAATTCACTTATTTTTTTTTATGAATTTGATAAATCTTTTCAAAGTATATATAGAGAAATCTGGTAAGAATATGAAAAGTTACAGTGTGATATTCTATATTATCTTTTATTAAAATATTTTATTACACAAATTAACGATAATAATAAAACTCATAAGCAGTGATTAAGAAAATGTATTTAAAATTTTGTCTTTATGTTTATCTGAAACTCCGATTTTGTCGGGTGAATTGAAGCTGTCCTACACTTTGCATCTGAGCAGAAAAATAAAGTATGGAGACAACAAAATTTATTTTGTAACTACTTCTTGCAGTGGAGTAAATGGGGACACAAAGTTAATTCTCAATCAATTATACTTTTAATAATCTTTAGGAAACAGATAAAAAATATATTCTGAAAAAGTAAAAATAAAAATAAAAAAGAAAGATATTGTGGTCATTAATTAACATGTTTTTTTTTCTTTCTTCTTGTCATCAAGTTAATTATTAATATAGCTTTTATGTATTGATTTTTTCACCATCAAGAATAATAAGTATTTAATCTTCATGCAGTGCAAAAAATAATTGAGTAAGCAGCGGTCATGAACGAGATTGGTATTTTTGGCTCAGTAAACTAAAAATACCTATGGCAGGACAAAAAATATTCACATTTTTTTTTCGAAAAAAAATGGTTATGAAGAATCCAAATGGAAAAAAATAAAAATGATTTTTTTTTATATTATACATTAATTAAAGATCAATCGCAGATATTACTGATAAAAACTTGAGCGATTTTTTTTTAAAAGTAATTTTTATTACATGTATTTTCCAATTTATAATTGAAACCAATTTAAACCAATTATAATAAATATATTTTATCAGCTAGGCAAATTTTTTATGTTCAATAAAAACAATAAATATTAAGATTTATTAATTAAGATGTAATATGATAATAAATAATTAAATTTACAATTAAAATAATATTTAATATTTATTTAATCAATAAATATTAAAATGAATAAATAAAATAAATAATTAATTATTATAATTACTTAGAAGCAATGATAGGAGAATGGTGGTGTAGGCAATTTTTTCAAATGACAAGAAGGGTGGAACAAGAAATAGGTGAAAGAATCATGATATATGCACCTTTATTTTAATTTGTCTCACATATTTGTGTTCGTATTTATATTTGATACTTGATTGATATTTATTAATGAAATATTTCATATATAAATTAATGATGTTTTTATGATGACAATAATTTATAAATTTTTATGTTGAAAATATTTAATACATTTTATTTTAATTTAGTTTTGTACAAGAATGATTGTATATTCTCATGCTTTTAAAAAAAATTGTATATTTTTCAATATGCATATATCACATGTCGTGTCCTATTATTTTCAAAATTAGCATATCGACATATTAGATACTTGTTATATCAAGTATCTGATGCACATAGCGTATTTGTATATCGTAGACCATGATGCAACTAATGTAATATTCGTGACATAAAATCATTTTTGTCCTAATTAATATTTATTAGAAAAATTTATTATTTTCTTTTTATAGAATGTTGTTTTTATTTGAGATAAAATATTGAAATAACTTCTTAACTTTACAAAAGAGGAATGCAACTTATAAATTGTTTTGCAAATTATTTTATAATAAGCCTCTAATTATATATTTAAAGAGTTGTCTCGTAGTTTGAAAATAGTTTTATAAATTTTAAAATGTTTCTTAGAACAACCAATAGTAAGTACATAAATAATATAAATAATACTGTCATACTTTCGGTTTTTACATTATTTTATTTTATTGAAAATTCAGCTGTGAATTTAAGTTTCATATGGGATAAAAATGAAAAAGTTGAGAACATACAAGGTAGAAAATCCATAAATTCACAGTCTTAAGGTTTTGGATTTAAGGTGGTGGCAATCCATTATTTGGATTAGACGAAGGTCCCATTAGTATTATATCTCCGTAATAAATCTCCTTCCTCAAGCCAATGGTTAGTTTTTATGATTAACTCATACGAATACAAAAGTGATACTCGTAGGTGGGAATACTCTCGCTTAAGGGGAAGTATACCAATGTGGAAGTAACTCATCATTGAATGGGAGATTGTTATTGGAATTAAAATGTGAGCTTGAGTTTCACATTAGATAAAAATGGAAAAGTTGAGCACCATATAAGGAAGAAGACTCATAAATTCATTGGCTTAAGACTTTAGGTTGAAGGTGGAATTAAGGTGGAATTATTTCCTTATGTGACCAGCTCATACGAGTACATAAAGGATACTCGTGGTTGAGAATGTTTCTGTTCGAAGGCAATATATTATATACCAATGTGAAAGTGACTCATCCTTAAGGGGAGATTGTTGTTGGAATCCAAATATGAGTTGAAGTCCCACATTTGATAAAAATGAATTTTTCCTAAAAAAACCCATCTTGTTCCAATTTAAATTATGTTAAGATCTCTTTTATAAAATGTATACACTAACCAAAAAAAGTTACTACATCACTGAATTTACGTCTAACATGTAGACAATAAATGTAAAAGAAATGTGTGCGATGACATTTTTATAATTAAATTATCAATATTTATATCTGACCTATAAGTGCGAGGTATAAATATAGGTCTAACCCATAAATGTTAAATATAAAACCCTTTTTTACGCCTAGTGTTTATAGGTTAGACGTAAATGTGTTTAAAAAAAATTTACAACGTCCATTTCTCCTCTCTTTTTTTCCTTGCATGAAGCTCCTCCTTGACAATGAAGACCATTTTTGTGAGAGTTATTGGTGACCAAAAGCAATTTTTTCATTCTCGTGTGCGGTAACAATCTTTTACATTTGTCTATTTACAACCAACTTAAAAAGCTTAAAATAACATACCTAATAATTCTTATTAATTATCCTAAATACACAAAATCATTTCTCGGTATCACTTTATATCATTCAATATAAAGAAGCTATTTATGGCTTTTGCGAGTGCATAATGTGACTCCTAGGCTTAAAAAAAAAACAGTTATTTACATGTATGATTACTTGCAAATAAAAGCTCTTTATAGGAGATAACTTAACACAATGAAGCTTTTACAAATAAAGTTTGTTACCTCTAAATCCTGTAATAGAATATTTGATGGTGTAGTGTGTACAAACTTTATGAATTGAAAATTATATGTTGATCTTTGTTCCTTTATCAGAGTTTTATTAAAGTATAATTATCTTTCAATTGACACAATTTTTTTAACAATCAATATATTATATATGTAAGAAAACTATATCTTTCTAAATTCCTTCGTAATGCTAAAATTAGCTAAGTGAACTTACAAAATCGATTATTTTTTAATTTTACTTTTTATTATCTAATATAAATTAAAATATGTAATTGATTAATATATCATTATTTTTTTTTTAAAAAATTAATTACCCACATCAAATCTTCTTAAGAATCAAATATAGAAGTTAAAAAGTATATAGTCAAAATATATTTTTTCTTAAATTAAAAAAATAATAAAAATTTGAATACCGACTAGAACAAAAAAATTTAAGATAGAAACATTAAAAAATACAAAAATTTAACCATCATTATATCGTTAGCAGTGCATGAATAAATCCACTGAGGAAAAAGTACAGTGAATGAATGAAGGGTAAAGATTGTTGTGTGACATTGTTTTCTTGAAAAGCTATGATTACTGACAAGACAGTGAAAATGATTTAAATATCCTTTGTTCAGGTTTCGTACAATATTTTATTTACTCTATCTCTCTTCAAAAATTTATTGTTCTTCAAAATTTGGAAGGTGGTGGTTGTAATTTACTCATCACATTCTTGAACTACACCTTATGCTGGGATTCACACTCTTCATTTCTTAAAGAAATAACTATATGCCAATTAATTATCTTAAATTATTAATATATATATATATATATATATATATATATATATATATATATATATATATATATATATATATATATTATATACAAATGATAGATATTTTACACATTAAAAATGTTAGAATCTTCAATTTCAGTATGAAATCATTATTAAATAATATTTTCTTAATTTAAAAATGTGTCCATATATACAATATATAAACTTGGAATAGTTGTTGTCTCATCCTAATCCAGTTGCATTAAATTTTTTTTACAGGGTTTTAGGACATTGTTTAAATTATTTATACCATTTTGACACATTCAAACTAAAATGTTAGTTTGAAACACCATTTAACAGAGTCAAAAAATTTAACAACATTAGGTTAAAAGGACTATATTCTTCATTTTCAAAGTTCAGTGACTAAAATGTATCAAAGTTTAAGAGCGAGGCGAAATTCATTTTCACATTTAAATTCAGGAACAAAAATATATTTATATATATATATATATATATATATATATAATTTTTGATAATAATTTTATATGATTATATTTTTTTGTCAATTTTTTTCAGATCTCCTTTCTTTTTCATTTTCATTAAAAAGGGTGTAATGGACAAAGATGAAATTGGGTATTCCCTTTAAAAAACAAAAGGTCTTTCAAAAACTTTTCCTTTCATCCAAAAATGTCATTCACTACAACTTTCACATCTTGTTTCTATTGTTTAAAAAAGATCATAAATCAAATTCTTGTTATCTAAAAAATGTTGGTGTTCTATGTAGAAAATGTTTTGATTGCTCAAAAACAACATTTATATTGTTAACATGAAAGGACCTAATCATAAAATAGGACCTAGATGTATTTTACTTGTTTTGGTAAGGTTTTTAAAAATCTTAATGATCAATGTGATATTCTTTTTGGATTGTACAACTAAAGATAAGTTTCAATTATTTTTTCTTCAATAATGATATAATATTTTATTGCCAAAAATATTTCTGCAAATATAATTTGTGTTGTTATATATATATATATATATATATATATATATATATATATATATATATATATATATATATATATATATATGTATGTATATATATATTTATTTATTTATTGTTATTTTCCAACACTTTAAATAAAATGGAAATGCGTCTCAAATTAAGTGTATGCAAGAAAGTTGTCTTCTATAGAGATAGTTTCACACAACATTGATAAAAATCTACTCAAGACATGATGAACACAATTACTTAGTATCATTCATTTATGTGACAATCTTAAAGTATTTTTTGTTGTAAAACACTCCTTAATTTGTTGTATTACATCAAATAAAGCAATTTTCATAGGAAAAAGAATACAAAACATTTCACATATAATAATAATATATTAATTTTAACTATAAGGACAAATTAATAATTTTATATTTTAATTTATTAAAACATTTTTCTTTTCTATTACATTCATAAAACTTTTAACAAATATTCACAAATTTTATCTTCAAATATTTTTACTTACACCTTCAAATCCTTTAACATAAAAACACAAATTTTACCTTCAAATCCATTCAAATCTATTTGTCCACTCTCTCTCGAATTCATTGTCGTAAATGAACAGCATCTTGAAAACTTGTTAAGATATTTATGGAGAAGGAGGCTATGGAAAGTGACTTTTCTTGTTTAACTTTAATTGCTATTTACACCCTAATGGTAATATTAATATTGTTGAGGCAGTTTGGATGTGCATGCTACTAATTGAGACTTACCTTTGGTCCTCATTCATTCTTAACACATTTATGTCTTACGAAATCTTGTTATTTGTTGGGAATAGAGACTTTAATATTGAATATATATATATATATATATATATATATATATATATATATATATATATATATATATATATATATATATATATATATATATATATATATATAAATGTAGAAAAATCACTCCATATTATTATTTCATTTGCCATTTTCCATACAAAAATATTCTAAGAATACTAAAGGAAGATGAATCTTATACGATTTCTTGATTTATTGTGCTCTTCTTCTTGGCTTCTTTCTTGTTGCATATCATTTAAATTCTATTATAATAAAACATCCTGTCCAAAAGAATTAAAAATTAGAAAATAGAGACAAATTGAGAATTATGAATTAAAAGTCGTAAAACTAGTACCAAATTTAAAAATTAATTTTCTTTAGTTTCTTTTTTTTTCTTATTGAAACCAAACCAAATTATATCACACATAACTTTTACATTTAATTCAAATTTATTTTTAATCAATAACCAAATCAAACTACACCACACACTCCTAAAAACATGTAAGACAAGTTTTGAAAATCCTACATTGGATTAATGAATTTACAATTTAATTCAATAAATTAACGATATTGCGATCTAATCTAACCATTCCAATGTTTTTTATTTCTAAAATTAAATATAATTTATCCGCATAAAATAAACAAGTTTTGTTTTTTTTAACAAAAATCTAAAATACTCATTTTCCCCCCTACTTTCCATCGTGTGTTAAAGGGGATGTTAATTAATTATCTCATGGGACACCTATTAACATAAAGGACTATGATAGTTTAACTAAATTTCTTTTTACAAACCTTGAGAAACTACCAATTTAGGTAAAAAAAATAAAATAGTACTTTATTTCCTCATTTTGATTAAAAAATAAAAAAAAAAAATTAATCTATTTAATTGTATTTATAAAAATTTTGTCAAATTTGTTAAAAATAAAGTTTGTAAAAAAAAAACAATTTTCTAATTCATACATGCTACTCTTTTTTTATTATTATTTACAATCAATAACAAATATATATTTTGTTCATACAATTATTTAAAGCATAGAGGAAAAGTAATTGATAAAAAAAATTAATTAAAAAAAAAATGTAAACAGAATATATATGAAATGAATATAACCTCCCCCCATCAACTGTACATGAAAGTCATGAATGAGGGTTCTTTGATTGCCAAATTGTTTGAAATTGCTTTTGAGGACCACACCTACACACACTATTTGTCTCCTGCATTCATTGAACATGCTAAGTAGGTGGAACTCTCAACTTCTACCATCAACACATACTCGAATTCTTTAAAAATGTATTCTAATACAAGAAGGAAACAATAACTTAGAGGTATAAGAAACATTTTTTTTTTCATTATTATAGTTGTATCATACTACTAAAAAAAACTCATATTTCCTGTCAATTTTGTTTTTGAATTTTTTTTGTAAGAAATACTTATAAATTTTGTTATGAAAAAAATATTTGCAGGAAATTGCTGCCAATTTTTTTGCAAAACATTTTGTATAAAACACTTTTCACAACAAATTTTGTAGGAAATACTTACGAATTTTATAATTTTGTAAGAAAATAATTATCCACGAAGGAATTACCTACCAATTAAAATTCTTAGAAAACATAGCAGGAAAAAGTCTCTTCTTGCAAATTTTTTTAACAAATTTGCAAGAAAATTCCTATGTAATATGAGAATTTTTAGTAGTGAGATATATAAATTATTTTAGTTATTGCACATGGGTTAAAATAAAATAAAAAAACAAATATGGGTTTTTTATTTTTAATCCTTTGTTTGGAGATTTGTAGGGTTTTTGTTATAAACAAAGCACTATTTAGTTTTATACAAGTGTTTTTTTTAAAGGGCATTTCCTTAGCAATATAGGTAAAAAGTCTTTTCTTCCTTGTATGCAAAGTATATAATACTTCTAATATATATATATATATATATATATATATATATATATATATATATATATATATATATATATATATATATGTCATGTTTTACACTTATGTAACTACCATCATTGAAGCTCAATGGAAATATATATATTACATATATATGTAGATGGTATCCATTAACTTGTCCAAGTGTAACACTTAAAACCCTTATTTAACATGGGGATAATCCATAAATAGGATCACATCACCCACCAAAGAGCTTAAACATAGGAGTAAAATACTTTGATTATAATATTTCTCTTAGTCTTCATTAATAATATTTAGCTAACTCTTTCACTTGAACTTGAAGAGGTTGAAATCCATGTTGAAGAGTTGAATCCCAAACTTTATCTATGTCATTCATTGTGTGGCCACATTCATGTTCATTCCACCCTTCAAGAGAGTGCACTATTCCAGCTATGCGCCATGCACTCATTACCCTTCTTGGCAACCAATCCTACAATTCAAATATCAAGATTTTATAGTAATTTCATGTGTCAACAATTTTTTCATCAATAATAAAAAAATAATATAATATAAGAAGTACTTGAAATGCTCTAACCCTTTTACATACTATTAGGAATAAGACAATAAAGGAAAGAATAAATGAGAGAAAAATAGACACAAAGAATTTAATGTGGTTCGACGTACAATGTGTATGTCTACGTCCACGACTATGCCGAACCAAGTTAAATTCTCTGTATCTATTTTTCTCTCCTTTATTCTTTCATTTATTGCCTTATTCCTAACACATACTTAGAAATATACACATTATTCGTTACAGAATATATACAATAGTTCAAGTGTGTATAAATTCTATACAAAATATCACGAACAATAATCTTTCGGGTATCATTAGGTTAAGACAACCTAATTATCTTTATTAATTATATTTGTTATTTCTGATAAAAAAATGAACAAAGATTTGGTTGAAGTTAATAGAACTAACCTCACAAGAATGGATATTTTGAACAGAAGGAGGAGCTAACATTGCTGGGGTGCAATGGTAGAAGCAATCTTTGCGATATTTCTTTGGTGGAAATTGTGTGTATGGAATGAATAATGTTCCTTTCGGTGCCTTCAGTTGTTCTTCTTCACTCAATTCATCTCCTACCAGCCAAATCTATCAAAAGAAAAAATGAAGATGAAAAAAAAAAAAAATTTACTACTAATTCCAAAAATGTCTAAGAAAAACTTTTAATTAAGAAAAAAAAAATCCAAATCCTAGTTAAGCAAATTTAGGGTGAATTCTAAAAGTGAAGCTAAGAAAAGTTTGCATGTATTTTACCTTCTGTGTGCTACTTTTGGAAAAGGTCAAATTAGTTTCAGAGCCTTTGATTGACTTTTTGAGCCTCACATAATCATCCTCATGCGATGTAGCAACCTGAAATATAACTCAAGGGTTAAATACATGTGCCATATCTAGTAAGAACTTAGTTATAAAATAAAATAAAAAATTTTAGTCTTTATAAATTTTGAGTTGCATTTTAATAAAAAAAAAACTGTTTTCATTTTTCTAATTTAAAATAAATAATCAATTTTTGTCTTCAAATGATTTAGACAACATTTTACAAAAGTATGAAAACGATTTAAACATACAGTACACATTTGAAGGATAACTTTTTTTTTATCAGCAAATATATATGTATGTATATATTTTGGAACACCAGAGTGCTCCAATCCATATACAAATATAAAAAGTTTTCATAACATAATGTATCTACAATACAAAATGATCGGTGATTATAAGTCAAAAAATCATAACTTATATTCATCCATCAGGACAGTCCAATTGTAAATTCAAACATCATATATAGTAAGGTTGAAAAATTGTGCTTTTTAAATTTAAAAGAGTAAAAAAAAAATACAAAGTTGACTAAAATTGAATTTAAACTATTTTAGAAGAAATAAAATTAAAAAAAAAATTACCTGAACATTTTGTTGACACAGTGAGAAGACAAGAGCATAAGCAACCTTAGTGAGTTTTCCTCTAAGTAACACTTGAGTTGTTCCTTTGGGAATGGTGTTAAGAAGAAGAGCAACTACAAGACTGCTTCCATCGACAACCTTAACTTTTAACTTTGGATTTCTGCTAACAAATAATCCTCCATAGATGTTTAACTCTTCTTCTTGATTTCTTAGACCTAAACTCAACACTTTTATGCCTTTTCTGTCTGCATCAAGTATTGCTTCTTCTATCATTGTGTTGATAACCACTTTCTGTGATTGCATGAAGTACTACAAAAAAAAAAAATATTTATTTGAATTTTATTTTGAGCATGCATTGAAAGATCAATAATAAACAAACCAACACATTGCAAAAAATAAAAAATAAAAATTATCACATGCAATAATTCTAAAGCTTTAATGAAATCACTGACCTACACATAATGATACAAAATAAATATTCGAAAAGTCAACAATGTAGACAAAATTATTTCATAGAGTATGGGTTTTAAGATCATGCATAATATATATTATCAAAACAAAACAAGAATATTGATAGAGCAAGTTTGTACATAAATTATATAAAGAACGAATATTTAAGCAAAATCAAGAATAGTGAAGTCACTTCCATAGTTCAATCTCTTACATTTAGGGAAATTTTTCAAAAGGGCACCCTACAAAAGTTATGTCCTTCAATAATAATAAAAAAATTGTTTTTTTTTTTTTGAAAAACTAAAGTTTTAAGGGATTGTGAACCAAACAGAGATCAGATATTTTTATGAGTAGTTCTCGAAAAATTAATGCAGGCCACGAAATTAAATACAATAAATCAACCAAAATGTACTATATATATATATATATATATATATATATATATATATATATATATATATATATATATATATATATATATATATATATATGTGAGAGCTTATATACCTAAAACAAATTATGTGTTAGCAAACTCCCATAAATATTCTCTAAATTTATTATGACATAACATCTCACAAATCTCTGGTCCAAGTTTGAATATGATATTTTTTCTTTTTCCACAGCATGGGGCTGTCACCACAGCAAATAATGTCTATGAAATCAATTAATGTGACAGGGGGAACACAGCAACCATATAATAAGAAAAAAATAATAAATAATTTTTAATTAGAGTAAAATATACGTACATCTTAATTCTAAATATATATATATTTTTTCTATACATATGATCTTATCTCATCTTAGATATACTTTAGATAATTTTACAGTGTTACTTTCCAAACTAAATTTTAAAAAATTAGATTAAATTTAAAATTAAAGAGTAAATTTTAAGTTTAATTCAAATTCATAAATTCGATTTATAAAATAAAGTTTACATTTACTTTTTATATTTTTAAATCATTTTATTTTTAATCAATGTAAAATTCTTAATAATTAAACTTAAAATTCATTTTTTTAAATAACAGATATCAAATTTAAAATATATTTTAAATTTATAATATCATCAATTATCGAATTATTATCGGATCATGCATATCAATCAGAATATCCCAATTGCTTCAATTAATTAAAATTTTTTGTCAATAAAAAAAAAAAGAGAAACATATGAACATGAAAACTTACTTGGACAGTGTACTTGGGAATTGACCAAGTTTGCAGCTTGAGTTTCTGAAAACGATTTGCCTCAACAATGAACGTTCTACCATAGATCCATGTGAGGACCATGGACCAAGCTGTGAGAGGCCACATCAAAGTGAGGTACCATTTTGATGTGTAAGGCTTAGAAGCCAAGTAAGCAAAAGCAAGTCTTTGATGATAAATGGATTCAGGAGTTGTGAGATGTGTAAGGTGCACAACATCTGGTGTTTCTTCTTCTCGTTTTAATGCAGATTCGTGCAATGTATCAGAAGCTTTATCTGTGGTGCCATAGATGAAATCATAAAGCGGCATGAACAAGGAGTAGTTTGTTCTGAACTGAGTATGGTGCAAGGAATGAAACCTGCAAATTATCACACAAACAAAGCATTTCTTTGTTACTCAATTGCTTCTCCAGAAAGAGGTTATTAATGTACATGTTGTTTAAACAACATGTACCGACGGATAAATTTTTTTGATAATTATCGACAGATACAAGATCCGTCAATAATAATTACATACAAGTTTGTTATTGACAGATTTTTTTGTCAATGAAATATTTGAAATACTTAATTCTTATAATAATATTTACAGTGAAAATTGTGATAGATAGTTGTGACTTTGATTAGATTTGTGTGTAACATCATATAACAATTAATGAGATTAAAAATACTTACGAAGAGGTGTAGATGAGATATTTGAGAGGAGGAAAAATGGCAAAGAGCCATTTTGGAACAACCTCAAAGTTGGAGTGACCCATGTTATTCATGAAATCAATGTAAGTAACATACAGTACCATGGCCCCCACAGAAGCAGTGTTTGTGAATACTAGGGTTAACATTGGCATCGAAAACAGAAGAAAATATGATATGTGTTCTGCAAATGGATGAATCACAGCTGCATCAACACAACTTCCAGTTAGACAAAGGATCAATCAACTCATCAAATTCATTTGCTCCTCATAATTAACATTATTAAATATTACAGCTGCCCATCAGAAAATTATACCACTTTATATATCCAAATATTACCATTACTAAAAAAATTTATATTTTCTTCATTTTTTTTTGAATTTTTTTTGTTAGAAATAAATTTTGTTATAAAATTCTTTTTACAGAAAATTGGTGCAAAATTTTTACAAAATATTTTGTATAAAACACTCTTCGTAACAAATTTTGTAAAAAATACTTACGAATTTTATAATTTTGCAAGAAATAATTATTTACAAAGGAATTACGTGTCAATTCAGATCTTTAGAAAAAATAACAGGAACAAAATTTTCTTTCAAATTTTTTTAACAAATTTGTAAGAAAATTTTAATGTAATATGAGAATTTTTAGTTGTGCACTACATATTTTTTGGTTAATTTTTTTTGAAATTTTTTTCTTAAAAAATATTTGCAAATTTCACTATAAATATGATTTACAAAAATTTGTTAGTATTTATAAAATATTTTACACAAAATATTTTTCTTATAAAATTTTATAAGAAATATTTGTAAATTTTATAATTTTATAAAAAATAATTATCCACATGTCAATTAAAATTTATAAAAAAAATATTTTTCTTTCAAAATTTAATAAGAAATTTATTGAAAAAATCTGACAGAATATTAAAAATTCCAATAGTGAAACAACAACAACATAGACTACCTGTAATGAAGGGAAAACAATAGTGATGTGTGAAAAGAATCAATACCACATCATTGTCAAAAGCAAATAAAGTGATGACAAATGCCAGCAAGTGTTCCAAGATCAAAAGTGGATATTTTTTAGTAACATAATTTGTAATATTCTTCAAATTCCTTGAACACGAACCAGTTAATAATAACACGACCTACTAAAGTTATTATATAGTTGAGCTACGTTATATATGATGATAACAAAATAAAAATAAAGTGAATCTAAACCTATAACAATCCGACACATGTTTCGAAACGAAACATATTTCTACGCGTGGTCCTTCTTCCTAAGATGATAAAATGAAGAACAACAACATATTATGCAGTGTGTGTGTGTGTCTGAGTGACAACACAACACAACACAGACAGCAATAAATTTGTGAATGGAAAGAGGAAAAGGTTGTTGGGCAGCATTGAATTTTGCGAGCAGAGGAATTAATGAGATGAATGATGACTCACAGGTTATAGGTTCTGTGACGATGGAGGAGTGGTGGTGAGAATGGTATCTGGAATACAGAAAATGGTGATGAAGTGCTCTGTGTAACCAGTAATACAGAAACTCCACTGGCCCTGCGTGAATCAACATCGCCATAACCATTCCATCGGTTTTCCAAAGTGGAAGATGAGAAGCACCACGTAATGTGTAGCAGGCCAAGTAGTATAGTAATCCATTGAACAGTATTTGATCATCCCTGAACCAAAGAAAAAAGAAAGAACTGTAAGGTTTTCTACCTTCATCTATGTTACAAATAAATCAAAAAACCTTTTAGTATCACAACAAATCATGAGTAAAAACCTAGTAAATAATACGAGGTGTAAATTAAAATAAATGATATATTTTTAACTTAAAATCTTTAATTAATAAATATATAATATTTTTATATGATATTTAATTTTTTTTATTTAAATTTAACTATTAAAAATACTCATATTTCTTGTTAAATTTGTTTTGAAATTTTTTTTGTAAGAAATATTTATAAATTTACAGAAAATTGCTGCCAATTTTTTTGTAAAATATTTTGTATAAAACATTTTTCACAATAGATTTTGTAAGAAATACTTGAAATTTTATGATTTTGTAGGAAATAATTATTCAAAAAAGAATTACCTGTCAATTAAAATTTTTAAAAAAATAATAGGAAAAAGTTTTTTCTTACGAATTTTTTTAACAAATTTACAAAAAAATTCTAATGTAATACGAGAATTTTTAGTAGTGTTTATACTTAAACTCTCATCAATTTTTATAATTTTAATATTAAAAAACAAAAATATAAATTTTAAACTTTTATATATAATCTTCTAACATTTTATTTATATTTTTAGTATCTTATTTTCTTTATTTTATTATTAAATATTATTCAACAAATAATCTTAAAAAATTATTATAATTTAGATAATAGTATTTTAACACTTAAAAATTTGTTATTTTCATTTGACACTATCTTTTATTATTATTTTTCTCTTCCTTTTCTTTTAAAAATAAAAAAAAAAATTTTTGTTAGAACTATTTTATTCTTATAAAAGGTTATCAAATGTAGTAACGGTATCAAATAGCTTTTTCCTAATAAGTTATCGAGATGTAAAGTGACATAATTATTTTTGTTTTTCTTTATTATTTTCAACGCATATTTACTAACGCTTTTATGTGTGTTGCATGGACACATGGCCACGTGTTTCCTTAGAAAAATATCTTTCGAACCAGTCAAAAAAAAATCTCTGAAAAGAGGGTGTAACGTGTCATGAACAGAAAAGAAAAAAAAACTGTGAAAGATATAAAGAGGTACTACTACAAGGTGATTGTGAAAAAAAAAAAAAAAGACTGTGAGAAAATAATTATGTTTCAGGAAGAAAAGAAAGAAAAGGACAAAATTTCCATTTTAAATAAATAATGATCAATATATATTGAAATAATCAATATATATATATATATATATATATATATATATATATATATATATATATATATATATATATGAGTAACAAAAATTAAAATAATAATATTACATATTTTAATTCTGTGCCAAAAGCATTTAAAAGAACTTAAATATGGTACCCTCATTCAATAAAACTAAGACATTTTAACCGTAAAAGATGAACCACCTTGCTTATATGACTCATCATATATAGAAGATGATCCAAAATAAAAAAAATGAAAAAAATAAAATAATATGAATTGATAATGAAGGACCATGCTGAAGTTGGCAAAATTATGAATGCTAAAGTTTAGAGTTTGGTAAAATATGAAGTTGGACTTTAATATTTCTCATAAATGGTTCCAACTAAAAGCCTAGGTTCAAAAAATCGCTTCTCATTCAAACAACACATTTTTTAAAATAAAAATATAAATTTAAAGAAGGTTATAAACAAATTAAATGAAAATTTAAAAATTTTATATGTGAGAGAATTTTATAATTAATTTATTTATAAACTACCTTTTATTTATCAAAAAAATTAAAATGTTTGAGGTCTTGAAAAACCTATTCAAACATACACTACTAGATAAATCACTTTAATTGTTTTTTATCATTAAAAAATTTATAATAAAAAATTGTTATCGATATTCTAACCCATTTACAAAAGTAGTTCCCAGTAATAAAAAAAAAAAAACTAAACTAATTTATGTAATATACATATAGATATATATAAAAATTCACATATAGGTATTATTCTAATCTCCTTTTAATTACTAATTATAATTTCATAAGAGATATACACTTGCATGTATTATCCAATATATTTTCCCAGTTAGAGAAACCTAGTCTAAATTGTCAACTAAAATTATATATATTTTTAAAATGTTTATACTATATTTTTTTTTCTACCAATTAGAAAAAAAAAACAAAAATTAGGTTAAAAGAGTGTGTAAGAATGAAACAAACTAACCATTCTCTTTCTCTATCAACTTGATCAAATTCAAGTCCTTTATCAACAATTCTACCATTTCCTTTGGCTGTTCTGTAACGAGAGAGAGTGATCCAAATCTGATTATGAACCATTCGCCAAACCAAAAATGGTAATATCAGAAAAGTGCTCAAATCCCTTTCTTTCTCATCTTTCACCAACACAGAATAAGTGCTATGAACCACCCATGGAGCCAACACCACATACTGCAAAATCAATCAAAATTTCATAAATACAATTCTATTTTTGTCATGCAGTATCCATAAAATCGAAACGACTTGTAAGATAAGATTTACATCTACCCTGATATATCATAAAACCGTCTTTGTACAGATGGATTTGAAAAATCTATAATAAAAGAAAAATGTTTAATCACACAGAAGATCTCCGTTTTCGTTACAAAATCTCAATTGGATCCTTAACTTTTAAGTTATCCCAATTAAGATTTTATAACAAAAACGGAAACCTTCCGTATAATTAAATCAAGAAAAAATAATTTGTTCTGTGGACCGAATAATTGAACTTTCAAAAGTCATAAACTAAGGTTTTATATTATAAACAACTGTGTGATTTTTATTGGTATTGAAGTTGTGATGTTGATTGTTAATAATTGGATATGGTTGTGGATAACTAATTAATAATGCACCTTAATGAAGGGTATATATACCAAATCCCTTTCCTTTTTTAGCAAGACATTTTGCATGCAAAAGTGTCAAAATAGTAACTAACTAATTAGACTTTTTTTCATATATATGATTAAGTTTCAAGAAATTAGGTAAAAGGGTTTGGAGAACATAAAACCAAACCCACAAACAATATCCACTCATTTTCACTTTGTAAGAAAATATATATATTTTCTCCATACAATAAAATAAATTTAACTTGGAAAAATATATATTTTAAGAATGCCCATAAAATTTTTCTTCAAAACCATACCTAGATCTTAATTAGAAGAAAAAAAAAAATCTAAAAACAAATCAATCCTTAAAATATAATAAATGAGTTCACACACACAAAAAAAAAAAAATCTCTGCCAATAAAGTACATTGAGAGACAAGTTAACTGTCCAGTTAATAATTTTAAGGAATCCAACAATTATTAATTAACTTTACAAAGTACATTTATAATGATTTGAAGTTCATATTAATACTTAGTATTAAACATTCAACCACTTAATTCTATATCTCCATCGTCACTCCACAAAGAACATATATGAAAAGGTGCAACCTTTAACCAATTACAACACCACAAATTGTTGAAACTATAAACCAAAGGTGCATGTTTGAACACATTCTAAGTTAAAGTAGTTTTCTTGGTTTTTCCCATACTAATACTTTTTCTTTATCCACAATATAATTAGTAATAAAACTAAAGAATGAGATATTAAAAATATCTTAACCCATATACACAAAAATATGCCAAAAGTTTAGATAAGAGATTTAGAAGTTCAATCTCCATTCTCCAACACTAATATTGCAAAAATAAAATTATCTCCACTAACAAACCTATATTGTAATATAACTTATAATCTCTTCAAATTCAAAACATTAAAGAATACTATAAAAAAATGCATTGTTTCCTATAAAATCTATATACAACATCGATAAAACAATAGATGAAGTGTTGAAACAAAAGACAATCATAAACAAAAACTTTTCATGCTTGCATTATCTTCCATAGAAACAAATGATACAAACATAGCAATGTAACATGTACGTGTGTCTTTGCTAAATTTTGTGTTATTTCTTTATTGTGTTTTCAAAAGATACTGACTTATACTGATTTTGACGTTTTAAAATACATTAAAAACAGTAGAAAGAGACAACACAAAAAATCAAACAGAAAACTTGAACTCAATGTATGTTTGTTTATAGAAGTAGAGAGATAAGAAGTAATGAGGAATGATGGGTGCAACCTTAAAGCTTCCGAGAGGTTTCCATGGCCAATCTGTGAGAATTCCAGGCATTGAAGCCATGGTTTGTTGTAAGAACAAAACAACCAATGTTGTTGGAAGAAAAAGTGTGTTTTGTTAGGATATCACAGAGAAGTGTTTTTGTATGGTTTGAAGCATTGTTTGTGAGTAACTTTATTTATAGAGCTAACTCAGTTTTGCCTTTGGAACAATTGAAGCATTTAATTTACCAACGAAAACCGAACCCACAACTTACCATCACATGGGAAAGCAGAACCAATAATGTTGCGTTTTAAAATGAAAAACCTCTCTCACCACTTTCCCACATTTATTTTTCAAACATAAACGTATTTTCAGATGCTATAATTCATTGATACCAGGTAGATGACATTGGTGTTAAAGAATGTTAAGGAAAAAAAAATCTTTTAAATACATTTTATTCTTGATTGATAACTTTTTTTTTTTTTGAAAACTATGGATAATTTCATGGGTTAAATATGTTTTTGGTTTCTTAACTTTCAGTGAATTTTGAAATTAGTCAATTTTGAAACTTTGAACCAATTTAGTCTTTTATCTTTCGAAATACGTGAATTTAGTCTTTTTAATCAAATTTTGTTAAATTTATTTAACATTTTAAGCGCGTTTCATAATAGTATTTGACTTAACATTAAAGCAAAAGTATGTCAAACAATATAAACAACTTAAATACAATCCTGAAATGTGTACGAAACATCAAATAAACCTAACAAAATTTGATTAAAATGACTAAATCCACGTATTTCGAAAGATGAAAGACTAAATTGATCCAAAGTTTCGAAATGGACTAATTCTAAAATTAACTGAAAGTTAAGGGAGCAAAAACATATTTAACCCTAATTTCATTAGATAGTGATTTTCTTTTCTCTTGACAAAAAGACACTGCACTTTAAGAAAAAAGTATAAGTGTGTATCAGTTTTGAATGAAAAATATTAATATTTTTATTCATAGTTTATTCTCAAATTAATTACTTTCTCCATCTCAATCAAACTAATATGTTGGTTGAAAAACGAGGCGATTTAAATAAACTCGTTTCAAAAAACTATCACACTATTGTTATTCTTAATACGTGTCATAAAAACTTTAAATACAATCATGGGACAAAGGTGGTATTTTCAATAAATTTTATATGAAGTTTATTTAAAACATGAATATAAAAAAGGCAAAGTCTAATTAGTTAAAAGTTTAATATCCCACAAATATTAACTTTGTTTAATTCCGTAATTCCAAAAATACCCTTGTGGTTATTTTAAATACGAGTATTATTTCTAATAAATATGATTATGGGTTGTTTTAAAAATATTGTTTTTATACATAAAATTAAGTAAAACAAATTGAGTAAGTATTTTAATTAAAGAGAAGTTAGGTATTTTGCCTTTGAATTAAGCAATAGTAAGTTACTTTTTTAGGACACTTAATTTATTTATTTTTTCATGTAGTATGACCGACTTTTAGTGGCACAACTAATGGAAGAATAAATTTATTTTTCGTTTGTTTTCATTTATTGGACTCACCAAACTTTTGGTGTGGGTTGGTGAGTGTAATTAAAAGTCATTTATTTGGATGTCTATTGTCGTGTTGGTTTTCGTAACGCTTTTAGGGCTAGGTCTGAAAAAAGGCATATATGGATTCATTTCTTTGTTTCGTGTAGTTTATTCATCACTGTCCATTGTCAGGGTTTGATCAAATTGCTGTGAGAATTCAGAGAAGTACGATTCACTGCTTTAAATGTGCAATCACAAAATGGTTTTCTCATCATGTATGTTTGTTAGATTTTTAATTGTAAAACGCTAAGTTATGGATATAAAGTTTTACAGCTGCAAAAGCAACCAAGAAATCCAAACCCTAATCGACAAAAATGCATGGGTTTTCATTTCTTAATTCCTTTTTGTTTTCTAGTTTAGTGGGGGGAGATACTTGTTTGTTGATACCATTTTTGTCAAGATGAATATTGTAATACGTCTCATGAAGTGAAAAATCTATATCCTATTTCTATAGATATAGTGTATGAAAAAACTTCTCAATAACTAAAAATTAAAATAGTCTCTAGTTCTATGGGTCAATGACAAATTTTAATGAAAAATTTTAGAGGGATCAAAATAATATAATTATTCAATCATTAGATTGTTGGATCATTAGTATAATGTTTCAAAATCTGGTTCCTTTAACGGAATAATTTGATATTAGTATAATGTAAAAAAGTATAATATATCTTGTTTCCATCCTCACAAATAGCTTCGCTTTTATCACTTCTGAATGATGAATCTATTATTTTATTCTCTATATACTTATTTTTTCTAAATAATATTAAAAATAATCTATCATAACTTAATAAAAAATTGAGAGGCGTAAATATTAAAGGAAAAATATATTATAGTTAACTCACAATTAAAAATCAGTTATAAAAAACACATAATACATTATTTTTTCTTCTATATTCATAAAAAATTAATATACCAAAGACTCATGAGACAAAAAACAATGTTAACTATTAAATTAATATTTCATTATCAAATAAGATAAAAGAGAATTACTTTTTTTTTCTTCAAAAAAGAAATAGGAAATGAGAAATGAGAGAAAAAAATAGTAAGTTTATATGTAACTCCCTTTTTTCTTCAAGAAAAGAAAACATATAAGAGTGAGAGATGAGTACAATTTTCAAACTTCATAAACAATACAAATTATTGCAAGGAATGTTTGGCTCCAACATCAACCCTTAGAATACCTACAATCAACACTAATCACCCTTCGAATAAACCTAAATTAAGAAAGAACAAAGCAGATAAAAATAGAGGAGGGTGAAATTGAACCTCGTCGGCGTTGGAAACACAAGTGGAGCGACGATCCAATGCAGCGACATTGGAGGCACGAGAGAGAAGAGACCTATGCTTTCAATGAAGGAAGCGACAATGTCAGGGTTAGGGCTCGTGGGCGACAGCTAAAAGCTTAGAGCTTGAGCAATAATGTTAGGGCTTGTGGGTGACGAAGACGGTGATGAGCAGAGGTGGTGACCAGTGGTGAGTAGGGAAGGTGCGAGAGAGAAAAGAAAGAAGCTTCTACTTTCGGTGAATGAAGGGGTAGGTTAGGACTCGTAGGCGGCGATAATGGTAGTGAGTATTGGTCAATGAGAGAGAAGAGAAAGAAAAGAAGAAGTTCGTCATGAAAATGAAAGTAGTGAGCAGTGTTTTCATGAAAACTGGGAAGCATATTAGATCAGTTATGCAGAGAATCGATCTAATATTCACGTATTAGATGATTAAAATTCAACTAATCTAATATACTTTTCAATATTTACATGTTTGTCATCGTGTTTTTCTTTAAATCAGTTCCCACAAAAATGATCTAATACCCCTATTCTAGAATGTCTTTTTTGCACTAGTGTAATTGTGTAATTCATTAAGAATTATGTTAAGTTTATACTAATTCATCTCTAATATTAAATTGATTTTTATAATTAGAGAAGTTTAATGTTGATTAAATAGATACTAGTGACTTTTTATTTTAAAATTACTTAATTTACAGAATTCTAAATAAAATATATTTCTAATATTAATTTAACTTGCATTAGTTTTAAAAAAAAAATTCCATACAATGTCTCCATGTTATAAAATAAATAAAATTGTTCTTAACGGGATCTAGTGAAGGATCTTCGAGGGGAGTCAACAATCTTTAGAGACCAGGTGAGGTTAAGCTCTAAAGGAGACTAGATGAGAAATCCACTTGTAAAAAACTCTATGATGCTTAATCACTAAGAGAGTATGGATCTTGTGAGTGCATATATATAGGATTTAATAGACTCATAAGTTCTGGTAGTAATTGATATAAGATAATAAGATAGTGAGATCATAACAATATAACAAAATAACGGTAATTGAATACATTAACGGACTTGGGTTGGGCTAGTGTAATACAAACCTTATGTTTAGAAGTGAACCTCTTTATTTTAATATGGTTTTGGACCTTGATTGACTTTGAACTGAGTAGTACAAAAATAAAAATTGAGAAAATATATAAAAAAAGTTGTAGTGAATGAAGAAAATGAACGTGGATGAAGGTGATGAACATGAAAGAGATGAAGAAAAAAGTGTGAATGAAGATGAGGAGAATAATGTGAATGAAAAATGTGTGTGTGGATGAAAAAATGGGTGTGGGTGAAACATACTTTTACTTATCGAAAAATAATTATCTCACCATAAAATTGGTTAAGTCAATTCTATTAACATTCGGGATTAAACTAATTCTAATAAACACTAATCCAACACTAATATAAATATTTTTTATTTAAATAAATTAAAAAATTTAAATATTTTTGTCTCTTTTAAAAAATAACTTTTAAGCATTAGAGTTTTTAAATTGATTTTAGTAGTATCCTAATTTATTCAATATTATCGTCTGAAAGTTAATTTGATTTTTTAATGTTTTTTTTAGGTTGTATTTTGAAAAATTTATTTAACATGTATTTTATGATTAGAATTGCATGGTTTAGGAAGGTGTGTTAAAAGTATATAGAAAAAGACATTTTTTTATCAATAATTGTTAATTGTTAATGTTTATTAGTGGGAAAGTTGAACCCACAATCTCTTCCACCATTTCTTCTAAACCCCACCAACGACGCAAGATTGTATTGACACTTGCATTGATAACATAAGATTTAGGTTGATTTCACAAAACATAAGTTAAATAAATAATATAAATTTATAGTGTAGTCACATCATTTAAAGTTAAATCACTACCATGTTCAACATCTGATTACCCTAGATTATTTCAAAGACATCTTGCATGTTTACATACAATGTTACATTACAATTATCGATGCCAAAGATTGTTACATTACAATAAACTTAACAAAATTTGATTAAAAGGACTAAATTCACGTATTTCAAAAGATGAAGGACTAAATTGGTCCAAAATTTTAAAATGGACTAATTTCAAAATTCACTGAAAGTTATGGAATAAAAAACATATCTAACTCTATATTAATATTAGTTTTGTGTCAATGTTACATGCAATTTGTTTAAAATACAATTTTAATTAATATAAACCATTAACACTTTTTAAGTTTAAGATTAAAATTCTCGATAACCATTTGTTTCGTGGGCTTTTTAATATAAACACTACTAAAAAAACTCATATTTTCTGCCAATTTTGTTTTGAAATTGTTTTGGTAGAAAATACTTATAAATTTTGTTATGAAAAAATATTTGCAGCAAAATTGCTGTCAATTTTTTTGCAAAATATTTTGTATAAAATACTTTTCGCGACAAATTTTGTAGGAAATACTTGCGAATTTTATAATTTTGTAAGAAATAATTACTCACGAAAGAATTATCCGTCAATTAAAATTTTTAGAAAAAATAGTATGAAAAAGTCTTTTCTTGCAAATTTTTTCAAATTTACAAGAAAATTTCCATGTAATATGAGAATTTTTAGTAATAAAAGTAGAGTTCATTCATAATACAACATAAAGATTCAATCCTTAGAAGACACCTGTGAAAAATAAGAATTCGTAGGGAATTCAATTTTGTATAACTTTTCTTTAACAAAAAGGATTTTTGATATAAGAAATAAGATAAAAAAAAAAAAAGATGTTACCTTTTAAGTGCTTCGTAAATGTTTCATAACTTACATTAATTCTTTCCTTAACTGATTTCAATTAGTTCTTTTTTCATTGAAATTGACATTTTCTTTTTCTAGATAGAACATAAATGAAAAATAATATAATCAACTAACTCGCGATAAAATTATGTAAAAAAGTGCCTAAATATCATAAACATATGCATAAAATTAACTATCAAAATGCGATGAGATGAATCCTTATTTTACAGCTTTCACTCTATTTTAATGATTTTCTACTTTTTAGAAAAAAAGAAAAAGAAATTGGTTGGTTCACCAATTAATCCATTAACCATGCACGTTGGATCAAGCAATTTTTTTGGTCAATTTTTTTCCCAAACTAAAAGTGAGTCAATTAACCTAAGTGGTGGCCATTCTATAAATTAGGTTTGAAACGCTAAAATTTATACCTTTTCATGCTACAATATTTGGTTGGAGGTGCACATGGATTATAAATATGGAAGTTAATATAGTGAGACAAAATTAAAAACAAATAACTTTTATGTAATTTAAGTATTTAAATTTATGTAACATCATAGAATTTATGAAACTAACAAATTACTTACTAAAACAAAAGAAAAATGAAGTTTTTTGTCATGTCACCATCAAAATCCATGTTAGCAAAAATTTGAGTGTCATGTGAATTTCTTAAAATAAAATCATATAGCATCTCATATAAAGAAAATAAAATATGGACTTTGTTAGTCCACGTGATGAGTTCTTCTTCCAAAGTTAAATTAAATTAAAATAAATATTCATTTAATATAAAGGTGGAGTAAGTGATGACTATTAAAGTTTTTTTCTTTTTTTTGTGGGATTCTCTGAATATTTTGTATCTTTTTTATAAAATTAATAAAAAGTAAATAGAAAAAACAAACTCAAATTGTAACTATTTTTTTGGTAAGAACTCAGAAAAATATTAAAACATGTAACAAATTTTAGTAATGAATTAATGTTGTAAAATTACTTTGTGTTGAATCTATCTTTTATTTCACAATTATTTTCACCTCTTTTCATTTCTAGGGATAGTGTTTATGACATCTTTTTACTTGTTGAATTTTCTTTGTCTTGCTCTTTATAGTTATGGTGGATGGACATTCTACTTTCTCCAAATTTATTAGGTTGGTTGAGGCAAATTACCACATTATAAATATGAAATTGAATTGAGATTATTGTATTAATTTTAAAAAATAAAAAATATTTCTAAAGTTATTAAAATAAGAACCATATTTATTAAAATAAGAACCTTTTCAAGAATTGCTTCAAATCATGATTAGTCATATGATTTAAAAGTTACATAAATCAATTAAACACACCCTTGACATGCGTATTAGGGTCGGCCAATCAAAAGTATTAGGTTAAGAAAGTACCTTAATTACATAATGTCATGCAAATACTTCGTACAATTCTAAGTGGGAAAAATATTTATTAGACAGGTCCCGTGATATGATGATGATAATAATAATAATGATGATGGAAAGGACCTTTGTACATTGTGAAACTAATTGAGACTCTTTGTATGTATTAGTTTTCTTTCTTTTAATAGTGAATGAGAGTTTAACCAAAATTAGAATTCATGTTTTCCATCAAACTAGTGATGATAATTTGATTTGGGAAATTCTATATGTCCATCTCGTGAAACTAGATTTATGTGTTGGGAAAAATGCATCATCAATTAAGAACATCATAGTTTTTACTTTCAAGAATCAACCTATTAAAAGATAAATAAGATAAACACAAGGAACACTAAATATAATATGAAAACTCCAAATACAAAGAAAAAACCATGTTGTTGTCCAAAGACAACTAAAAAATAATCACTATGTGTAAATTTTTGCAACACACAAAAGACACTCTCAATTTTTTAACTGCAAGTACACTCACACTCTCATAGCAATAATTTAACTATACCTCACAATATCCTATTACAAAAGTATGACAAAAGTCAAACACTAGCTCAAAGTGTTCTTGACTTAGTACAAGAAACATCATGAACTTAGAGTCTATTATATAGTCACTCACACTCAGTCCCTAGCTTATCCTAGGTGATGTGGAACTTTTCAAGATATATTATTTTCATCAGTCCAACAATATGTGTGTGGTTCAATAGTGATATGATAAGGATGAAATTTTATACTCAATGATGAAGTTCCTTCTTGCTAAAGCATCTTTAGTAGATGATGAATGGATGGAAGGTAGTAGAAGCTTGTTTGAAGGAAAGATGTGTTTCAAATTTGTAGTGGTGAAAAGGTTTCCCAAGAGAGAGGTGGGGTTAACTCTTAAGAAAGAAACTATGAATAGCTGAATTAGAGAGGCCTAGTCTAAAAAGACTCAAGAACAAGTTGAGGTGTGCAACATATATCTTTAGTCATTCAAAAGTGATTTTTACAAAGAGATAAGTGTCCTTTAAAACCATAGAGTCCAACCAAGGAGAGGAAAAAAGAGAGGGAAATTCAAACTTGAATTTCCTTCAAAATAGGTGTGTAGAGTGGATCAAGTTACACTCCACTCTAGGATTTCTTTCGGGGTTATGTGAGCCTAACAGAAATCCTAGCTAGGCTTTCTAACCCTACTCTACTCAAGGTCCAAATACAAGCCTATAACCCTACATTACTTGATCCCTTAGTTAGGGATTTCTCATCACCCAACAAATAATAAAATTTGGTAGGATAAACTTTAAATAAATATAATATCATCTTAAATAGTGGATTAGTCTAAGTTAACCCTACAAAATTGATTTGTAAGGAACTTACTTTTATATATATATATATATATATATATATATATATATATATATATTATAAATTGATATTATCTCTGATTGATGACACACGATTTAAAGTAAATTATATTTCAAATTTTATAATTTTTTTGCAAAAATAATTCTAACTTGTTAAAGAAAGGATATATATGAACACTTGAAGACTACTTACCAACCTTCAAAGTAGGAAGAATTTTAGTAAAAATAAATAAATATTTCATTTAATATTAGTATAGGTCTTTAAGTATCTCTTAATATAGATAACACAAAATATTTAAACGTAAATAAATATTTTACTCAATTTTTTAAGTTATTTTCGACCATTTTACCATTATATTTTCATCCATTCACAGAAATGATGGCATTCTTTAAAAGCCGTTATTAATTTCATTACACACATTTAATAAATCAGAAGAATGTGGAAAACTAGAAAAACATAATAAGAAAATGTTCAAGACAAAATTATCATGAAAAATTATAAAATAATGATAGTTGAATGATAAAATATCCAAATAAGTCCACTTTTAACTAGTTTTAACTAAAATTATTTTGTTTTCTTCACTTATTACTAACATTCTATCCTGTTTTAGAATAATATCTATTGTTGTTATTTCTTGTTGTTTTTTATCTTAAATTCCTTGTTCTGTTTCGATTTCTTTTATTTTCATTGTTGTTTACATTTTCTGTCATCAAAGTAATAGTTTTGTTTTCTTCTTTTGTGTTGTTTTAGATTTTCTTTAGTTGATTTTTTGTCCCATTTTATGATTTCCCTCTGAAATTTCTGTGTCTATGGTTCTTGTTTCTGTTATTTCATTTTCAGTGTGTAGTAGGGACAAAAGAATCCCATGTTGGATTTGCGAAATGATTTAGCTTTTTCTTAAATTATTCACACCTCCACTTTCCCCACATCATATGATGCTATCACACAATACCTCATATCAACATTGCGAAACACTTTTCTTCCCCAAAATGGTCCCAATATTGATTTTGAAACCCTAATTTCCCTTCTCTTCTCTCTGAACCTTTTACTTTAACATTGGTAAAATTATAATAATATCACCCCTTCTAACATATTCAATTAGGTTGTTCCATATATTTTTAGACTGTGTCCAAACATCTACTAAATTTAAAATAAATTTAAGTCTAAATCAATTTTATTGATCTAACGTGTATAGATAGTTTTGAGAATTAATTAAAAATTATAACATATTATAATTTCAAATATGCTAACTCAGTTTCATTGCGAGATTCAACATTAATAAAATAAAATGCTAACTTCGTAAATTTCAACCTAAAACTTTAAGAGTGTTATTTTTATGTCCTTTTAAAAGGAAGAGTTTTGAAACTCATCTTATTCGGCTTGTAATAGTAATTTTGAGTAGAAAAAAAAGTCTTTTGTACAAAAATTATTAGGTCCTTATTAAAAATAATAATAACAAAAGTGATAATAAAGAAAATTTCAAATGACAATAGAGTCACGTACATAGGATGTGTTTTGAAAGATTTCAAAAAATCCTTTTAAAAAATATCGTCTAAACCTTAAAATAATGAGTTTGTGAGTTTTCTTTTTATATGTCGTTCAACTTTTTCATTTTTATTCAATATTAGATTTTGATTTGTAATTGAATTCCTAGTCGATGCGAACATGCACCCGACATCACTTGATCATTGTCCTTTCCATCAACAATCAAATTGATATCAACAAGATGCACCTGCTTTCTTGTCAAATATTCTTCATTGTAATATACTTGTGCCCAATATACAGGGAAGATATTCTACTTTCATTGCTTCAATTGCTGTAGAAATTACTTGGGAGGATCACTACACTAATTCTTGTGCTTGTCACTACATTTCTTACTTTTCTCAGTGGTTAAGAGAACTTTTTCAGACATTCTCTCCCTCACTACCGGATAATGATTCTTGAGGTGATTTAAAATCCAATTTTCGCTTACATATATTTGATGTAAAAGTCTTAAAATCATGCAACTTGAAACGTTTTTTGAAGGGAAAACATTCAAAAGGGACACAAACCTAAAATATGTGTTTGATAAGAAATTTAACTGCACATATCTTCAAAAGTACATCAATCATAAAAGCTGAATATGTCTTCTTATTGCACTTGTTCATGGCAATAATATTGATGCACTATTTTAACATATTTCATTCTACTAATTATTTATGCAGATGCTGATTCATTTACTTTTAGTCTGTCTTGTATTTTACTTGCAACAGAATGGTTTATCCTTCATAAAAAATACAGACTAATTAAAATTTTCATATTTCAATATAAATCCAAATTCAAATCCAATTAATATACCTTCACCACTTTTCATTGAATTTCTGTAACGTCCCAATTTAGTAGAATAATTCTAATAAATAGAACGCCACATGATTATAGTACAAACTAGAGCATCAACATAAAGTATATTACAATTAACCTTTTTCAGTTATCCCAAATTATACTGGAATGGAAACCCGAAGACACAACACAATGCTCATGAATAGAATCTAAACACAGATTAGGTTAAACTGAAAATTTGCTCACAAAGCAAGAAACTACAAAATAACAGTACACAAGAAAACATGCTCAACAATGAGCGATAAAGGATCTAGGAAGCCTAACTACACCGCAACCTCCTCGACAACATCATGATCACCAAGAGTCTCCACATCTGCTCACACCAAGGATTTGGTGATCATCGCAAAAGGAAAAGCCAAAGAAGAGAACAAACACAAAGAGAAATGGTAAGCTAGTGTAAAATAATTTTCAACATGTCATAGCAAGCAGATACTTAAAACAGATTATAAACATGCAACACAGTAGGCACTTAATCATGTGATAGCAAACAAGCAAGACTCTAAGACTTCATATCCGGATCATACTTTTGATATAGAATTCTAGAGGAAGTATGCACCTGTGCTGGTTTCTAAACTCTGCAGAGTCTAGACGCAACGGGTTATCACCCAACCACACAGGGTTAATCCTCTAATGTCTTGGGCCCAATATGTCCCAAGACTAGGACCTCCTGCCACTCTCACCACATAAATCATTCTGCTCTATGTGAGTGTGAACGATTATTAGAGTTCAGGATACCTTCCTTTATCGAGACATCTCCTATATCAAGGTATACACTAACCACCATCACCAAGAGTTCCCCTTGAAACTCTTTTACCAACAATTTCCACATGTCATCTCAATCATTCAAGTCTCATGCCAATCCACCACCAACTAAACAAGTCATGCTTTCCATTTCATACTCAAATGCATACCATGACATACATATATCAAAAAATAATATTCATCCAAAATAAGTGAGTGTCAACATTTAAGTACATGCAATTCCATACAATCAAGCACAACACAACCATAATTCTTACACCAAAATTCCTAAGAAAATTTATTATCACAAAACCAAAATCACTGCTGTAATGCGTGACACATTTATCAAGCTACGGACATCTAATCAACGATCCAACCGGTCAAACCACAAAATAGCATGTTATGAACCAAATGTCCAAATTTGAGCTCAATCCAAGGGTTAATGAGTCGGGAAAGTCAATTTTACTAAAACTGCGCATATCAGAAAAATATATAGTCGCTCAACGACTGAGGCACTCGCTCAGCGACCACCCGACGCTTCCAGAATACGAAAAATAATGTCAAATATCACAGTTTCACAAATATTTGAACCCCTAACTCAGAGATACACCAAAAATAATGTTTTGCCCAATCTTGTCTCATATTCCACAAAACACTTATCACATAAAATAGAAATAACGTGAAACCCTAGCTTCCCTTACCGTTTTGGGTTGAAAGCTACGAATAGGATGTTTAGTAGAGGAGCAACAGTAACCAAATAGCTTAGGAAGCTAAAAACAAAAGTATAAGGGGACAAAAAAATGAGACCAAGATCAAGACTTAGGTGAAACCAAAGCTTATGAGCTAAAAGACGAAGTGAAACATAGACTGAGGGGATTACTTACTTGGAAGGAACTCGTAACTTAGCCTGTAGAGAATGCTTGCTCAAAACCCTAGCAGAGCACTTTGGTGGAGAAAAGAGAGGGAGAGAGAGCTGATTCCTGGAAATGAGACAGAATGAAAGGAGTTAGGGGCTGGAAAAGGATATTGGGTCCTCCTAATAGGCTGGTCTTGGGTCCACGAAAAGGTCAGGTCCAAATCACTTATTAAGCTAAAAAATGGAGCTTACAATTTCGCTCAAAATTACTCTAAATTCATTTTTCTAAATAAAGAAAACATTAGTAACAAAAGAAAGCATTAAGGTTGATGAACTAATGAAAAAAAAGCTAATATTTTGAAGTATATTTTAAACAAGAGAAAAGTCCATTTAAATTGTTACTGAATCTTAGGAATATAGTTCTCTCAGTTTACAAAGAAAAGGTGATAGGGTGAGATACATTGTAAATACGTAATGGGTAAATCCCCTTCAAATTGGTTACTCAATTTTAAGATTTAGAATTGTCATAACTCATACCTTTTAAAAGTAGAATTTACACAGTTACTTCACCTTAGTCAGTACTTCAATACATACTTTATTTACTAAAAATAGATTTAGAGGAGTAGAAAAGTACAGAAATGAAGAAAAAAAAGTAAGAAAAAGAAATTAAAAAGTAAAACTTATTAAAATTTGTGAATAATTCATTGATATAATATATTTAAAAAAATGTGTAAAATAATATATTTATAAAATAAATAAATTAATTTTTATCATTACTAATTAATTTTAGTTAAAATGTTAATATTGTTTTTATTATTAATATTGTTATTTTATAAATTTACTTTATTAATATTGTAATATTAATATTATTATTATATTATATTACATTACATAATAATCAATTGTAATATAATAATTTACAATTTTTAATGTAATAGTTTGTTATATGTCACAGTCGAACATAACATAAATATGTATATATAAACAACATAAACATGTGTATGTTATATAATATACTTGATTATTATAGAACAGATATTAAAATTAAAATTATAAAATATTATATTTTAATATAAAATTTTCTTTTTATTTTCACATAATTGAGAAGTATCTCTCCAGTAAATTCATCGTGATATTTTTGTATATGTTGTAAGACTTTATTTTATTGCTTTTTATGTATTTACATATGTTTTCTCCTTGAAGCAATTAGTGTAAAAGAATTTTATTTTGTTAACAAATATTGTTTTCTTAAATGAATAATAAGATATTAGGTTGTGACACTTAGTTTCATAGATTAAGAAGATGTTAATCACATCCAATTTTTTCTACATTTATGGTTGGCAAAAGCAAAATTGTGGATAAGTGCACATAAATCCAAAACATAGGGCTAATAGGTCCTAATAGTAGTAGTCATCATTGGAAAGAAACAAGAGAAAGAGTAGAGATAAGAACAATAGTGGTTGTGAGGATCCAAAATGTAGAAGAAAAAAGTGGATACTATAACTCACCATGTAAAACAAATGGGAACAAATACTCAAAGCATAAAAGCATTAACACAAACAGGTAGTGGGCACAATACTCAAAGCATATTCTATTATAGACTACTTTCTTCATGCATTTCTTTCTATAATTATCTTTATAAATTTCAAGAGGTGGACTTGGGATAAATAGTTTAAGAACCTTTTATTCATAAGTCATTTTCTAACAAGAAAATAATTTCTAAATTATGTGATTTGTTTCGAATTAGATAATTTGAAAATTATTTTTAATTTTAAATTGTGTAATATGATTATTTTAAAAAAATAGATTATATAATTTTAAAAAATAATAATTTATACAAGCTGAAAATTCAAAAATAATATTTAAATTATACATAAAGAAAAGATGGGAAAATATATTTATCAGAGTGGAGGAAAAAGTTATAGAGACGCAGAAAGAACCCAATATGCAACATATGTTGATGTAGGTGATGCAAACGCCTCAAATATTTTTATTCTAAAGATTATTTATAAAACTTACGTGGTTCCTTTTTGTCAAGATCCAAACTTTATTTGTGGATGTGAGATATAAATTTTCATTTAAATATGATAGATGTACCACTATACTTTTATTTTATGCTAAGATTGTTTGGTTTAGAGAAAAAAAATACCGAGTATTTCACTTTTCGTACAATATTTATTACATGAAAAAATTTGTTATATTTTTCAAATATTTATATTCTTTATCTTATTTCTTAGAAATGTTTATTTCATTTTTTTTAGGTGGACAATCACTTTTCATGATCACATCATGTTAAGTAAGCATTGGACTCCAATAAATATTTCTAATAAGTACTCTTTTTTATAAGCTTCTAATATACTTGTTTCTTCATCCAAATAAAATAAATGATGATTTTTTATGGAAATGACGTATTCAACAATATATATATATATATATATATATATATATATATATATATATATATATATATATATATCATTATGCTTTCAATTTTTTTTATTTTGATGTTATTTGACAGAAAAAAGTGTAAGTAATATTTAAGATAAAGAAATTTGTTACAATACTTTTAATATTTAAAAGATTAGATAAATGACTTGTTAACTTCATTATTTTTTTATTACACTTTTCTATAGTTTATAAATCAATATCAAATATTGTTATATATCAAAATTTTTAATACCAGTAAGATTAAAAATTATACAAAATAAACAAAAAAATTGTACCTTTTTTTTCCGAATTGTTTCTGTAATAGATTAGTTGTTTTTAAATGTCTAAAAAATAGATAATATGATGAAAGATTCATTGGATCGTATAATAATGAATAACCAAACCAACACAGCAAGTGCATTGGTCGCACATAGCAAGTAATAAGTATTTTATCGTTCTCTCCCAAAGGACGTATGACAACTCTCGCAACTCACAACTCAACTAGACACAAAGTTCACACAAACACAATGGAAACTCTTTTTGTATTTTATGAAACAGTTGGTGTGCAACAAGAAATTAACATGGTGTATTTACAATTTGTCAAGATTAGATTTCAACCATTTCATTCTCGTGCATTCTAAATTATCCCAATTCCATATTCATGTCAAAATCAATTCACAAGAATACTCAAATCCTATTCCTAGAGCCTTTGAGCCTATGATCACTCATAAAGTTTCAATTCCTTGAATCCTCAACAAGTGAAATCATGCATTAGGTTCAAGAATCTAAGATTACTAATGAACCAAGCTCTATTTCTAGATACAAGCATCCATTAGGTATTTAATTTCAAATCTAGATTCTAAAGATGTTTCCCAACACCTCAAGAATCACAAATCAAGCATGGGAACAATCCACATCAAGCATTAAGCATGAAAATCAAATACTAACATGAATTGGAAAAGCATATAAATTAATAACACAATTTTACACAAGAATTCAATGTTTTACATCTAATCTCAACAAATAGAAATTGCTCTCCGTGGTGGAGAACCTAGGGTTTTACAAAATTGAAGAATAGGGAAGAAATTTGAACCATAAAGTAGAAACAATCCCTCTCCCAAGGTTCTTGAATACTGCTTCATGCTCTAATTGCGCCTCCCATTCACATCTTCGCCTCCAATTTTGTAGCCCATCATCCTCTCCAACCTAAAAGGGTGTAAAACCTCCATGGATGAAGAAGGAGACTCAAGAAGGAGAAGGGAGAGTTTCCCAACACCCCTAATAGCCTCGAAGAGTCTCTCCCAAGCACCCTAGGTGTTTCTATTCATAAAATATGAGAAATCCCCCTAATACTCTTGTAGAAACATGATTGATTAACCATATTCGCGTATTGGGGTCGATATTCTCGCCCAGCGGCTTTACACTCACCCAGCGAGGGCTAAAATCGACGTTCTCAGACATGTCATCGCTGGGCGAGCCATATTTTCGCCCAGCGACTCGAATACTGCAGTTCTAGTCTGTCATTTTCGCCCAGCGAGCCACTAGCTCGCCCAGCGAGTGACCTTGACACCCAATGGTCATTTTTTGGCCTTCCAAGGTTGGTCCAAGGCAGTATATACATATAGGTGAGTCCTTTCTCCATGTTTGCAGTGTTGGACTTGATCTCGGTGCCCCTCGACATGGGTATTTTTGTAAAAGTCAATCTTTCATGTCCAATCATGCTTCCTTGAGTTTCAGCTTGTTTTCCTCCACCAGAATTGCTTCCTATTGTTTTATTTCACACACTCATAATAGAGATTAGAAGTAAGAAAGCATAAAACAACTAAAATACGAAACAATGCAAAAACAACATAAACTAGAGGATTAAACAAGATAAAAGTTATGTAGGAATTGATTTTATTCACAAAACTTAAAATCAATAAAAGGTAGGAAACATTGTTATCAATATATATATATATATATATATATATATATATATATATATATATATATATATATATATTTATTGATGTTCCTTTGCCAAGAGTAAACTATATGAATCTCACTACTAAAAAAACTTATATTTCCTGCCAATTTTATTTTTAAAATTTTTTCGTAGGAAATACTTACAAATTTTGTTGTGAAAAAAAAATTATAAGAAATTGCTACCAATTTTCTTGCAAAATATTTTGCATAAAACACTTTTCGCAACAAATTTTGTAGAAAATACTTGTAAATTTTATAATTTTGTAGGAAATGATTACCCACAAAGAAATTACCTACCAATTAAAAATCTTAGAAAACATGGCAAAAAAAAGTCGTTTCTTGCAAACCAATTTAACAAATTTGCAAGAAAAATCTCATGTATGAGAATTTCTAGTAAAAAAAAAATGTTTACTTTTTATGATTTATTCATTTCCAACTTTATATTTATTTTGTTTTCTTCATCTTCATTTTGATGTGATTTATAATTAACTTTGCACAATATATTGTTATTCTTACACTCAAATTGTCACTAAGTTCACATTATTTTCTATTAAATTATAAGATCAATTGGTAGATTTTTTAGTGTATTGGTTAGTATAAAAATTATTTTATCTACTGAATAACACATTAAAAAGACACAATATAGAAAAAAAAACAACACCATCATAAACTAATATTAAAAGTAAAATAACATTAGTACACATATCACACTATAGAGCTGAAATTCATGTATTACAGATAAACTATTATAGAAAGATAACTAAATAGTTTCACATCAAATTTCCAAATCTTCTTTTGGTATATGTTCTGCCAAGTAAATGTAGAAATGCCCCATTGCTCCGGTTCGAAACTTGTTTTCATATATGGATTCCACTGTCAGAATTTCACCATCTTTAATTTTGATGGAACCAGGTTTTGGATTGCAAACCGACATTCCAACTAGGTAACCATTTTCATTTCCTGCCTCTTTTCCTATTCCGTATTTTGGATTCGACGTGCATAAGACTCTTCCATCCTAAGTTTAGTGAAAACATAAATAAATAGAGTATGCATTAAAATAGTAAATTTTTCACAAAGATATAGAATTTATCAACAAAGTTTAAGCGCATAAAATTTGATATTAGTTTATCTACATGATATAGATTATATAGGAACACCAACAAATATCAAATATTACCTGTCCATATAAAGTAATATTGAAAACACCAGTGTGCATATGAGCAGTGCCATGTATAAGATAACCACCTTTTGTTATTGGAATATTTGCTTTCTTAACATGAGGAAAGTCATTGTCATGATTTCTCGGGATCTTATACTCTACCTATATAACAAATTTGGAAAGTTATGTTACTCACGTCCCAACGAGAAAAGTAATTAATAGCCTAATATTTTTTGTTTGGAATATAAATGAGTTTTAAAAGTTTGCTTTTCATTTGTAAATTATAATATATATCGAATAAATCATCTACCTGACAGTCATGAATTGGTGTAGAACCATTTGATATGACACGATCAGCTGAATCAAGTATATAGAACTTAAGAGGCACTTGGTGTTCATCCCAATCAACCCACCTTATTTTGTATTTTAGGGAAAGCTTTCTCGTTGGGCCTTGTAAACCATTTCTTAATTTGCATTGTAAGTTATCTTGACAACAAAAGAGTCCTCCTTTATAATTTTTAGACAACAATTGACCATTAATGTTTGTTGTGACATTGTAAAAGTTCTTTGGGAGATTCATAAGCTTACACCTACACTCTGTACAACCTTTTCTATCGTGTGTGCCACGTGTATCAATGAGCATGATGCTAAACAACCATTTTTCTGTAAAGCCATGCTTTATTTTTGTAGGATTACCTACTTCAACTGCAAAAGGACCTGGGAGATTTGAAGATGTTCCTCGTGATTCTCCTCCCAAGCCCCAATAATGTGGAAGCAAAAAACCCTGGCATGCACCATCATTTCTTTCATATTCAATACCATTGCGAATGTCGTGAGATTGTTTAATATATTCTGACATGGTAATGTTTTCAATATATTTTACAGCAAACCAATGATGAAGGTAAGCTTCATATAAAGGTACCGAATTACCATCTTCATCAACTACTTCAACATCAAAACTCTTGATCCCAATGTGACCCTTTGGAAAGTCAATATCAAATAATGTCTTCACTGCAATTTTTCCTGGCCCCACCTCAACTTTTTCAGAAAAAAAAGTGGTTGACTTGATATGATTCTCATCAAACTCTAACTTAACTGATAGTGTTGTGCTAAAGAGCATCATCATTATTGATAATGAAATCATTGCTACTTTAGATGCAGTCGCCATATTTACCTACTCATAAACCATTAACATTAGCCATAAAAATGTGTATGTAGGATCAATCATTTGATAATCTTGTAGATTATTTAAACACATACTATGAAAAGGTGTGAATACAATAAGATTGAAATGAAAGGGTAGTAATACAACATTGACAATAAAAGTAACATACCGTATAAGAAAAAGATAATGGACTCATGATGGTCATCATTTGATCTTAGCTGAAGATGTAAGAATGTTTAAGCAGGTAAATGTCTGTGTATATAAAATTGGCTGCTACTTTTATATATGGTAGATGTATTGATAATGGTATATCTGGAGTAGCTAAATTTTAAATCATTGTTGGTTGTCTCTGTTCTTTTTTTGGGTGTAAAAGGTGTTTTTCAAATCACTTTAAACCAAAATTAACATATGTTGACTTTTTTTACAAATCTGCAAAACTATTTAAAAACTTTTATAACTATTTGTAGGTGTAAAACAACTTGATAAACAAGTTGTTTGAACAAACCGAATATGGTTTAATTTCATTTATTATTGTTTTAAAATTATAATTTTTTTTCTTTTTTAAAACAAATTAGGGTATGAAAATATTTCTAGTACTTTTAAACCATTAAAAATACTAGAAAACGGCATAACATACACTAACACAAAAGTAGTCATTTACGTCACCTAATTTACATCTAACAACAAAGACATTTATGTAAAAAAAAGTGTGGCAACGTTCGTATAAATATATCAAAATTTAAGCCAAACACTACAAAATTTGACGTATGTGATATGTTTGTGTAAATTTCTTTGTATATATATATATATATATATATATATATATATATATATATATATTAGATATAGGATTTTTGCTCCTCATTTCTCATTATGTGAAAACACCAAAATTCACTTGTAAGTTAGGGTTTGTTCTCCATTGATCAAATAGTGGTGTCATAGTTGGCTTTGCTTTGTCGATGATGTTTGTTTGCTTTTTTTGCATTTTCATTTGTCAATGTAACTTTTAATTAGGGACTTTTTTTGTTGTGTTTGTCGTTGTACGAATACATTATATTGGTAAAAAAAAGTACAATTTTATTTTTTTATTTTCAAGACATTTAAAATCAAAATTGAACCTTGTGCTCACCTTGGTTCATTTCTACCACCGATAAAATGAGATACAATGAAATGGGTATTTTAGAACTTGTTTCAATTTGAGGTGTTGCATATCAAAGAAAGGATTTTGATAGAGTTAAAGAATAGATGTTGAACAAAGAAGTCAAATGTAGGACAAAGATTGAGTCACTATGGGAGAACATTGAGTTGAATAAGTTCAAGGGTATTCCAGATTCGAAGATTACTGAATACACTTGAACATGTAAAAATCAATCTTCTTCCCGTGTGGCCCAACCTCTGTCTTAAGTTTGTCTTCTTTATTCACCAACTCTTCTTTCACTTTATCAAAATCCTTTATTTGATATGCAACATGCTAAACTGAAATAAGTTCACAAATGTTCATTCATTGTAGTTTTTTTATGGTGATATACTTTTTTATGTCGAACCTAGTAATGTCCGACATAAGATGATGCATTTACTACGATAGGTCCAACCACTAACACAAAAAAGTCATATAACGTCACTCATATAATGTTTGCCCAAAAAAAGTCCCACGTTAAAAATGACCAGTGGCATTTTTGTAAATTATTTGACTTTTTTAACGTCTGCCCATTCCAACACAGACGTAATTTAACATCTGACCCATAGTACCCCGACGTTATGTAAAAATTAACGTCTAAGCTCTCTGCCCCCGACTTAATTTAACGTTTGACCCACTCTGCCCCGACTTAATTTAACGTCTAACCCCCTCTGCACCGACGTTAAGTAACGTTTGACCACGCAGCCCCAACATCAATTTTTGGGTTTTCTCTGCGCGAAACACAGAAACCCTAATTGTTTCGTTGCGCCACCAATTTTTCGTGAAGTTTCTTCGTCGGCGACCACCATTCTGAGCTCCTCTAGGTAATTTTTGAACGTTTTTCACCACCAAACTTGTTGGGATTTGATTGTGGATTGATTTTAGATGTTTTGAACCGAATATTTTCCATTTTCATCCCCATTTGCAGTGTTTCGTGATCCTTCCCGTCAGTGACCATTATCTCGACCTCCTCTAGGTGAGTTTGCCAAATCTTGAGGGATGTGAGATAGGTTCTTTTTGCCAAATCTTTTTTTTTTTTGGCACGAGGGAGAATGGTCAGAAAACCCTGGCTACCACAGAGACCCTAGCCGTCATAGAGAGAAGCTAGAAGGGTTGAGAAACCACCATGTTAATGGCATTTGATGGCCACTAACCTTTTGTTTTAAATTTTCGTATTTTAATCTTAATAAATTATTTTAAGGGCTGAAAAATGAAATTTAAAAGGAGAGTTAGTGGGAATTGGAGGGGTTTTTGGTACAACTGCTAATGGAGAATGTGAGAGCACTGAAAATGGAGCCAAGGAGAGAGTGAAAAGGTTATAAAGAGTGTCAAGTGGGAGAAGCTAAAGGTAGATCAATTTTGGGCAAAAAGGAACGTTAGGAGCGCAATTGGAGCGGGAATTCCAGGTAAGGGGAGCTGACTAGTTTAATATCTTCCTATGAAAGAAGATTTTAAGTTTTGTTTGATTGAATTATTGTTTACAATAAAAAAAATATGTGATGCATTTGTTTTATATTTTAGAAATTTTAATTGTAATGGTGATATAGTATCATCAAATTTTCGTTTGAATGTTAAGTATGTGATTGATGAATTTTAGTGATACGAAATCTAATATAGCATGAATGCATTGAGGTTTTCTTGATCTGTGGGTGAATGATGCAAAGGAAATGTTAGGGTTTATGTTTTTCTTTTATAGTGGCGTGACTTGGGGTTGCACTCTAAAGCTTTCATTTTTTTTAGTTATATGAAAAAGTAGATAAATGTCGAGTTATGGTATGTTATAACATTTTAGGAGGATATTTTACGACATTCATTATATAATATTAAAGAAAAAAAAACGAAACAAATTATTTGTTTTGGTGCAAAGCATCGATTACACTAAAAGTTTTTTTAATATATATATATATATATATATAAAGATATATAAAGAAGGTTAGAAGTGGGGCTGACTTTCTTTCTTTTTTTTGTTGTATTTGATATTATACATGACTTGTAGCTTTTAGGTATTAAGTTTTGGTAGTGACTAAACTTTTGGTATGCTACAGTTAAGGTTTTAGAATAAGTAATTTTCTTTGGTAGTGTTTTTTTTTATAGAAATTATGATGTGCTATAATTAATAATTTTTAATATATTATATAAAGGGGGAAGGGAATAGTTATAGCAAGGGGTTTATAAATGGGGATTACATAGGTGATTTTATTAATTTAGTTTGGTATTTAATTAATTGGCTTTAGTTGCATTCGACTTCTAGGGTACGTGTTTAGAGTTCTTCTTCTAAACAAAACACATTTATTATTATTATTATTATTATTATTATTATTATTATTATTATGATTATTATTATTATTATTATTATTATTATTATTATTTTAGTTTACTACTATTATTGTTATTATTATTCTTATCATTATTATTATTTCTATTATTATTATTACTATTATTATTATTATTTTCCTTAATATTATTATTATTATTAATTTATTTTAATATTATTATTAATATTACTATTATCATTATAATTATTCTTATTATTATTAATAATAATTTTATTATATTTTAATATTATTATTATTATTTTCTTTTCTTTTCTTTTACTATTATTATTAGTATTATAATTATTATTATTGTTATTTATATTATTATTATTTTTAGTGTTATTACTATTATTTTTTATTATTTTATTTTACTATTATTATTATTATTATTTCTATTACTATTTTACTATTATTATTATTATTATTATTTTATTATGATTATGATTATATTATTTTATTATAATTGTTTTATTCTGTTTATGATTTTATTATAATTATTATTGCTTTATTTTCTTATTATTATTATTATTATTTTATTATTGTTTTATTTTATTAGTATTATGGTTTTCTTATTATTATTTTATTTTATTTTATTATTATTTTCATTATTTTTATTTTTATTTTTTCATTTTATTATTATTATAATTATTATCATATATTATTATTATTTCTATTACTATTTTACTATTATTATTATTATTATTATTATTATTATTATTTTATTATGATTATGATTATATTATTTTATTATAATTGTTTTATTTTATTTATGATTTTATTATAATTATTATTGCTTTATTTTCTTATTATTATTATTATTATTGTTTTATTATTGTTTTATTTTATTAGTATTATGGTTTTCTTATTATTGTTTCATTTTATTTTATTATTATTTTCATTATTTTTATTTTTATTGTTTCATTTTATTATTATTATAATTATTATCATTATTATTGTTGTTATTGTTGTTATTGTTATTTTTATTGTTATCATCATTACTATTTTATTGTCCGTGTGATATTTTGGGGCAATGGTTATGTGTTCTTTCTAGGTTGTATATTGTTTGATTGTCTATAATTGTGTTAGGTATAACACTTTATTTTCATGGTTTTGTATGAATTTATAAAGGATAGATGTGTGATTATACTTGAATGATGCATATGAGTTGTGATGTTGTAAATTTAAGTATATTGAATATATGAATATGCATTTTGGATTCTGGATGTTTGAGAATTGAATTGTTGGATGCTAGGAACTAAGTTAGAGTACCTAAAACCAGTAGTGTCACATTACTGGTGTAGCCCCTAGCGGTGCAGAGTGAACCACTAGGCAATAACAGAAATAGGGAAGCTTTGTGTGTCGTGATGCCTGACGGTGTTGTGGAACCGCCAAGCGGTATGCACTTCCATTTCGCCTGGTGGTGCTTTAATAGCCCCAGGCGATAGTGCAGGGGCAAGGGTCCATTGCAGATGGATTTGCATGGATGGGTTTGAGGGTTTGGTTAGGGATACGCTGGATTAGTTACGAGCGGGAGGTTCGTAATGGAGATTTGAGATGCGTGATTGATGCGAGCGAAGAGGTCCATATATGTTGTACTCTTGTGTGGGGATACGAGCGGGGAGGTTCGTATATTCCGTGCTCACACTTGAGGCTGCTATGAGCGGGGAGGTTTATAGTAGGTGTTCACGCATGTTGGACTACGAGCGGGTAGGTTCGTAGAGTTGGACTACAGGCAAGGAGGTCCGTAGAGTTGGACCACGAGCGGGTAGGTTCGTGGAAGCATTGGAATCTCTAAGACCAACTTGAGTATGTATCTTGTATAGGGCAGTGTGTTTTTCTTAATTTCGTTTTAATGTGTTGCGATATGGACTTGGACCAGGAGGTGCTTGACTGTGTCATGAGCGGGTAGGTTCATGGCTGGTGGTGAACACGTGATAATATGAGCGGGGAGGTTCATATTATGATGCTCTCGTGTGAGGATACGAGCAGTGAGGTTCGTATGTTCCGTGCTCACACTTGAGGGCTGCTGCGAGCAGGGAGGTTCGTAGAGGTAAGACCACGAGTGGGCAGGTTCGTGGAAGCATATATATCCTGGGTCCATGGTCATGAAATTGTGGGTTGGAAACCTTAGGGCAATAAGGTTTCTTGGTTAAGCATTGGCTGAAATAAAGTAATTTGGGGGTGAACTTCTATGTATTAAATTATATGTTTATATTGTTATATGAGCTCATCCTTTTTGAGTGTGTTTGGCGATGATCGTGTAATTCGTTATACGGAAGCAGACGTTGTTTCAGGTGGAGCTGGTGACACTTAAAGATGGAGAGGGGTTAACTTGGGAAGTTTTATAGACTATATTTGACTATTTTGTAAACATTTAGTTGAACATTTTTGAACTATGTAAACATGGAGTTTACTTTATGGTTTTGAATTTTGAGACATTTTAGTAAGGTTTTAATTTTTCCGTGTTTTGGGAAATAACTTTGAATAATAATGACATATTTAATATTTTTTTACTTTATTTTATTTAAATTAGTAATATCTGGCCGAGATCTTACATTATCCACTCTAATCATCCAAGAAGATCTATGTGTTATCAACTATTGTTGCAAACATGCAACAAACTATTATTGAAAAGGACAGCAGTAGAACAACAATCAAGACACTACCAGCACACCCACTAATTTAACAAATCTGTAAGCAAATATTGAAATTTTTCAGAAAATAAATTGAAAAGAGTTTAGCACAACAAAATCAATCACTTAGACTTGATAATTTTGCACAATTTTTTTAATTTTCTAAAGTTAGAAAGCTCTTGAGAATATTTGTGTAAATAACTTCAGAAAAAATCAATTAGATTTGTTCTTTTTGATGTTGAAAGTTATCTAAAAGATTTAGAGTGAATCTTATAGAGTTTTCTAACTAACCATTAATATATTAAGAAAATAGTAGAATGTAAATATCCTCCATATTAATAAATTAAGAAAATATTAGAATGTAAATATATTATTGAAATCAGTCCATGACTTTATATTTAAGTTATAATCATACAAACTTTTGTTAAATTCAATATTAAAATTTGTTAATTTTATAACACAACTTTACGGTTTGAATGTATATTTTTGTTATAAACTTAACTCATTTCTAAAATCTAAGTGATTATGATATTTGATAATGTGGGCTTCATATCAAATTTTTATTGAATTTCCTTAAAAGAAATGGGCATATTCTCGTCATTAGAAAAAGGTTTATAATGTGTTCACTATACAGCAAATGTTAAAATTTGGGACTATTAATGTAGTAAATACAAACAATATCAAAATTGAAAAAAATTAAGTATTATCCATATCTAAGTCATTTTGAAATTTTCTTTATCAAAACAGTTATGAATTCAAACAATATTTATGAAACGGATTTATTTATCATCTTTATTCAAAATTGAAATGTGCTTAAAAAAAACATGATTTGCTACATTTATCAATAAAAAAGGAAAAAATAAATTACAATAATAGTTCGTTTATTTAGGTATTATTTTACTTGAATTTCAGTAGTTTCATCTCCATGGAAATTTACAATGAAATTCTTGAAACTCACTTGTAATCAATATGAGATATCAAATATTAAGTCACATGAGAAGAGGAAAAAGCAAAAAGAAAGTTAGATATGTTAAAAAGGTTTTATATAAATAAGTATAGTGTAGTCATTTTAGAAATTAAAAAAATGGAGTATGAATTACAGAAAAGGAAGGTAAAAGTAACATGGATTCCATTAGATTTGTACTGTAGTGTTGGGCCTATGTGAATGGAGCTTTGCGGGCAGTTTCTATATGCACCTCCGTAACTTTCTTTCTGCACCACCATAAAAGATTTTTCCAACTTGATCCTTTCCTGATTATCCGGAGCTTAGGGACTTGTAAATTATCTTAGAAAAAATAGCTTAGAGATTGTAAATCGAGAAGTATTTTTTATTTTTGAATTGTATAATCTAAAAGTCATCGTTAATTTTCTGAATGTATAATCAGAAGCCATAGTTTTAGAAAAAGAAAATAGCTTCCTGATTGTAAAATTTAAAATTTACTTTATTTTTTACAATTCAAATTAATTTAGATTGGTTAAACCAAAAACTAAAATATAATTTTTAAATTATATAATAACAAAATGGAAAAAACGAATTACAGGAAACAGGAAGAAAATTATGGAGATACAAGAAGACACTATCAGTTGAAATGACGAATAAACTTGCGTCGTGAGCATCGAATGAATCCACCTTTTGTCTAAAATTTTTTGTATGGATTAGATATGGGTATAAATATAGAAAATATTCGACTTTTATTTTTAAAAATAAATTATGCCAAAGAAATTATAAATTGTTTATTTAAAACAAGGTTTTTATGATTTGGTACAAGATCGGAATAAATAAATTATTGTAAATATATTCTGTCGGATATATTGGTGTTGGTTGCTTCTGGATATATTGGAGTGGTTCATAAATAAATTACATACTATTGTAAATAATTATAAAAAAGTATTAAATATTTAATTTTAAAAATAATTAAATAAATTAAAACTTAATATATAAATGATCACTGTATTAATTGTACCTTCGTATCAATTGGAAGATCAAAAAATATTAAACTTTAAATAGTATGTTAACAATAACAATAGAATTGCTTAGTTTTCAAATAATATAAAGTAGAACAATAGGTTCTAAGAAAAAAAAATTATTTTAAAACTTATAAACTAAAATTGAACAGTTTAATATATGAAAATTAAAATTGTTCATATTTTATAATAAGAAGAACAAATTTACAAAATAAGCTTCTAACGCATATATACGATAAATAATTCAGAATCCAATAACGTGTACCTAACTCAGAATATTCGAATCAAAATCAGATACGATCGAGTAGTGAGTAAAATGAATCTTGATCTCACAATCTAAACTCAAACATTTGGAATTATTCGAAGCAAATTTTGAAATTAGGATCCGATACGATAAATAATATACAATTGGATATGTTCCCATAATAATAATAATAATAATAATAATAATAATAACTATTATTATTATTATTAATATTATTATTATTATTGTTATTATTAGTGAAAACACAGATCATGTATGTGTGTTTGTATTTTTTAATTTTTATAAAAATTTGAGTTAAAATTAATAAAAGATATATAACTGTTAAAATTAAAAAAATAAAATATATATAGAAAATAAGTTTTTAAAATAATTCTTAAAGAGAAAATAAATTTTTAGAATAAGATAAACTATTTATAAAATAATTAATTTTTAAAATAATAATTAAGGATAAAATTAGAATAACGAAATGTAAATAAAAAGAGAATATCTTCTTTATATATTATACAAAAGAGGATATCCTCTTTAATCCTTATTTTCGTAGCAAAATTTTAATTTGGTCCCTCAATTCTTTTTTATCTCAATTTGGTCCCTATTTGGGAAATTTGATGCAATCAAGTCCTTTCCATTAAATGGGATGTCACGTGTCAGTTCCTGGATTTTTTGATTTTTTTTTGAATTTGTTTTTGACTTTTTTATTTATTATTTATTTTTATTTTTAATTTTTAAAAAAATTAAAAATTTGCCACGTGTCAACCTGACATTGTATCACGTGACAGTGATAGTGTCACGTGTCACAATTATGCCATGTATCATTTCCCTATTCTCAATTTGGTCAAGTATTTTAATTTTTGTCTCAATTTAGTCTCAACTTTTATAAAAGTTGTGCAAAAAATTGTGCAATTTTGTCCCTCTCCAAATTAAAACCAAATTTAATTTCTATATAAATGTGTACAAATATTTCTATCAAAATTGATATTTCAAGTAAATATTTTTAACAAGATTAAGTTTATTTTAATTTATATTTTACATTAAACTTTATTTAAAATTGTTTCAAAGTTGTTAATAGAAAATATGTTAATAACAAAAAAATTCATAAATTATATTGATATTTTATTACATCATAATTTAATATTATTTTTTATTTGAATTTATGTTTTAAATAATTACATATTTTTAAAAGGTGTAAAATTCAATAATTTCTATATAAATGTTTTAGTTGGTATAAAAATAACAATTATATAATTTAAGAAAAATTAATTTGTTTATGTAACAATCAAAAGCAAATAAATTTAAAATTTGAAAACAATTTTGAGTAAAATTGAATGTGAAATAAATTTAAATAAAATTAGTTTTATTGAAAATATATAATAAAAATATCAATTTGAATAAAAAAATCAAATTTAATAAAAATATTTGTATAACATTTTATAATTTTTGTTTCAATTTGGAGGGGGACGAAATTGCATAATTTAAAAAAAAAATAGACTAAATTGAGACAAAAATTAAAATACATGGACCAAATTGAGAATGAGAAAATGACACATGTCATAATAGTGACACGTGGCACTCTCACTGCCATGTGACACGATGTCAGCTTAACACATGGCAAATTTTTATTTTTTTTTAATTTAAAAAAAAACAAATAAAAAATTTCAAAAAATTCAAAAAATCCATAAGCTGACACATGGCATCCCATTTATCACGGTTACTACATCACTGAAAGGACTTGATTGCATCAAATTTCCCAAAATAGGGACTAGATTGAGATAAAAAAGAATTGAGGGACCAAATTGAAATTTTGCTACGAAAATGGGAATCAAAGGTATAATTTAACCTTATTGTTATTATTAGCGAAAACACATGCCCGACACAAAAGATATGTAATTAATTTTTAAAATAGTTGTTAAATGTAAAATTAAAAAATAAATTTGTTCATAAAAAATACATTTTAAAAATAATTGTTAAAGATAAAAAAAAATAGATAAAACATGAATAACGAGATGTGGACATGGAAGAGGGTATCTTTTTATATATTATTATAGATTATGATTATACTAATAATACATTTTATATTTTCATTTTACCCTTATATATTAAAAGATAAAAATTAAAAATATATAAAATAGCAATATATTTGATATTTGTGTTTTATTATTATATTTTAAAATTAAAAAAGTAACATGTTATAGCAATATATAGTGAGATTTTTCATTTTCTTATATATCTTATATTTTTATTTTGTAATTGTATTTTATTTTATAACTATACAAATAGTTAAAAATTGAATTTTAAACCTAGCTTACCTCTAAAAAGTAAAATAATATACCCAAAAGGAACAAATTTTGTTAGCATAGACTAAAGATGATAACTAAACCAGCCCATGTGAGTATTACTCTGACTCATCCCCGTTTTTAAGGAGAATCTTTGCATTTATTGGATATAGGCATGAGTATGAAAAATACCCGACTTTTTCAATTGGGTATGAGTATGAGTATGAGGAAAATACATGATTATATTGTTGGTAAGAGATTTAAAAAATGTGATGAATTGTTCATCAATAACCTTTAATAAATCTCTCACATTGTCATGTTGATCAGAACTCGAATACTAGTAAAAAGTTTATCTTTATTAATGTCAAGAGTAACAATTTAACCTCTTCCACTTTCCATAGATACAAAGAGCATTTGGAGTGCAAGTGCGAGTCTCAGTAATAACAATAATTCTATTTTTCTACTAACATAATCAATACCCATAATAGAGAAGAACTTTCTTCTTACAAAACTTATAATTATCCTTTTTTTATTTTAGAAATAACATGGATATCAGAAATATTCACAAATTGAGAAATTGCAAATTTTAAAATACATATTCATCATATTGAGACTATAACAAACATAATTTGAGACTTTAACAAACATCATGTTTTACCAATGCAAACATGGATTAATGAATGAATTAAGTGACATAAAACTTGTATGTGGTTAAAGTCTTACTCAACTAGACTCATATAATTGAATGATAAAACTATTATGTTTTACAGATGTGCACATGTTTGAATGAATGTGTTTAGTGACATAAAACTTTGTGGGCTAAAGTCTTACTTAGGTAGACTCATATAACCAAATGATAGAACTATTATGTTTTATCGATGCAAACACACGCCTTAATGAATGAATCTAGAATCACTACTAGAAAAATGTCATTTAGCCATCGAAACAATGTGGTCACTAATTTCCACCAAAATAGCCATCGATTTGAATCAGTGTCAAATTAGATACCGAAACAACGACTGATTGGATTGTTAGTGATATTGGTTCATATAACGACTGAAATAGCGATCACAAATATTGGTGGCAACAATTCGATAGCTAAATCAGTGGATGTGAATAATAGAATGGAAGTGCTCATTTTAGCCACCGAATTAGCCACTGACTAAAGTAATTTATTAGTGACTACATTTGTTGTAGTGGCTAAATAGCGACCAAAAGGATTTCGGTGGCTAACACATGAATCCAATTTCCCACCAATTAAAATATTAGTCATTGAATAGTATTTCGGTGGCTAATCTATTTTCAATTTTATTTTCAATCCTTTCTTCCATTCCTTTCGACTTGTCCCTCAATTCTTTTCGACTCCCAAATTGAGTGATTTTCAGTTTACCCCCAAATTCGATTTTGTGTCACACTTATGCTCCAACGTTTCGTGCCAAACCCTAGCTTCGTCAACAACTCTGGACAACTCGTGTTTGAACGTAAATTCGTCAACAACTTGTATTTTCGTCATAGCTTGTGGAGTTTCTTGTGTATTCTAGCCAAACTCCATTTCTGTTTCTAGGTTAGGAAACTTTATTCTATTTTCCCTATTATATTTTCACTGGCCAAACTCACGCTTCAGTTGTATCTATGTGCCCTATTATATTTTCATCCCCCATTTTGCTTAATCTCAGAACTCACGATCCCCGTCTCCATTTTCTTTCACTTTGCGAGGTATTGCATCCATCCTCCGTGTCCGTTCTTGTTATCGCTTACACAGGTCAGAATGTTTTTTTTATGTTGCATTGGGATTTTTTCCACATTGGGTTATTTTTTCTATGTTAGGGTTTCATATCCTTGTTGCAATTTCATACGCAAGAAGCTTGAACTTATAAGATTGAAGGCTGTAGTTCTTGAATAAGCCATTTTCACCTCTCTTTTGGTTGTTTGAAATATAATTATAGCCATTGATTTAGGTATTGTTTTAGCCACTGATTTTGCCACCAATACTATTTTAATTAAATTAAAAAACGTACCTATTTGCGATCGAAAGTTCAGTTGTGACATTGGTCTCCAATGCTTCAAGGTGACCAAATTTTTTAGTAACTGATTAGTGACTACAATTTCGGTGGCTAAAAGTTTTGCGACTAAGGTTTTTGCCACTATTTATGTTCGGTGGCTAGAGGTGTTTGCCATCGATTTTACCCATTTAGCGACCGATTTCGTTAGTGTTTAAATGACATTTTTCTAGTTGTGAATTTAGTGACATAAAACTTGTCTGTGGGATAAAGTCTTACTCAATTAGGCTCATATAAACCAAAACCAAATGATAAAACTATTATGTTTTACAGTGCAAACACGCATCTTACATACAAAAAAAACATAGTACATACAAAACATATATTACGTATAAGAACATATAGTACGTACAATAAACATATAGTAATATTTTCTTCAGTTTTATATGAAGGAGTTCTTTCATCAGATAGATCTAAAAAAAAATCATATGTCAATCCTAAATTAACTCATACTGTAATTCAAACAAAATGCACAAATGCACTATTTGACCATCATACCAATAAATATTTCATCATAAAAATGGATATAAAACAAAATTATATACTCCTCGTTATTTTAACAAAACAGAATGTGTATTTTTAATTCATTTTCAACCTAAAAATAATCATCACACCCATTGTCCAAACACATGGTATCAATTGTCATAAGCAAGTAGCAGCATTTCGCATTACATGAGTACATAAAACAAATCTCGGACTCCTTAGAGCAATTTCGACAAAGCCTCGAAAGGTCGTAGTGTCGTTGCTCCAAGACCTTTTGTACCCCTAACAGCAACACGCAACGGTGGGTTAACGACACCACCAATGCTGATAATATTAGGTTTGACACCAAACATAAAGAAAAAAAACCACAAATAAAGAATCCAGAAGGACAACCGCAATAGATCCAAAACAAGACAAAGGCAAAGGTATTTAACCTTGCTCTAATACCAAATGTAAAACTAATGCGGAAAAAGGATAAGGATTAACCTTTAGTCATTGTCACTATCATAAGAATCCTTTAATGTGTTTTTTCATTTCAAACTCCCAATCTCTATACTTTGATACTTTGATGGTATAATATACGGTAGAAGAGAGAAGAGAGCATATTTGATGATTCAAAGCACATGTGAAATCTATAGAGTTCTCTACCCCCATCACATAATAGTTGTTGTCAATTATATAAGAGTAGTTGTTGTCAATTATATGGGATTACAATATCAAAATTTATACAATAATTATAAAATTGATTGACAAATGGACCACATCTACATCTATTGGAAATAATTGACCATGTGAGTATCTCATATTATCTCACATATCACATATTTGGAAAATTTCTAACACTCAATTATGGTACTAATCAGACTATATTTCAAAATCCTATAAAGCAACTAACTCATACAATTTAGAATCCTAACCCCAACTCAACATATAATACTCATCACACACCTCAATCATTTATATAACTCATAGTACAATCATATAGTTGGTAAGTTCAACATAGGTATATCTTAGAAACAATGCAATTAGATTTTCTCTTACTCGTAGACAACTAAAAAACTCAAAGAGTACCAAATTTCCTTTAAACTAACTGAATGATCTATCTATACCTAGGAACAACACAAACATGTTCATGACACGCAATTGGAACAACTGATCAACAAATAATTGTATAGAAGACTGAAACGCCACATGCGAGCTAAAGGAACTCACATGCAAAAGAAAGAACAAACAAACCCATGAAAGAAAATCAACTTATTCTAAAAGAGAATCTGATTAGATAGAAGTTGAGGGTTTGCTGTAAGGATCACTCCAACAATCTCCAATCTTCAAACAGGGGAATGGGGAGTGAGAAACTCTAAAGAGAAGTGAAAGAGCTATATAAAAGTGGTTTCTACATAGGCAATGTGTTTTTAAATAATAAAAATCGTTTATAAAACTTCTATTTATACTTTAACTTTTTAATATTAAAATAATCTAATGTCAATATTTTAAACACACTATCAATTTTAAAATATCAATTTATAGACCCTTTCATTTCATCCATCTTCCTTTAAAAACTTAAGAAATGTTAGGATCAAGCATTTACCACTAGACCAAAAGTTATAGTCATTAATCACGGCACAATTTTTACTCAAAAGTGTAACACAAGCCCAAACATCATGATTTGATTGTGACCCGATCCATTTGGCGTTGGTCATAATTGATGTCACCTGTAACAAAAAATAGTTTGAAAAAAAAAGTTGACAACCAAAGTAGAGTTACATTCTAACAACAAACATTTATAACCACAATCTACTAAAATCTTTATCCTTAGTGTACCGACCATAAGCTCTGCATAAAAGGATCTGATAATGCTATGGTAAAAAAAGGAAAGACTAATGTAGTTCTCATTGCTCCCTCTGATAATGGCTCCACAATAAATGAGACATCTTAAATTTCATAATTTTTAAGACAATTCATCTTTCTTTCTTTGAAAATCCAAAGAACGATGTAAAAGAAAAAAGTTAACAAATTGATTTGTATTCTAACAACAACCATCTATAACCACAATTTACAAAAAATACTTATCGTCAATATAACAACCATAAACTCTTCAAAGAACTTTCTTTAATAATGTCTCCACAAGCAGAATGATATATCCTTTGACAATTACATCAATATTGATTTTAACTTACGCGAATGACATTAAAGACCTAAGTTCTTTTTTAGGATCTTGTTTCACAAAATCAACAACATCATTGTTCATACTTATTTTAGAATAATACCTAACATCTTAATGTGTCTCTGAATTGTGTGTATAACAAAATTCAAATTTAGACTCCTTAAAGTCCAACATGATTTATCATCCTCCACACAATTCAGAAAACATAAGTAACAACGGTAACTTAATTATATTTTTAAAATTGCTGATAATAACAAAATAATTACTTTTTAAATTTCCACCTGTTAAGAAATTAACGAAAAATACACTTTTTATTTTTTATTTTAGCTTTAGATACGACTTTAATCTTTTGAATTTGAAATAAATTTGTTTTCTCTTAAATTTAAATTATTCTTGTTGATCTTAAAATTAAAAACCGTCTTCTACCTTAATAAGTCTAAATTATTATTAATTAAACACTAAACTTGTGCCAGAGTTTTGTAGTGATAAACTTATACATTTTTAGGTTTGAACTTTTAGTCCCATATATTTCTATTTGTTGGTTTTTATCTGAAATTTCGTTTTTAATCTCTATTGTTAGTGACATTTAACAATTATCACAACAAGAAAATTTGTTATTAGTCACCGATTTTAATTACAAAAACTAATTAGTCACTATAATAATTAATTTAGATACTAATTTATAAACTCAAATTTATTATTGACTAAAATAGTTTTTAACCAAGGCCAAATGCTCTACAAATTTTTTAATTAATTAAAATGTTGTGAACCTATGGCTTCGGTTCATGACAGACCCGAGGCAGAAAAGCGCCTCTATGGCTTCGGTCGTCTACAACCAAGGCAGAAAAGCACCTCTATGACCTCGGTTATCACTCGAGGCCAAAAGACACCCCTTTTGGTCTCGCCCTAATATGCCTCAGTTCTAAAATCGAGGCAGAATAACGAAACAACGGGGTCAAAAGCCCTTACTGCACTAGTATGTCAATTTAGAAACCAATCTAGAAACTATTTTAGTTATCAATAAATTTTAATTTATAAGTTGATATCTAAATTGATCATTATATATAGTGACTAATTATTTTTTATTTACAAAATTAGTTATTAATAAAAACATTTATTGTAGTGTTAGGTGTGGCAATGCGAGTCGGCCCGACCCGCACTTGGCCTACAAAATGTGAGCTGGCTGGTCAACCTCGCATTTTCAACGTAGGCTAAAAATTTTGGTTCGTCTCGCATAAGTGCGGGCTCGTGGGCCAACCCGCCTATTTTTTTTTAATTCATATGATAAAGTTTTCAATGTTCAACAAATTAAGAAACTTTAATAAGTTCACAAAATTAAGTAAAGACTTTGGAAAGTTGGATGATAAATTGATAATTTAACATTTTCATCATATTCATATTCGTTTTTTGGACATACACTATGTATTATTCAAATTTTAGCACACTAAAAAATACACAATACTTGTCTTTTCTAGTCATACAAAACTTTGGAATGTTCATGCAAAAATCTATAAGTAAAGTAACTACACAAGTGCAAGTTTTTATTTATTTATTTATTAATTTATGCGAGTTTTTATGGGTTAGACTTCTACGGACCAGCAGACTTAATGTCCTGACTTACCCTGATTTTTTTAACGGGTTAAGACCATATTGCCATCCTATGTAGTTGTAGTGTATATTTCAAATGACTACTAGATAGAAAATTTTTAGTTTCTAGATATTTTGACATTAGATCAAGTTTGATTTATCTTTTAAAAATAAATTCCCAAAAAATGAAGTTTCCGCCAAAAAAAATATATATTGAAAATAACATCACAACACTCTTACTGAGTCATTATGATAACGATTTTACTGAATCATGATAACGATTTAATATTACTTAATGAAAAAAATAACATTTTGCTACTTGATTTGAATAAAATCTGTTAAAAAGAACTGATACTTGTTACCAACAAAATAGATCCTTGCTAGGAATTGGTTCGTTATTCCTAGGAATCATGATTTCTGTTCCCTCAATATCAAATGTCCATCACAATCAATGCCAACCAGTTCATGTTAAATAATCATAAAATCAAATCACTCTCATCTTCTGAAATATTAATTAACTTATAATAATTAATATCAGGACATATTTTAAAGTATTAAAAAACAATTTCAATATTAAAACTAAAAAAAAAAAACAAATTTAATATGAACTAAATAATTTTTTTTTTCTATTTATTTATCTTCTAGGTAAATTGTGAACCAAATTCAATTGCTCTTCTTTTATCTGTATTTACAGTATACTATCTCTACCTCCATTATAAACATGATGGTGGCAAACAAAGCATCAATCAAATGAAATTGTAGTTTGGTGTGGTTTTGAGGGATTAATTCAGAACCTCTCAAACAATTTTGTTCTTCAATCCAATCTCAAAAAATTCCTTTTATCAATCATTCTTCCAACCACAAACTCCAACATTCTGCTTCTGATGATGTTGACATCTAGGTATGCGAAAATCATTGAATTCTTTCACAATTCTTCGTTCATAAAATCATTGAAAAATTCGTACAATTAATTAATTGTACTTACATACGCAATCCCAAACATGGTTGAAGAAATTTTAGGTTTTCAACCAATTATGAGCAACAACTTTTTGTTCTTCTTCTTCTTCTTCTTTTTCCTGCGTTAGAGGTAAGAAATTTTTAGTATGTTGCATCAGAAAACTTGCATAATTCTCAAATATTTAACCTAAATGTGGGATATATATGTATCTCTTCTTTTACCCCTAAATGAGAAATTGTAATTAGGGTTTTGTCTGAATTTCCAAGTAAAAAACTGGTGCCCCTTTTGAATTTTTATCAGAAATTTATTAACTTTTTGTGCAGTTAATAAAAAAATATCAATATCCAACCATCTGTGTCCACAAAAGTCAATTCCAAAACCATTTCTATAATCTTTCATGTTTTGAACCCATTTCAAGACCAATTCTAAAGTCTATATAACATGCCTAAGTTGTTCACTTTTCCTGTGAAGGACCCAAAAACTCATCATGCACTGTGCAATGATGAGACATATATATATATATATATATATATATATATATATATATATATATATATATATATATATATATGAATATGAAGTGCATTAATTGAAGTCTGCAACACTCATGGTATTTCCCTTCAACTGGGTCCATCACAGATTGCTTTCATTTGTTAATGGCAGCTTTTCTTTCTATCAAAATTGGAATGCTGAGACCACAAAAACCATTTATTCGTCCAACATAAAATGCCAAAATCAAATTTTGCAGACTCTCACGTGACACAATAGCAGTCCAATTTTCTTTCTCACCAAGAAAATTGACCATAAAATAAACAAAAACATATTTTCTGCACATTAGCTTTTTACCTTTTTCTCTATTGCAACTCTTATAAATCTCCCCTAACACTTCTCTCTCTCTCTCTCACTCTCTCTGTGTATGTGACTCTCTCCACTTTTCTCATGCTTGTTTTCTCAGCTCTCAGAAGCTCTAAACTCATTACATGTTAGTGGCTATGTCTGTGTATATATAATATTGTTGTAGTTATTATGAATATTATCATAAGATACAAGGTGTTGAATCCAAAACCAAGTAATGATGATGTGTGTGACTCTTTTCTGCAGAACTTACTGCAGAATTTGAGCTTCAAGTTCAGAAGCAAGCATGGCTTTGGAGAATTTCTACAACATATTTGGTGCCACAAGTAAGTTACTTCTAACCATTCTTACAAGTTTTATGCACCTTTTTCTTCTGTTATATATGCATGAAATACATAAAACAAAACTGAAACTTTTTTTCTGTCATGAAATGTTCTTCTGTCATGAAATTTTCAGTCCACCATCATTTACTATATACTACATAAAGTGCAGAACTTTACGTATATATAACATTGAATTTCTCATCCATAGAACTGAAACCAGTCTTATTTGCAGTGATAAATAAGATCAGTGGAGGGTGAAAATTTTGTTTTGATTGATTGAAACTGAGGGTTTAATCTGAGTTTACAATACTAATTAACTAATTAAGATTATGTGTGAGCATTTTACTTCATGTTTTATTCTATTTGTCCTTTTGTTCTTCACTTCTTTGATGACCCCTCTGTTGTTTTATCCCATGTTTTGAAGGAATTTTGTTTTTCAGTTGAAAGAGATTTTAATATTTAATAAAAGAAAAAAAAAAGAGAGGAAAAACAATCACTAGTTTGTGATTCATAATATGAAATATATATAGTTTGTTTTCTCCAAAAATACATTCTATCAACAATTTTAACTTGTTTATATTATATATATATATATATATATCATAAACTGATATTATTCGCAATCTATTGAGTGATTTGTATCATTACTAAAAATTTTCGTATAAGTGATTTTCTACAAAACAAATTTCAAAATTAAAAATTGGTAAAAAATATAAATTTTTTACTAGTGTATGTAATATTTGTAACATGTCTCTGATTATTCATATAATAAGTTAGTTTTATATAATGGTGAAAGAATTAAATTCACGTTATTAATAATGCATAATGATCAAGATTTAAAGTTATACAATTTTTAGAATATAATATAATCATTTTAAAAGTCTACATAACTAGTGAAATTTTATTTTATAATTTTTCATGATAGAGTTTTTTATTTTTATTTTGATACCCGTTTTCTTTATTTCTCATAAGAAAATAACAACTCAACCATACATAATGGTTTCTCTTTTCTACTTTTTCTTTCCGTGCATATTCTCCTTTAATCATTTCATACACTTTTAAGTTTTCTTTTTTAATAATGTCAGAAAGTGAACTTTACATTTAATCGAACTTCATAAAATTAATTTAATTAATTTATAAATAAATTTTTATCTTATTTATATGTAATAATTTCATTTCACTTATAACGTTTAATCTTCAATATGTTCCTTTACGTCTAAGATTATTATCTAAAATGAGATTTGTTTCTAACTTATAACTTAACTTAAACTATATTTCATAAAAAAACATTTTTACTCTTTCAATTTTTTTTTAATTTTTATTTATATTAAATATCTATAAAGATTTCAAATGTGTTTGTATAGATATTTAAACTTTCTTCTTTAATATAAAATCCTTAAAATTATTATATTAATCTTGTCTTTAGAAGATATGAAAGGACAATTCAATCATTGAATTAAACACACACACTTCCTAAAACTTTCTAACACACTTAAGTATATAATGACAAGGTGAAGATCAAACTTAAACTTAAACTATAGTTGTGACTAAAATAACATATATTTCAACAATAACATGCTAAATAAAATTAGTTTTCTTACGTATTCAAAGTGAAGTGTAACACTTGTATAATAATATATAAATGTCAAAATATGAATTATTAAACCAAATAATTCCACAAAGTGCTTTCCTAGTAGGTTCCACATACTTGAAAGTGATTGGTGTGAGATTGAAATGACAAATACCACATGACATGACCTTTGTAGCTGTCGGAAACTACATTGTCTTCTAGTTTTATGTGGCTGGATTCATTGTTCTAAGTGCTCAAAATAATTTTCCACCATTTTCATTTTCCTTTAATATAATACTCCACATGCTCACTCTTATCTTCTTTCAAAATAAATTTCCAATTTTTTCCTTCAAGTGGGAAAGACAACAAAACCTAAACTTTGCTTTCTTGATCTTTCAAAATATGGGTTGGAATCCCAAGGGGTGTCTTGTGAAGTTTCTACTTAAAAGATTAGAATTTTCAAGGTAGTAACTTAAAATCGTCACTATGTGAAGAATTTTAATGTTTTAAAAAGTTTGTTTGGGATAAATAATGTTGAATTGAAAAACACTAACACATTCAATTCATTCCAAATAATAACTCACTAATTTTTATATCATAAAAAAATTTGTGTTTAAAAGAAGTAAGTGAAAATAGAAGCAATAGATAAATTAGGTTTATTTGGTATCGTAAAAAAAAGAAATAAGTGAATTGATCAATATTTTTTTTTTACTTTAATTTCCTTTTTATTTATCTTTCTTTTCTAGATTTTAATATCTTTTTCACCTATTTATTTTACTCACTTTATCAACTATTTATTTTTCTCTTTTCTACCCATCACACCTTAAAGTTTTAATTTTGAATATTTTTATATTCCGATGTTTACATCTTCACACTACCATTTCAAAACTAATAGATACTCAAGATATAAATAATGAAAAAAAATACTATAATAATCGGAGAAAAAAAACTATTAAACAAAAAAATAATTATATGAAATGTTCAGAATGAGAACATGGCACACATGTTAAGATGAAATAAGTAACTAATCAGAGAAAAATTTATGTTTTCGAGAAAACAAACTTTGTTTTGAAAAACAGTGACAACGATGCGGTGCAGTGATTCCAATTACTTTGTTTATAGGTTTCGGGTTTCTCGCAAAATTTAACTTTTTGTGTTTACATAATGAATATACGACAAATATTCCTTAATTCATTAAATTTTAGGAACAAGACAAAGGCTTTCACAATCATTGCTGAGTTGTTTCGTACATTGCTTTCAACTTCACACAAACTACTTAAACTAATGTTAAAAATCATACTCCGAATGCAGAGTCACACACCTACCAATATTATAAGTTATTTCAATGAAATATTCGAAGTTTTGATTCATAATTTATATATAAATAATTGAAAATATTATCTTACTACTAAATTTTCATAAACTTTTTCTTATAATCTTAGGTAATATCTTTTAAATAAATTTTTTTTTAATATTTCAAAATTATTTAAAAAATAATACATCATGTTGTAAGAGAAAAAATTTAGTAGTTAAAATATCATTGTTCATAATTTTGTTCTTTTCTGTTTTTTAATTATAAAAACAACTTAGACAGTTATTTTAGGACTGGTGAATCATTTTATATTACTTTAAGTTTATTAGATTCTTAATGCATACTTATTTATTTTTATGTTGCTTTCTTTAAATAGGAATAACAAATGAAACGAGGGAATAGAGAATTTGAAAGTTGTTAAAGACAGATATAGATCTTGTGAGGAGGGAAAGAGAATAACTTTGGGAATTACGTGAAAGAAAAATAAAAATAAATCAATAAGTAAAAAATATATATATTAACAAAAATATATGTATAAAGAAAGAATAAATGTATAGTTAATTTATTAATTTTATTTTTAAATGCATGGCTATTAATTTAGTCTTTAAAAAAAGTAAGAACCTGAATTGGTATGTGGATGTGTGGAAATTATATAGATTCAACCTTGAATAGTATAATTTAATAATGACAGAATGGTCTTTGTTATTTACTGTTAATAGTCTTTAAAATTATGTTTTAATAATAAATTAGTCGTAAAACACAAGAAGATATAATTGATGGATCTTTGACACTTTCAATATTTCAATTACTAATTAAATTAACAGTATCTTATGTGTTTAAGAACTAAAATTCGCATTTTTTTTCGATTTACTTTATTCAATGGTAAGTGATGATTATTGAATTAGTGGCTATTAAGTTTTATTATCTAATTTATTTATATAACTTATATAATTGTCTAAACGTTACTATAATTAACTTTATAAAATTATAACACGTGTTTATTCTATAAACACTTACTAAAACAATTTATTGTACTTTATTTTTATTTTTAACTGTCTTTATAAAACAATTTATTCAATAAACATTATTCAACAAACACACTCACCTGAATTAATGATTTATGGAAATTAAAAAACTTCATAATGTAACTGTTACTGTACCCACTGTTTTCAAAAACTATGTCCTAAACATAAAATCGTATACTTGACTTAAGCATAGTATTGAAAATGATATTGGCGAATGATTTCGCCACGTGGATATTCTCTCAAATTATCCCAATTTTGATAGAGAATTTACAAATTAATTAGTTACATATATAAATATATAAATCATTCTCCTGTGTCTTTCGATTATCAAAATATTTTTAATTATTTATTTGTTCATTAGTTTCGTAACATTTATGGGACATTTTTGTATATTTATTCCATTGTTATTTAATATTTCTAATTAATTATAATTTATTATTTGATATTTTATATAAAAAATTATTTTTTATATTAAATATTTGATAATATTATATTTGATAATGGAAAATTAGATTTTAATAAAGGTTTTTTGACAAACCTTTTACAATGCATATCTATCAGCATCTCAACGGATAAAGAAGTTTTGATAAGATTTGAAAAAAATTTGAAAAAAGAAAAAAATGTTTGGTATGAATAAAAAACAAACTTTATCAAAGTTTATAAAAAAAAAAAAAAGTCTGCAAAAAAAAAAAATTATCAGTTCCGGTTTCATTGTTATTCCTAAAACAAGTCTTGCATGCATGAACGACATCGTTAATTTCTTGAACAATGAAACAACCTAATCACGTTTAATCTTAACTTTTGTTGGAACTATATGACATATATCTTCAAAAGTTGACATGAATGGTTTCTTGACTTTGACAGAGCAAAAAACGCAGTTTTGGACTTCATGGCAGCCATTAGAATCACCATGCTTGTTGGAGCACGTGATTTTACCAGTGGAACTTGGGTTCTCTGTGATCCTGTTAATCCAACTCCTAAGAAAATATATGAGCCTGATCAGAAAGCAAACCAAGGTTCCAGATGGTGCCACAAAATCGATGCATCCACCAGCAATCAAACACGGTTTTGCTTACAAAATCAGCATTGTCAGCAACACACTGTTGCTGGGTGTTCATGCATCACTGCTGCTACTGATGCTGAATCAAGAGACTCAATGCACCTCAAAGCTTCAGGCTTTCACATCAGAGATAGTTCAGGTGTTATCATGGGTCACTAGTCTTGTAGCAACATGGAAGACATCAAAATCAAGCACACATTTCCCTTGGATTCTGAGGGCTTGGTGGCTCTGCAGTTTCATCGTGTGCATCATAAGCACAGGCCTTCATGTCCATTTCAGTGTCACCAACAGTGGCCAGATTAGCATCAGAGAATATGCAGATTTTCTTGGTTTGATTGCTTCATCATGCCTTCTGGTTGTTTCCACAACTGGGAAAACAGGCACTGTGATGCTTGCCACAAATGGTGCAGCAGAACCACTTCTTGGAGAGAAAACTGAGAAACATTCGGAGATTCTAAAGGAATCTCCATATGGAAAAGCCACGCTTCTGCAACTCATTAATTTCTCATGGCTCAACCCTTTGTTTGCAGTAGGGTATAAGAAACCCCTTGAACAGAGTGACATTCCTGATGTTGACATCAAAGACTCTGCTGAGTTTCTGACATGTTCCTTTGATGAGAGCCTTAGGAAAGTCAAGGAGGAAGATGGCACTGCAAACCCTTCTATCTACAAGGCGATCTACCTTTTTGCTCGGAAGAAAGCTGCACTGAATGCATTGTTTGCAGTGGTGAATGCTTCAGCATCTTATGTTGGTCCATACTTGATAACAGACTTTGTGGATTTCTTGGGAGAGAAGGAAGCTCGTGGCTTGAAGAGTGGATACCTTCTTTCACTGGCTTTTCTCTGTGCCAAAATGGTGGAAACCATAGCTCAGCGCCAATGGATTTTTGGAGCCAGACAATTAGGCCTTCGCCTCAGAGCTGCATTGATATCTCATATATATCAGAAGGGTCTGCATCTGTCGAGTAGATCGCGCCAGAGTCACACAGGTGGTGAGATTATGAACTACATGAGTGTAGATGTGCAGAGAATCACAGATTTTGTTTGGTACGTGAATGTGATATGGATGCTGCCAATACAAATTTCCTTAGCAGTGTTCATTCTGCATACGAATCTAGGACTAGGTTCATTGGCTGCACTGGCTGCAACATTGGGAGTGATGACCTTGAACATACCTCTAACAAAGATACAGAAAAGATACCAGGCCAAGATCATGGATGCCAAGGACAACAGAATGAAAGCAACTTCAGAAGTCCTCAGAAACATGAGGACTCTGAAGCTTCAAGCATGGGACAGTCAATTTTGTGAGAGGATAGAAGCACTGAGGAATGTGGAGTACAATTGGCTAACAAAGTCCTTGAGGCAAGCAGCATTTTCTGCCTTTATCTTCTGGGGGTCACCTACATTCATTTCTGTGATAACCTTTTGGGCATGCATGTTCATGGGGATTGAACTGACAGCAGGAAGGGTCTTGTCTGCATTTGCAACATTCAGAATGCTGCAGGATCCTATATTCAGCTTGCCTGATCTGCTCAATGTCATTGCTCAGGGAAAAGTTTCTGTTGATAGAATCGCTTCATTCCTCCGTGAGGAAGAAATCCAGCATGATGTCATTGAAAATGTAGCAAAGGAGAGAACAGAATTTGATGTGGTTATTGAGAGAGGGAGATTCAGCTGGGATCCTGATTCAACAACTCCAACCATTGATGAAATAGAGTTGAGAGTTAAGAGGGGAATGAAGGTGGCAGTGTGTGGATCTGTAGGTTCAGGAAAGTCTAGTCTTCTATCAGGGATTTTGGGAGAAATATATAAACAGTCTGGGAATGTTAAGATCAGTGGAACAAAAGCTTATGTTCCACAATCTGCATGGATACTCACTGGAAACATAAGGGACAACATCACCTTTGGAAAAGAGTACAATGCTGATAAGTATGACAAAACTGTTGAGGCATGTGCATTAAAAAAGGACTTTGAGCTATTCTCATGTGGTGACATGACAGAGATTGGAGAAAGAGGGATTAACATGAGTGGTGGACAGAAACAAAGGATACAGATTGCTAGAGCAGTTTACCAGGATGCTGATATATACCTTTTTGATGATCCTTTCAGTGCTGTTGATGCTCATACCGGTACTCACCTCTTCAAGGTTAGTTACATTTTCTTCAGACTTCAAAAATGTGTGCAAACACTTCATGGTGTGAGAAACAATTGCTTTACTATTTTGTCCACATGTTTTCTGCAGGAGTGCCTTATGGGGATTCTCAAAGAGAAAACTATAATTTTTGTCACACATCAAGTTGAGTTTCTCCCAGCAGCAGACCTCATTCTGGTAAATGCACTGTGAAAGTTTGTTTATTTCTTTCTTCTAATCACTGAAGAACAAATCAAATAATGCTAGTAGAAGACATTAAAATATGATAGTGATATATAATAGCATATTGTCAGTGTTGCTTAGTGTATAACAAATGGTGACCCAAATGAATCTAGGTGATGCAAAATGGAAGGATAGCACAAGCTGGAAAATTTGAAGATCTTCTAAAGCAAAATATAGGATTTGAAGTTTTGGTTGGTGCTCACAGCAAAGCTCTGGAGTCAATTGTTGTTGCTGAAAACTCAAGTAGAACAAGTTTCAATTCAATAGCTGAAGAAGGGGAATCCAACTTGAACTCCAGGTCAAGTCTTCAGCATGACAAAGTGCAAGACAATCCTCCAGAGGACAAAGGAAATGATGGAAAGTTGGTGCAAGAAGAGGAAAGAGAAACAGGAAGCATAGCAAAAGAAGTTTACTGGACTTATTTGACCACTGTCAAAGGAGGAATGTTTGTTCCTCTCATTCTCTTGGCACAATCTTCATTCCAAATTCTTCAGATTGCCAGTAACTATTGGATGGCTTGGGTTTGCCCCACAAGTAGTGATGCCAAGCCTATATTTGACATGAATTTCATACTACTTATTTATATGGCACTCTCAGTTGCTGGTTCATTCTGTGTTCTTCTGCGAGCCATGATGGTGTTAAATGCTGGACTTTGGACAGCACAGTCACTTTTCACAAAAATGTTGCATAGTGTGCTCCGAGCCCCCATGTCCTTTTTTGATTCTACCCCAGCTGGAAGAATCTTGAATAGGGTAAGTTCGCATTCATAACAATTATATTTAGGATTAAATATGTTTTTAGTACATGAACTTTGACGTGTCCATGTATCTGTGGATCTTCCTTGAAGTGTTCTTTTCTCAATAATACCAACACTTGAAAACTTTTGTTTCAGGCTTCCACAGATCAAAGTGTGCTAGATTTGGAAATGGCAAACAAAGTAGGATGGTGTGCTTTCTCAATAATACAGATTCTAGGAACCATTGCCGTGATGTGTCAAGTGGCATGGCAAGTATTTGTCATCTTCATTCCAGTTACTGCAGTCTGCATATGGTATCAAGTATGTGATTCCTTTTCCTTTTTGATCTATATATGACAGCACAAACAAAAAGTGAGACACATTCCTATTTTCAAAATGTACACTAGATCTAATATGATTTCTCAAGCAATGAAAGTCACATCAGTCAATGATGTAACAAAGTTAAAACTAAGACATTGGAATTGGATGTTACAAACTATGTGAAATTTCAATTTGAATTTTAAATAAAACATTTTAAACACAGTAAGGAAGTGATAGTACTTGTTGGAAGTCACGTATCGACTAGAAATAAGACAATTTATATATATGGGATTCAAACCTTACCTTATAAACCGATTTTGTAAGATTGAATTAGGTTTAAAGTCCACTTCTTAGCCGTACTCATCTTAAACCAATAGACAGAAAATGACTGTGAAGTTAGTCTCTTTCTCAGTTTCTAATCCTAACAGAGGTTGAATGATTTTTGTTTCAGAGATATTATACTCCTACAGCTAGAGAACTGGCTCGCTTAGCGCAGATTCAGATCACTCCAATTCTCCATCATTTTTCAGAATCTTTGGCAGGAGCAGCATCAATAAGAGCTTTTGATCAAGAAGGCCGTTTCATATACACCAATCTTCTCCTTGTGGATGGCTTCTCAAGGCCATGGTTTCATAATGTGTCTGCAATGGAATGGCTTTCTTTCAGATTGAATTTACTGTCAAATTTTGTTTTTGCCTTCTCATTGGTCATGCTAGTGAGCCTCCCTGAAGGAATAATCAACCCAAGTAAGTACTAAGTTTTTGTTTGGAAACTTGACATTATCAATCACAACACAAACATTCATGTTTCATTGAAACACCCAAATATATCATCAGATAAATCACCTTTCATGAATTAAGCATTACATTTTTCTGCATTGGATTTGTTACAGGTATTGCAGGACTTGCAGTAACATATGGGATCAATCTGAATGTGCTGCAAGCTTCAGTTATATGGAACATATGCAATGCAGAAAACAAGATGATATCAGTTGAAAGAATTCTTCAGTACACAAATATAAAAAGTGAAGCACCTCTTGTGATTGAAGACAGAAGGCCACCAAGCAACTGGCCAGAAACTGGAACAATATGTTTCAAAAATTTACAGGTTAGATAGCAACAGTTTAAAACATGTTTAAAAGATGTAAGGAATATATTATAATATGTATAAGAGGAACACATGCATATGGTAAGCAACATTAGAGTTTAATTTCTGTTCACTGTATGTAAAATGTTTTACACTATCAACCCACCAAAGATCATAAAGAGATATGCTATTATATGATAAACACATATGCATTATAGATATAGCTAATGAGATAATCAATGTAAATGTCAACCAACTTCCAATACCTGGTAATTTCTGATTGAATAATAGTGTAAACGGCCTATAGATTCATGGATGAATTTCAATTCTCTGCTGGATTTTTCTGTACTGTTCATCTGTTGTGTTTTCAAAATATACTGACAAACACTGATTTTAATGTTTTAAAATATATTAAATAGATTTTTAAAGTATCAACATTAGTCTATTGTTAATGCTTAGTAGGGAACAATACCAACAAACAAGTAGAGAACCTGGATTCTGGACCACCGAATTTGGATTTTTTACTGGGTTTTTCTGTGTTATTCCTCTGTTGTGCCTTCAAAATATACCGATGGACCAATTTTTATATCTTAAAATATATTAAAAATATTTATAAAGTAACAACATCAGTGTATTGTTAATGCTCAGCAGAGGACAGCACTACTGAAAAAACTCAGAAAAGAACATGGAGTCTTCATGGACTTTTTCCTCAAAACACTTCTTGCAACTACATTTTTCTTTTATGTCCATGAGTTCTTGAATACTTATATTCTACTATGCAATTAAATGTGTGACAGATACGTTATGCTGAACATCTACCATCCGTGTTGAAAAACATCACTTGCACATTTCCTGGGAGGAAGAAAGTTGGTGTTGTTGGGCGTACTGGGAGTGGAAAATCAACCCTCATACAAGCCATTTTCAGGATTGTTGAACCAAGAGAAGGAAGCATTATCATTGACAATGTGGATATATGCAAGATAGGTCTCCATGATTTAAGGTCAAGGCTTAGCATTATCCCACAAGACCCTGCCTTGTTTGAAGGAACTGTTAGAGGAAACTTGGACCCTCTTCAGCAATACTCTGACATTGAAGTGTGGGAGGTAAATAATTTAATCAAACAGTTTGATCTAGAACATAAAAATGGAAGCCAAAATGAAGTTTTAAATTTTTCACAAAGATTATCATCATTTACCAGTGACTTTTTTCATTTTCAGGCTCTAGACAAATGTCAACTGGGCCACCTAGTGAGGGCCAAGGAAGAGAAGTTGGAGTCCCCTGGTTGAACTCTTTATCTTTGAACTTTCATAGTTTTGCAATGCTTGTTTGAGGTATTAGTAATCGTTACAAAAACTGAATTTGATGCTTTTTGTCAGTGGTTGAAAATGGTGATAACTGGAGTGTTGGCCAAAGGCAATTATTTTGCCTTGGAAGAGCCCTGCTGAAAAGAAGCAGCATACTAGTGCTGGATGAAGCCACAGCCTCAGTGGATTCTGCAACTGATGGAGTGTTACAGAACATCATAAGTCAAGAGTTCAAACATAGAACTGTTGTCACAATAGCTCACAGAATCCACACAGTTATTGATAGCGATTTGGTTTTGGTGCTCAGTGATGGTATGTGTATCTATCTATTTGTCTATATGTACATTATTGAAAAGTAAATTTTATGCCTAATTCAATCTTAAAGCTTGAACGGTGAGGTTTGTATCTACTTATATACTATAATTTAACCAAATCTCCAGTGAATGTGAAATTTTCAACATATTCCTCACACGAGACACATGCATGTCGAGCGTCAAACTAGATATCTGTGAATGATAAGTCGTCCAATAGTATGTGAAATAATAGATTCAGAAAATAACAAACTTCATTAGGATTGGCTCTAACATGTTTTATAGAGAAATTTGTCTAAGAAGAAAACTAGTTGAGAAATAGTGCAGTTGGTAATTGAAAGCAAACATGATAATGGAACTAGAAATTTGATATGTTAGATTGATAACAGAGTTGGTTAATGCATGAATGTTATGTTGCAGGGAGAATTGCAGAGTATGATGAACCATCAAGGTTACTTGAGAGAGAAGATTCATTCTTCTTTAAACTAATAAAGGAGTATTCTGGAAGATCACAAAGCTTCAACAGTTTGGCAACACAACATGTCCAAAGCAGGGAAGAATTATAGAACTTTATGGACATTGATTAAGATATTGGAGAGGACAAAACCAGCAAAGGATATACCTATAAAGGGGTTCCTAGTCCCATGTTAGGGTACTTATCCACAGTAAAAATGGTTTCTTCAAGTGGCCCTTCATTGAATATATATATATATATATATATATAATGGTGAAGTAAAGGCACCAGTTTGAGAATGAAAGAGTAAAGTGGGAGAGAAGAGAAAGAAGATCCAGAAATAGAGAATATGAGATCATGAAAGGGCAAATAGGAAGAGCACTTTATATTGGCCATATTGTACAATGGAATTAAGATTTTATGATTAGAGTGTGGAATTTGGGTTGATTTGTTTTGTTTAAAATGCATTTGTGTTGAACACCATAAATCAATTTGAATATATAAACGGGAGTGAAGTAGTCTTATTGTTGGGTTATATATTCTTTCATATATTTTAGTTATAGTTATATATGGGTTACGGTTATCATCATCGAAAGATTATGATTCTATATGGTTATATGATATTAGCTTTATACATATAAGGCATTTGACACCGTTTTAACCCTAAAACCTCTAAGGTAATGGTGTTATGAGTCTTTATTCTTATATAATATTTAATTTTGTCTATTTTATCCAATGTAGAACTTTAACTCACACTTACAATCAAACTTAGCCTTTAATAAAAAATTATCATCTATTTAACCTTTAGTCTATCATGTGAAAATAAAAAGCGAAAACATATTTGAAATTATGATAATAGAAGATTTAAATGAGATCTAATCTTCCATATCAATTTTATTTTTTCCTTTTGAGAAAATTCTTCAATAATTTGTTTATATACAAGAACCTAACTTTTATTTACAGACGGATGAAATTATTTTCTAATATTTCTATTTATGTAGTATCATCTTTCATCACCGCATATTAATATTATTTAATATTTTTAATTTTATAATGTTCGATTAAATAATAATGTATATAACCATAATTTTATGAGTAGACTCCTAATATTGATAATTTTGTTATATATAAGAGCTAAAAGATATTTAAGAATAATATGTTTGGAGAAAATATTAAAATAATATCTATAGAAATTAATATAAATTCAGTACAAAAATAAAAGCTAAAATTTATTCAAAATTAAATGAGTAATTAAGCCTTTAATTTATTAGTTTACAACAAGCATTAGCAAGAAACCCTCTCATGCTAACTGGACTTAATAGGGGAAATATATGGAAAATATGAAATGATTGGACCACCTAATTATCTTTCTGATATTCTAGGATTGAGATAATTTTACTCAAAGAGGAAATTTTACCGATTAAAAGTACTAATATAAAAATAATATGGACTAAATCAATTTTGGATTCTTAATATATGAATTGTTCTTATTTTGAGTACTTTATAATTTTTTTTCTTGAAATTTGATATTTAATAAATTATAAATTGACTTAAAATTTATAAAATAAATATTTTTTATATTTTTTTTTCTCTCTATTATTGTATTGATTCTTGGGAGTTTTTTTAAAATATTTAAAAAAATTCTTTTGATCACTTATTTTTTTTATTATCATAAATTGATATATTTTTGGTTAAATATATTTTTCTCCCTTCACTCTTAATGAAAATTAGAATTAGTCCACCGAATAAATTAATACTACCGTATATACAAACAAATACATAAAAACAAAATCTTCAAGATATAAATTTATTACACGTGTCAACCATTGGGTGATAGTGATAAATGGAAGTGTTATTGATCATAGCATTGATGAGGTTACTCATAATATTCGTGATTTTAAAATGTTAGAAACAATCAAAGAAATACCTTAACAATGAAGATGTTGTTCTCCTTATGGTGAGAAAACATATTGCAAATGGAGTCCATGAACAAAAGCAAATAAACTCAACATCAAAGTGACAATATTACAATGTTTTTTAGTTTTAAAGAATGAGATTTAACATTAGTAGGTTTATGATATGACAGATGGAATGAAGTTTTTAAGCAAATTTGAAAATTTAACAATGAAAATAACGCATTATTCGTTTTTAAAGATTTTTTAAATTGCATGTTTTTATGTGACTCAAGTGAAAATCTAAGATACCTTTAGATATCCACGTCATTACATATAATTGAAACATATAAAAGAAACAAACTCAAACAAAACTTCAATTGTTGACTACTACCACAATCTAAAATACATACTATTAAAACATGTTTGACCGGAAAACACAACTTTTTTTTTTCAGTGTAGATAAGCGTTGTAACATTTGAAACCAAGGGACTACACATTGCTCAAAATGCATTGATGCAATCTCCGCCCTATCTACATCTAGTGCGTGGTGATAGTTGAAAAAAAAAATGTTCTAAAAATTTCACTCCAATACTGAAAAATGACCATCAAAGTGGAGAAATCCTTGGCTTGAAGACGAATCACCATGAGACTGAGATTGTGTTTGCATGAACAACCTCAATGTTCTTTGTAATTGATCTAGACAGGCTTCATTATCATTATGCATATTCTTTATTTTTGCGTGCATCTGATGAGAATGAGTTTGATATTTTCCATATTTCAAATTTCTAGCAATTCTACCATAACTTGTAATTCCTTCGTATGTTGAGTAATCATTGCTTGCATCTCTTTCATTTTAGTATTCTCGGCCATGGAGCTCAGTGAAAGCATCATGTAACAAAGGAAATTTCAATAAAACAGCGTAATTGGAATTCGAAGTAATTGTGTCAAGAAAACCGAGTATCTCCATTCACAATAACCATTTAAAAACTATGAAATTGTTGTCAACAACCCAATTAGAATAATAAAATAAGTTTTAATAAGAGACGAGAACTTTCCAAAAAAAAAAAAAATTAGCATCAGCAACCTGGCAAAAGAAAAAATTGTTCAGAAGAAAATTTCAAAATAGCAAAAAGAAGAAAGGTATATCAAGAGCTCACCACATGCATGCTTTTCATTCACCTTGTTGTATCCTGTACCAATTTCAACATACCATCATAGTCCAAGGCTCAACAACCATTCAAATGTGAGATTAAACATGCAGGTGCTTAATTAGTTCATTTTACCTTAGTCAAAAATGTTCCCTAAAAAAATAATTTTCTTAGAACACCAAAACATACTGGATCCCATAGACAAACAATGAAAGTCTTGATTAGAGTTCTATACTTACCATTAAGATTGGAGAGCATCGTAAAATCATCAAGAGCCACTTTGAGATATATGCATGACTTTAGTGCAATATGCAACTCTAGGGCTGATAACTAAAAAAGGAAAAAGAAAAAAAACAGACTTATTCTGTTTAACTCTATGATCGGTAATTGCGTAGAGCTCCTAATAAGGATCAAAACTATGATTCTTCATATTCAAGAAGATAAAGAAGGGGTGATATAAGCTAGAGAAGACAAAGAGAGTTTAGAGGATTTGATTGTAGAAATGATGATTTTAAAAAAATTAACTTTAATTATTAAATTTTTTATATAATTTAATCCTTTAAAATTAAAATATTTTAATGTTCTATATAGAACAATGAATTACTCGGATTCAGAAATTTTACCCCATTTTCAAGTAGGGCAGAAAAAGGTGGAGTAGAAAAAAGAGTAATTGAGTACCTGCCATCAATTTTTTGAGTTCAGCAGTGATGCGAACATCACTTATAAGTTTACATCACTCTACTCAAATCTTGAAAAGGATATCAAACTTTGTGATGAAGTTCTTAGCAGAGAAGCATCGCAATAAAAGCAAAGGTGGCCATATTTAATTAAATAAATTTCTGTTTATTTTTTGTTGTTGGGAGAGCAAGGAATTGAAATGATTGGTCATGGAATAAAGAAGCGTAGGTATCAAGACTAAAATAATAAACCACAAATAACAGTTAAAATTAGTTTGTCAAGAAATAATTTTCCTTTTGGATTATTATTATATATAACCTCTAGAATCTTCTTTTCTCATCTGTTACATATCATATATTCGTCCACATGATAGATAATAAGATAACAAATATATATATCCTTCACCTTAACAGCACAACATAGTTTTCTATGCGTTTTGTATTTTCCAACTATAACTTGTGAGCTAAGTAGTAAAGTCAGTCAATGACTTTTTTGCATTATAAATTCCTTTCCACAGCACAACACAACACAACATAAACACCGAGCTTTCCTTCCCATCTTCCTATCTTTGTTACAAACTACTACAATGGATGTTATAGGATTCGGTTTTCGTCCCACGGAAGAAGAACTTGTGGACTATTACCTCAGACATAGGTTGCTCGGTAATGATCCACAAGGCCACGTCATCCCCGACATTGACCTTTGTCAAGTGGAACCTTGGGACGTGCCAAGTAATAATCTAAACGTTTAACACTCCATGCATCTTCATGCAACCATCCTTTCTTCTTTATCTTCACTGTTGTTTGTTTTTCTTTTCTTGTTTGAAAACAGTGTATTTCGAGGAATCAGATGCACAATTCGATTTCCCAGAATGGTTTTTCTTTAGTCCTGTTGATTTCAAGTATCCAAACAGTAAAAGGATTAACCGGACAACCAAGTGTGGCTTCTGGAAACCCACCGGAAAAGATCGTGAGATTAGAAGCTCCGACTCCAACACTCTCATTGCCACAAAGAAGACTCTTGTTTACTACAAAGGTCGCGTTTCACGTGGTCAGAAATCCAACTGGGTTATTCACGAATACCATGCTGTCACCTTTCACCAAAGCCAGGTTGGTTCGCGTTTTGGAGAATTTTAACACTCATTGCAAATTATCCTTCTTCATTTTTCTTCACTCTTCTATAGCCTTTGACATATATCAATATATAGTTTAGGTTTTAGCATTTATAACAAGTTTGAGCATTTTGCAGAGGACTTTTGTTTTGTGTCGTCTGATGAAGAAACCTGGGGGAACAACTGAAGGTGGGAGTGATGAAGGGGAGAGCAGTAGAATCATGGTTTCTGGCTATCAGAATCACTCAATAGGAACCACCTTTCAGCAAGACCAAACGTCTTTTCCAAACCCCTCATTTTACGATGCCTATTTTAGAAATGAATCTAACATTGAGCACAATTCATATGAAAATACCCAGGAACAGGAATTCGTGAATTCTTTTCTTGTTCAGGACAATTATATTAACAATGAAGAAAGTACAAATACCTACTTCAATACTTTCACCCAATCGGAGTCATTGAGAAAGGTATATGATACAGATGCCGAGGCCGTCTCTCAACAGGTAAACATATGTTGTCCAAATTTTTCCAATCATACAGTGAGCATCTCCATCTGTTTCTGAACTGTCCTATTACTTTAGATTTGATTTCTTTATTTTGAACACTTTGAATATATCTGTCTATTTTCTTCCGAAATCACTGCAGGGTGATAATATTATGGATATTCCAACAGTGTTTACTAGATATCTTAACTTAGACGAATACCATTCATCAAAAGGGTTTGATTCCGAATTATCAAACGCTGATGTCCATGACGGTGTATGTATGCCATCTCCTATCCATGAAAAAAAACAAGAGAAAAAGAAGAAAAAGAAGAGCATATTTTCTTTCTTCTGATCATCACAGAGGAAGGTTTCAAACAATGCAGTATTCCATGTAGAGGTGAGAAAATCAAGCAGCTTCACTTGAACTGATTTTCACTTTAACATACTATTAATAGACCATGCTGCATGTGATGTATTCTGTAGGCTGGGAAGGATTTTCTCATTGTGAATCAGAAGAAAAATAGTTCAAGAGCCAGAAGCCATCAATCTTGTGATAACAATAGAAAAGGTTCTTTCATCTATATGGAGACAACTTCGTGAAGCCAAAGCCTATTTCCACAATTGTTATGTCTTGTCAACGTAGTTTTAAGGGTTTTTATGTGTGTTTGAAGATGTTAGTTGGGAAGTATTATCTCATGTTACAACTTAAGTACATGTAGTAGTAGTACATGGTGAGTGCTACCACAGTTCCTTTTCCCGTAGTGTGACTACGTGGAAAACTCTGTTTTAAGAATTTCATGATTGTAAGATAGATATGTAAGACATGTAGTTTGCATTGATGGATGCTCACGGCATCTTTCTTAATCTAATGAAATATGTGTGCACGTTTTCCTTTAAGTTATTCATTTTGTACTTGCAATCTTAATATCTTTTTAATTAAAGTATGATGCAAACTCCTAAATCTACATCACAATAGCACTATAGTGTTTCGAAGATTCTTTATCACCAAATTAGTATTTAAAAAATATATAATCTTTTTCAAGTCTGTCCTTTTGTTGCTCCAGTCTAGTTCTCCATAAAGACAAACGTGGTCACACTTTCAATATTTGAGGGACTATTTTGGTGACATCGTAATATTTTTAAATAAAATTTAGGAGTTTACTATTTAAACCTGTGATAACAAAAACCTTAACCTTGTTTTTGGATGGAGCATTTCAACAATGCTCAGAAATTGAAATACTTTATATTTGAATTGCTTGCAATTACATTCCCTTTATTTTCTAAATAACTTGTTTGGATAAAGAAATTAAAATACCTTACATTTTAATTTATTGTTTGGATAAATCAATTGAATTTTGAGGGTAAGGTTGAGTGAGAAGAAATTCAAATTCCACCTATTTTGAGGGTAATTGAATTTCTACTAATTTAACTAATTGAAATACTTCAAAAAAATGATTGCATTTGAAATGTTTTTTAATTTTTTCATCCAAACAAAGCATTTCATTACAAAGAAATTTAAATTCTTCAAAAAAATGAATTACTTCATTAAAATACCTCATCCAAACACACTATAAGGCTAAACAAATCTAGTTTTGTTTTATTAATTTTGAACTGAGATGAACTTTCTTATTCGTAACTAATCTAATTGGTTGTTCTTAAAAGCAATGTCTAGTCGTTGAAACACATCTTACTAAGCCTATGTGGCCTGTACTGAAAATGTTTTGTTGCTGTCACCCAAATTAACCATTCCTGGCCCATATTTTTTTTTTGTCGGGTAGAAGATTTTGATCTGCAACATGAAATGCTTAACCATAATGTAGAAATCTAATTTTTAAGGTTAATATTTCCTTTAAACATTTAATTTTAGCAGCATACGCACAACTCATCATTTTTTTAACACAACATGGTAAAAGTAAACACAACAAAGATATGAAGTAAGAGTGAAATCAAATTTATATAATTAAACACTCATGTCACAGCTTGTATTTTGTTTTTGGTAGACACTTCAAAGAATAATAATGGTTTAATCACACGGAAGATTTCGTTTTCGTTACAAAATCTCAATTAGGTTTTCAATTTCAAAATTATCTCAATTGGGTCCTATTTTATAAAAATTTATTTCAATTTGGTCATTTCTGTTAGGACATCATTGACGACGATAAGTGTATGTCATGTGTCAGCTCGTGATTTTTTTAATTTTTTTAAATTTTTTTCTTGAAAAAAGAGCTGACACATGTCAAATTAGGGTTTTGCGACATGTAAGCTTGTGATTTTTTTAATTTTTTTAATTTTTAAATTAAAAAAAATTATCACATATCAAAATATGATTCTGCCACATGTCAATTATTTATGTTATTTTGTCTCAATTTAGTTCTAATCTCTCTTTAAACTGAAATAATTTGATCTCTTCCGAGGTCAGACCAAATTTAACTTTATATCAATATTATAATGATATTTTGAAGGGGAGAAAAATGACTGGGGGAGGATAACAAACCAACACTATACAAACACCTTATAAGGACATGGTGGGTCAACAAAGAGAATTGATTAAAAAGATTCGATGAATGAAGGGACAACGAGTTCAGAGCTTGAAATGGTAAACTTGGGAAGCAAGTCTCACAGTTTCATAAATTCCTTCTGGAACCTTCATAGCAACGTTCATTTCCACCAAACCTTTTTTAAAAAGAATTACGCGTGGAAAGTAAAATGCATAAAAAAGTAAACTTGCTGGGGGAAAAGCTGAATATGAAAATCCATTTACGCGTGGAAGGAGAAAAAAAAAATTGAGGTGATAACATGAATGGTTGGAGTTCACAATCTGCTATTGGAAGTTAGCACATGACTGTTCTAAAATCTTGAAAAATATATCCACCTTTGGAGTCATGTTCTTGATTAGAAGTGGGGAACATAACAAACCTCCAAAATAAAAAGAAAAAGATACATGGAAATTCATTACCACATGGGAGAAACTTGGGGACCAAGGCTCAAATAACAAACCAATAATCAAAGTATTGCTTTTCTGAACTTCATGTAAAATCAGATTACCCAATTAACTTTTGTACTTTTAACTAATTTATTTGAAAGGCACTGCTCCTTGTGATAGAGACTCATAACGGATTATATCCCTATCGAATGATTAAATATGTTAAATAGATTTTTGTCCATTTCGTAGAAAGTGTTGTGGGCAGTGAGGAAAAAGATTCTCCTTCTCACGCGGTTTTAGTACAATACAGTCACTGCAGCATTTGTTATTACTTCACAAATTGAAAAACAAAAATTTCAAAAATTTATGTGCGTGATCTAACTTAAATTATACATGTTAATTAATTTTATATAGTTATATTACGAACTTTTTATAAAGTTGGAAAGTATGCCTCAAACTCGAATCTTGAAATATTATTATAATGTATTTTCCAACGACAACTTCTTAACTAAGGAGTCGAGTCAATGAATAGTGAATGTGGCATTATAAATTCAGTTTCGTAACACAAACACAAACACGGAAAACATTCAGTAGCATTCTACACACAACTCTGTTTCATAATCTTCCCCTGTTCCTTTCTTGTTAACTACTGAAGTCAAGTGTTCAGAAAAACCAATGAGGATTGTAGGATTGGGTTTTCGCCCCACAGATGAAGAACTCGTCGACTTCTACCTCAAACACAGATTGCTCGGTGATGATCCCCGTGTTCGCGTCATGACTGACATAGATCTTTGCGATGTTGAACCTTGGGAAGTACCAGGTAATAATCCAAAGCCAAACTCTCCATGCATGAAATCGACACTGTCCTTTTTCTTGCTCTGATCTTTGCTTCAATTTTTATCTTTTTAAATAGTGATGTTAGCAAAATCAGTAATACCATTCAAAGACCGAGAATGGTGTTTCTTCAGTCCTGTTAAATTGATGTCCTCAAATAGTAAAAGGTTTATCAGGAGAACCAAGTCTGGGTTCTGGAAACCCACTGGAAAAGACCGTGATGTTAGAAGCAGGGACACCAACACTGTCATTGGGACTAAGAAGACTCTTGTTTTCAAATATGGTCGTGCTTCCAAAGGTGTCAATTCCGACTGGTTTATTTACGAATATCATGCTCTTAACTTTCTTGAAAGCCAGGTTCGTATTTCTTTTTTGTAAGAAACTTATGACTCTGCTCGCAAATAATCTCTGTACTAAAACTACAGTGCGTAGAAGGATCGTAAACTAGTCGAACCAAGATGAGTATTTTAAAATATCTTATGTGATGAAGCTCCGACACTGTGCTCGAGCCGCGCTTCCCCGAGTCGGAAGCGCACCGGACATGGACACCCGTCGGAAGCGTGTAGGACGCGGTGTCGGACACTGATATTTGGGTCGGACACGGTCTTCCTTTTGGACGTGCGGAGAAAAGTGAAAAGTAGGTGTTGATCTTACTATTACAGTTACCTTCGCAGAGAAGAAGCTGAAAAGAAAACATAATATAAATTTAATAATAGTTATTTTATTTAATCAATTTGTTTTGATTTCACGGATTCAAAGAATTCTCTTCTGTCACATCTTCATCATTTCAATTCTTTCTCGATATAATTATTTTATTTAAGGAAATTTTAATATGTTTAATTAGTATATAATATATTATATTATAATTAATTTTAATTTACGATATCTTTTATTTTTATATTTAAATAATTTAATTTCTATTACATTAATTTATATATAATTATATAATTATATAATTAATATATTTTATAATATATGTGTCTCGTATTTCAAATAAATATAAATAAATTATTTTATATAAAAAATAAAAATAAAAATAAATACACAACTAATCTAAATTAAAAATCTTAACCAATTATATATAATCAAAGTACAAAGAAGAGAAAACTAAATTGTGGGATATTGGAAGAGATGACTTTTCATTGGAAAATAGCGGAGTTTTTCAGATTGCTAGTCTATCTCTTGATGAACCAGAATTAGAAGAAGCATTTTTCAATGAAGATAAACAAATATGAGAGCCAAACATCATAATTTACATACGTTTTTTTGTTTTTCTTTTGCTAGACTTTGTTTCTTTTATAATTGTTTATCTTGATTTCCATTAGACCATGAAATATAATTGGTAGAGGTAAAACTTATGAGAATATAAATCTGGCAGAGCCGGTTAGATATTCTCTCATAAATTTTATTCTCAGAAAGACAAGATATAACGGGGGAAAGGAAAATATAGAAAATGTGAACATATAAACATAAAAGGTATGACCGACATGCCCGATCTCATCTGGGACTTATAGTTCTGTCGGCTCTACTGGCCTTAACATGCCCGATCTACAAAGGGTATCCTAGCGAATACACACCACTTCAATTACACAGATATTCTAAAAGGTATCCAAGGATTTCTCGCTCTGATACCAGAGAAAAGAGAAGAGGGGAATATAAACATAAAAGAGGTAAAACTTATGAGAATATAAATCTGGCAAAGCCGGTTAGATATTCTCTCATAAATTTTATTCTCAGAAAGACAAGATATGAGAAAAGAGAAGAGGGGAATATAAACATAAAAGAGGTAAAACTTATGAGAATATAAATCTGGCAGAGCCGGTTAGATATTCTCTCATAAATTTTATTCTCAGAAAGACAAGATATAAACAGAAAAAAAAAGTAAACAGAAAAAAATAAATTATGTGCATCATATGTTTTTAAGCCTTTAAATGATTATCGCATCTTTTTAATAAATATTACTCAGGGCATCCGTAGATGCCTAAAAGGAAACTACTCCATAAAGACTTACTCAGGTTCCAGTGGGAGAGGGGAGAGATCTGAAGTTCCTCGTTTATTTATGATTGAAAGCAAAGTATACAAGGGGGGGAAGATAGAGAGAGAGATTTGTAGAGAGAAGGCAGAGGAAAGAGTAAGCAAGGTTAAGAGAGAGGGGGAGGTTCTGAGTTTCTTGCCCAGCATAAGGGTCTTACAGACTCTTTTATAGAAAAAATTTTGACTTGTAACCTGTTGAACCGGTTTTAAATGACCGGTTACTTGTAGTGTCGGTCATGTGATAACTGTGTTGCTTTACCCTTCAGTCTATTACTCAGATAAGAGTAAAATTACTGTGTCACAGGTAAAACTTTCTCTATTGTCCTTTTCTGGAGACCATAGTGGACGTTAAGTCTTCTTGGTCTTCTTCAAGGATTTGATCAGAGTCTTCATTGTCTGAGGGAAAAGAAGATCCAGGTGTTCCTTGTCCATGGCTTCCTGTTTCTTCGTAGATTTCTCTGTATATCCTTTCCTTTTCAAATCTCTTTACTAGTAAAGGACTGGCTTCAATGGGGAAAGGATGGAATTTATTTCCCATAAACTTTTTCCAATATATCTTGGTGTTTACGGTTTCTTTCAGAAGGATGTATTCGGAGTTATCCTTTCTAGAGAAATTCCAGTTTGATCCTTCAACATATGCCTTCCAGAGCTGGTACTGGTAAAGCTTTTCTTTGTTTAAAGTTAGTCCTTTCAAGGTTCCATGTTGTAGATGGACATGGGCCTCAGGATTTGACTCTGTATATAGTTTTATCACATGAGTTGCCACGCTGTCAGGGTTTTTGGCACTCTTGGGAGAAGAGGTAATTTGTAGGCAGATGCTGGTCATATATTCTGCCTGTATCTCATTTACTACCGAATTTATTTCTTGGGTAAGAGAGTTGAACTTTTCGGTAGGGGGGATGATAAGTGTTTGGAGACATCCTGCCTCTAATAATAGGGAAGGACATATAATCACGTCTCTGTATAGTTGGTTTCTGAAGGTCTTTAAATCAATTTGGGCCTTCCTAAAGATGAACTTGATCTGGCAAGTACATTTGGTGGATACTGTTTTACAATAGTCAGAGGACTCTTGACACGGTGTCTTTGTATCAAAATATGTTTGGGGTTTAACAAATAAACCGTTGTAATTTTGTGTTTCAGCATGTACTTCAAACAAGAATTCTTGTATGACATCAAATTTTGCGAGGAAAATGTTTGGGTTTATTTGTGGTGAAAAACTGCAAGAGGCAGCATAGGTATGTGTTTGGGTTTTGGGTTCGAATGCCATTCCTGTCTTTATTTTTTCTTCGTCAATAGTTCCTAGTTTTAAAGCCATTTGAGCTTCTTCTAGGGAATTAAAACCTTTGTATGTAGACCAGAATTGGTCATGTTTTGCCTCAGAGAGGTCTTTGTATGAAGTATAAACTCCTTTGTTTGGCCCTGTAATTAAGGCATAATGTGTAAATCCTTTCCCAGAGGGAGAGGCTGATGAAGTTAATAAAACTCCTTTGTTATCTGCATTGCAGAAATTGTATAATGCACTAATGATGCTTTGTTTCACCTTAGTGACTTGTTGTTCATTCTGAACTGTGTACTTTGGAATATTTCAAATGTTGTCAATTAAAACATTTAATTTGACGTTTGTGTTGTCTCTACCAGGGAAATGGTAGGTATTTGTAAGTATTGGCAACTCTTGTTTGCCATATTTTGTGTATTGGTCCACCACAAAAGGGGACTTTACTGATTTAGGACCTAGAGGTCCTTTCTTTGTATTTTGTATAAATTCCATTCTGGGATTTTTGTACCTATAATAAGAGCAAAGAGGTTAGGCAATAAAATGTCTAATCATGTGAAGGTGTTGTTTTAAGGCCATGATGTTGGCCTTATACGAGGCAAGTGTATAGGCGTATTGAAAGGGGTTGTGTGGGAATAATTCATTCCTTCTTCGCCTTAACTTGGATAATTTTCTTTTAAACCTTTTTATTAGTCTAGATATTTCGATGGCAGGATTAGGACTAAAAATAGGACTAATTCCTCTTGGTCTTAATGATTGTATTGTGATCCTGAAACGGAATCCAGGAGGGATCTCAGGATCTTCAATGTGTATCATATCCATGTATTCGATTGTATAGGAGATTCTTTTGAATCTTACTTTTGTATGATGTACCTGGAAAGGATATCAGCAAACATATTGTCAGATCCTTTGATATGTTCAAAATTTATTATTTTTCCGGAGTTTATATAGTCTCTGAAAAGTAGCCATCGTCTGTGAGGCTTTTTGTCATTATTTATTTGGTTTTTTCCATAGGAAACAATTGCTTCGCAATCAGTTCTAATGGTTATTTCTGGTTTATTTATCAAAAATAATTTAAATGCTTCTAAGGCATGTATAATTGCATTGACCTCATAATCAGTGCTAGTCTGGTAAACTTGTGATTTTACGGTATATTTTCCAGAAGCATACCTGCATATTTGTTCATCTTTTTTAGACAGATATTTATTTTTCTTTCTTTTTAGGATGGCCAGATTACTTAGTTCTTGAATGTGATGGATGTGAAGCTGGATGGGGAGCCATCCTAAAAAGAAAGAAAAATAAATATCTGTCTAAAAAAGATGAACAAATATGCAGGTATGCTTCTGGAAAATATACCGTAAAACCACAAGTTTACCAGACTAGCACTGATTATGAGGTCAATGCAATTATACATGCCTTAGAAGCATTTAAATTATTTTTGATAAATAAACCAGAAATAACCATTAGAACTGATTGCGAAGCAATTGTTTCCTATGGAAAAAACCAAATAAATAATGACAAAAAGCCTCACAGACGATGGCTACTTTTCAGAGACTATATAAACTCCGGAAAAATAATAAATTTTGAACATATCAAAGGATCTGACAATATGTTTGCTGATATCCTTTCCAGGTACATCATACAAAAGTAAGATTCAAAAGAATCTACTATACAATCGAATACATGGATATGATACACATTGAAGATCCTGAGATCCCTCCTGGATTCCGTTTCAGGATCACAATACAATCATTAAGACCAAGAGGAATTAGTCCTATTTTTAGTCCTAATCCTGCCATCGAAATATCTAGACTAATAAAAAGGTTTAAAAGAAAATTATCCAAGTTAAGGCGAAGAAGGAATGAATTATTCCCACACAACCCCTTTCAATACGCCTATACACTTGCCTCGTATAAGGCCAACATCATGGCCTTAAAACAACACCTTCACATGATTAGACATTTTATTGCCTAACCTCTTTGCTCTTATTATAGGTACAAAAATCCCAGAATGGAATTTATACAAAATACAAAGAAAGGACCTCTAGGTCCTAAATCAGTAAAGTCCCCTTTTGTGGTGGACCAATACACAAAATATGGCAAACAAGAGTTGCCAATACTTACAAATACCTACCATTTCCCTGGTAGAGACAACACAAACGTCAAATTAAATGTTTTAATTGACAACATTTGGAATATTCCAAAGTACACAGTTCAGAATGAACAACAAGTCACTAAGGTGAAACAAAGCATCATTAGTGCATTATACAATTTCTGCAATGCAGATAACAAAGGAGTTTTATTAACTTCATCAGCCTCTCCCTCTGGGAAAGGATTTACACATTATGCCTTAATTACAGGGCCAAACAAAGGAGTTTATACTTCATACAAAGACCTCTCTGAGGCAAAACAGGACCAATTCTGGTCTACATACAAAGGTTTTAATTCCCTAGAAGAAGCTCAAATGGCTTTAAAACTAGGAACTATTGACGAAGAAAAAATAAAGACAGGAATGGCATTCGAACCCAAAACCCAAACACATACCTATGCTGCCTCTTGCAGTTTTTCACCACAAATAAACCCAAACATTTTCCTCGCAAAATTTGATGTCATACAAGAATTCTTGTTTGAAGTACATGCTGAAACACAAAATTACAACGGTTTATTTGTTAAACCCCAAACATATTTTGATACAAAGACACCGTGTCAAGAGTCCTCTGACTATTGTAAAACAGTATCCACCAAATGTACTTGCCAGATCAAGTTCATCTTTAGGAAGGCCCAAATTGATTTAAAGACCTTCAGAAACCAACTATACAGAGACGTGATTATATGTCCTTCCCTATTATTAGAGGCAGGATGTCTCCAAACACTTATCATCCCCCCTACCGAAAAGTTCAACTCTCTTACCCAAGAAATAAATTCGGTAGTAAATGAGATACAGGCAGAATATATGACCAGCATCTGCCTACAAATTACCTCTTCTCCCAAGAGTGCCAAAAACCCTGACAGCGTGGCAACTCATGTGATAAAACTATATACAGAGTCAAATCCTGAGGCCCATGTCCATCTACAACATGGAACCTTGAAAGGACTAACTTTAAACAAAGAAAAGCTTTACCAGTACCAGCTCTGGAAGGCATATGTTGAAGGATCAAACTGGAATTTCTCTAGAAAGGATAACTCCGAATACATCCTTCTGAAAGAAACCGTAAACACCAAGATATATTGGAAAAATTTTATGGGAAATAAATTCCATCCTTTCCCCATTGAAGCCAGTCCTTTACTAGTAAAGAGATTTGAAAAGGAAAGGATATACAGAGAAATCTACGAAGAAACAGGAAGCCATGGACAAGGAACACCTGGATCTTCTTTTCCCTCAGACAATGAAGACTCTGATCAAATCCTTGAAGAAGACCAAGAAGACTTAACGTCCACTATGGTCTCCAGAAAAGGACAATAGAGAAAGTTTTACCTGTGACACAGTAATTTTACTCTTATCTGAGTAATAGACTGAAGGGTAAAGCAACACAGTTATCACATGACCGACACTACAAGTAACCGGTCATTTAGAACCGGTTCAACAGGTTACAAGTCAAAATTTTTTCTATAAAAGAGTCTGTAAGACCCTTATGCTGGGCAAGAAACTCAAAACCTCCCCCTCTCTCTTAACCTTGCTTACTCTTTCCTCTGCCTTCTCTCTACAAATCTCTCTCTCTATCTTCCCCCCCTTGTATACTTTGCTTTCAATCATAAATAAACGAGGAACTTCAGATCTCTCCCCTCTCCCACTGGAACCTGAGTAAGTCTTTATGGAGTAGTTTCCTTTTAGGCATCTACGGATGCCCTGAGTAATATTTATTAAAAAGATGCGATAATCATTTAAAGGCTTAAAAACATATGATGCACATAATTTATTCTTTCTGTTTACTTTTTTTCTGTTTATATCTTGTCTTTCTGAGAATAAAATTTATGAGAGAATATCTAACCTGCTTTGCAAGATTTATATTCTCATAAGTTTTACCTCTTTTATGTTTATATTCCCCTCTTCTCTTTTCTCATATCTTGTCTTTCTGAGAATAAAATTTATGAGAGAATATCTAACCGGCTTTGCCAGATTTATATTCTCATAAGTTTTACCTCTTTTATGTTTATATTCCCCTCTTCTCTTTTCTCTGGTATCAGAGCGAGAAATCCTTGGATACCTTTTAGAATATCTGTGTAATTGAAGTGGTGTGTATTCGCTAGGATACCCTTTGTAGATCGGGCATGTTAAGGCCAGTAGAGCCGACAGAACTATAAGTCCCAGATGATCTCTCTTTGTGGGTTGAGGAATACTTTGCATATTGCGGCACTCTTTACACTTATATTTTCTTTTATATGTTTTTAATCTAACAGAAACAATCAAACAATGCGCGTATTCTAGGTTATATTGCTTGTAGTGGCCATATAACTACGGAGCATATATTAAGAGGAGTGTTAACAACACTTGGGTATAACAACCCCTTGGCTCGCAGTTGAGGTACACGAAGTCAGATTTGTTTTTAAAAAAAAAAAAAAAAAAAAAGGAGTTTTTGAGCCTTATGATTATTTATATTCTTTTATAAGTATTACTCTACAGTGTATTCCGTAGATTCCTGCCTCTCCTACTACTGCTTTTCCGCTTTGCCTGCTTACTACTGCTTTGCTCAAGTTACACTGCTCTCTTATTTTACTGTTTTAAAATATTTGTTTTTATTATGGATAACATACAGCCATTTTTGGGCTCCGACTACAAATCAGCGTTAACCGCTGTAGAAAAAATTACAAGCTCTCCTCCTGTAGGATATAAAAAACCTACTCCAGAGGTAGACCCTGTACACACAGTCCTTATAGGACAAAATAACACTATAATAGCTCTTCTAGAAGAAGTTTCTAGAAAATTGAATCATATTATTGATTCTACTAAAAAGACAAACATGTCCAAAGACATGGATGGTCTTATAAAGCAAATATCAAAACTGTCCCTAGGGACACATACACCTATAAAAACAACTTTTAAAAATTCACAAAAGTTTATCAAAGTGATAACCAAAAAGGATTCAAAAGCTGCAAGTACCAACGCAGCACCCTCTTCAAACAGTAATAATAGTTTGTAATGATAGCACAAACCAATACCTCTACACAAACACAAACTGATAATATTAATATGAATAGTACAACAGAAACTAGTAGCACACAAAGATTCCCTGGAACCCCCAGAAGACTAAGGGAACATCAGACTAGAAGTCAAAATCTTATACAACATCCAGGAATCTTAGATAGATTCTTAAACAGACAAACAACTACTAATGTTAGAAGATTAGAAGATTTAGTAGATATACAACAAAATACAGATATAGGATCTAACTCAAGGATAGATTCCTTGAATCCTAGACAATTATACAACATAGGGTGGTTGAGTTCTGAACGAACCAGCCTTTACCGATATAGGAGAATAGAAGATTTTCATCTCCCTGACAACACCTATGAGATAATCCCACTAATATCTCCACAAACAGGAAGACAATTACTAAACCAACAAGGAAGATATGTCCACATGGGATTAATTACCATTGGAGTAAGATCCTTAGCCAGACATATGATCGGAGCTAGAGCTTTGATAGTTCTACACGATTCAAGATTTCAAAATAATGATTCACAAAGTGTAATAGGGATTTTAGAGGTAGACCTAAATCAACCCTTTTCCCTTATTTATCTTGCTCCAAATTTCACACTAACTTTACAAGATTTTATAAATCACATAAACTTGGAAGTACAAACAATAGGTTTTGGACCCGATTGGATGGGTGAAAATCTACATTTAGATATAACCTTCATAGGAAGAATAAGTAATCATATTTCTTCCATGTATAGGATAAATACTAGACCATTAGAAGAAGCCATTAGTTCTCATGTACACAATTCTTACCTGCTCAAGCCTTCACAAGAAGAAATGAAGGACATTTATGGCAAACACATTTACCCAGAGAAGAAAATAACTCAATTACAGCCCCTTCATCTGCCATCTTACACAACAGGTCTAGAGGACTTAGTCTAAGTTTTGTGGATTATACAAATATACCACAAATTGACTTAGAACAAGATAGGGTAGTTGAAAATAGGTATAGAACCTCAGCCATACCTGATAACGAACACATTTCCATGATGAATATCTTACAATACGAAGAAGATGAAGATGATGAAATGACTGAAGAAGAATGGAATCATCATCAAAAAATTATCGCCATGTATAGACAAGGATATTTGAATCCCTCTACAAACACAAATACTGAAAATATTTATGATGAGACAGACGATATCATAAATAATTTCCTTGACAACTTGAATCTAGACAAAGAAGATAGCTCTTCAGTAATATCAGAACCTTTATCTACAATAGGTTTCGTCAATACAAGTGTAGGATCAGTAAACCCCAACAGTTATCAGTTAGATCATGGTGGTACACAAGATTATCCTACTGGGTTCATACCTAGAGAATCCCCAACAAGTGTTATCCTTTCAGATAATCAATATACAACACAGGGAAAAAGACTTCCAATAGAACCAAATTTCCCATTACCAAATCTTTTATTAAATATAGGAGGAATTGACCCTCAGTTATTACCAACATACATTGAACAATGGACTGCTACTGTAATCCGTGATTATGGTATCCATTACGAAAAAGAAGTTCAATCTTCACAAGAAATGATTGCCAAAGGTGAAACCTATTTAGGTGATATAGCCAGAGCATGTTGGGAATCTTTTAAACAAAAATACCCAACAGAATTAAATACATTAGTGATCGAACCTGGTCCTAATATTTATAATTTTTGTTCTCTAATACAAAGAAACTCAGAACCTCCCCCTCTCTCTTAACCTTGCTTACTCTTTCCTCTGCCTTCTCTCTACAAATCTCTCTCTATCTTCCCCCCCTTGTATACTTTGCTTTCAATCATAAAAAAACGAGGAACTTCAGATCTCTCCCCTCTCCCACTGGAACCTGAGTAAGTCTTTATGGAGTAGTTTCCTTTTAGGCATCTACGGATGCCCTGAGTAATATTTATTAAAAAGATGCGATAATCATTTAAAGGCTTAAAAACATATGATGCACATAATTTATTCTTTCTGTTTACTTTTTTTCTGTTTATATCTTGTCTTTCTTAGAATAAAATTTATGAGAGGGGAATATAAACATAAAAGAGGTAAAACTTATGAGAATATAAATCTGGCAAAGCCGGTTAGATATTCTCTCATAAATTTTATTCTCAGAAAGACAAGATATGAGAAAAGAGAAGAGGGGAATATAAACATAAAAGAGGTAAAACTTATGAGAATATAAATCTGGCAAAGCCGGTTAGATATTCTCTCATAAATTTTATTCTCAGAGAAAAGAGAAGGGGGGAATATAAACATAAAAGAGGTAAAACTTATGAGAATATAAATCTGGCAAAGCCGGTTAGATATTCTCTCATAAATTTTATTGAGAAAAGAGAAGAGGGGAATATAAACATAAAAGAGGTAAAACTTATGAGAATATAAATCTGGCAAAGCCGGTTAGATATTCTCTCATAAATTTTATTCTCAGAAAGACAAGATATAAACAGAAAAAAAGTAAACAGAAAGAATAAATTATGTGCATCATATGTTTTTAAGCCTTTAAATGATTATCGCATCTTTTTAATAAATATTACTCAGGGCATCCGTAGATGCCTAAAAGGAAACTACTCCATAAAGACTTACTCAGGTTCCAGTGGGAGAGGGGAGAGATCTGAAGTTCCTCGTTTATTTATGATTGAAAGCAAAGTATACAAGGGGGGGAAGATAGAGAGAGAGATTTGTAGAGAGAAGGCAGAGGAAAGAGTAAGCAAGGTTAAGAGAGAGGGGGAGGTTCTGAGTTTCTTGCCCAGCATAAGGGTCTTACAGACTCTTTTATAGAAAAAATTTTAACTTGTAACCTGTTGAACCGGTTTTAAATGACCAATTACTTGTAGTGTCGGTCATGTGATAACTGTGTTGCTTTACCCTTCAGTCTATTACTCAGATAAGAGTAAAATTACTGTGTCACAGGTAAAACTTTCTCTATTGTCCTTTTCTGGAGACCATAGTGGACGTTAAGTCTTCTTGGTCTTCTTCAAGGATTTGATCAGAGTCTTCATTGTCTGAGGGAAAAGAAGATCCAGGTGTTCCTTGTCCATGGCTTCCTGTTTCTTCGTAGATTTCTCCGTATATCCTTTCCTTTTCAAATCTCTTTACTAGTAAAGGACTGGCTTCAATGGGGAAAGGATGGAATTTATTTCCCATAAACTTTTTCCAATATATCTTGGTGTTTACGGTTTCTTTCAGAAGGATGTATTCGGAGTTATCCTTTCTAGAGAAATTCCAGTTTGATCCTTCAACATATGCCTTCCAGAGGTGGTACTGGTAAAGCTTTTCTTTGTTTAAAGTTAGTCCTTTCAAGGTTCCATGTTGTAGATGGACATGGGCCTCAGGATTTGACTCTGTATATAGTTTTATCACATGAGTTGCCACGCTGTCAGGGTTTTTGGCACTCTTGGGAGAAGAGGTAATTTGTAGGCAGATGCTGGTCATATATTCTGCCTGTATCTCATTTACTACCGAATTTATTTCTTGGGTAAGAGAGTTGAACTTTTCGGTAGGGGGGATGATAAGTGTTTGGAGACATCCTGCCTCTAATAATAGGGAAGGACATATAATCACGTCTCTGTATAGTTGGTTTCTGAAGGTCTTTAAATCAATTTGGGCCTTCCTAAAGATGAACTTGATCTGGCAAGTACATTTGGTGGATACTGTTTTACAATAGTCAGAGGACTCTTGACACAGTGTCTTTGTATCAAAATATGTTTGGGGTTTAACAAATAAACCGTTGTAATTTTGTGTTTCAGCATGTACTTCAAACAAGAATTCTTGTATGACATCAAATTTTGCGAGGAAAATGTTTGGGTTTATTTGTGGTGAAAAACTGCAAGAGGCAGCATAGGTATGTGTTTGGGTTTTGGGTTCGAATGCCATTCCCGTCTTTATCTTTTCTTCGTCAATAGTTCCTAGTTTTAAAGTCATTTGAGCTTCTTCTAGGGAATTAAAACCTTTGTATGTAGACCAGAATTGGTCCTGTTTTGCCTCAGAGAGGTCTTTGTATGAAGTATAAACTCCTTTGTTTGGCCCTGTAATTAAGGCATAATGTGTAAATCCTTTCCCAGAGGGAGAGGCTGATGAAGTTAATAAAACTCCTTTGTTATCTGCATTGCAGAAATTGTATAATGCACTAATGATGCTTTGTTTCACCTTAGTGACTTGTTGTTCATTCTGAACTGTGTACTTTGGAATATTCCAAATGTTGTCAATGAAAACATTTAATTTGACGTTTGTGTTGTCTCTACTAGGGAAATGGTAGGTATTTGTAAGTATTGGCAACTCTTGTTTACCATATTTTGTGTATTGGTCCACCACAAAAGGGGACTTTACTGATTTAGGACCTAGAGGTCCTTTCTTTGTATTTTGTATAAATTCCATTCTGGGATTTTTGTACCTGTAATAAGAGCAAAGAGGTTAGGCAATAAAATGTCTAATCATGTGAAGGTGTTGTTTTAAGGCCATGATGTTGGCCTTATACGAGGCAAGTGTATAGGCGTATTGAAAGGGGTTGTGTGGGAATAATTCATTCCTTCTTCGCCTTAACTTGGATAATTTTCTTTTAAACCTTTTTATTAGTCTAGATATTTCAATGGCAGGATTAGGACTAAAAATAGGACTAATTCCTCTTGGTCTTAATGATTGTATTGTGATCCTGAAACGGAATCCAGGAGGGATCTCAGGATCTTCAATGTGTATCATATCCATGTATTCGATTGTATAGAAGATTCTTTTGAATCTTACTTTTGTATGATGTACCTGGAAAGGATATCAGCAAACATATTGTCAGATCCTTTGATATGTTCAAAATTTATTATTTTTCCGGAGTTTATATAGTCTCTGAAAAGTAGCCATCGTCTATGAGGCTTTTTGTCATTATTTATTTGGTTTTTTCCATATGAAACAATTGCTTCGCAATCAGTTCTAATGGTTATTTCTGGTTTATTTATCAAAAATAATTTAAATGCTTCTAAGGCATGTATAATTGCATTGACCTCATAATCAGTGCTAGTCTGGTAAACTTGTGGTTTTACGGTATATTTTCCAGAAGCATACCTGCATATTTGTTCATCTTTTTTAGACAGATATTTATTTTTCTTTCTTTTTAGGATGGCTCCCCATCCAGCTTCACATCCATCACATTCAAGAACTAAGTAATCTGAATCTAATGGTAATTGCAAAGTAGGTAATTTATTTACCCTTTGTTTTATATCTTGGACTAGTTTTATGTCTTCAGAATTGAATTTTCTTTCTCCTTTTAGAGAAGTTTTATTGTATAAAGGGGCCGTGTATTTTCCTAAATCTGGGATGACATTTCTAGCATAATTTAAAAGTCCCAAAAAGGATCTTAATGTTTTTATGGCTTCCATTTTGTCAGGAAAGTCTTGTATTTTCTTAGAAATATGGGGTTGGAGTTTAATAGTTCCATTACCTATTTCTGTTCCAAGGAACTCAATGAAATTTTTACAAATTTCCATCTTTCCTTTTGATATAATTAAACCATATCTTTCAAGTTTGTATAGTACTTGTTTTAAGTGGAGATAATGGTCTTCTTTTGTTTTGGAAAAAATAAGTATATCGTCTATATAGACACATGTAAAAGATTTGCAGTCGTTAAAATGTTATCCATTTTTCTTTGAAAAATTGCTGGAGCATTTTTAAGACCAAAAGGTATCACATGCCATTCGTATAATCCTTCAGAACAGGAGAATGCTGTCCATTTTATGGATTCTGGTTCCATTTTTACTTGATGGAATCCACTTTTGAGATCGAATTTTGAAAACCATTTTGCGTTCTGAATTCGGTTTATAAGAATTTCTTTAGATGGAATCGTATATCCATCTTCAATTGTATTATCGTTCAAACATTTATAGTTGTAAACCATTCTAGATTTACCTCTTTTTTGTTCAGAAGATTTATTTACTATGAAAGCAGGACTCCTGTGAGGGCTTTCACTTGGAGCTATTACTTTCAATTTTAGTAGGTGGTCGATATGCATTCGACATTCTTCTTGTTCCCAGTTATTAAACTGTATATCTTTAGTTTTTATAATTAGATCTGGGTTAATTATGTTTAATTTACAAGTAATGGGGTCACGGTCCCAAAATTTTGTAGGATCTTCTCCTATTATGCTAGTTTTATTTAACCTATCCAAGATCTGTTGGATATTATCAAAAGTGATTGTTTTGGATATTTTTATGGATGAAAAAGAATCCATAGTATTATCTGAATAATAATCTATATCTTCTAAATTTTCTTTCATACAATCACATTTTTCTGGGGAATTAGGGTTAGTACATGAGCATTCCTCAGGGGATTGTCTCATATGGCTATCTCCACTAATTATGGGTGACATTTGTGTTTTGTCACTAATAGTGACGTAATCTTTATTTATAGTGATAGCTCTATTCTGGCCTAAAATAAAATCTAGGCCAATGATCATATGTTGTTTTGAAGGGACCAGGTTTTCTACCCGTATCGTTCTAAGGTGTATTTTTTGGCCAAAAAGGTCACAATTTGTGCTAAATTGAAGAGAAACATTGTTTATTTCTTCGTCATTTATCATTATTATCCCAGACATAGTTCTGGTTTTTCGTATATGTTTACTCTTAGTAATCATATATGAAGGTACTTTTGTTTTACAGACAACTGTCTCTGAACATCCTGTGTCTATGAGGGCCTGTATGATTTCTTCTTTAGCAGGGTTTTCGTTTTGTTTAGGAAAGTTTAATTTTACTAATACCTTGACAGATATTAGTTGTCTTTCATTACAAACTAATGGGATACATTCTGTGGTTCCCATCATATTATTTTGTATGTTGCTTGTTCCAGAATCTTGGATTATTTGTTCTATACGAAGGATTTTTTCTTCGAGGTTATTTATTCTGGTTTCTAAAATTGAAGTTCTAGTATCAATTATGTTTTTATCTTTTATGTTCTCTTTTTGTTCTAAAAAGATTGGTATTTCTAGTATTTTTAGATGTGTTGTAATACATTTTATACAAAAAATTTTGTAGCATAAAGGACAATGAGCCCTTTGTGATTTATGAAAATATCTATCACAATACTGGCAGAGAATAGATGTTGGTCCTGAAAAGTATTGTAATGTATGGGAACATGTATTTGTTTCAGTTATATTCATTAGATAATATCCAGAATCATCTAATATTTCACCTAATTCATTGTATTTGTCGTTTAATTCGAAATTATTTTCTTTAGGGTAGATTTGGATGAATTCATTATTTGTGAAATCATTTATTAAATCATAATTTTTGGGTTGCTTTTCTAGATTAATTTCATCACTGAATTCTGTTATACTAACTACTGATAATATTTCAGAATCAGTAGATACATCTTCGTCAATTGGAAGAAGATTCATGTGGCAGGATTTTATAAGCTCTGCTTCTTTTGTGTAAAGATTTGTTATGTTTGGACAATCTCTTGAAAAATGTCCAGTTTGGTTACAAGCATAACACTTTAATGCTTGTTTGTAATTTTTATTTTCTCTAAATTTTCTGACATGCCTGTCAGGGTTTAGAGTAGGTTTTCTAGAATTTGAAGATCTTATTGTATAAGTTTTTCTAGGATTTGAAGGTTTTTGTATAGAAGATTGAGACCTTTGACTGTAAGATTGGTTATATTTAGGTCTTCTTCTGGGAATATACTTTCTGTTAGGTCTGTTTTGATGGTATTGTTGTGGAGACACATCATTAGTAATATTTTTTTACTAATGCTTTATATTTTATTATGATGTAGTTTAAACATTAAAAATATATTTTATCATGATGTAATTTTTACTTATTGAAAATAACAGTAAAAACAAAACAAAACAAATTATATATATATATATTAGGAAATATTATTTTAATTAAATAGGTGTGTGTAAAAAAAATATATATATATATATGAAGAATCTTTTAAAAAAAAATATATAGAAAAAAAGAAGAAGAAGAAGAGATAAGAAGATAAGAAGAAAAAAAAAAGAAGAAAAAGAAGATAAGATAAGATAAGATAAGAAGAAAAAAAAAATCTAAAGAGATAAACATTATCTCTTAATTAATGAATGCAATGATTACTTAAAAGGATAAGCACATGGATGTTATATATATATAGAATGAAGGTTACGTGAGAAAGTGAGAAAGAAAGAAAGAAAGAAAGAAGGAAAGAAAGAAAGAAAGAAAATGGGAGAGAGAAAGAGAGAAAGAAAGAAAGAAGAGAGAGAAAGAGAAAGAGAAATAGAAAGAAGAGAGAGAAAGTTTAAAGCAAAGATTCAAAGAGATTCTAGTCCTCTACAAATATTATTAGTGTGCTCTTTTCAATCAATAAGGTAAGGGGGGAGTGAGGTTAAGCTCTTATATATTAATCTTGATGAGCTCATGGGTTTTATATTAATCTTTTATTTATTTTGACTCATATATTATTCTTTTTACTTTCATTTAACTTATTTTCATTTATTATCCTCTTATATTTATTTTATTTAATCTCCAATTATATACTGATCCTGTTTATTTATTTATTTTATTTAATCTCCAAATATGTATTGATCCTATTTATTTATTTTATTTTTTATTTATCTCCAGTTACGCACTGGTCCTATTTATTTATTTATTTTATTTTATTTACCTCCAGTTACGCACTGGTCCTATTTATTTATTTTATTTTATTTACCTCCAGTTACGCACTGGTCCTATTTTATTTTATTTACCTCCAGTTACGCACTGGTCCTATTTATTTATTTTATTTTATTTACCTCCAGTTACGCACTGGTCCTATTTATTTATTTATTTTATTTTATTTACCTCCAGTTACGCACTGGTCCTATTTATTTATTTATTTTATTTTATTTACCTCCAGTTACGCACTTGTCCTATTTATTTATTTTATTTTATTTACCTCCAGTTACGCACTAGTCCTATTTATTTATTTTATTTTTATCTCCAGTTATGCACTGGTCCTGTTTATTTATTTCAATTAATATATCTCCAGTTATGCACTGGTCTCGTTTAATTTATATTTTTATATTTAATTATAATGTTCTAATCCTATCTAATTATTTACTTAAAGTTCTTGCTTTGATTCTTATTTTATCATTATTTTTACGATTAAAAATAAATAAATGTGAAGTGAAAGTATATATTATTTATTTAGTGAACTTGGATAGAAGAAAATTGCATATACATTTTATCGTTGTTTTATATTCTTGTATATTGTTTATACAATGACATGAATTGAAAGTCATCACATTTTATGACCTTTGAAAATACCCAAGAGTGTGTCAGTTAAGTAAGAGTTAAGTCTGGTTTCAATAAGTTGAGATTAAACCAGTGTCAAAGTATTTGTATTGGGAAGTCACAGTTTGGTACACTGCGGGATGAAAGGCAGGGACCATGGTGGGGTCTAAGGAAGTTTTACCAAGTAGGTGAATATCTGTATAGTTCAGAATAGCGCCCTGGACTAGGATATTCATAGGCCAAACTTGGGACTATCCGATACCTGCTCGGCATCGCCAAGGTTAGGTAGTGAGTATATATCTCTTTTGTGAGCCGATGAATGGCTAATATTCTCGAGAAATAAATAATTATGATTGTACCAATGTTTTATGAGAAATACTCAACTACCTAATCACTTCCCAAAGCAACTTTTGATGTTCAGATTGGATCATCAAAAAGTGAATATGGATCCATATGTCTGGTAAAACAAGATCAAGTTTTGTGGTTGTAGGTCCAAATCTAGGCCCCCGGTGTCTGCATTGTTTGTTGAGTTTATTAAGATTGATATTTAAGGCTTATAAAGACCTCACTCCTTTCATATTTTTCTTTCATATGTACCTGTTGCATGAGCAGAAGAGGAACCTGCTCAGTGAGAGTTGTTCGGGATATTATTGGTGGATCTTCTGAAGATTGACTCATGGATAATTTCTATTAATATCTTTAGGAGATGTTAAAAATATAGAAAATCTTCTATTCTGATGTAGGACTCTTAATATTTAACAAATATATATTTTTGTAACATTTCATGAACAATTACATAGATGCAAACTACATATATGAATATGAAGTTATGTTATTATTAATGTTCTCTCAAGGATAATCGTATGGAAAAAAAAATTGATTCCACATCTTTTTATCAAATAATAATTATTTAGTATAGTAGTCGGGACGTCACATTGAGTGGTATCAGAGCAGTTCCTTCTGTCAAGACCTTGGGTATGGTGTCTTCCATGTTTGTAGTCTCTACTAGTAAGTAGAGGTGCAAGTTGTTTGTTTATACATTTTTCTTGTAAAAGAGAAATGCAAGATAAGTAGACTAATAAAAGTAACTAATAACAACAATTAATACTTGTAGTAAGGATAAGTTTTAACAATAGTTAAAAAAAAAAAATCTAAAGAAAACTAAGGAAATTGTTCATTCTTTCAGGAAAAGATGGATAACGGACCAAACATTACCAATGAGTTGTTGGAAAGAATGACAATTGTCCTGGAAAATATGAGCCAAAAACAAAATGTTGAACCCATGGAAAATCAAGGATTAGAAACCTTTCGCAGGAATAATCCACAAAAATTTAAAGGGGGATTTAATCCTGAAGGAGCTCAGTCATGGATAGCAGAAATTGAGAAAATTTTCATAGCAATGACGTGTGCAGATGCAAATAGAGTCACATTTGCTACATTTATGCTCGTTGAAGAAGCTGAAAACTGGTGGAGATTTACAAAACAACAATTGGAGGATGAAGGGAGACAAATTACTTGGGAAACCTTCAAACAAAAGTTTCTGGAAAAATATTTTCCAGAGGATCTTCGGAGGAGGAAAGAAGTTGAATTCCCTAATCTTCGTCAAGGAATCATGTCTATAGGAGAATATGCAGCAAAGTTTGACGAGCTGTCAAAGTTTTGTCCTTACTTTCATGATAGAGTTGATGAACGTTCCCGTTGTTCTAAGTTTGAAAGTGGACTGAGACCTGATATTAAACAAGCAGTTGGTTATTTAGAGATTTCTTCCTTTCCCACTCTTGTAAACCGTTGTAGGATTTATGAGGATGATACTAAGGCAAGACAAACTCAATGGAGGCAAGGAGGGCCTTTGAGGCACAAAAGAAATGATTTTAATAATAAGAAACCCTACCAACGTTCATCTCATACTTCGTGGAATTCTTCAGGACAAAGATATTCCTCTGCTGCCAATAATTCAGGCATAACCAACCTTATCAAATGTTTCCACTGTGGAGGACCTCATCTGTCAAGAAACTGCACCACAAGGACTATAACTTGCTTCAATTGTGGGAAGTTGGGTCATTATCGTAATGAATGCAAAGAGTTAATTAAGGAGCAAGGAAGTGGAGGAAGCATCAACAGAGGAAAGAATCAACTTGGAAGACCAAAGACAACTGGGAGAGTCTTCACGATGAACGGTACTGAAGCTGTTCAATCTGAAGATCTAATCCAAGGTAAATGCATCATAAATGGTCACCTCGTTAATGTACTATATGATTCAGGTGCTACTCATTCTTTCATATCACATGAATGTGTCAAACATTTAAAGTTACCTGTCTCTTTATTACCATATGATTTAACTGTGTCTACACCTACCAATGTTCCAGTCACGACTTCACTTGCATGTACAAATTTCAATATTTCTATAGGGAATAGAAAATTTTCTGTAAATCTTATATGTCTACCCTTGTCTCATTTGGATATTGTTCTTGGAATGGACTGGTTATCTTCCAACCATGTTCTCCTAAACTGTCACGATAAGACTTTAATTTTTGAATCACACATAGGTGAAGTTTTTGACTCAAAAGAATTAAAAGAGAGTACTACCAACCACAATGAAATCCCAAAAGGATCTCAAGTATACATGATCTTAACTTCTTTAAAAGTCAAGGAAATTCCAGACATTAATAAGTTTCCTGTTGTTTGTGAGTATCTTGATGTTTTCCCTGAGGATGTTCCTGGGTTACCTCCACAAAGAGAAATAGAATTCACTATAGACTTGGTACCAGGATCAAGACCTGTGTCTATAGCCCCTTATAGGATGTCACCTCTAGGGTTAGCAGAGTTGAAAAAACAAATAGAAGAATTGTTGGATAAACAATTCATCAGACCTAGTGTTTCTCCCTGGGGTGCACCAGTATTGCTAGTCAAGAAAAAGGATGGAACAATGAGGTTGTGTGTGGATTATCGTCAGCTTAACAAAATCACCATTAAGAACAAATACCCCCTACCAAGGATTGATGATTTGATGGATCAATTGAGAGGTGCTGTGGTATATTCCAAAATTGACTTAAAATCTGGTTATCATCAGATTCGAGTCAAGGCGGAAGATATTCAAAAGACAGCTTTTAGGACAAGATACGGTCATTATGAGTACTTGGTAATGCCTTTTGGTGTGACCAATGCTCCTACCATTTTTATGGATTATATGAATCGTATTTTTCATGAATTTTTGGATAAATTTGTGGTTGTTTTCATTGACGACATTTTAATTTATTCCAAAAATCATGAAGAACATGAGAGGCATTTGAGGATTGTGTTACAAATTCTAAGAGAGAGACAATTGTATGGAAAATGGTCAAAGTGTGAATTCTGGTTGAAAGAAGTTCAATTTTTAGGACATGTGATATCACAAAATGGCATTGCAGTTGATCCCTCAAAGGTTCAAGCGGTATTGCTTTGGGAACAACCAAAGAATATCACAGAAATACGTAGTTTCTTAGGATTGGCAGGCTACTATAGAAAATTCATTGAAGGATTTTCTAAATTAGCATTGCCTTTGACTAAGTTAACACGTAAAGGACAACCTTTCGAATGGAATGAAGCATGTGAGTTTAGTTTTCAAGAATTGAAGAAAAAATTAACATCTGCACCTGTTTTAATCCTTCCTGACCCTACAAAAAATTTTGAGGTATATTGTGATGCATGTGGACAAGGATTAGGATGTGTGTTGATGCAAGAAAGAAAAGTTGTAGCTTATGCTTCACGACAACTCAAGCAACATGAGCTTAATTATCCTACACATGATTTAGAATTAGCTGCAGTGGTGTTTGCATTGAAAATATGGAGACATTACTTGTATGGAGCAAGGTTTGAAGTTTTTAGTGACCATAAAAGTTTGAAATACCTTTTTGATCAAAAAGAGCTAAACATGAGACAACGTAGATGGATGGAATTTCTTAAGGATTACGACTTTGAGTTGCAATATCACCCTGGAAAAGCAAATGTTGTTGCCGATGCTTTGAGTCGAAAGTCTATACATGCATCCATGATGATGATGAAGGAATTGGATTTGATAAAATCATTCAGAGACTTGAACTTAGCTGTGAAGCTTAGACCCAATAGCATATGCTTAGGAATGTTAAAAATATCAAGTGAATTCTTAGAAGAAATAAAGAGAGTTCAAGAAAGAGATCAATTTTTGCAAGAAAAGTTGATAGCAAAAGTTGAAGGAAAAGAATCTGAATTCCACAAGGATTCAAATGGAATCATTAAGTTTAGAGATAGAATTTGCATACCTGCAAAAGAAGAGTTGAGAAAGTTGATAATGGAGGAAGCGCATAAGAGTAGCTTAAGTATTCATCCGGGTACTACAAAGATGTATCAAGACTTGAAGAAAATGTTTTGGTGGTCTGGGATGAAGAAAGAAGTGGTAGAGTTTGTTGCACGTTGTCTAGTGTGTCAGAAAACAAAAGTTGAACATAGAAAGCCTTATGGGGAACTACAATCCTTAGATGTACCGGAATGGAAATGGGAAAGCATATCCATGGATTTTGTGACAGGGTTACCAAAGACTGTGTCAGGTCATGATGCAATTTGGGTCATTGTAGATAGATTAACAAAATCTGCTCACTTTCTACCTATTAACATTAGATTTTCCTTAGAAAAGTTAGCTCATTTGTACATAAAAGAAATTATCAAGCTACATGGAGTACCTTCTAGTATAATTTCTGATAGAGACCCTCGTTTCACATCTAGATTTTGGGATAGCTTACAAAAAGCCTTGGGAACAAAAGTTAGGCTTAGTTCAGCTTATCACCCTCAAACTGATGGACAATCAGAAAGGACTATCCAATCTTTAGAAGACTTGTTGAGAGCCTGTGTTTTAGAACAAACTGAAAGTTGGGAGAAATTTTTACCACTTATAGAGTTCACTTATAATAACAGTTTCCACTCAAGCATAGGAATGGCTCCATATGAGGCTATATATGGGAGAAGGTGTAGAACCCCGTTGTGTTGGTATGAGAATGGAAATTCCTTAGTTTTGGGTCCAGAGGTAATTCAACAAGCAACTGATAAAATTAAAATAATCAGGGAAAAGATGAAAACTTCTCAAGATAGGCAGAAAAGTTACTATGACAAACGAAGAAAACCCCTTGAGTTTGAAGAAGGAGATCATGTTTTCTTGAAAGTTACACCTGTAACTGGAGTTGGTAGAGCTCTCAAATCTAGAAAACTTACACCCAAATTCATAGGTCCTTATCAAATCCTTAAAAGAATTGGTTCTGTCGCATACCAAATTGCTTTACCTCCAAACCTTTCAAAACTTCATAATGTTTTTCATGTGTCTCAACTTCGTAAATATATTCATGACCCTTTTCATGTGATAGAACCTGATATAGTACAGATACGAGAAAACCTTACTTATGATGTGCTTCCTGTAAGGATTGGAGATCGAAGGATTAAACAACTTCGGGGAAAGGACATACCTTTGGTAAAGGTATTGTGGAATCAACAAGATGAAGGTGATGCAACTTGGGAATTAGAAAGTAATATGAGAGAGATGTATCCCCATCTTTTTACAACCACGTGAATTTCGAGGACGAAATTCCTAAAAAGGAGGGGAGAAATGTAACATCCCTTTTTTTTAATATACTGTATTATTTATTTTAAAACAGTTAGAAAAATTATATTCTATTTTTACTAACGTTTTGTATTTTATTATGATGTAGTTTAAGCATTAAAAATATTATTAAATAGGTGTGTGTAAAAAAAAAATATGAAGAATTTTCTAAAAGAAAAAAAAATAATATAGAAAAAAAAAAAGAATAAGAAAGGATAAGAAGATAAGAAGAAAAGATAAGAAGAAAAAAAAAAGAAAAAAAAGGAGGATAATGATGGTTTGGATAAACATGCACATGCTTTGCTTTATATATATATAGAATGAGAGAAGTTACAGTGAGGTGAGAAAGTGAGAAAGTGAGAAAGAAAGAAAGAAAGAAAGGAGGGAGAGAGAGAAAGAAAGGAGAAAGAAAAAGAGAAAGAGAAAGAAAGGAGAGAGAGAAAGAGGAAGAGAAAGAAGAGAGAGAAAGAGAAAGAGAAAGAAGAGAGAAGAGAGAGAAAGAGAAAATAGGGTAAGAAAGTTTAGAGCAAAGATTCAAAGAGATCCTAGTCCTCTTTAAATATTATCGTGCTCTTCAATCAATAAGGTAAGGGGGAGTGAGGTTAAGCTCTTATATATTAATCTTGATAAGCTCATGGGTTTTATATCAATCTTTTATTTATTTTGACTCATATACTATTCTTTTTACTTTCATTTAACTTATTTTCATTTATTATCCTTTTATATTTATTTTATTTAATCTCCAATTATATACTGGTCCTATTTATTTATTTTATTTTATTTATCTCCAGTTACGCACTGGTCCTATTTATTTATTTTATTTTTATCTCCAGTTACGCCCTGGTCCTATTTATTTATTTTATTTTATTTTTATCTCCAGTTACGCACTGGTCCTATTTATTTATTTTATTTTTTATTTATCTCCAGTTACGCACTGGTCCTGTTTATTTATTTTATTTTATTTATCTCCAGTTACGCACTGGTCCTATTTATTTATTTTATTTTATTTATCTCCAGTTACGCACTGGTCCTATTTATTTATTTTATTTTATTTACCTCCAGTTATGCACTGGTCCTATTTATTTATTTTATTTTATTTATCTCCAGTTACGCACTGGTCCTGTTTATTTATTTTATTTTATTTATCTCCAGTTACGCACTGGTCCTGTTTATTTATTTTATTTTATTTATCTCCAGTTACGCACTGGTCCTGTTTATTTAGTTTATTTTATTTATCTCCAGTTACGCACTGGTCCTATTTATTTATTTTATTTAATTTAATTTATCTCCATTTATGCATTAGTCCTGTTTATTTATTTTATTTAATCTCCAATTACGTACTGGTCCTGTTTAATTTATATTTTTGTTTATTTATAACGTTCTTACCCTTATCTAATTATTTATTTAAAGTTCTTGCTTTGATTCTTATTTTATCATTATTTTTACAATTAAAAATAAATAAATGTGAAGTGAAAGTATATGTTATTTATTTAGTGAGCTTGGATAGAAGAAAATTGCATATACATTTTATCGTTGTTTTATATTCTTTGTATATTGTTTATACAATGACATGAATTGATAGTCATCACATTTTATGACCTTTGAAAATACCCAAGAGTGTGTCAGTTAAGTAAGAGTTAAGTCTGGTTTCAATAAGTTGAGATTAAACCAGTGTCAAAGTATTTGTATTTGGGAAGTCACAGTTTGGTACACTGCGGGATGAAAGGCAGGGACCATGGTGGGGTCTAAGGAAGTTTTACCAAGTAGGTGAATATCTGGATAGTTCAGAATAGCGCCCTGGACTAGGATATTCATAGGCCAAACTTGGGACTATCCGATACCTGCTCGGCATCGCCAAGGTTAGGTAGTGAGTATATATCTCTTTTGTGAGCTGATGAATGGCTAATATTCTCGAGAAAGAAATAATTATGATTGTACCAATATTTTATGAGAAATACTCAACTACCTAATCACTTCCCAAAGTAACTTTTGATGTTCAGATTGGATCATCAGAAGTGGAATATGGATCCATATGTCTGGTAAAACAAGATCAAGTTTTGTGGTTGTAGGTCCAAATCTAGGCCCCCGGTGTCTGCATTGTTTGTTGAGTTTATTAAGATTGATATTTAAGGCTTATAAAGACCTCACTTCTTTCATATTTTTCTTTCATATGTACCTGTTGCATGAGCAGAAGAGGAACCTGCTCAGTGAGAGTTATTCGGGATGTTATTGGTGGATCTTCTGAAGATTGACTCATGGATAATTTCTATTAATATCTTTAAAAGATGTTAAAAATATAGAAAATCTTCTATTCTGATGTAGGACTCTTAATATTTAACAAATATATATTTTTGTAATATTTCATGAACAATTACATAGATGCAAACTACATATATGAATATGAAGTTATGTTATTATTAATGTTCTCTCAAGGATAATCGTATGGAAAAAAAATGATTCCATATCTTTTAATAATTATTTAGTATAGTAGTCGGGGCGTCACATAAAAAAAAGAGAGAGAGGATAAGGTGAAGAGATAAACATTATCTCTTCATTAATTAAGTAATCATGATAAGCACATGATTTGGCTTATATATATATATATGTATGGAGTGAGGTTACGTGAAAGTGAAAGAGAAAGGAGAAAGAAGGAGAAAGAAAAAGAGAAAGAGAAAGGAAGGAGAGAGAGAAAGAAGAGAGAGAAAGAGAAAGAAGAAAGAGAAAGAGAAAGTAGAGAGGGAAAGCGAAAAATAGGAAAAAAAAAGTTTAGAGCAAAGATTCAAAGAGATCTTAGTCCTCTTCAAATATTATTAGTGTGCTCTTCAATCAATAAGGTAAGGGGGAGTGAGGTTAAGCTCTTATATATTAATCTTGATAAGCTCATGGGTTTTATATTAATCTTTTATTTATTTTGACTCATATATTATTCTTTTTACTTTCATTTAACTTATTTTCATTTATTATCCTCTTATATTTATTTTATTTAATCTCCGATTATATACTGATCCTGTTTATTTATTTATTTTATTTAATCTCCAAATATGTATTGATCCTGTTTATTTATTTTATTTAATCTTTAGTTACGCACTGATCCTATTTATTTATTTTATTTTATTTATCTCCAGTTACGCACTGGTCCTATTTATTTATTTTATTTTATTTACCTCCAGTTACGCACTGGTCCTGTTTATTTATTTTATTTTATTTATCTCCAGTTACGCACTGGTCCTATTTTATTTTATTTACCTCCAGTTACGCACTGGTCCTATTTATTTATTTTATTTTATTTACCTCCAGTTACGCACTGGTCCTATTTATTTATTTATTTTATTTTATTTACCTCCAGTTACGCACTGGTCCTATTTATTTATTTATTTTATTTTATTTACCTCCAGTTACGCACTGGTCCTATTTATTTATTTTATTTTATTTACCTCCAGTTACGCACTGGTCCTATTTATTTATTTTATTTTTATCTCCAGTTATGCACTGGTCCTGTTTATTTATTTCAATTAATATATCTCCAGTTATGCACTGGTCTCGTTTAATTTATATTTTTATATTTAATTATAATGTTCTAATCCTATCTAATTATTTACTTAAAGTTTTTGCTTTGATTCTTATTTTATCATTATTTTTACGATTAAAAATAAATAAATGTGAAGTGAAAGTATATATTATTTATTTAGTGAACTTGGATAGAAGAAAATTGCATATACATTTTATCGTTGTTTTATATTCTTGTATATTGTTTATACAATGACATGAATTGAAAGTCATCACATTTTATGACCTTTGAAAATACCCAAGAGTGTGTCAGTTAAGTAAGAGTTAAGTCTGGTTTCAATAAGTTGAGATTAAACCAGTGTCAAAGTATTTGTATTGGGAAGTCACAGTTTGGTACACTGCGGGATGAAAGGCAGGGACCATGGTGGGGTCTAAGGAAGTTTTACCAAGTAGGTGAATATCTGGATAGTTCAGAATAGCGCCCTGGACTAGGATATTCATAGGCCAAACTTGGGACTATCCGATACCTGCTCGGCATCGCCAAGGTTAGGTAGTGAGTATATATCTCTTTTGTGAGCCGATGAATGGCTAATATTCTCGAGAAATAAATAATTATGATTGTACCAATGTTTTATGAGAAATACTCAACTACCTAATCACTTCCCAAAGTAACTTTTGATGTTCAGATTGGATCATCAAAAAGTGAATATGGATCCATATGTCTGGTAAAACAAGATCAAGTTTGGTGGTTATAGGTCCAAATCTAGGCCCCCGGTGTCTGCATTGTTTGTTGAGTTTATTAAGATTGATATTTAAGGCTTATAAAGACCTCACTCCTTTCATATTTTTCTTTCATATGTACCTGTTGCATGAGCAGAAGAGGAACCTGCTCAGTGAGAGTTGTTCGGGATATTATTGGTGGATCTTCTGAAGATTGACTCACGGATAATTTCTATTAATATCTTTAGGAGATGTTAAAAATATAGAAAATCTTCTATTCTGATGAAGGACTCTTAATATTTAACAAATATATATTTTTGTAATATTTCATGAACAATTACATAGATGCAAACTACATATATGAATATGAAGTTATGTTATTATTAATGTTCTCTCAAGGATAATCTTATGGAAAAAAAAAAATTGATTCCACATCTTTTTATCAAATAATAATTATTTAGTATCAGTGGTGTTTGGATTAAAAATATGGAGACATTACTTGTATGGAGCAAGGTTCGAAGTTTTCAGTGACCATAAAAGTTGAAAGTACCTTTTTGATCAGAAAGAACTAAACATGAGACAACGTAGATGGATGGAATTTCTTAAGGATTACGACTTTGAGCTACAATACCACCCTGGGAAAGCAAATGTTGTTGCAGATGCTTTGAGTCGAAAGTCTATACATGCATCCATGATGATGGTGAAGGAATTGGATCTGATAGAATCATTCAGAGACTTGAACTTAGCAGTAAAACTTAGACCTAATAGCATATGCTTAGGAATGTTAAAAATATCAAGTGAATTCTTAGAAGAAATAAAAAGAGCTCAAGAAATAGATAAATTTTTACAAGAAAAGTTGATAGCAAAAGTTGAAGGAAAGGAATCAGAATTTCACAAGGATTCAAATGGAATCATCAAGTTTAGAGATAGAATTTGCATACCTGCAAAAGAAGAGTTGAGAAAGTTGATAATGGAGGAAGCTCATAAGAGTAGCTTAAGTATTCATCCGGGTACTACAAAGATGTATCAAGACTTGAAGAAAATGTTTTGGTGGTCTGGGATGAAGAAAGAAGTGGTGGAGTTTGTTGCACGTTGTTTAGTGTGTCAGAAAACAAAAGTTGAACATAGAAAGCCTTATGGGGAACTACAATCCCTAGATGTACCAGAATGGAAATGGGAAAGCATATCCATGGATTTTGTGACAGGTTTACCAAAGACTGTGTCTGGTCATGATGCAATTTGGGTCATTGTAGATAGATTAACAAAATCTGCTCACTTTCTACCTATTAATATTAGATTTTCTTTAGAAAAGTTAGCTCATTTGTACATAAAAGAAATTATCAAGCTGCATGGAGTACCTTCTAGTATAATTTCTGATAGAGACCCTCGTTTCACATCTAGATTTTGGGAAAGCTTACAAAAATCCTTGGGAACAAAAGTTAGGCTTAGTTCAGCCTATCACCCTCAAACTGATGGACAATCAGAAAGGACCATTCAATCTTTAGAAGACTTGTTGAGAGCCTGTGTTTTAGAACAAACTGAAAGTTGGGAGAAATTTCTACCACTTATAGAGTTCACTTATAACAACAGTTTCCACTTGAGCATAGGAATGGCCCCATATGAGGCTTTATATGGGAGAAGATGTAGAACCCCGTTGTGTTGGTATGAGAATGGAAATTCCTTAGTTTTGGGTCCAGAGGTAATTCAACAAGCAACTGAGAAGATTAAAATGATCAGGGAAAAGATGAAAACTTCTCAAGATAGGCAGAAAAGTTACTATGACAAACGAAGAAAACCCCTTGAGTTTGAAGAAGGAGATCATGTTTTCTTGAAAGTTACGCCTGTAACTGGAGTTGGTAGAGCTCTCAAATCTAGAAAACTTACACCCAAATTCATAGGTCCTTATCAAATCCTTAAAAGAATTGGTTCTGTCGTATACCAAATTGCTTTACCTCCAAACCTTTCAAAACTTCATGATGTTTTTCATGTGTCTCAACTTCGTAAATATATTCATGACCCTTTTCATGTGATAGAACCTGATATAGTACAAATACGAGAAAACCTTACTTATGATGTGCTTCCTGTAAGGATTGGAGATCGAAGGATTAAACAACTTCGAGGAAAGGACATACCTTTGGTAAAGGTATTGTGGAATCAACAAGATGAAGGTGATGCAACTTGGGAATTAGAAAGTAATATGAGAGAGATGTATCCCCATCTTTTTACAACCACGTGAATTTCGAGGACGAAATTCCTAAAAGGAGGGGAGAAATGTAACATCCCTATTTTTTAATAAACTATATTATTTATTTTAAATAAAACATTTAGAAAATATTCTATTTTTACTAACGTTTTGTATTTTATTATGATGTAGTTTAAGCATTAAAAATATTATTAAATAGGTGTGTGTAAAAAAAAAATATATGAAGAATTTTCTAAAAGAGATAAAAAAAATAATATAGAAAAGAAAAAAAGAAGAAGAAGAAGAAAGGATAAGAAGATAAGAAGAAAAGAAGAAAAGATAAGAAGAAAAGAAAAAAAAAAGAGAGAGAGGATAAGGTGAAGAGATAAACATTATCTCTTCATTAATTAAGTAATCATGATAAGCACATGATTTGGCTTATATATATATGTATGGAGTGAGGTTACGTGAAAGTGAAAGAGAAAGGAGAAAGAAGGAGAAAGAAAAAGAGAAAGAGAAAGGAAGGAGAGAGAGAAAGAAGAGAGAGAAAGAGAAAGAAGAAAGAGAAAGAGAAAGTAGAGAGGGAAAGCGAAAAATAGGAAAAAAAAAAGTTTAGAGCAAAGATTCAAAGAGATCTTAGTCCTCTTCAAATATTATTAGTGTGCTCTTCAATCAATAAGGTAAGGGGGAGTGAGGTTAAGCTCTTATATATTAATCTTGATAAGCTCATGGGTTTTATATTAATCTTTTATTTATTTTGACTCATATATTATTCTTTTCACTTTCATTTAATTTATTTTCATTTAGTATCCTCTTATATTTATTTTATTTAATCTCCGATTATATACTGATCCTGTTTATTTATTTATTTTATTTAATCTCCAAATATGTATTGATCATGTTTATTTATTTTATTTAATCTTTAGTTACGCACTGATCCTGTTTATTTTATTTTATTTACCTCCAGTTACGCACTGGTCCTATTTATTTATTTTATTTTATTTATCTCCAGTTAAGCACTGGTCCTGTTTATTTATTTTATTTTATTTATCTTCAGTTACGCACTGTTCCTGTTTATTTATTTTATTTATCTCCAGTTACGCACTGGTCCTGTTTATTTAGTTTATTTTATTTATCTCCAGTTACGCACTGGTCCTGTTTATTTATTTTATTTTATTTACCTCCAGTTACGCACTGGTCCTATTTATTTATTTTATTTTATTTATCTCCAGGTACGCACTGGTCCTGTTTATTTATTTTATTTTATTTACCTCCAGTCACGCACTGGTCCTGTTTATTTTATTTTATTTTATTTATCTCCAGTTACGCACTGGTCCTGTTTATTTTATTTTATTTATCTCCAGTTACGCACTGGTCCTGTTTATTTATTTTATTTTATTTAATCTCCAATTACGTACTGGTCCTGTTTAATTTATATTTTTGTTTAATTATAACGTTCTTACCCTTATCTAATTATTTATTTAAAGTTCTTGCTTTGATTCTTATTTTATCATTATTTTTACAATTAAAAATAAATAAATGTGAAGTGAAAGTATATATTATTTTATTTAGTGAGCTTTGATAGAAGAAAAATTGCATGTACATTTTATCGTTGTTTTATATTCTTTGTGTATAGTTTATACAATGACATGATTTGATAGTCATCACATTTTATGACCCTTGAAAATATCCAAGAGTATGTCAGTTGAGTGAGAGTTAAGTTGGTTTCAATAAGTTGAGATTAAACCAGTGTCAAAGTGTTTGTATTTGGGAAGTCACAGTTTGGTACACTGCGGGATGAAAGGCAGGGACCATGGTGGGGTCTAAGGAAGTTTTACCAAGTAGGTGAATATCTGGATAGTTCAGAATAGCGCACTGGACTAGGATATTCATAGGCCAAACTTGGGACTATCCGATACCTGCTCGGCATCGCCAAGGTTAGGTAGTGAGTATATATCTCTTTTATGAGCCGATGAATGGCTAATATTCTCGAGAAAGAAATAATTATGATTGTACCAATGTTTTATGAGAAATACTCAACTACCTAATCACTTCCCAAAGCAACTTTTGATGTTCAGATTGGATCATCAAAAAGTGAATATGGATCCATATGTCTGGTAAAACAAGATCAAGTTTGGTGGTTATAGGTCCAAATCTAGGCCCCCGGTGTCTGCATTGTTTGTTGAGTTTATTAAGATTGATATTTAAGGCTTATAAAGACCTCACTCCTTTCATATTTTTCTTTCATATGTACCTGTTGCATGAGCAGAAGAGGAACCTGCTCAGTGAGAGTTGTTCGGGATATTATTGGTGGATCTTTTGAAGATTGACTCATGGATAATTTCTATTAATATCTTTAGGAGATGTTAAAAATATAGAAAATCTTCTATTTTGATGTAAGACTCTTAATATTATACAAATATATATTTTTGTAATATTTCATGAACAATTACAGAGATGTAAACCATATATATATGAATATGATATTATGTTATTATTAATGTTCTCTCAAGGATAATCTCTAAAAAAAAAAAAATTGATTCCATATCTTTGCATACCTGCAAAAGAAGAATTGAGAAAGTTGATAATGGAGGAAGCTCATAAGAGTAGCTTAAGTATTCATCCGGGTACTACAAAGATGTATCAAGACTTGAAGAAAATGTTTTGGTGGTCTGGGATGAAGAAAGAAGTGGTGGAGTTTGTTGCACGTTGTCTAGTGTGTCAGAAAACAAAAGTTGAACATAGAAAGCCTTATGGGGAACTACAATCCTTAGATGTACCGGAATGGAAATGGGAAAGCATATCCATGGATTTTGTGACAGGTTTACCAAAGACTGTGTCAGGTCATGATGCAATTTGGGTCATTGTGGATAGGTTAACTAAATCTGCTCACTTTCTACCTATTAACATTAGATTTTCCTTAGAAAAGTTAGCTCATTTGTACATAAAAGAAATTATCAAGCTACATGGAGTACCTTCTAGTATAATTTCTGATAGAGACCCTCGTTTCACATCTAGATTTTGGGATAGCTTACAAAAAGCTTTGGGAACAAAAGTTAGGCTTAGTTCAGCTTATCACCCTCAAACTGATGGACAATCAGAAAGGACTATCCAATCTTTAGAAGACTTGTTGAGAGCCTGTGTTTTAGAACAAACTGAAAGTTGGGAGAAATTTTTACCACTTATAGAGTTCACCTATAATAACAGTTTCCACTCAAGCATAGGAATGGCTCCATATGAGGCTCTATATGGGAGAAGGTGTAGAACCCCGTTGTGTTGGTATGAGAATGGAAATTCCTTAGTTTTGGGTCCAGAGGTAATTCAACAAGCAACTGATAAAATTAAAATAATCAGGGAAAAGATGAAAACTTCTCAAGATAGGCAGAAAAGTTACTATGACAAACGAAGAAAACCCCTTGAGTTTGAAGAAGGAGATCATGTTTTCTTGAAAGTTACGCCTGTAACTGGGGTTGGTAGAGCTCTCAAATCTAGAAAACTTACACCCAAATTCATAGGTCCTTATCAAATTCTTAAAAGAATTGGTTCTGTCGCATACCAAATTACTTTACCTCCAAACCTTTCAAAACTTCACAATGTTTTTCATGTGTCTCAACTTCGTAAATATATTCATGACCCTTTTCATATGATAGAACCTGATATAGTACAAATACGAGAAAACCTTACTTATGATGTGCTTCCTGTAAGGATTGGAGATCGAAGGATTAAACAACTTCGAGGAAAGGACATACCCTTGGTAAAGGTATTGTGGAGTCAACAAGATGAAGGTGATGCAACTTGGGAATTAGAAAGCAATATGAGAGAGATGTATCCCCATCTGTTTACAACCATGTGAATTTCGGGGACGATATTCCTAAAAGGAGGGGAGAAATGTAACATCCCTATTTTTAATAAACTGTATTATTTATTTTAAATAAAACACTTAGAAAAATTCTATTTTTACTAATGCTTTATATTTTATTATGATGTAGTTTAAACATTAAAAATATATTTTATCATGATGTAATTTTTACTTATTGAAAATAACAGTAAAAACAAAACAAAACAAATTATATATATATATATATATATATTAGGAAAAATTATTTTAATTAAATAGGTGTGTGTAAAAAAAAAATATATATATATATATATGAAGAATCTTTTAAAAAAAATATATAGAAAAAAAAAGAATAAGAAAGGATAAGAAGATAAGAAGAAAAGATAAGAAGAAAAGATAAGAAGAAAAAAAAAAGGAGGATAATGATGATTTGGAAAAACATGCACATGCTTTGCTTTATATATATATATATATGGAATGAGAGAAGTTACGGTGAGGTGAGAAAGTGAGAAAGTGAGAAAGAAAGAAAGAAAGAAAGAAAGAAAGAAAGGAGGGAAAGAGAGAAAGAAAGGAGAAAGAAAAAGAGAAAGAGAAAGAAAGAAGAGAGAGAAAGAGAGAAGAAAGAAAGGAGAAAGAAAAAGAAAATAGGAAAAGAAAGTTTAGAGCAAAGATTCAAAGGGATCCTAGTCTTCTACAAATATTATTAGTGTGCTCTTCAATCAATAAGGTAATGGGGAGTGAGGTTAAGCTTTTATATATTAATCTTGATAAGCTCATGTGTTTTATATTAATCTTTTATTTATTTTGACTCATATATTATTCTTTTTACTTTCATTTAACTTATTTTCATTTATTATCCTCTTATATTTATTTTATTTAATCTCCAATTATATACTGATCCTGTTTATTTATTTATTTTATTTAATCTCCAAATATGTATTGATCCTGATTATTTATTTTATTTAATCTTTAGTTACGCACTGATCCTATTTATTTATTTTATTTAATCTTTAGTTACGCATTGATCCTATTTATTTATTTTATTTTATTTATCTCCAGTTACGCACTGGTCCTATTCATTTATTTTATTTTATTTATCTCCAGTTACGCACTGGTCCTATTTATTTATTTTATTTTATTTATCTCCAGTTACGCACTGGTCCTATTTATTTATTTTATTTTATTTACCTCCAGTTACGCACTGGTCCTATTTATTTATTTTATTTTATTTATCTCCAGTTACGCACTGGTCCTGTTTATTTATTTTATTTTATTTACCTCCAGTCACGCACTGGTCCTGTTTATTTTATTTTATTTTATTTATCTCCAGTTACGCACTGGTCCTGTTTATTTTATTTTATTTATCTCCAGTTACGCACTGGTCCTGTTTATTTATTTTATTTTATTTAATCTCCAATTACGTACTGGTCCTGTTTAATTTATATTTTTGTTTAATTATAACGTTCTTACCCTTATCTAATTATTTATTTAAAGTTCTTGCTTTGATTCTTATTTTATCATTATTTTTACAATTAAAAATAAATAAATGTGAAGTGAAAGTATATATTATTTTATTTAGTGAGCTTTGATAGAAGAAAAATTGCATGTACATTTTATCGTTGTTTTATATTCTTTGTGTATAGTTTATACAATGACATGATTTGATAGTCATCACATTTTATGACCCTTGAAAATATCCAAGAGTATGTCAGTTGAGTGAGAGTTAAGTTGGTTTCAATAAGTTGAGATTAAACCAGTGTCAAAGTATTTGTATTTGGGAAGTCACAGTTTGGTACACTGCGGGATGAAAGGCAGGGACCATGGTGGGGTCTAAGGAAGTTTTACCAAGTAGGTGAATATCTGGATAGTTCAGAATAGCGCACTGGACTAGGATATTCATAGGCCAAACTTGGGACTATCCGATACCTGCTCGGCATCGCCAAGGTTAGGTAGTGAGTATATATCTCTTTTGTGAGCCGATGAATGGCTAATATTCTCGAGAAAGAAATAATTATTATTGTACCAATGTTTTATGAGAAATACTCAACTACCTAATCACTTCCCAAAGCAACTTTTGATGTTCAGATTGGATCATCAGAAGTGGAATATGGATCCATATGTCTGGTAAAACAAGATCAAGTTTGGTGGTTATAGGTCCAAATCTAGGCCCCCGGTGTCTGCATTGTTTGTTGAGTTTATTAAGATTGATATTTAAGGCTTATAAAGACCTCACTCCTTTCATATTTTTCTTTCATATGTACCTGTTGCATGAGCAGAAGAGGAACCTGCTCAGTGAGAGTTGTTCGGGATATTATTGGTGGATCTTTTGAAGATTGACTCATGGATAATTTCTATTAATATCTTTAGGAGATGTTAAAAATATAGAAAATCTTCTATTTTGATGTAAGACTCTTAATATTATACAAATATATATTTTTGTAATATTTCATGAACAATTACAGAGATGTAAACCATATATATATGAGTATGATATTATGTTATTATTAATGTTCTCTCAAGGATAATCTCTAAAAAAAAAAAATTGATTCCATATCTTTGTATCAAATAATAATTATTTAGTATAGTAGTCGGGGTGTCACATTTAGTGGTATCAGAGCAGTTCCTTCTGTCAAGACCTTGGGTATGGTGTCTTCCATGTTTGTAGTCTCTACTAGTAAGTAGAGGTGCAAGTTGTTTGTTTTTACATTTTCTTGTAGAGGAGAAATGCAAGATAAGTAGACTAATAAAAGTAAGTAATAACAACAATTAATACTTGTAGTAAGGATAAGTTTTAACAATAGTTAAAAAAAAATGGAAAGAAAACTAAGGAAATTGTTCATTCTTTCAGGAAAAGATGGATAACGGACCAAACTTTACCAATGAGTTGTTGGAAAGAATGACAATTGTCCTGGAAAATATGAGCCAAAAACAAAATGTTGAACTCATGGAAAATCAAGGATTAGAAACTTTTCGCAGGAATAATCCACAAAAATTTAAAGGGGGATTTAATCCTGAAGGTGCTCAATCATGGATAGCAGAAATTGAGAAAATTTTCATCGCAATGACGTGTGCAGATGCAAATAGAGTCACATTTGCTACATTTATGCTCGTTGAAGAAGCTGAAAACTGGTGGAGATTTACAAAACAACAATTGGAGGATGAAGGGAGAGAAATTACTTGGGAAACCTTCAAACAAAAGTTTCTGGAAAAATATTTTCCAGAGGATCTTCGAAGGAGGAAAGAAGTTGAATTCCTTAATCTTCGTCAAGGAATCATGTCTGTAGGAGAATATGCAGCAAAGTTTGACGAGCTGTCAAAGTTTTGTCCTTACTTTCATGATAGAGTTGATGAACGTTCCCGTTGTTCTAAGTTTGAAAGTGGACTGAGACCTGATATTAAACAAGCAGTTGGTTATTTAGAGATTTCTTCTTTTCCCACTCTTGTAAATCGTTGTAGGATTTATGAGGATGATACTAAGGCAAGACAAACTCAGTGGAGACAAGGAGGGCCTTTGAGGCACAAAAGAAATGATTTTAATAATAAGAAACCTTACCAACGTCCATCTCATGCTTCGTGGAATTCTTCAGGACAAAGACATTCCTCTGCTGCCAATAATTCAGGTATAACCAACCATATCAAATGTTTCCACTGTGGAGGACCTCATCTGTCAAGAAACTGCACCACAAGGACTATAACTTGCTTCAATTGTGGGAAGTTGGGTCATTATCGTAATGAATGCAAAGAGTTAATTAAGGAGCAAGGAAGTGGGGGAAGCAGCAACCGAGGAAATAATCAACTTGGACGACCAAAGACAACCGGAAGAGTCTTCACAATGAATGGTACTGAAGCTGTTCAATCTGAAGATCTAATCCAAGGTAAATGCATCATAAATGGTCACCTCGTTAATGTACTATATGATTCAGGTGCTACCCATTCTTTCATATCACATGAATGTGTCAAACATTTAAAGTTACATGTCTCTTTATTGCCATATGACTTAACTGTATCTACTCCTACCAATGTTCCAGTCACCACTTCACTTACATGCACAAATTGTCATATTTCTATAGGGAATAGAAAATTTTATGTAAATCTTATATCTCTACCCTTGTCTCATTTGGATATTGTTCTTGGAATGGACTGGTTATCTTCCAACCATGTTCTCCTAAACTGTCACGATAAGACTTTAATTTTTGAATCACACATAGGTGAAGTTTTTGACTCAAAAGAATTAAAAGAGAGTACTACCAATCACAATGAAATCCCAAAAGGATCTCAAGTATACATGATCTTAACTTCTTTAAAAGTCAAGGAAATTCCAGACATTAATAAGTTTCCTGTTGTTTGTGAGTATCTTGATGTTTTCCCTGAGGATGTCCCTGGGTTACCTCCACAAAGAGAAATAGAATTCACTATAGACTTGGTACCCGGATCAAGACCTGTGTCTATAGCCCCTTATAGGATGTCACCTCTAGAGTTAGCAGAGTTGAAAAAACAAATAGAAGAATTGTTGGATAAACAATTCATCAGACCTAGTGTTTCTCCCTGGGGTGCACCAGTATTGTTAGTCAAGAAAAAGGATGGAACAATGAGGTTGTGTGTGGATTATCGTCAGCTTAACAAAATCACCATTAAGAACAAATACCCTCTACCAAGGATTGATGATTTGATGGATCAATTGAGAGGAGCTGTGGTATATTCCAAAATTGACTTAAAATCTGGCTATCATCAGATTCTAGTCAAGGCGGAAGATATTCAAAAGACAGCATTTAGGACAAGATACGGTCATTATGAGTACTTGGTAATGCCTTTTGGTGTGACCAATGCTCCTGCCATTTTTATGGATTATATGAACCGTATTTTTCATGAATTTTTGGATAAATTTGTGGTTGTTTTCATTGATGACATTTTAATTTATTCCAAAAATCATGAAGAACATGAGAGGCATTTGAGGATTGTGTTACAAATTCTAAGAGAGAGACAATTGTATGGAAAATGGTCAAAGTGTGAATTCTGGTTGAGAGAAGTTAAATTTTTGGGTCATGTGATATCACAAAATGGCATTGCAGTTGACCCCTCAAAGGTTCAAGCGGTATTGCTTTGGGAACAACCAAAGAATATCACAGAAATACGTAGTTTCTTAGGATTAGCAGGCTACTATAGAAAATTCATTGAAGGATTTTCTAAATTAGCATTGCCTTTGACTAAGTTAACACGTAAGGGACAACCTTTCGAATGGAATGAAGCATGTGAGTTTAGTTTTCAAGAATTGAAGAAAAAATTAACATCTGCACCTGTTTTAATCCTTCCTGACTCTACAAAAAATTTTGAGGTATATTGTGATGCATGTGGACAAGGATTAGGATGTGTGTTGATGCAAGAAAGAAAAGTTGTAGCTTATGCTTCACGACAACTCAAGCAACATGAGCTTAATTATCCTACACATGATTTAGAATTAGCTGCAGTGGTGTTTGCATTGAAAATATGGAGACATTACTTGTATGGAGCAAGATTTGAAGTTTTTAGTGACCATAAAAGTTTGAAATACCTTTTTGATCAAAAAGAGCTAAACATGAGACAACGTAGATGGATGGAATTTCTTAAGGATTACGACTTTGAGTTGTAATATCACCCTGGAAAAGCAAATGTTGTTGCAGATGCTTTGAGTCGAAAGTCTATACATGCATCCATGATGATGGTGAAGGAATTGGATCTGATAGAATCATTCAGAGACTTGAACTTAGCTGTAAAACTTAGACCTAATAGCATATGCTTAGGAATGTTAAAAATATCAAGTGAATTCTTAGAAGAAATAAAAAGAGCTCAAGAAATAGATAAATTTTTACAAGAAAAGTTGATAGCAAAAGTTGATGGAAAGGAATCAGAATTTCACAAGGATTCAAATGGAATCATCAAGTTTAGAGATAGAATTTGCATACCTGCAAAAGAAGAATTGAGAAAGTTGATAATGGAGGAAGCTCATAAGAGTAGCTTAAGTATTCATCCGGGTACTACAAAGATGTATCAAGACTTGAAGAAAATGTTTTGGTGGTCTGGGATGAAGAAAGAAGTGGTGGAGTTTGTTGCACGTTGTCTAGTGTGTCAGAAAACAAAAGTTGAACATAGAAAGCCTTATGGGGAACTACAATCCTTAGATGTACCGGAATGGAAATGGGAAAGCATATCCATGGATTTTGTGACAGGTTTACCAAAGACTGTGTCAGGTCATGATGCAATTTGGGTCATTGTGGATAGGTTAACTAAATCTGCTCACTTTCTACCTATTAACATTAGATTTTCCTTAGAAAAGTTAGCTCATTTGTACATAAAAGAAATTATCAAGCTACATGGAGTACCTTCTAGTATAATTTCTGATAGAGACCCTCGTTTCACATCTAGATTTTGGGATAGCTTACAAAAAGCTTTGGGAACAAAAGTTAGGCTTAGTTCAGCTTATCACCCTCAAACTGATGGACAATCAGAAAGGACTATCCAATCTTTAGAAGACTTGTTGAGAGCCTGTGTTTTAGAACAAACTGAAAGTTGGGAGAAATTTTTACCACTTATAGAGTTCACCTATAATAACAGTTTCCACTCAAGCATAGGAATGGCTCCATATGAGGCTCTATATGGGAGAAGGTGTAGAACCCCGTTGTGTTGGTATGAGAATGGAAATTCCTTAGTTTTGGGTCCAGAGGTAATTCAACAAGCAACTGATAAAATTAAAATAATCAGGGAAAAGATGAAAACTTCTCAAGATAGGCAGAAAAGTTACTATGACAAACGAAGAAAACCCCTTGAGTTTGAAGAAGGAGATCATGTTTTCTTGAAAGTTACGCCTGTAACTGGGGTTGGTAGAGCTCTCAAATCTAGAAAACTTACACCCAAATTCATAGGTCCTTATCAAATTCTTAAAAGAATTGGTTCTGTCGCATACCAAATTACTTTACCTCCAAACCTTTCAAAACTTCACAATGTTTTTCATGTGTCTCAACTTCGTAAATATATTCATGACCCTTTTCATATGATAGAACCTGATATAGTACAAATACGAGAAAACCTTACTTATGATGTGCTTCCTGTAAGGATTGGAGATCGAAGGATTAAACAACTTCGAGGAAAGGACATACCTTTGGTAAAGGTATTGTGGAGTCAACAAGATGAAGGTGATGCAACTTGGGAATTAGAAAGCAATATGAGAGAGATGTATCCCCATCTGTTTACAACCATGTGAATTTCGGGGACGAAATTCCTAAAAGGAGGGGAGAAATGTAACATCCCTATTTTTAATAAACTGTATTATTTATTTTAAATAAAACACTTAGAAAAATTCTATTTTTACTAATGCTTTATATTTTATTATGATGTAGTTTAAACATTAAAAATATATTTTATCATGATGTAATTTTTACTTATTGAAAATAACAGTAAAAACAAAACAACACAAATTATATATATATATATATATATTAGGAAAAATTATTTTAATTAAATAGGTGTGTGTAAAAAATATATATATATATATATATATGAAGAATCTTTTAAAAAAAATATATAGAAAAAAAGAAGAAGAAGAAGAGATAAGAAGATAAGAAGAAAAAAAAAAGAAGAAAAAGAAGATAAGATAAGATAAGATAAGAAGAAAAAAAAATCTAAAGAGATAAACATTATCTCTTAATTAATGAATGCAATGATTACTTAAAAGGATAAGCACATGGATGTTATATATATATAGAATGAAGGTTACGTGAGAAAGTGAGAAAGAAAGAAAGAAAGAAAGAAGGAAAGAAAGAAAGAAAGAAAACGGGAGAGAGAAAGAGAGAAAGAAAGAAAGAAGAGAGAGAAAGAGAAAGAGAAATAGAAAGAAGAGAGAGAAAGTTTAAAGCAAAGATTCAAAGAGATTCTAGTCCTCTACAAATATTATTAGTGTGCTCTTTTCAATCAATAAGGTAAGGGGGAGTGAGGTTAAGCTTTTATATATTAATCTTCATAAGCTCATGTGTTTTATATTAATCTTTTATTTATTTTGACTCATATATTATTCTTTTTACTTTCATTTAACTTATTTTCATTTATTATCCTCTTATATTTATTTTATTTAATCTCCAATTATATACTGATCCTGTTTATTTATTTATTTTATTTAATCTCCAAATATGTATTGATCCTGTTTATTTATTTTATTTAATCTTTAGTTACGCACTGATCCTATTTATTTATTTTATTTTATTTATCTCCAGTTACGCACTGGTCCTATTTATTTATTTTATTTTATTTACCTCCAGTTATGCACTGGACCTATTTATTTATTTTATTTTATTTATCTCGAGTTACGCACTGGTCCTATTTATTTATTTTATTTTATTTACCTCCAGTTACGCACTGGTCCTATTTATTTATTTTATTTTATTTATCTCCAGTTACGCACTGGTCCTATTTTATTTTATTTACCTCCAGTTACGCACTGGTCCTATTTATTTATTTTATTTTATTTACCTCCAGTTACGCACTGGTCCTATTTATTTATTTATTTTATTTTATTTACCTCCAGTTACGCACTGGTCCTATTTATTTATTTATTTTATTTTATTTACCTCCAGTTACGCACTGGTCCTATTTATTTATTTTATTTTATTTACCTCCAGTTACGCACTAGTCCTATTTATTTATTTTATTTTTATCTCCAGTTATGCACTGGTCCTGTTTATTTATTTCAATTAATATATCTCCAGTTATGCACTGGTCTCGTTTAATTTATATTTTTATATTTAATTATAATGTTCTAATCCTATCTAATTATTTACTTAAAGTTCTTGCTTTGATTCTTATTTTATCATTATTTTTACGATTAAAAATAAATAAATGTGAAGTGAAAGTATATATTATTTATTTAGTGAACTTGGATAGAAGAAAATTGCATATACATTTTATCGTTGTTTTATATTCTTGTATATTATTTATACAATGACATGAATTGAAAGTCATCACATTTTATGACCTTTGAAAATACCCAAGAGTGTGTCAGTTAAGTAAGAGTTAAGTCTGGTTTCAATAAGTTGAGATTAAACCAGTGTCAAAGTATTTGTATTGGGAAGTCACAGTTTGGTACACTGCGGGATGAAAGGCAGGGACCATGGTGGGGTCTAAGGAAGTTTTACCAAGTAGGTGAATATCTGGATAGTTCAGAATAGCGCCCTGGACTAGGATATTCATAGGCCAAACTTGGGACTATCCGATACCTGCTCGGCATCGCCAAGGTTAGGTAGTGAGTATATATCTCTTTTGTGAGCCGATGAATGGCTAATATTCTCGAGAAATAAATAATTATGATTGTACCAATGTTTTATGAGAAATACTCAACTACCTAATCACTTCCCAAAGCAACTTTTGATGTTCAGATTGGATCATCAAAAAGTGAATATGGATCCATATGTCTGGTAAAACAAGATCAAGTTTTGTGGTTGTAGGTCCAAATCTAGGCCCCCGGTGTCTGCATTGTTTGTTGAGTTTATTAAGATTGATATTTAAGGCTTATAAAGACCTCACTCCTTTCATATTTTTCTTTCATATGTACCTGTTGCATGAGCAGAAGAGGAACCTGCTCAGTGAGAGTTGTTCGGGATATTATTGGTGGATCTTCTGAAGATTGACTCATGGATAATTTCTATTAATATCTTTAGGAGATGTTAAAAATATAGAAAATCTTCTATTCTGATGTAGGACTCTTAATATTTAACAAATATATATTTTTGTAACATTTCATGAACAATTACATAGATGCAAACTACATATATGAATATGAAGTTATGTTATTATTAATGTTCTCTCAAGGATAATCGTATGGAAAAAAAAATTGATTCCACATCTTTTTATCAAATAATAATTATTTAGTATAGTATAATTATTAAAAGATTGGTTATATTGACGCCCCGACTACTATACTAAATAATTATTAAAAGATATGGAATCATTTTTTTTCCATACGATTATCCTTGAGAGAACATTAATAATAACATAACTTCATATTCATATATGTAGTTTGCATCTATGTAATTGTTCATGAAATATTACAAAAATATATATTTGTTAAATATTAAGAGTCCTACATCAGAATAGAAGATTTTCTATATTTTTAACATCTCCTAAAGATATTAATAGAAATTATCCATGAGTCAATCTTCAGAAGATCCACCAATAACATCCCGAACAACTCTCACTGAGCAGGTTCCTCTTCTGCTCATGCAACAGGTACATATGAAAGAAAAATATGAAAGGAGTGAGGTCTTTATAAGCCTTAAATAACAATCTTAATAAACTCAACAAACAATGCAGACACCGGGGGCCTAGATTTGGACCTACAACCACAAAACTTGATCTTGTTTTACCAGACATATGGATCCATATTCCACTTCTGATGATCCAATCTGAACATCAAAAGTTACTTTGGGAAGTGATTAGGTAGTTGAGTATTTCTCATAAAATATTGGTACAATCATAATTATTTCTTTCTCGAGAATATTAGCCATTCATCGGCTCACAAAAGAGATATATACTCACTACCTAACCTTGGCGATGCCGAGCAGGTATCGGATAGTCCCAAGTTTGGCCTATGAATATCCTAGTCCAGGGCGCTATTCTGAACTATCCAGATATTCACCTACTTGGTAAAACTTCCTTAGACCCCACCATGGTCCCTGCCTTTCATCCCGCAGTGTACCAAACTGTGACTTCCCAAATACAAATACTTTGACACTGGTTTAATCTCAACTTATTGAAACCAGACTTAACTCTTACTTAACTGACACACTCTTGGGTATTTTCAAAGGTCATAAAATGTGATGACTATCAATTCATGTCATTGTATAAACAATATACAAAGAATATAAAACAACGATAAAATGTATATGCAATTTTCTTCTATCCAAGCTCACTAAATAAATAACATATACTTTCACTTCACATTTATTTATTTTTAATTGTAAAAATAATGATAAAATAAGAATCAAAGCAAGAACTTTAAATAAATAATTAGATAAGGGTAAGAACGTTATAAATAAACAAAAATATAAATTAAACAGGACCAGTACGTAATTGGAGATTAAATAAAATAAATAAACAGGACTAATGCATAACTGGAGATAAATTAAATTAAATAAAATAAATAAATAGGACCAGTGCGTAACTGGAGATAAATAAAATAAACTAAATAAACAGGACCAGTGCGTAACTGGAGATAAATAAAATAAAATAAATAAACAGGACCAGTGCGTAACTGGAGATAAATAAAATAAAATAAATAAACAGGACCAGTGCGTAACTGGAGATAAATAAAATAAAATAAATAAATAGGACCAGTGCATAACTGGAGGTAAATAAAATAAAATAAATAAATAGGACTAGTGCGTAACTGGAGATAAATAAAATAAAATAAATAAATAGGACCAGTGCGTAACTGGAGATAAATAAAATAAAATAAATAAACAGGACCAGTGCGTAACTGGAGATAAATAAAAAATAAAATAAATATATAGGACCAGTGCGTAACTGGAGATAAAAATAAAATAAAATAAATAAATAGGACCAGTGCGTAACTGGAGATAAAAATAAAATAAATAAATAGGACCAGTGCGTAACTGGAGATAAATAAAATAAAATAAATAAATAGGACCAGTATATAATTGGAGATTAAATAAAATAAATATAAAAGGATAATAAATGAAAATAAGTTAAATGAAAGTAAAAAGAATAGTATATGAGTCAAAATAAATAAAAGATTGATATAAAACCCATGAGCTTATCAAGATTAATATATAAGAGCTTAACCTCATTCCCCCTTACCTTATTGATTGAAGAGCACGATAATATTTAAAGAGGACTAGGATCTCTTTGAATCTTTGCTTTAAACTTTCTTACCCTATTTTCTCTTTCTCTCTCTTCTTTCTCTTTCTCTCTCTTCTCTCTTCTCTCTCTTTCTCTTTCTCTCTCTTCTTTCTCTTCCTCTTTCTCTCTCTCCTTTCTTTCTCTTTCTCTTTTTCTTTCTCCTTTCTTTCTCTCTCTCCCTCCTTTCTTTCTTTCTTTCTTTCTCACTTTCTCACTTTCTCACCTCACTGTAACTTCTCTCATTCTATATATATATAAAGCAAAGCATGTGCATGTTTATCCAAACCATCATTATCCTCCTTTTTTTTCTTTTTTTTTTCTTCTTATCTTTTCTTCTTATCTTCTTATCCTTTCTTATTCTTTTTTTTTTCTATATTATTTTTTTTTCTTTTAGAAAATTCTTCATATTTTTTTTTACACACACCTATTTAATAATATTTTTAATGCTTAAACTACATCATAATAAAATACAAAACGTTAGTAAAAATAGAATATAATTTTTCTAACTGTTTTAAAATAAATAATACAGTATATTAAAAAAAAGGATGTTACATTTCTCCCCTCCTTTTTAGGAATTTCGTCCTCGAAATTCACGTGGTTGTAAAAAGATGGGGATACATCTCTCTCATATTACTTTCTAATTCCCAAGTTGCATCACCTTCATCTTGTTGATTCTACAATACCTTTACCAAAGGTATGTCCTTTCCCCGAAGTTGTTTAATCCTTCGATCTCCAATCCTTACAGGAAGCACATCATAAGTAAGGTTTTCTCGTATCTGTACTATATCAGGTTCTATCACATGAAAAGGGTCATGAATATATTTACGAAGTTGAGACACATGAAAAACATTATGAAGTTTTGAAAGGTTTGGAGGTAAAGCAATTTGGTATGCGACAGAACCAATTCTTTTAAGGATTTGATAAGGACCTATGAATTTGGGTGTAAGTTTTCTAGATTTGAGAGCTCTACCAACTCCAGTTACAGGTGTAACTTTCAAGAAAACATGATCTCCTTCTTCAAACTCAAGGGGTTTTCTTCGTTTGTCATAGTAACTTTTCTGCCTATCTTGAGAAGTTTTCATCTTTTCCCTGATTATTTTAATTTTATCAGTTGCTTGTTGAATTACCTCTGGACCCAAAACTAAGGAATTTCCATTCTCATACCAACACAACGGGGTTCTACACCTTCTCCCATATAGAGCCTCATATGGAGCCATTCCTATGCTTGAGTGGAAACTGTTATTATAAGTGAACTCTATAAGTGGTAAAAATTTCTCCCAACTTTCAGTTTGTTCTAAAACACAGGCTCTCAACAAGTCTTCTAAAGATTGGATAGTCCTTTCTGATTATCCATCAGTTTGAGGGTGATAAGCTGAACTAAGCCTAACTTTTGTTCCCAAAGCTTTTTGTAAGCTATCCCAAAATCTAGATGTGAAACGAGGGTCTCTATCAAAAATTATACTAGAAGGTACTCCATGTAGCTTGATAATTTCTTTTATGTACAAATGAGCTAACTTTTCTAAGGAAAATCTAATGTTAATAGGTAGAAAGTGAGCAGATTTTGTTAACCTATCCACAATGACCCAAATTGCATCATGACCTGACACAGTCTTTGGTAAACCTGTCACAAAATCCATGGATATGCTTTCCCATTTCCATTCCGGTACATCTAAGGATTGTAGTTCCCTATAAGGCTTTCTATGTTCAACTTTTGTTTTCTGACACACTAGACAACGTGCAACAAACTCCACCACTTCTTTCTTCATCCCAGACCACCAAAACATTTTCTTCAAGTCTTGATACATCTTTGTAGTACCCGGATGAATACTTAAGCTACTCTTATGAGCTTCCTCCATTATCAACTTTCTCAATTCTTCTTTTGCAGGTATGCAAATTCTATCTCTAAACTTGATGATTCCATTTGAATCCTTGTGAAATTCTGATTCCTTTCCTTCAACTTTTGCTATCAACTTTTCTTGTAAAAATTTATCTATTTCTTGAGCTCTTTTTATTTCTTCTAAGAATTCACTTGATATTTTTAACATTCCTAAGCATATGCTATTAGGTCTAAGTTTTACAGCTAAGTTCAAGTCTCTGAATGATTCTATCAGATCCAATTCCTTCACCATCATCATGGATGCATGTATAGACTTTCGACTCAAAGCATCTGCAACAACATTTGCTTTTCCAGGGTGATATTGCAACTCAAAGTCGTAATCCTTAAGAAATTCCATCCATCTACGTTGTCTCATGTTTAGCTCTTTTTGATCAAAAAGGTATTTCAAACTTTTATGGTCACTAAAAACTTCAAATCTTGCTCCATACAAGTAATGTCTCCATATTTTCAATGCAAACACCACTGCAGCTTATTCTAAATCATGTGTAGGATAATTAAGCTCATGTTGCTTGAGTTGTCGTGAAGCATAAGCTACAAATTTTCTTTCTTGCATCAACACACATCCTAATCCTTGTCCACATGCATCACAATATACCTCAAAATTTTTTGTAGAGTCAGGAAGGATTAAAACAGGTGCAGATGTTAATTTTTTCTTCAATTCTTGAAAACTAAACTCACATGCTTCATTCCATTCGAAAGGTTTTCCCTTACGTGTTAACTTAGTCAAAGGCAATGCTAATTTAGAAAATCCTTCAATGAATTTTCTATAGTAGCCTGCTAATCCTAAGAAACTACGTATTTCTGTGATATTCTTTGGTTGTTCCCAAAGCAATACCGCTTGAACCTTTGAGGGATCAACTGCAATGCCATTTTGTGATATCACATGTCCTAAAAATTGAACTTCTTTCAACCAGAATTCACACTTTGACCATTTTCCATACAATTGTCTCTCTCTTAGAATTTGTAACACAATCCTCAAATGCATCTCATGTTCTTCATGATTTTTGGAATAAATTAAAATGTCGTCAATGAAAACAACCACAAATTTATCCAAAAATTCATGAAAAATACGATTCATATAATCCATAAAAATGGTAGGAGCATTGGTCACACCAAAAGGCATTACCAAGTACTCATAATGACCGTATCTTGTCCTAAAAGCTGTCTTTTGAATATCTTCCGCCTTGACTCGAATCTGATGATAACCAGATTTTAAGTCAATTTTGGAATATACCACAGCACCTCTCAATTGATCCATCAAATCATCAATCCTTGGTAGGGGGTATTTGTTCTTAATGGTGATTTTGTTAAGCTGACGATAATCCACACACAACCTCATTGTTCCATCCTTTTTCTTGACTAGCAATACTGGTGCACCCCAGGGAGAAACACTAGGTCTGATGAATTGTTTATCCAACAATTCTTCTATTTGTTTTTTCAACTCTGCTAACCCTAGAGGTGACATCCTATAAGGGGCTATAGACACAGGTCTTGATCCTGGTACCAAGTCTATAGTGAATTCTATTTCTCTTTGTGGAGGTAACCCAGGAACATCCTCAGGGAAAACATCAAGATACTCACAAACAACAGGAAACTTATTAATGTCTGGAATTTCCTTGACTTTTAAAGAAGTTAAGATCATGTATACTTGAGATCCTTTTGGGATTTCATTGTGGTTGGTAGTACTCTCTTTTAATTCTTTTGAGTCAAAAACTTCACCTATGTGTGATTCAAAAATTAAAGTCTTATCGTGACAGTTTAGGAGAACATGGTTGGAAGATAACCAGTCCATTCCAAGAACAATATCCAAATGAGACAAGGGTAGACATATAAGATTTACAGAAAATTTTCTATTCCCTATAGAAATATTGAAATTTGTACATGCAAGTGAAGTCGTGACTGGAACATTGGTAGGTGTAGACACAGTTAAATCATATGGTAATAAAGAGACAGGTAACTTTAAATGTTTGACACATTCATGTGATATGAAAGAATGAGTAGCACCTGAATCATATAGTACATTAACGAGGTGACCATTTATGATGCATTTACCTTGGATTAGATCTTCAGATTGAACAGCTTCAGTACCGTTCATCGTGAAGACTCTCCCAGTTGTCTTTGGTCTTCCAAGTTGATTCTTTCCTCTGTTGATGCTTCCTCCACTTCCTTGCTCCTTAATTAACTCTTTGCATTCATTACGATAATGACCCAACTTCCCACAATTGAAGCAAGTTATAGTCCTTGTGGTGCAGTTTCTTGACAGATGAGGTCCTCCACAGTGGAAACATTTGATAAGGTTGGTTATGCCTGAATTATTGGCAGCAGAGGAATATCTTTGTCCTGAAGAATTCCACGAAGTATGAGATGAACGTTGGTAGGGTTTCTTATTATTAAAATCATTTCTTTTGTGCCTCAAAGGCCCTCCTTGCCTCCATTGAGTTTGTCTTGCCTTAGTATCATCCTCATAAATCCTACAACGGTTTACAAGAGTGGGAAAGGAAGAAATCTCTAAATAACCAACTGCTTGTTTAATATCAGGTCTCAGTCCACTTTCAAACTTAGAACAACGGGAACGTTCATCAACTCTATCATGAAAGTAAGGACAAAACTTTGACAGCTCGTCAAACTTTGCTGCATATTCTCCTATAGACATGATTCCTTGACGAAGATTAAGGAATTCAACTTCTTTCCTCCTCCGAAGATCCTCTGGAAAATATTTTTCCAGAAACTTTTGTTTGAAGGTTTCCCAAGTAATTTGTCTCCCTTCATCCTCCAATTGTTGTTTTGTAAATCTCCACCAGTTTTCAGCTTCTTCAACGAGCATAAATGTAGCAAATGTGACTCTATTTGCATCTGCACACGTCATTGCTATGAAAATTTTCTCAATTTCTGCTATCCATGACTGAGCTCCTTCAGGATTAAATCCCCCTTTAAATTTTTGTGGATTATTCCTGCGAAAGGTTTCTAATCCTTGATTTTCCATGGGTTCAACATTTTGTTTTTGGCTCATATTTTCCAGGACAATTGTCATTCTTTCCAACAACTCATTGGTAATGTTTGGTCCGTTATCCATCTTTTCCTGAAAGAATGAACAATTTCCTTAGTTTTCTTTAGATTTTTTTTTTTTTAACTATTGTTAAAACTTATCCTTACTACAAGTATTAATTGTTGTTATTAGTTACTTTTATTAGTCTACTTATCTTGCATTTCTCTTTTACAAGAAAAATGTATAAACAAACAACTTGCACCTCTACTTACTAGTAGAGACTACAAACATGGAAGACACCATACCCAAGGTCTTGACAGAAGGAACTGCTCTGATACCACTCAATGTGACGCCCCGACTACTATACTAAATAATTATTAAAAGATATGGAATCATTTTTTTTTCCATACGATTATCCTTGAGAGAACATTAATAATAACATAACTTCATATTCATATATGTAGTTTGCATCTATGTAATTGTTCATGAAATATTACAAAAATATATATTTGTTAAATATTAAGAGTCCTACATCAGAATAGAAGATTTTCTATATTTTTAACATCTCCTAAAGATATTAATAGAAATTATCCATGAGTCAATCTTCAGAAGATCCACCAATAACATCCCGAACAACTCTCACTGAGCAGGTTCCTCTTCTGCTCATGCAACAGGTACATATGAAAGAAAAATATGAAAGGAGTGAGGTCTTTATAAGCCTTAAATAACAATCTTAATAAACTCAACAAACAATGCAGACACCGGGGGCCTAGATTTGGACCTACAACCACAAAACTTGATCTTGTTTTACCAGACATATGGATCCATATTCCACTTCTGATGATCCAATCTGAACATCAAAAGTTACTTTGGGAAGTGATTAGGTAGTTGAGTATTTCTCATAAAATATTGGTACAATCATAATTATTTCTTTCTCGAGAATATTAGCCATTCATCGGCTCACAAAAGAGATATATACTCACTACCTAACCTTGGCGATGCCGAGCAGGTATCGGATAGTCCCAAGTTTGGCCTATGAATATCCTAGTCCAGGGCGCTATTCTGAACTATCCAGATATTCACCTACTTGGTAAAACTTCCTTAGACCCCACCATGGTCCCTGCCTTTCATCCCGCAGTGTACCAAACTGTGACTTCCCAAATACAAATACTTTGACACTGGTTTAATCTCAACTTATTGAAACCAGACTTAACTCTTACTTAACTGACACACTCTTGGGTATTTTCAAAGGTCATAAAATGTGATGACTATCAATTCATGTCATTGTATAAACAATATACAAAGAATATAAAACAACGATAAAATGTATATGCAATTTTCTTCTATCCAAGCTCACTAAATAAATAACATATACTTTCACTTCACATTTATTTATTTTTAATTGTAAAAATAATGATAAAATAAGAATCAAAGCAAGAACTTTAAATAAATAATTAGATAAGGGTAAGAACGTTATAAATAAACAAAAATATAAATTAAACAGGACCAGTACGTAATTGGAGATTAAATAAAATAAATAAACAGGACTAATGCATAACTGGAGATAAATTAAATTAAATAAAATAAATAAATAGGACCAGTGCGTAACTGGAGATAAATAAAATAAACTAAATAAACAGGACCAGTGCGTAACTGGAGATAAATAAAATAAAATAAATAAACAGGACCAGTGCGTAACTGGAGATAAATAAAATAAAATAAATAAATAGGACCAGTGCGTAACTGGAGATAAATAAAATAAAATAAATAAATAGGACCAGTGCATAACTGGAGGTAAATAAAATAAAATAAATAAATAGGACCAGTGCGTAACTGGAGATAAATAAAATAAAATAAATAAATAGGACCAGTGCGTAACTGGAGATAAATAAAATAAAATAAATAAACAGGACCAGTGCGTAACTGGAGATAAATAAAAAATAAAATAAATAAATAGGACCAGTGCGTAACTGGAGATAAAAATAAAATAAAATAAATAAATAGGACCAAGGCGTAACTGGAGATAAAAATAAAATAAATAAATAGGACCAGTGCGTAACTGGAGATAAATAAAATAAAATAAATAAATAGGACCAGTATATAATTGGAGATTAAATAAAATAAATATAAAAGGATAATAAATGAAAATAAGTTAAATGAAAGTAAAAAGAATAGTATATGAGTCAAAATAAATAAAAGATTGATATAAAACCCATGAGCTTATCAAGATTAATATATAAGAGCTTAACCTCACTCCCCCTTACCTTATTGATTGAAGAGCACGATAATATTTAAAGAGGACTAGGATCTCTTTGAATCTTTGCTCTAAACTTTCTTACCCTATTTTCTCTTTCTCTCTCTTCTTTCTCTTTCTCTCTCTTCTCTCTTCTTTCTCTTTCTCTTTCTCTCTCTTCTTTCTCTTCCTCTTTCTCTCTCTCCTTTCTTTCTCTTTCTCTTTTTCTTTCTCCTTTCTTTCTCTCTCTCCCTCCTTTCTTTCTTTCTTTCTTTCTCACTTTCTCACTTTCTCACCTCACTGTAACTTCTCTCATTCTATATATATATAAAGCAAAGCATGTGCATGTTTATCCAAACCATCATTATCCTCCTTTTTTTTCTTTTTTTTTTCTTCTTATCTTTTCTTCTTATCTTCTTATCCTTTCTTATTCTTTTTTTTTTCTATATTATTTTTTTTTCTTTTAGAAAATTCTTCATATTTTTTTTTTACACACACCTATTTAATAATATTTTTAATGCTTAAACTACATCATAATAAAATACAAAACGTTAGTAAAAATAGAATATAATTTTTCTAACTGTTTTAAAATAAATAATACAGTATATTAAAAAAAAGGGATGTTACAAGTTACCTCATCGTTTTTCCAGGATTCTCTAATTTTCTGACCTAATTTTCCTGGAAGTTTGAGAAACATCTTTTCTCCAATACTTATATCATGAAAGCATCCGGCTATGGAGGCATACATGAGATAATCTTGTAAAAATTCTTTAATTTTTCCAAAATATGTTATAGACAACCTTTCTAGGTGTCCTAGATAAATTCGTTGTCTGAGTGTATTCCCATCATTTGCAGATTGGGAGGTGAGTAATCTTTGTATTAGAGAACAAAAATTATAAATATTAGGACCAGGTTCGATCACTAATGTATTTAATTCTGTTGGGTATTTTTGTTTAAAAGATTTCCAACATGCTCTGGCTATATCACCTAAATAGGTTTCACCTTTGGCAATCATTTCTTGTGAAGATTGAACTTCTTTTTCGTAATGGATACCATAATCACGGATTACAGTAGCAGTCCATTGTTCAATGTATGTTGGTAATAACTGAGGGTCAATTCCTCCTATATTTAATAAAAGATTTGATAATGGGAAATTTGGTTCTATTGGAAGTCTTTTTCCCTGTGTTGTATATTGATTATCTGAAAGGATAACACTTGTTGGGGATTCTCTAGGTATGAACCCAGTAGGATAATCTTGTGTACCACCATGATCTAACTGATAACTGTTGGGGTTTACTGATCCTACACTTGTATTGACGAGGATTCAAATGGGATACATTCTGTATAGAACAAATAATTCAAGATTCTGAAACAAGCTTAATCTCAAAAAACATACAAAATAACATGATGGGAACCACAGAATGTATCCCATTGGTTTGCAATGAAAAACAACTAATATCTGTTAAGGTGTTAGTAAAATTAAACTTTCCTAAACAAAACGAAAACCCTGCTAAAGAAGAAATCATACAGGCCCTCATAGACACAGGATGTTCAGAGACAGTTGTCTGTAAAACAAAAGTACCTTCATATATGATTACTAAGAGTAAACATATACAAAAAACCAGAACTATGTCTGGGATAATAATGATAAATGACGAAGAAATAAACAATGTTTCTCTTCAATTTAGCACAAATTGTGACCTTTTTGGCCAAAAAATACACCTTAGAACGATACGGGTAGAAAACCTGGTCCCTTCAAAACAACATATGATCATTGGCCTAGATTTTATTTTAGGCCAGAATAGAGCTATCACTATAAATAAAGATTACGTCACTATTAGTGACAAAACACAAATGTCACCCATAATTAGTGGAGATAGCCATATGAGACAATCCCCTGAGGAATGCTCATGTACTAACCCTAATTCCCCAGAAAAATGTGATTGTATGAAAGAAAATTTAGAAGATATAGATTATTATTCAGATAATACTATGGATTCTTTTTCATCCATAAAAATATCCAAAACAATCACTTTTGATAATATCCAACAGATCTTGGATAGGTTAAATAAAACTAGCATAATAGGAGAAGATCCTACAAAATTTTGGGACCGTGACCCCATTACTTGTAAATTAAACATAATTAACCCAGATCTAATTATAAAAACTAAAGATATACAGTTTAATAACTGGGAACAAGAAGAATGTCGAATGCATATCGACCACCTACTAAAATTGAAAGTAATAGCTCCAAGTGAAAGCCCTCACAGGAGTCCTGCTTTCATAGTAAATAAATCTTCTGAACAAAAAAGAGGTAAATCTAGAATGGTTTACAACTATAAATGTTTGAACGATAATACAATTGAAGATGGATATACGATTCCATCTAAAGAAATTCTTATAAACCGAATTCAGAACGCAAAATGGTTTTCAAAATTCGATCTCAAAAGTGGATTCCATCAAGTAAAAATGGAACCAGAATCCATAAAATGGACAGCATTCTCCTGTTCTGAAGGATTATACGAATGGCATGTGATACCTTTTGGTCTTAAAAATGCTCCAGCAATTTTTCAAAGAAAAATGGATAACATTTTAACGACTGCAAATCTTTTACATGTGTCTATATAGACGATATACTTATTTTTTCCAAAACAAAAGAAGACCATTATCTCCACTTAAAACAAGTACTATACAAACTTGAAAGATATGGTTTAATTATATCAAAAGGAAAGATGGAAATTTGTAAAAATTTCATTGAGTTCCTTGGAACAGAAATAGGTAATGGAACTATTAAACTCCAACCCCATATTTCTAAGAAAATACAAGACTTTCCTGACAAAATGGAAGCCATAAAAACATTAAGATCCTTTTTGGGACTTTTAAATTATGCTAGAAATGTCATCCCAGATTTAGGAAAATACACGGCCCCTTTATACAATAAAACTTCTCTAAAAGGAGAAAGAAAATTCAATTCTGAAGACATAAAACTAGTCCAAGATATAAAACAAAGGGTAAATAAATTACCTACTTTGCAATTACCATTAGATTCAGATTACTTAGTTCTTGAATGTGATGGATGTGAAGCTGGATGGGGAGCATCCTAAAAAGAAAGAAAAATAAATATCTGTCTAAAAAAGATGAACAAATATGCAGGTATGCTTCTGGAAAATATACCGTAAAACCACAAGTTTACCAGACTAGCACTGATTATGAGGTCAATGCAATTATACATGCCTTAGAAGCATTTAAATTATTTTTGATAAATAAACCAGAAATAACCATTAGAACTGATTGCGAAGCAATTGTTTCATATGGAAAAAACCAAATAAATAATGACAAAAAGCCTCACAGACGATGGCTACTTTTCAGAGACTATATAAACTCCGGAAAAATAATAAATTTTGAACATATCAAAGGATCTGACAATATGTTTGCTGATATCCTTTCCAGGTACATCATACAAAAGTAAGATTCAAAAGATTCTTCTATACAATCGAATACATGGATATGATACACATTGAAGTTCCTGAGATCCCTCCTGGATTCCGTTTCAGGATCACAATACAATCATTAAGACCAAGAGGAATTAGTCCTATTTTTAGTCCTAATCCTGCCATCGAAATATCTAGACTAATAAAAAGGTTTAAAAGAAAATTATCCAAGTTAAGGCGAAGAAGGAATGAATTATTCCCACACAACCCCTTTCAATACGCCTATACACTTGCCTCGTATAAGGCCAACATCATGGCCTTAAAACAACACCTTCACATGATTAGACATTTTATTGCCTAACCTCTTTGCTCTTATTATAGGTACAAAAATCCCAGAATGGAATTTATACAAAATACAAAGAAAGGACCTCTAGGTCCTAAATCAGTAAAGTCCCCTTTTGTGGTGGACCAATACACAAAATATGGCAAACAAGAGTTGCCAATACTTACAAATACCTACCATTTCCCTGGTAGAGACAACACAAACGTCAAATTAAATGTTTTAATTGACAACATTTGGAATATTCCAAAGTACACAGTTCAGAATGAACAACAAGTCACTAAGGTGAAACAAAGCATCATTAGTGCATTATACAATTTCTGCAATGCAGATAACAAAGGAGTTTTATTAACTTCATCAGCCTCTCCCTCTGGGAAAGGATTTACACATTATGCCTTAATTACAGGGCCAAACAAAGGAGTTTATACTTCATACAAAGACCTCTCTGAGGCAAAACAGGACCAATTCTGGTCTACATACAAAGGTTTTAATTCCCTAGAAGAAGCTCAAATGGCTTTAAAACTAGGAACTATTGACGAAGAAAAGATAAAGACGGGAATGGCATTCGAACCCAAAACCCAAACACATACCTATGCTGCCTCTTGCAGTTTTTCACCACAAATAAACCCAAACATTTTCCTCGCAAAATTTGATGTCATACAAGAATTCTTGTTTGAAGTACATGCTGAAACACAAAATTACAACGGTTTATTTGTTAAACCCCAAACATATTTTGATACAAAGACACTGTGTCAAGAGTCCTCTGACTATTGTAAAACAGTATCCACCAAATGTACTTGCCAGATCAAGTTCATCTTTAGGAAGGCCCAAATTGATTTAAAGACCTTCAGAAACCAACTATACAGAGACCTGATTATATGTCCTTCCCTATTATTAGAGGCAGGATGTCTCCAAACACTTATCATCCCCCCTACCGAAAAGTTCAACTCTCTTACCCAAGAAATAAATTCGGTAGTAAATGAGATACAGGCAGAATATATGACCAGCATCTGCCTACAAATTACCTCTTCTCCCAAGAGTGCCAAAAACCCTGACAGCGTGGCAACTCATGTGATAAAACTATATACAGAGTCAAATCCTGAGGCCCATGTCCATCTACAACATGGAACCTTGAAAGGACTAACTTTAAACAAAGAAAAGCTTTACCAGTACCAGCTCTGGAAGGCATATGTTGAAGGATCAAACTGGAATTTCTCTAGAAAGGATAACTCCGAATACATCCTTCTGAAAGAAACCGTAAACACCAAGATATATTGGAAAAAGTTTATGGGAAATAAATTCCATCCTTTCCCCATTGAAGCCAGTCCTTTACTAGTAAAGAGATTTGAAAAGGAAAGGATATACAGAGAAATCTACGAAGAAACAGGAAGCCATGGACAAGGAACACCTGGATCTTCTTTTCCCTCAGACAATGAAGACTCTGATCAAATCCTTGAAGAAGACCAAGAAGACTTAACGTCCACTATGGTCTCCAGAAAAGGACAATAGAGAAAGTTTTACCTGTGACACAGTAATTTTACTCTTATCTGAGTAATAGACTGAAGGGTAAAGCAACACAGTTATCACATGACCGACACTACAAGTAACCGGTCATTTAAAACCGGTTCAACAGGTTACAAGTTAAAATTTTTTCTATAAAAGAGTCTGTAAGACCCTTATGCTGGGCAAGAAACTCAGAACCTCCCCCTCTCTCTTAACCTTGCTTACTCTTTCCTCTGCCTTCTCTCTACAAATCTCTCTCTCTATCTTCCCCCCCTTGTATACTTTGCTTTCAATCATAAATAAACGAGGAACTTCAGATCTCTCCCCTCTCCCACTGGAACCTGAGTAAGTCTTTATGGAGTAGTTTCCTTTTAGGCATCTACGGATGCCCTGAGTAATATTTATTAAAAAGATGCGATAATCATTTAAAGGCTTAAAAACATATGATGCACATAATTTATTCTTTCTGTTTACTTTTTTTCTGTTTATATCTTGTCTTTCTGAGAATAAAATTTATGAGAGAATATCTAACCGGCTTTGCCAGATTTATATTCTCATAAGTTTTACCTCTTTTATGTTTATATTCCTCTCTTCTCTTTTCCCTAGTATCATAGCGAGAAATCCTTGGGTACCTTTTTGAATATCTGTGTAATTGAAGTGGTTTGTATTCGCTAGGATACCCTTTGAAGATCGGGCATGTTAAGGCCAGTAGAGCCGACAGAACTATAAGTCCCAGATGATCTCCCTTTGTGGGTTGAGGAATACTTTGCATATTGCGGCACTCTTTACACTTATATTTTCTTGTATATTTTTTTTTTTAATCTGACAGAAACAATCAAACACTGCTCGTATTCTGGGTTATATTGCTTGTAGTGGGCATATAATTACGGAGTATATATTAAGAGGAGTGCTAACAGCACTTGGGTATAACAACCCCTTGGCTCGCAGTTGAGGTACACGAAGTCAGATTTGTAAAAAAAAAAAAAAAAAAAAAAAAGAGTTTTTGAGCCTTATGATTATTTATATTCTTTTATAAGTATTACTCTACAGTGTATTCCGTAGATTCCTGCCTCTTATCCCTTACTACTGCTTTTCCGCTTTGCCTGCTTACTACTGCTTTGCTCAAGTTACACTGCTCTCTTATTTTACTGTTTTAAAATATTTGTTTTTATTATGGATAACATACAGCCATTTTTGGGCTCCGACTACAAATCAGCGTTAACCGCTGTAGAAAAAATTACAACCTCTCCTCCTGTAGTATATAAAAAACCTACTCCAGAGGTAGACCCTGTACACACAGTCCTTATAGGACAAAATAACACTATAATAGCTCTTCTAGAAGAAGTTTCTAGAAAATTGAATCATATTATTGATTCTACTAAAAAGACAAACATGTCCAAAGACATGGATGGTCTTATAAAGCAAATATCAAAACTGTCCCTAGGGACACATACACCTATAAAAACAACTTTTAAAAATTCACAAAAGTTTATCAAAGTGATAACCAAAAAGGATTCAAAAGCTGCAAGTACCAACGCAGCACCCTCTTCAAACAGTAATAATAGTTTGTAATGATAGCACAAACCAATACCTCTACACAAACACAAACTGATAATATTAATATGAATAGTACAACAGAAACTAGTAGCACACAAAGATTCCCTGGAACCCCCAGAAGACTAAGGGAACATCAGACTAGAAGTCAAAATCTTATACAACATCCAGGAATCTTAGATAGATTCTTAAACAGACAAACAACTACTAATGTTAGAAGATTAGAAGATTTAGTAGATATACAACAAAATACAGATATAGGATCTAACTCAAGGATAGATTCCTTGAATCCTAGACAATTATACAACATAGGGTGGTTGAGTTCTGAACGAACCAGCCTTTACCGATATAGGAGAATAGAAGATTTTCATCTCCCTGACAACACCTATGAGATAATCCCACTAATATCTCCACAAACAGGAAGACAATTACTAAACCAACAAGGAAGATATGTCCACATGGGATTAATTACCATTGGAGTAAGATCCTTAGCCAGACATATGATCGGAGCTAGAGCTTTGATAGTTCTACACGATTCAAGATTTCAAAATAATGATTCACAAAGTGTAATAGGGATTTTAGAGGTAGACCTAAATCAACCCTTTTCCCTTATTTATCTTGCTCCAAATTTCACACTAACTTTACAAGATTTTATAAATCACATAAACTTGGAAGTACAAACAATAGGTTTTGGACCCGATTGGATGGGTGAAAATCTACATTTAGATATAACCTTCATAGGAAGAATAAGTAATCATATTTCTTCCATGTATAGGATAAATACTAGACCATTAGAAGAAGCCATTAGTTCTCATGGTACACAATTCTTTCCTGCTCAAGCCTTCACAAGAAGAAATGAAGGACATTTATGGCAAACACATTTACCCAGAGAAGAAAATAACTCAATTACAGCCCCTTCATCTGCCATCTTACACAACAGGTCTAGAGGACTTAGTCTAAGTTTTGTGGATTACACAAATATACCACAAATTGACTTAGAACAAGATAGGGTAGTTGAAAATAGGTATAGCACCTCAGCCATACCTGATAACGAACACATTTCCATGATGAATATCTTACAATACGAAGAAGATGAAGATGATGAAATGACTGAAGAAGAATGGAATCATCATCAAAAAATTATCGCCATGTATAGACAAGGATCTTTGAATCCCTCTACAAACACAAATACTGAAAATATTTGTGATGAGACAGACGATATCATAAATAATTTCCTTGACAACTTGAATCTAGACAAAGAAGATAGCTCTTCAGTAATATCAGAACCTTTATCAGGTACATTCTGTGGTTCCCATCATGTTATTTTGTATGTTTTTTGAGATTAAGCTTGTTTCAGAATCTTGAATTATTTGTTCTATACGAAGGATTTTTTCTTCGAGGTTATTTATTCTGGTTTCTAAAATTGAAGTTCTAGTATCAATTATGTTTTTATCTTTTATGTTCTCTTTTTGTTCTAAAAAGATTGGTATTTCTAGTATTTTTAGATGTGTTGTAATACATTTTATACAAAAATTTTTGTAGCATAAAGGGCAATGAGCCCTTTGTGATTTATGAAAATATCTATCACAATACTGGCAGGGAATAGATGTTGGTCCTGAAAAGTATTGTAATGTATGGGAACATGTATTTGTTTCAGTTATATTCATTAGATAATATCCAGAATCATCTAATATTTCACCTAATTCATTGTATTTGTCGTTTAATTCGAAATTATTTTCTTTAGGGTAGATTTGGATGAATTCATTATTTGTGAAATCATTTATTAAATCATAATTTTTGGGTTGCTTTTGTAGATTAATTTCATCACTGAATTCTGTTATACTAACTACTGATAATATTTCAGAATCAGTAGATACATCTTCGTCAATTGGAAGAAGATTCATGTGGCAGGATTTTATAAGCTCTGCTTCTTTTGTGTAAAGATTTGCTATGTTTGGACAATCTCTTGAAAAAATGTCCAGTTTGGTTACAAGCATAACACTTTAATGCTTGTTTGTAATTTTTATTTTCTCTAAATTTTCTGGCATGCCTGTCAGGGTTTAGAGTAGGTTTTCTAGAATTTGAAGATCTTATTGCATAAGTTTTTCTAGGATTTGAAGGTTTTTGTATAGAAGATTGAGACCTTTGACTGTAAGATTGGTTATATTTAGGTCTTCTTCTGGGAATATACTTTTTGTTAGGTCTGTTTTGATGGTATTGTTGTGGAGTGTATATTTGTTTACAAATTCCAGAATCAGAATTTTTTAGCTGTTTTTGTATTGCAATATGTGTGCAAGTGTCTTCCATTATTTTCATAATGTGTTGTATTCTTATTGAGAGGTTATTTAACATGGGAGTTACCTCATCGTTTTTCCAGGATTCTCTAATTTTCTGACCTAATTTTCCTGGAAGTTTGAGAAACATCTTTTCTCCAATACTTATATCATGAAAGCATCCGGCTATGGAGGCATACATGAGATAATCTTGTAAAAATTCTTTAATTTTTCCAAAATATGTTATAGACAACCTTTCTAGGTGTCCTAGATAAATTCGTTGTCTGAGTGTATTCCCATCATTTGCAGATTGGGAGGTGAGTAATCTTTGTATTAGAGAACAAAAATTATAAATATTAGGACCAGGTTCGATCACTAATGTATTTAATTCTGTTGGGTATTTTTGTTTAAAAGATTCCCAACATGCTCTGGCTATATCACCTAAATAGGTTTCACCTTTGGCAATCATTTCTTGTGAAGATTGAACTTCTTTTTCGTAATGGATACCATAATCACGGATTACAGTAGCAGTCCATTGTTCAATGTATGTTGGTAATAACTGAGGGTCAATTCCTCCTATATTTAATAAAAGATTTGGTAATGGGAAATTTGGTTCTATTGGAAGTCTTTTTCCCTGTGTTGTATATTGATTATCTGAAAGGATAACACTTGTTGGGGATTCTCTAGGTATGAACCCAGTAGGATAATCTTGTGTACCACCATGATCTAACTGATAACTGTTGGGGTTTACTGATCCTACACTTGTATTGACGAAACCTATTGTAGATAAAGGTTCTGATATTACTGAAGAGCTATCTTCTTTGTCTAGATTCAAGTTGTCAAGGAAATTATTTATGATATCGTCTGTCTCATCACAAATATTTTCAGTATTTGTGTTTGTAGAGGGATTCAAAGATCCTTGTCTATACATGGCGATACTTTTTTGATGATGATTCCATTCTTCTTCAGTCATTTCATCATCTTCATCTTCTTCGTATTGTAAGATATTCATCATGGAAATGTGTTCGTTATCAGGTATGGCTGAGGTGCTATACCTATTTTCAACTACCCTATCTTGTTCTAAGTCAATTCGTGGTATATTTGTGTAATCCACAAAACTTAGACTAAGTCCTCTAGACCTGTTGTGTAAGATGGCAGATGAAGGGGCTGTAATTGAGTTATTTTCTTCTCTGGGTAAATGTGTTTGCCATAAATGTCCTTCATTTCTTCTTGTGAAGGCTTGAGCAGGTAAGAATTGTGTACCATGAGAACTAATGGCTTCTTCTAATGGTCTAGTATTTATCCTATACATGGAAGAAATATGATTACTTATTCTTCCTATGAAGGTTATATCTAAATGTAGATTTTCACCCATCCAATCGGTTCCAAAACCTATTGTTTGTACTTCCAAGTTTATGTGATTTATAAAATCTTGTAAAGTTAGTGTGAAATTTGGAGCAAGATAAATAAGGGAAAAGGGTTGATTTAGGTCTACCTCTAAAATCCCTATTACACTTTGTGAATCATTATTTTGAAATCTTGAATCGTGTAGAACTATCAAAGCTCTAGCTCTGATCATATGTCTGGCTAAGGATCTTACTCCAATGGTAATTAATCCCATGTGGACATATCTTCCTTGTTGGTTTAGTAATTGTCTTCCTGTTTGTGAAGATATTAGTGGGATTATCTCATAGGTGTTGTCAGGCAGACTGTCTATTTCTTCTGCTTACGTTTGCCTCATTTGTTTTGGCCTTTTACTTTTGTGAATTGTGCAGAATGAATGCTCACTATACTCCAATTTTTTCAGAATGCTTTTGTGTTATGCCGCTTGATAAAGAAACCTGAGAAAAAAACTGAAGGAGGAACTGCTGCACTGATATGTGATGAAGGGGAATCCAGTAAAAGCGTGGTTTCTGACTATGAAAATCAGGCGATAGCAGAAGGAGTTCCATCCGTAAGCTGAAGCATATTTCATGAACATACATACACTGTGACATGCCAACATACCGACAATTGATACTTCTTCTTGTAATTATATATATGATTTCTTTTTTATTTTTCAGGGAGGTACTCTAACCGGAATGGAAACAATCTGTCAGGTAACATATCAAGCAGAAAAATGCATCTCCCCTATAGAACCGTCACTAATTGAAATTGAGCAGGATGACGATGCCTATTTTAGAAATGAAAACAACAATGGGCGGAATCCTTCTGAAATTATGCAGATTTCTTACGAAACTATGCACACTCCTTGTGAAACTATGCAGACTCTTTATGAAATTTTGCAGATTCCTTGTGAAACTATGCAAAGTTCTTGTGAAAGTACGCAGACTCCTTGTGAAACTATGCAGACTTCTTTTGAAAGTATGCAGACTCCTTGTGAAACTATGCAGACTCCTTGTGAAACTATGCAGACTTCTTTTGAAAGTATGCAGACTCCTTGTGAACCTTTGCAGACTCCTTGTGAAACTATGCAGATTTCTTGTGAAAGTATGCAGAATCCTTGTGAACCTGTGCAGATTTCTTGTGAAACTATGCAGACTTCTTGTGAAACTATGCAGATTTCTCATGAAACCAACCAAATTCCTTTTGAAATTTTGCAGTTTCTTTTTGAAACTCCTTTTCAAACTACGCAAATTCCATGTGAAACTATGCAGATTCCATGTGAAAGTATGCAGACTTCTTGTGAAAGTATCCATACTTCTTCTGAAACTATGCAAATTTCTTGTGAAACTTTGCAGATTCCTTGTGAAACTATGCAGACTTCTTGTGAAACTATGCAGATTTCTCATGAAACCAACCAAATTCCTTTTGAAATTTTGCAGTTTCCTTTAGAAACTATGCAGACTCCTTCTCAGACTACACAAATTCCTTTTGAAACTACAGAAGTTCCTTTCCAAACTACGCAAACTCCATTAGAAACTACACAAATTCTACCTAAACTCCCGAATTCATTATTAGTCGATGAATATTTAGTCAATCAATCAAAGTCATTGAAAAGGGCATATTGCGAAAGCTTTTATAGAGATGCAGAAGTCGTCCCTGAACTGGTAAATATTTATTCTGCAAAGTCCAAATAACATTGATGAGTGTATCTCCTTTCGTTTTTGTACTTTCATGCTGGTTTAGTAAGTTAAAAGTTGTAGTGTGCTTTATGTTGATTTGAATTTTGTCATATTTTTCACAATATATAAGGATTTTCTCGAGTAGATTCTTGAAAGATACTCAAGAAAAATGCCTAGTTTGAGTTGGCTTTGATGTGATTCATGATGGATTGATGGGTTATTATAGAGACTATAGGACTTGAGAACTGCGCTATTTTCTTGAATTTGTTATATTGATATAGCACTTTTAGAAATGAATTCATCTGTTTATTTTCTTTGAAACCATTGCAGGACGCTAGTTTTGAGGATATTTCAACTTTGTATACTGAGTATCTTAACTCAGAGGAATATCATGCATTAAAAAGGTTTAAAACATCATATGATGTCGGACATGGTGACACACATCTTCTATTTTCCAGCCAAGACGCAAGTGAAGAGAAACAAGAAAGTATATTTCAAGATGATTTATGGGGATGGGAGACATCCTCATGTGACTCTACAACAAATAAACTTGTGGAGATCAATTGCAGTGAAATATCTAGCTTTCCTTGCACTTAAAGGCCATGGGAAGATCAGTATCATCTAAGACCGAGCAACTTCATAGGATGCGGATGCGAACTATGAACTTCGTAGCATGAATGGATTAGTAGACAAGAGTATATGTTATTAAAAATAACTTGCTCTATAATAGCCAATTTATTAGAAATTGCATAATGAAATTTATGCATTAAAATTTAAGAGTATCATTCGTAAGAGACCTATTAGAAAGTATTAGAAACTGCATGATGAAGTCGTGTATATTTAAGATAGTAGATTGTGTAACTGGAAGTTTGTGTGGTTATTTGTAGTTTCTGGAGAGAGTACTTTTTGTAGTTAACTTTTGTCTCTAGGATACCAAGTGTATTGCTGAATCAATTTATTATCTGCGATTTTAGTATTTAATAATATATTTTATTAGTATTTGGAATGCATGAAGAATTCAGTTATCTTCCCAAATCAATTGAAGAGAGGATTGGTTAGACAACCACTTCATTTTTATATTGCTCAGCTGATCTTTGTTTTCCAAAGCAAAGATGGCATTCTCGTTGTGGCTGATGCCCACTTCCCTTCAGAGAAAAAATAAATAAAACAACAATAACTTCGGAGTGCACTCGGTTCCGAGAAACAAGTGTGCAACCATGAGTCCATAGAACTTTTCTCTTTGAATAATCATGACCACTTTAATTTTTTTGCATTTAAAAAATAAATTAAATAAGGTTAAAACTTTTTTTAAGGTTAATACTTAAAACCTGCAATATATATATAGTATATGCTTGAGGTGGTTTGATTTGAATCTATGAATACACAAGGACGGGGAATGGAATGTCTGAGAACATAGCCACACAATTCAATACCAATAGTCGAATAAAATTCACCATTTTTTACTTAAAAATCTGTACTAAAACGAAAAACAAAGAAGCCACGCGACTTCCAGTGTGGATTTCCAATACCTATAATATGTTTTGTACGTACAAAAATCTCCATAAACAGCTCGCTATAAGGGTATCCGTAAACATAAAGCTTTCACTATAATAGAACTTTACAATTTTGCCGCTTGTTACCGCAGTGTCATAAGCTGGAACGTGCATACCAATGATACAAATTGTTCAATCAATGCCCAAACTTGAATAAGGTTCAATTCCACCCTGACAAGGAAGATAAATGAAAAAAGGAAAAATTTGCAACATAAATCTACTTTTGGCACCATTCTATCCCATACAAAAGTAAAACTTCTAGCTTAACAAAAATTTTGTTTGACGAAAGTGAAAGGGCTAACATACTAAACTACTATCAGAAATGAAATCTAACCACCAGACATGCGATTATCAACACAATCTAGTGATGAACAGGAAGAACCAAAGCTATAAAACAATGATTTTTTTTTATTAATTTTTTTGAAAAAATATACTATATGTACGAAGGATGCATGTGCATGAGTATTGAGGATGGTCTCGTTTTCTCTATCATGAATAAAAAAGAACCAACTAAACTTATTTTACAGAAATATACTACTCACTGAGCAATCATCATGAACTCGCCATACAGTCTCGCCCAGAAGGTTTGCCACCGACAGGACAGTTAATTGGGGGAAATAGTTTTGTTCTGCCACTGGAATTGTGTTAGTTATGATAACTTCTTGAAACAAACCGCTTGATAACCTCTCTATAGCAGGAGGACTGCAAAGACAAGAACGACGCATAAGTCATGAGTAAAACAGCCTTACATCAAGAGATGTAATTGTACATTTGTGCTACTAACCACCATTGCAATACATACTTCATATATCCATTAAAGGTCACAGGAAAAGAGGGGAACAAACATTGGAAATCTTTTTTTTCTCTATAAATACAAATAATTTTCTATCCACAAGAAAAGTGAGGCTCCCACACCATATAAGAGGCAGAAGGGCTTTTACAGCTTTCTAGTCCACCCAGACAGTCACTTATGCTAAAGGAAGGTGTGTAAAGGGAAAAAATATAAAGAAAAATCATTAGGTTAGGAAGGTTGACTGAGTATTGCAACTTCCTCAGCAGAAGTAATCCCTGTTTCTACCATCCATTCTTTTATGATAACATATAGGCCACGTTGGACAAGAGAAAGCTGATTGAGGTTTCCCTCCACCCAAGAAATACCCACATACTTAAAGATTTCTAGGCCACTTAGATCAGTCAATCATCAAATGAGAAACCAACGGCGTAACACTTCCTGGCTTTCAAATTCAAAGGAAATACACGATGCAAATTGCGTAAGGCGCAACAGCAACAGCAAAACAAGTAGTACCATGACAGGTACCCCCATAATTAAAAGTGAGGAATGTTGCCTCATAAGAAAAGGGATTGAGTGGGAGATTTTATACTGTGATGAGGGGAAACTCAGATTGTTGTGGGAGAGTCCATGCCTCTCGAAAGTCCTTGAATAATTTGTATTCTTTTGTGTTAATAGAAGAAACCTCTTTTTCTACAAATCTAATCACATTTCCATTAGTACGTAGGTTTTTTGTATGTAGGGGATTTTTAAAACAGCTTGCGTCCACCAGTTTCTTTTCCCCTGTATATGCCAAAATAATGAAACATAAAACTCGATCAAAACTTCAAGGAAAACAATCTGTTGATAATTCGCCCTTGTTGCAGATTCACCACAGGATGTTACCATAGAAAGTGTTTTGCAACAAATCATAAGTAAAAACAACTAAATTATATAGCAGCTATTATACCTGAAAACAGCATGCGTAGTGCATGCATAGACTTCCCTTGCCCCTTCTTGATGCAACAGAGCTGCACCTTTGGCAATAGTCCCTACATGACAGCCAATTTTATTGAGAACAATTGATAAGACGAACAAGGCATACTACTGAATAAAAAGAATACATAAACAAACAGAACACTTAGAAATGTAAGCTATCCCTCCCTACACAATAAATTTTAGCGAAAAATAATTACCACAAAGGAATAGACTGATATATACCCAAGGAGCTAACACTTTGAAGTTTATGCTGCCAGATACAGAGCTAGTAATAACTTTTCATGTCTAACATGCCCGCTCAGCTAAAGCCTATTACACTGAAAACTTTGGACAAGGAACAGACCTAGAAAACATACCATGTCATAATCTAGAAAATATATCATGTTAATCTAATTAAATGTGAAGATAGAAACATTGATGCCAATGTCACGGAATGACAAAGAAAAAAGGATGTCACAACATCAAATACAACTGAATTTGGATCTCTCGCTTTAACTCCAACCATGATAATGACATTTTAGAAGAGAGGTATCACAGATTCAACATTTTGAATAGGATTTCAAAGTTTTGCAAATCTGTACTAAATTGACAAGATTAAATGAGAGTATAAAAATTCAAGCACTCAATGATTGAAGTTATCTCCACAATTCTCTGCAAGCATTTATATTCACGAAAAAAAAAACTACTACCAAGACAAGGGGAAGTACAAATAAGGGCTCAAACAATAAGACCTTCACCCTTCATAATACAGTATATAACTAATTAAAATGACAATTCAATTCAAGTATTTTATCAATTCCTAAGTAACAAATCCATGAATTGCACACATGCACCACTATCACAACCCAATGCACATCAGAAGTTACTAATACATCTACTTTAAATAATGTCCTCCAACAAGACAACTCTGAACTCTAAATTCAATCATATTTCATTCATTGTCCAAAGGAAAGCATACCAAGTAATTAGCTAAACTTTACTTAAATATGCAAATAAAAAAACTCTCAAATTGTTAATCTATTTCTGCTTGAAGTAATTTTTATAGAGAATAATTCAAAATAGTTTCCAATTTAGCAGGCAAAACACATACATCAATTCCTATCCTTTTGGGAGAAAGGTTCTCTTCATATATCTACCACCAAAATGTTCAAAACAGCAATAATTACAATAGGTTCTAAACAATAGTAATTCCTTCCTTGTCTTCACCAATTTCTTTAATGAGAGAAAAATAGCAGAGGGAAACTTTTGATTTTAACTCAGATATAAGAACATATTAGGAAGCCAAAAGTAATGCTAATATAAACAAGTATACCTTCTACATTTCTAAATTTGTGTACTAAAACTTTAAAAGAAAAAAAAAACAGAAAAACAAAGTAAAAAGAAACTGTATCTGCATAAAACATATTGAAAACCAATAGCAGAAGATATCCAATCTCATAGTAAAAATTATCTTTGTTGAAGCTAAAATGAAGATTCTGTCAGTGTCTATAATTACTTGGGTACTAGACAGCAGAAGTTCACACCATTTACCACGAAAAATAAGAAAATTAATCCATTTTACTTGAAGGGAGGAAAAAGCAATTGCATATATTGGGAACAAATCAAAGTCATCTACCAGCAAATAAAGAGTTCTACTGACTTACCAGCAGTATCAATCATGTCATCTACCATAACTGCTACCTTTCCCCTGACATCACCTATCAAATTCATCACCTGCAAGATGAGATTCACCCAATCACAAGACAAATCCTAGAAGGTGTTTTAGTTTAGAACAATAGTTTATAAATTATGATTTATCATCAATTGCAAGTGAATAATATTGGTCTGTGGTCACCCCTTAGAGGTCTTAGGCATTGTTTTAAAGCTCAAACTGGTCTAGTAACTGATTTGGATCTTACCACAAAAGTTCTGACAGGATTGAACTGCCCCAAAATACTCAATCCGGGAAGCCCAGGACAAACCAGGGAACCGGACTTGATTCTGGTTATTAAGAACCAACTGTCTACAAATAGGTATGTATATGTATAAAACTTCCAAGCAGTGGTTACCAGATCACGGATGATGTTTGAGAGGGAAATGCAAGGTAATTACCTTACTTGGTTCAAAACTATTGTGATTTTTAAAGCATCATTTCAATATAATAATCATTTTTATTACATTCTATTGTTATAATTATTGCTATGACGTGTTTGGTAAAACATTTCATCTAGATTATAGATGAAATTAGCGGATGAAATTTCGATAAAACAATTTACTCTTCGCTTGGTAAGGTAGTTTGTTTAATAGCTTTTAGCTTATTTCAATAAGCTACTCAAACATTGGCCAAACTGATTATATTTTGTCCAGGACCAGATTTTAAATAGTTGGTCTTACATATGAAACAATTTGACATGATCTGAAAAATAACAAAGATATAAATCATTTTACAAGTGGAAAACAACCAAGAGTCTTATTTCATGCTAAAAATTCTAATTTTTTGTTTATCATAACTAAATTTGAATTATCTGAATTCTGTATATTTCAAGCTACCAAAAGCCTTATTTTGAGTCATTGAATCTGCCTTTTAGTCAAGATATCTAAACTTCAAGTTACGAAGAATCATACCTCTGCTACATTATGCCCATGACGCCTTTTATCAACAATAGCCAAGGGAGCATCAGATAATTTTTTGGCAAAAGCACGTGCTCTGGCAACACCACCAACATCTGGTGAGACAACTACCAAATCGTCTGAACAAATAGTTTTGCTGGCAAGGTAATCAAGTATGACAGGCTGGCAGAGGCATAAAAGAACATATGGTTAACCAATGACTCAATTTCATTAACAGTTTCAAGGTAAGAACTTCTGGTTAATCCATGATTAATAAAATCCAATACAAAGTGAACATATCATTAGATCTCAACTTTTACAGAAAATAACAGGTACCACTTTGAATACTATATATTTTTTCCTAGAATAGTCTAACTCAGAACTACATGAAATCCTCCAAGAACGTCAATTTAGAACCCAACCATTAACAACCCACCTTCTAACCATCCAAGCAAAGACTTCAACGTGCATTTTACATTTTGCAGTTAAACGTGCATTTCATGGACAAACTGAAAAGCAGCACAGACAAAATACTTCTCATTATTGCCACTAATCACAAACACATTACAATTAGACATTGGCATTAGGGTAACAATTTGTTCATACTAACCTGCCCCAGCACAACACATGGCACAATAAAATGCATGAAAGGTTCTCTATACCAAAATTTACAAAGAACAGCAAATAACCAAAGGGTAGCTCAAAGGTTTATTAACAAGAGAACAAAGTGATGCAAGTCATCAAAGTCCATGTGTGATTGAACTGAGAAAAAAAAATAGAAGATTTCTATACATCTAAAAAAACAAGATTTCAAGATTCTTTATGACAAACTTAAATTATCATATAATTATAAACAATAAAATTGGCATGCCACCAGAAGGGTATCATTTCAGTCTAGAATTGAGATGCACCAATAAAACAAATATTGAACTGACTATCAAATAGACAGAATATCCAAGGAATGTTTGTTTGAGTTTAATAGATTGAAAAAATTATTCTTCAAAGCCATTATATAGCAATGACATAATAACTCGTTACCTGTCCATACACATGATCAACTGGAATATCAAAATAACCCATGGACTGCCCAGAATGGAGATCACAAGCAAGTACACGATTTGCACCCGCTTCTGTAATTAAATTTGCTACAAGCTTTGCAGCAATGGATTCACGCCCTTGAGTCTGAAACAGTAAATGAAGAGCATCTTATTCCAAAATTGAATTTGGAAGTTTGATATTTTCATTTAATGGTGAACCTCCATTGAAACAATTTTTCAATAGCACTATATAAGAAAAACTAGATAACATCCTTTCAACCAAACTAAAATGCACAGATACACCAAATGACTAATATCTTCATGTTAAAAGCATGTTTGATACGTATACTCGTGATATGGCTCTCACTACATTTTCGTTTTGTTCTTTTTTTCTTGAAAAACAATTGATGGTGTATATTTTGCATATTTTCTCTCATTAACTCTCTAAGGAAAGTATTAGATATTAAGTAATTTGTTACCCATTTTGCCATGTCAGGTTCAGCTTATTTTAAGGAAATAACTACTTACTATTGCCAAGTTTCTAAAAATGTCCGAATCCGGCAGAATTAGACTGATATTAGGATAAGTTAATTAATTTGGGATGACTTAGACTGAGATTGACCACTCTTTCGTCACTCACCTACCAATTGAATACAACTAAATGTATATTGGGCAGGCTCCTCCATTGGTAGAAGGTCCACCTCTAGTTTTTGTATACTTGTCAAAGATAACCTTGCTCTTGGAAGCAAGAAACAAAATGTTGTAGTCAAATCTAGTACAGAGGCAAAGTATCAAGTTATGGTTGTAGCAAATTATGAGCTTATATGGCTCAAATATTAGCTTTAGGAACTAAGTCTAGGAAGTTAAACAATTATCACTTAAATGAGATAATCAGGCCATCACAAACATTGCCTCAAATCCAATACTACATGAAAAGACAAAGCACATTGAAATTGATTGTCACTTTATTAAAGAGAAACTCATGTTTGAGAAAATATTTACAAACTCTATCAATTCTTACATCAACTGGCAGATACATTCACTAAGTAGTCCTCCAATTAACTACATATGTAAAGCTATAGTAATCCTAAAGATATAGTAATTAACGAAATTAGAATCTTGTAGAATCCTAAAGATATAGTAATTAACGAAATTAGAATTAATTTATGATAGGATTAATTAGATTGACTCTACATATCCAGAAAAAGGTAACCAAAAATTCTGTCGAACTCTAAGAAAGAAGGAAGCGTTGAGTTGAAACTGTGTATTTCTGAGACAGCACATGAGGAAGAGGAATCAATAGATATTCATAATTATATTGGATCAACACCTTATTTCTATAAGTATAACATTCTACAATTATGTTCTCTTCCCTATAAATTGAATACATCCTTTGTGGTCTAAACACACAATTCATCATATACGTTCTCAGTTTCTCTCTTTCCAACAAATGCTTTTGAAAAAAGCAAAGCAGTTATTTACAACCAAATAATCTATACCAAAAAAATGCATTTCATCCAACAGTTTAAGCTTTTGGCAGAGTTGGTGAATGATGGTGGACATAAAAGCTATCAATATAAGAAATGTTATCTTCTTTGGGCTTATTACCAATTGAGACAAAGAAATTAATGCAAAGGGGTTAGTTATCAATATTAGAATTGTCACAAATTGCAATAACTAATAAAATGGGTCATATTCAAAGGTTAAGTAGCTTCAGATATGAGCCTTATGCAATAATTCGTTTTCACAGATTATTTAATAATGGTCTATTCTATCATAAGTGAACATTATATCTTTAGAAAACTGACATATTCTGGTTTATGGATAGTTACATCAGAATTTGTGCAAGTAACAAAAAGCACAATTTCAACACATGCCTGGGGGACATGATGGAATGAGAAAGAAAATTTTCACCACAAGCAATAAATATATTATGCAAATGTAAGCTGATAAACAGACCTTTCTATCAGCTCTGGCATATCCAAAATATGGAATGACAGCAGTAATATTTTTGGCTGAAGCTCTTCTGCAAGCGTCAATCATTATGAGAAGCTCCATAAGATTCTCATTTGCAGGAGGACATGTGGGCTGCACAAGAAACACATCACACCCCCTGACACTCTCTTGGAGCTGAACATATATCTCGCCATCAGCAAAACGCTTTATCTTAATTTTTCCAAGCTCCAGACCCAAGTAGCACGCAATTTCCTACTTAAATACAAGGAAATCAAACATTTCAGTAAATTATTAAAGAATAACGTGTACAACATAAGACTTCAAATTAATACACAAAACTACATGCATTCATTACTAACAACGTATGTAACACCCTAGATGGATATTACTAGATAAAGCATATATCATAAAGTTTCTTTTGGAATTAAAACATTATATAAAGTTCCCAAGCGCGGGAAAATTTAAAACTTATCTCGCTGTAGTTCAATCAAACAAAACTTACAATCTTCTTTCAAAGGAAGAGATTACACTAGTCAGCTCCCCTTACCTGGTTTCCTAGCTTCAACCAATCTCTAATGGATTCTTCCTTGCCTCCACTCCAATTCCCTCTCTGAATATCAATTCTCAGCACTCAACTTGCCACACTATGACTCTTTGTTTCCTCACCCCCTCTTCTCTCTCTCCCACCAATTCAGCCCAAAATAAATAACACAAATAATAAAAACGAAATTAACTTAAATTCAAGGTTTAATGGTCATTACTTTTGATTACTGCTCCCCAACTGATACCTCTCCGTTTCTCAGGAAATTTCTACAGTTTTCTAGATTTTTCCATCACTTAACAAAAATATAAAAGTAAAAAGGGTGTACTTACTTTAGCCAAGATTTGAACCCACATCCTTCCAACCCATCAAACACATGCAAACCAACAAACCATCACATTATTCATGTCAATTCACACATTCATACGAACTTAAACCATGCTTCCGCATTCACAATATATTTGCAAAATAAAACAGAATTAAATAAACATAATAATGGCATACACAAAACTTGAACCCAAGTCCTCTCAACATAATCAAATACCAGTTAAGCTAACACTATTCCTTGTCTAGGGTTTATCAAGGAACTCCCTTAGGTTATTCTCAACCCATCATTACTTATACTTTATTAATTATTATTTGTATGAATTTCCTGGGTCTTACAACGTCTATTGTTTCCATCTTACATAAAATAAAATAAAAAAATTGAAAACAAAAGGAAATGGAAAAAATAGAATGGTTTTTGTTTATGGCACATTTAGTTGTTTTTTTTTCATTTTGTGTTTTCACTTTTTAATAACAAAACTGTCACTTTGTTTTTAGAATTTTCCTATTTTTAAATATTAGCACAAGAAGCAACAAAAACAAAACAAAAGGTTGTTTTCAACGTTTACTGCACAAATCTTTAAAAACCAGATGCAAACAAGCGAAAACAACTAAATCTTGGAAACATAAAACAAGGTGATCTCTCCGCAATCATAAAAAAAAATATATCAAATGAAAAATAGATTTACTCTAAGCTAGAGAATTCATTTCAATGAAATAGCATGCTAATCAGAATTACAGAGTAGATTACTCTTAAAATGTTAAAACAAAATTACTAATTAGTTTGTGCACAAAATTCCATACACAACTAAAGTTTATTTTGTTTCTTCATTTCAATACAATGCCAATGTAAAAATTTGAGTACTACAGCAACTACACAAAAAAAGACATGAATTTATTGATGTGAGTTCATGACTCAATGATTGTGTAAAAAAAACTTCAGCTAACTTTAGATTGACAAAAATGAACGGAACAAAGGATAACGAAATGACATTGGCAGGAATAGTTTAATAGTCTAACATAAAATGGAATGAAATGAAACCTATCTATTGTTGTTAAAATGTAATGTTATTCTATTATTATTTCTTTTGTACGTACCCAGCTTTAGGGTTAGTGTTTAACGTAAGGGTCTTGCCTTATTAAGTAACTCCTATATATACATCAATTAAAAGCACAATAGTGTAGGTTGAATACACTGTTTCTCAGCTATCTTATTTATTCAAGTATTGTCGACTGGTATCTATTCTATTTTCATCTCCGTCTCAGTCATCCAATACCCATTTTTGTGGTTCGCTGCAGGTATTCTCCTTCACAAGCAATTTTGTTCGAGTCAAAATTATGTATTAAATATGTGGCCACGCAATACCGCTATGTATTGCCCAATTTGGCAGGCCTGGGGGGACTAATCAAGTTATTATTTACTAATCAATGTTTCATCGGTATTGAGTTCAGAACACAGTTCATGAAAGTAACATTTTTCCTCATGTCAGAAAATCAAGCAGACAAATCATGGTCATTGTTTTATTGTATCGTAAAGTGTTCACATCAAATCAACTACTAAACAAACACATGTTTACTCCTAACCAATTGATTTTCTTCACTTCCCAAACAAACTTAGATACAATTCCTTATTATCTTCGGTGTGACACCGCTGTAACCTATTCTCTGTTATTGAAAACTTTTTTCGCATGGACTACCAAAGTAAAACTCTGATTCTAATTACTCCTACACTTTATTTGAATAAACTTCTCCATAAACACTTATGAGAGAAGAAAATAGAGACAAGATGAATTGAGTTTCTCCTAAATGTTCAAACAACTTACGTATTTTAACTTTTACAAAAGTTCCCTCGTCTAACTTATCTAAAAGTTGAGGTATCAACTTATGAAAGAAGTTTAATTCATTTTATATTCTTACTCTTACTCTATCATAGGTGTTCGTGAAAAAGTTATCTAAACAAAGCTTAATTCTGATCGCTTATCAACACTAAAAATACCTACCGATCGATATTAAATCCTCCTACATGAACTCTAATTTATCTTCATCATTTCATTTCCTACATCTAAACACATCCTTCCACCATATTCGAACTCTAGTTTTCCTACTCCAGATGTCCAAAAACAAAACGAATCGTTCAAGAAAAAACACGACCTGAGAAAGCGCGGGATTGGCGGTGCCGGAGAATATTCTCAGACGAGTGTCGTTCCGGTGAACCAAATCCCGAATCCGCGCGTTCGGCGCTACGACGTAGCTCGGAATCGCGTTTCCGCCAGCGACCTCATTAGCACTCGGCCTCCCGTTCTCCAACTGCACTGCTTCTATCGCCTTGCAGCGCTGAAGAAACGCGCGTTCCGTTAAACAGTTGCAAAAATAGAGCGAAGAAAACGAGAGAATCGGAAATAGGTTCACTTACGACGGCGTTTCGGAACGCGACGCGAGAGGTTTGGAAGAAGCGAGAAGTGGTGATCGGAGAGAAAGAAGGGGAAGGAGTGGGAGCGGAGTGAAGGTACGGAGTGGACATGGCGTTTCGAAACCGTGGAACACGATGATCTTTTCAGATAGCGTGGTATATTTATATTTTTCTCTTTTTTTTTCATTTCTGTGTTTTATAATATATTTTGTTTACTCTGTTAATGACAAAATGATACTAATTATTTTTATTTTTAAAGAATTATTTAGAAAAAGTAGAAAGTTTAGCAGTTTCTCTTGAACTAAAAATAAGTAAAACAATAATATAATATTGTTAAATCAAGAACAAAGTTTATAAAAATAACAAAAAAATTAAATTAAATAAGTTTTTTTATCTTCAAAATGTTCTTTATGTATTTTATTTTTAAATTAAATTACATAATATTTTGACCTTATAGTCCATAAAAGTCAACATGTATTATAATATATTATCTATGTACTGTTTATTAGAAAAAACATTTTACATTATTTTTATACAATATTAAAATAAAATAAGTATATAGTTTATTTTAATGATGAAACACAAGTCCTTTAAATAATTTAGAAACAAAAAGATATATCTAATCATAAAAGAGGTTAAAATACTCCCTTCGTCCATGTTTTTGTTGAAAAATCTCAAATAGGTCCTAAGATTTTTTTTAGTCTCAATTAGGTCCATATTTTTGAAAATGTGTAACAATTAGGCCCATTCCGTTAGTATAGAGTTAACAGCGTTAAAGATGTGCCACGTGTCAGCTCCACATTTTTTTGAATTTTTTATTTTTATTTTTAATTTTTTTTTAATTTTTTTTTAAATTTTTTTTAAATTTTTAATTTTTTTTTTTGAAAATTATACATGCCACGTGTCACATCAATATTGTGCCACGTGTCAAGTCAGTAAGGTGACACGTGTCAATTTATTGTTTGAATCTCAATTTGGTCCATATATTTGTTATTTTAATTATATTTCAGTCCATTTTTTTTTAATTTTCAATTTCATCATTTCCAAATTGAGATCAAATTTAACTTTTATATAAATTTTATAATGATATTTTTATTAAACATTTTAATAATATTAAGTTTATTTTATATTTTGTTTTAAAATTTTAAAATATTTATTTTAACTTGTTACAAAATTGTTTTAAATAATTTATATACAAATGTTAGAGTTGGTTTAAAATTAACAATTTTATAAATTTAAATATAAAATTTTAAAACAATTTTGTAAAAAGTTAAAATAAATATATTTAAAAAATTTTAAAAAAATGGATTGAAATGTAATAAAAATAACAAATATATGGACCAAATTGAGATTCAGACAATAATTTGACACGTGTCACCTTATTGACTTGACACGTGGCACAATACTGACGTGACACGTGGCATGAATAATTTTCAAAAAAAAAATTAAAAAAATTAAAAAAAAAATTAAAAAAAAATTAAAAAAATTTTAAAAAAATTCAAAAAAATTCAAAAAAATGTGGAGCTGACACGTGGCACATATTTAACACTGTTAACTCTATACTAACGGAATGGGCCTAATTATTACACATTTTCAAAAATATGGATCTAATTAAGACTAAAAAAAATCTTAGGACCTATTTGAGATTTTCCAACAAAAACATGGACCAAATGAGTATTTTAACCTAAAAAATAAGATACCATTTTTGTTACATAACAAGAAAAAACGACACGAAACTTTCTACGAAAGATGCCAAAAGCAAATAGCAATATCCTTAATTTGGTTTTCTGGAAATTTAGTACTTGAAATCTTGTATTGAATTCTGGAAGAGAATGCAATCTTAGTAACAAACCGAAAAATAAAACACCTTCCTATATACAAATTTAGGTAACAAATTTGTTGTTAAATATTTATTAGCTATATTTACAATATTAATTTCATGAAACGACGGCAGAAAATGTTTTAAGCTTATGGTATAATTAGTCGCAATATACTCATTTTCGTCTCAATGTGTCTAAATAGTATCCGATTTTAGCTTTGTGTCTACTTAATACCCAAATTAGTTAATTTGCATCAATATAGTTCATCCCATTAAGTTTCCAAAAACGCTATCAACAGTGCACTAATGTGGCATTGCATAACAAATAGTGTCAACGAAAATATTTATACAGTGACAATTTTGGTTTAACATGCCATATCTCTCTTTTAATTATTTTAAATGATTTTCCCCGTCTGAAAGCCCTAGTTTTTCATTGTCTTCTTCGTCTTGAGCTGAATTTTGTTTTTGAAAAACATCTTTGGTTTGATTTTTGTTAACAGCGGTCTGGGAATGAATATTTCAAAGGCTGCAATTACTTCAAATGGTGCAATGAAGATAATGGGAATGTAAGAGATGCAACCATTGTTAGACAAAGCAAAAGGATAAATAATCTCGAGAAAGAGTTGATTGATTCTGAGAAGTGACTGATGTACTTATTTAGGATAATTGGTTTGTTGGGTTTGATTATCATCCTCCTCCCGTGTGTTCAAACAAAAACCCTAAACCCCACAATCCCAACGACAAATCATGCAATCAACAACCAAAAATACTAATTTGCGCTAATGTCAAATGCAGTTTCAATTTTGTCCAAATCATGTGAACTCCTCCAAATTCAGCAAACCATTTTCCTCCTCTCCACTAACGTCTGTAGAGAAATGGGAACAAATGTGACTTTTTTTGTCTTATGTTGCAGTGTTCCACATCAAACACAACTCTCGTGCCAAGTCACAATATTTTTCCTCACTTACCAGGTCCACACAGTCAGACTTATCTGATTTAATGGCGTCAACGAAAAGGGGTCACATTAATGCAAATTAACTAATTTGGGTACTAAATAAACACAAAGTTAAAAACGAACACATTGAAAAGAAAGTGGACATGTTACCACTAATTATATCTACGCTGCTTTTTCTATATTCAATCAAACGTAATTTCTAAGTGCATTTCAAAAATTTTAAAATGTCCATTTACTCCTTGTAAATATGTCTTTTGGATGTTTTTGAAATCTTTTAAAAAGAGTTTTCTAAAATTTTTGGAGTATGAATTCCAAAACAGAATTCATACTATATTAACCTATATAGTATTGGATGCAATTAGTAATCACGAGGTATCCTTTAAAATTTACTTCAATAGTTTAGAATGACAAATATATTAACCTAACTATTAATTACGTTATTGCCTCCCGCACCCCACAATTACTAACTCCACATCCACAATAACAGGAAAAAAAAAACAAACTCAAACATCATTCACCATCGCACCAAGCTCGTTCGTTGTCGCGTTGTCATCACTGTTGTAGCTGAAAGAATGAGAGAAAATGAAGAAAAGAATTCAAAAGTTTCCAAAACATGTATTCCCGAGGTAATTTTTGTGAAAGGTAAAACGGTCATTTTAAAAATTTGAATATGCGCTCAAAGAAATTTTGGTGTGCAAGAAATAAAAGTCATTAGCATGTAGTAAAAAATGGGGTTGGATTGAACCAATTTTGTATTTAGAGTAGAAATCCCAACACACTTAAGTATTAAAAACTAAGTTGCAATTAACCCACCATCTCACATACACACACTTTTTTATCATGTTAAATTCATTAGAAAAAATTAGGAATAGAAATGCAGGATGGACCACGTTAGTCATCTTATAAGAAAAAGTGTGAAATGAACTGAGTATTTTAATTCACTTACTTGTTTAAGTTCATCCCGCATAATCCTTAATCAATGCGGGCTAATGATGGATTGATCTGCATTAACTCACATAATTTGCATTAACTTAAATTTCTAAAATCCAGTAACACCAACACAACACACACATCATGTGTGTTTCTTCTGGGCAACTTAGTCATTTGATTATTTTTTTTCTGTCCATCTAAAAGTAATTCACTCATTGAGGTCCAATCCATCTAAAAATAGTTTCCTCATTCGTTATTGCACTTATACGATTGACATGACAAGATTGATCTATAATTATTTGATTGGTGGAACTTGCATGAACTCTTGAATGAAATTGGGATTAAGGTTCATGTTGGGGTTCGAAATAATTAAGCATGAATTATGTATATGATCAGTGCACTATTTTATGTAATTGATGTTAATATGAATAGAAAAAATTAGGAATAGAAATGCAGGATGGACCACGTTGGTCATCTCATAAGAAAAAGTGTGAAATGAACTGAGTATTTTAATTCACTTACTTGCTTAAGTTCATCCCGCATAATCCTTAATCAACGCGGGCTGATAATGGATTGATCTGCATTAACTCACATAATTTGCATAACTTAAATTTCTAAAATCCAGTAACACCAACACAACACACACATCATATGTGTTTCTTATGGGCAACTTAGTCATTTGATTATTTTTTTTCTGTCCATCTAAAAGTAATTCACTCATTGAGGTCCAATCCATCTAAAAATAGTTTCCTCATTCGTGTCTCGTTTCTTATTTCAGTTCAAAGTTGATTCTTATTTCAATAAACATCTTAAACATATTTTTCAACTGACATTAAAGTAAAAATATATCAAAAATGTAAATAACTAAAATACTAGTATAAAATGCATTTGACACATAAAAAAATTAATGTAATTAGTTAAAAAAAGACTATATTTATTTATTTTTAAAATTTGAAGACCTAGAAGTATCAAAATTTTGAATAATGACAAAATCAAAATTCACATCAAAATTCATAAACAACAAGCATATTTAACTCATTACAAAATTACAAATATTACTTATTTTTAAAAAATATTATAAAAATTATTATTTCTACTAATTTAATTAAATAAAATAAAGTTATAAAAATTCTTATCAATCACTGATCAATTTTCAATTTTCAAATCCACAAAACAAATGTTACGTAAAACGAATTGCATTACCATCCCTAGAAAAAAAAAAAAAAAGCAATCATCCATGACACTTTCACTGTACAGATATAATATCTCGTGTAAAAAATTATTATCTATAATCTATGATATATTATTGCTTTGTATTATCCTCTCTTGACTTTTAAAACATATATTGTCAAATAAAAGATAATCAAACCAAAATAATGGGTAAAACCAAAGTTTATCCAAGATAACACAATCATTAGAAAATTTGTTTCAACAGTCACGATCAAATATTACATAGATTGTGCAACAAATACTTTCACGGAGAACTATCATTGCTCTATGCAAAAAGAGTTTTTGTAGATCTTCCAAGCACACATAGTAGTAGTATATGATCTTCTCCATTTTCTTTTATCTCATCCAAACAAACCATAAAGGGTTGATTGGAACAGGAAAAGTTAGGGTTTGATTCAAGCCATTTTCTTTCAACTCTTCTGAGAAAGTGAGATAGCAAACAACCAGTAAGTAACTAGAGTCCAAATTTGCAGGGATTTTCTGCACTCTATACATTTTAATTCTCCTTATTACACTTGAAAACCTTAGCAGACATCAAAGGACTAAGTTGAGTTTGATTCACATTCTGCTATTGCTATGTCAAAACTTTCTAAACGTGAAAATCAAAGCATGTCTCAAAGATTTGGGTTAAGATCCTTAATGGAATGGATGTGAACAGGTCCAAGCTTCATGCAGAAACTCCATGTGGAAGAAGTGCAGCAGCCACAATTCTACCTTCTTCATTCAGTATGTTGTAAGTTGATGCTGCATTTCTCTGTGTAAATAGTCAAAAGAATATAGCACTAACTCAGTATAAAGATTTTTGCAGTCATCAAGTTATGGATTGCCATGTATGCAGTCAAAAGAATTCTTTCAATGATATGACAGCATATGGTTGAATGATCATGTAAATTGGTTTCAAAATAATAGATCAAAATTAAAATTTTCACTAATCATTTGTACCATCATGTTTGAATTATGAATTGTTTTATACTTGGGACCAGTTTGGTCAAACAACTTCTAAAAGAGATAGATAAGAAAAAAATGAAATGAGTTTTTCCAATAAGATATATAGATACCGAATCTACAGCTTCCAATTTCATGCCAGTGGATCGAATAAACCGTCTCAGTTCAGGATCTACATGTTGAATGTTCCTTCCACATCCAAGAATCAAAATCTCTGCCAAATAATTTTTTCAAGAGTCAGTTAATATAGATCAAAAGCAATTAAATAGGCAATCACAGCCTTCAATTAATAATATATTAAGAAAAGGCAATGTATATTAAGCATGAATTCATTAATTTATTCATTCAGGGAATAAAAGATTATGAAGTATCCTACCTAATCTCAAAAAGGAAATGCAAAATCAAAAGTAGAGCTTCACCAAAATTTGGGGGAAACAGAATGTAAAGCAAAAACAAAATGAATGTCAAAACTAAAAAATTCAACCTGGAATAGGACGAATAATTTGGAAGAGTGATAAGCTGCAAGAAGAGACAAGTTACCATATTAGAGCAAGATAACATAATGCATTTTCCCCTAAACAAACAGAGATGAAACTAGAATGTTATAATCCATTCTTCTTCAACTTTTAGAGTAAAGGATCAATTTCAGGATAAACACTAACTGTACAAGAAAAGATAAAATACAACAGCTTCATGCATAAATAGAGGTTAAGAGGAACATGAGAATGCAAGAATGCTTATTTGAATAAAAATGTTGCTAACAAAGAATAGGAAGAAGAGACAAGGAGCATAGAACAAACAAACCTATCAGCAGTGATCTCTGAAAACTTCTTCGGTTTCCAAGACATGAGTAAATTTCCAACACAAAGCAAGCTTCCTTCATACTCAACCCCATTTACAGTAAACCCCGTATCATTATACCTAAACAAATTGAAATAAACAAAAATAATAAATTAAGTCTATAACTTGAACCCAATACTGAAAAAATGAAAATTTAAAACACCCTACTTTCAGAATGATAAGAAAAAAAAACCCAGAAAGGAAGAAAGGAACAGAGAAATTGCAACCAAGATAAGTCCATGCATCAAATTACATATCATGTCACTATATTTGAGAAAATTCTACAAAACCCATTTCCCTTTCACCTTTTTTTCTCGAACCCCATATTAAAAACTCAAAATTTTAAACACCCATGCCAGAATGAGGAAAAAATTAACAGAGATTACAACCAAGTTAAGTCCCTAAGTCCAGTTACTTGAGACAATTCAGGAAAACCCATTTCACATTCAATAGTCTTCCTCGTACCGTAAATTTAAAAAAAAAAAAAAACTAAAATTTAAAACACCCCATTTCAACAAATGAAAAACAAGGAACAAAATATTTCAATCAAGTTCACTCCCTGCATCAAGTTATACATCGTGTCACCATGTTATTTGAGACAATTGCAGAAAACCCATTTTACATTCAACTCTCTTCCTCAAACCCCACATGAAAAAAACTAAAATTTAAAGCTTTACATGAACAAAAAACAAAAGGGGAAGATGGATTGGTACCAACCCTTGAAATCGGAGCTGGTCCTCGGGGACTTGATCGATGAGATTGATCTGATCGTACAAAGAGAAAGCGCGTCGAAGAGAGGGTAACGCGTTGACATGGCTGTGAGGCTTTAATGGTTCTTTGCGAAGAGTTCGTAAAAGGGTTGGAAGTGCAGATACTGCTTTTTGCCTAACCGCCATGCCTTGTTTCTCTTGCTCTTTCCAGCACCAAACCAACTCAGTTCTTCTCCGATCTTCCCTCAAGTTATTTTCAATTTTATTATTTCCAAAGCAACTAAGATAAAAAAAAAAAAATCATTTATACTATTTTTTAAGGTTAAAATTGTGTAAAAACTTAGTTCTTATTTAAACAATGTATTTCTGTTTTTAAATTATAGTAATTACTTTTTTATATATATTAGTGCAGTTGAGTGAACTAAAAAATTAACCCACTACCAAGGTTTAAATTTATTTTATAAAATACTTAAAAAAATTACTTTTTAGATCACATGATTATATATTATTTTGTTATTTTTTGTATTTGTTTTCACATGTTAAAAAAAAGTGATGCTTTAAAATTAACATGATATATATTTTTTATATTGATTGAAAAATATGAATAATAATTTAATAAAGGGTTATTATATTCTTATTACCTATATTAATGGTAATGAAAGATGATTCTTTAGTTATCGTAGATGATGATTGAAAAATAATCTTTGATACTTTTGTTATTTAACATATTTTTAATAAAAATAATAAAAATTATTTACTATTTACATTAACAAGAATATATCTTGTATTAATAAAAAAATCATATTTGCTAACATATGAATATATGTAAAATTATTTGTAAATCCTCTAATCTAATTAAAAAATAATAAGAACTCAATTAATTGAAATAATATTTTAAGAAATTGTGTAATTAATCAATTTTCATGTTGATGAAAAGAAAAAACAAAACAAACTAAGCAAAACCTTAAATCAACTAAAATCGAACAGGGGTAAATAAAACAGAACAAGTGAAAGAAGAATAAACAACAATACCAACAACAACGTTAATGGCTTATTCTTCTTCTTCTTCCTCCTCTCGTTTGTTGTTGCAATTACAGAGTTCTTCGCAACTAATGCTACGTCTTTCACCCTTTCTCGTTTCTTCTCCTCCTCCTCCTTCTTCTCTCTCTTTCTCCTCCAGCTGCCACGTGTCCTCTTCAGCTCAATCCACACTCCAACAGGCACATCAAAGAAGCTCAGAAATGGTGGCATTGGAATATGCTGACCTCAATCTCTCTTACAACTTGGTAACCCTTTTTGTATTCCTCATTATATAAACCATATACACATTTTTCTGGGACACTGTTATTTTGATTCGTCTACTTAATGGTTCAGTGTGATTTTCCCTCTCAATCAATAACCCATGATTTTGTTTCACATTGGAATATTTGAGAACAAGAAACAAATTGACATAGTTGTAATTCAAAAGTGAAAACAGAGAATTGTAGTGCTGTTAAAGCACCCTTAGTCCTCGAAAGTAAGAAAATTTAACTAAGTTACTGAAATTTCCACTCTTTCATTTCAGTCACTAAACTTAATCTCTTGTTGACATTTTTGTTCCTAAGTATATGCTATTGCTATCATTTTATGTCTTCAATTTTAGTCCAATCTGATTGACGAATTGTACTTTGTGAGAATTATTTTGAATTTTATTAGACAGTTCTAGGGACTATAATGGTGGTTTAAAAATAATATTAATCTGTGTGATGCATATTTATGTGTTTGTTTGTGTGTGTGTGTGTGTGTTAGCTTTTTACTTTTGGATTTGCTGTTTATTTATTTAACCATGTTATGTTGTGTATCCAATTTCAGGATCTGGGTCACCTCAGGATCAGGCAACATGTTAATCCTCTAAGTGCTTCTTTCTCTGTAATGTGTTACTTTATAAATTCAATCTCTCCATTCAATTATTTTAGCTATGTTTATGTTTTATTATTATTAACTTTTGAAAGAAGTTGTGTAGGAATCTATGATATTACGTATATAGATAAATAGGAGTGCAAGTGGCACAATCTTCAACACACATATTGTGTTATGGGTTAAAATTTTTTGGAAATAATAAAACTAGGAAGGAGACTTGTTAAATAAGAAATGAGACTCACAAAGTTCCATGTTTTCCATTGAAGTCCAACTGATGTAGAGCATGATAAGAAAAGTATGTTTCACTTAAAGTGTAACTTTTGTCACAACATTTGCTTTCAATTTATTCATTGTTTGCCTCGTTTATTCAAGTTGTTATACAAAGAGGTATAGGAATTCAGAATGTGAATAGAATGCTGCCAATGTAAAGGTCTTTTACTCTATGATTATGATAAGATTGCTGACATCTGTAATAATTACTTTAAAATTCATATTTACAAGGATTTGTGATGCATTGATAGTGTATCAAAATTAAACTTGAGATGCATTGTTGTGGAGATCCAGAGGCAGATTCAGAAACAAGACATAAATAGCTTCTGTGACATAGAGTTAGACTATTGGTTCAATGAATCATTCATCATGCATTGAAGTAGTCTTTTTCTTTCCACTGAAGGTGGCTCTTTTTCTTTATAGGTTCCTGCACAAGTACCAGACTGGAACCAGGTCTTTGCAGACCCAATGTTGCCACTCATGGTGGACATTGGATGTGGTAACCTGAATTTCAATGATAAATTTATTTGATGCATTTTGTGTGTCTGTTATGGACTGGTACAGATCATGTATGTGGAAGTTAATAATGATGGAACTAGTTTCTTACATGATATAATACCGAGGTTGCAGTTGCCTTTTGGTTTTGTTGAATCAAAATATCTTGCTCATATTGATACAACAATCATTTTCATTAATTTTTACCCTTGACATCAAAATGCCATTAAGAAGTATCTCTTGGACTAGGATCAGTGAATCATTTCAGTAACCTAAGTATACTACCTATTCCAGCATATCTGATGTTGTAATTTGTAAACCATGTCAGGCAGTGGCAGGTTTCTAATGTGGTTGGCCAAAAGAACTCCTAAAAAGAGAAACTTTTTGGGTTTGGAAATCCGGGAAAGGGTATGGAACCATTTTCTTTCTGTCACTTTTGGTTTCAAATGCCCTAGATAATTGCTTCTTTCAATCAGTTTTTATTTCTTATCTTTTGAGCACATTAAGCTTTGAATATAGGGGAATCTTGTCTGAAAATTTAACACTTCCTTGTGCAGATAGTCAAACGCGCTGAGACATGGGCAAAGGATCTGGCTCTCAATAACATGTACTATGATACTATCCTAAAACTCTATATATGTTTTTCTTTTTCAATGCTGGAGTAATGAATGTTGTTACACTAAAATGCCAGACATTTCTTGTTTGCAAATGCCACAATTTCTTTCAAGCAGTTGGTAGAATCATATCCTGGGCCCTTGTTCTTAGTCTCAATTCTGGTGAGTTGTCTTCTATATAGCATTGCAATGCAAGAAAAGGGTGTCACTGAGCTAAGGGCTTGTTGGCTACATTGTTATTACTAAAGGATTTTACATAAAAAAGTGCCTATCATTTGTGGTTAAGTGATTTCACCCTACACATGCAGTGTCCAGACCCACATTTCAAGAAAAGACATCATAAAAGAAGAGTTCTCCAGAAGCCTTTGGTCGGTGCTATAGTGGACAATTTAATGCCAGGGGGACAGGTATATTTCTGCATCATTGCAAAAACTCATGCATGTTCATCTAAAATTTTGTTAAATATTATTCTGTGAGATTTCCTTGTTGTACTATACTGTCTTATTTTAATTTCTACAAGTTACATGTTTTTTACATTGGTTGTACAAGAGCTTGCTCCATAAATAAAGACCGAAGATGAACCATGCTATGAGCATTTGTTTAAATGTTGGGATATGTAAGTTCGTCTAATGATTTTTAGAGGAACTAATAATGAAAAAGCTTAGGTTTCGTGAAATATAAGTCTGTGCAAATACTTAACACATTAGTTGACTTGTGATGTATATTAATCTTCCAATTAGAAGACAATTATCAGCAATACGCTTGAGAGTTTGTAAATAGTGTTTATTACCTTAATGGGGTAATAATGCATGGAATGGTATTTCTTACACATTGTAAGAGGTAATGAGTAAAACAAAATTTCCTCACATACACTTTCCCTCCCTTGTGCTTTTATATTGTTTCTGATAGTCACCGTCATAAAGATTGTGGAAGTAACTGATATACTAAAACAAGAGTCCAGATTCTATGTTGAACTTTTTGATACTGTTTTTTGTTGAGCATTAAAAATACACTGATATTGGTATATTAAAATTCTTTTAATATATTTTAAAACATCAAAATCATTGTCCATCAATATATTTTGAAAACACACTATAAGAACAACACAAAAACCAGCAGAGAGCCCAAATTCCTGAAACAATCATATACTCTAGTTCTGACTCAATTTGTATACACATTTATTTTGTTTCGGACACTTACAGAAATGTTGCGGTTTTTATTTCATTTTGTTATCAGATTCATGTTTTGGTTCTGAACATTTCTTGTACTAACATTAACAGTTATTCTGGAGCTTTTGACTGAATTCTCGTTTGTTACTGTGTTATGACAGGTTTTTGTACAGTCTGATGTGCTTCAAGTGGCACTTGACATGAGAAATCAGTTTGATGAAGTTGAAGCACTGAAACACATAGATGTTTCCAACCCAGCTATGTTGTGTGACAGTGAAGGGTGGTTGTTAAGCAACCCCATGGGAATAAGGACTGAGAGAGAGATTCATGCAGAACTTGAAGGTGCAAAAATCTTTAGAAGATTGTACCAGAAACAGATATGAAAGATGAGTTCTCAAGATTAACTACTTTGTTGATTTGCTCTCCTAGTATGAAGCAAAAGGATAACCTTGTCCATGTCAGACATAAATGGAAAGGAACACTCATGACACATCAAATCTTAACATGATGCTTGGTCTTTTTTTGTGTCTGCAGAATCCAAGTTCTTTTACATGTTCAACTACAGTTAAAAACCTCACATCTTCCTAGAATGCTTACCAATGAAGTTCTCATGTTGAACATATCATACCTAATTGGTTAAGGTTAGGGTTTGTGTATTATGTATTTGAAGTGTATTTTTGTATGATCAAGTACAATTGAAAAGTAATTTTGTGGAAAGAAAAGCACAAACTTTTTCCCTTACATACAAAACTCAACTTGGATTATTCATGATTTCATGTGATTTTCTGATACAAAGGCCTCAAACAGGAAAAAAAAAACTGTCTTTTAGTTTCAAATACAATAAAAAAATATACAAATAGTTTTCCATGCAATTTATAAGGTAGGGTTGGTAAAATGGTAGGCATAGTTTTAGGTGAGGTTCATTAAGGAATATTTTAGCCACAACAATACTGTTTTCAACTAAAATTCAAAGCTGTGTAAAGGATAATATTTTTTTTTTCATACATTTCTTATGAGAGGAGGGTATTCTTAGAAATCTCGTTTGAATAATTTATTTTTGTTTCACTCAAATCAACAATATATTAGTATCTTAAAAAATAATTAAAATAAAATAAAGATTTTACAGTGAAAGAAGCTTGATTGTCTGCAAGTAATTATTTATCCTTTCTTTTTTCTCTTTTTTTAAACTATAAAACTTTATTGGCAATTACTAAAATTAATGTAACTGCATACCTAACATCACACCAACATTGACGAATGAAAGGAAAAGGACAGCGGAATTCTACGAACATTAACAACAGAACAACAGAGTTTTTGGTTTCACCTTATTTTATTCATGAGCAACAAAAATTATAACTGGTGTAAATATATGTTTATAAAGTTTATAATTACATTCAAAATATCATACAAAATTAATTTAATTGTTAAACAACTATTTTAATGATGATAAATTGAGTACACACAATTTAAAATAAAAAATCATTAAACTATTTCATGCTCTTTTTCCTGTAAATTGTTTTTGTAACAGTTTTCAAGAAAACGTAAACGCGTAAATACACATGTGCTCCTCAAAATGAAGAGAATGATAGGTATAAGAACAGGTAAAGTTTCAATTTTTTCATTCTTATTCTTTTGGAGGCAATTATATTCTTTCATCAACTTTAGAAGATTTTGGAGAAAGCACTCACAAATTCCCTTTGAGTAAGCATGAAGCAACAATGATATTCTTCTTTTCCATTGTTTCTGTGCCTAATATTCTGTGTGGAAATGGATTCTGTTTTCAGTCTGGTTTGATTGACATGTCATGATTCTTCTTCTTCTTTTCTTTGGTAAATTTTGTATTACGTGATCAACAGGGTTCTTCATGGTTAATGGATTGTGCCAATTTTAGTGCTTGTGTTCCTGTTTTTGGTTCTTCTCAGATTCTCGTTTATCTTTGGCATGTTCGTGATGAAAGAAACATGGGTTTGATCAAACTCTGAAAGATTCTGAATGCTTTGATGAACCCTGTTCTTGATTATCCATTGAGGGATTGCTAGATATTGATAGTGCTTGTTTCAAAAGAGAATAAAGTTATGTCATTGATCTTGGTTCTATAATCTTTTCCTTGCTCCTGTTTGATGAACTTATCCTGAATCATTTTTGGTTCTGCAAGGACACTGTACAAAAAATCAGTACTAATTTTTTGTATGGATCTACTGAATCATGCGAAGATTAAGGAATAAATAACTTCATTCCAACACTGGAAAGATTGGTGTAAACAAACTCCTTTTTAATATCTTATTTATGAACTTGTTTCTGGAAATTATAACTGGTTTGTGATTTTAGATGTAAAAGTAAAACTGTTCTTCATTGATCATCATGAGCAAAATAAATTGAGATTCTTTTTCTTTCTTTTGGTTGTAGGCTGAATCAACATGAACAATAGAAAAGATGAAGATGATGAGTCAAGAGAGAGAGGTATATTTCCACATATAGGGTATCCAAGTGCACCTCCCTACCCTCCGCCAACTGGGTATCCAGCACCAGGTTACCCTCCTCCTGGAGGGTACCCTCCAACAGCCTACCCTTCACAAGCTTATCCACCACCAATTGGAGGGTATCCTCATCCAGGTCACTACCCTTCAGAATATCCACCAGCATATCCACCACCACCACCACCAGCATATCCACCTCCTGGAGGGTATCCACCTAATGCTTATCCTCATTCAGGGTATCCACCAGCTTACCCTGCTCCACATGGTTATCCACAAGCTATGACTCCATATTCTGCAGGTACAATTCAACAATGATACTTAAGAATTTACTTTCACATAAACCTGTTTAAATTCACTGTATAAAATTTCATATATCATACTCAGGTTTAGTAAACAACATATAAAAGAGAACTTCATTAGAAAGTAAGAACATATACTGAGAACAACAATATAGTATCAGTTAAAAGTATTTTTTTAACTTAGAAAATGATGGCATTATATAAGATGAAACATGTTGGTTAGAAAATAATTTTGAACTGAGGATTGTAGAGGCCGCGCGAACGCAGGCCCCCTCTGCCACAAATTATGACGTAGGCTCTGTCACTTGGACAGACCTTAGAACAGCACCCCTTCTAAGTGCAATGAAGGTCACAGTTCTAGGCCATGAGCCTTGTTGATCACTCATTGACCCCATCCAGGTAAGTATGTTTTCCAATGCCACAAGTACTTATTTTATACTCAATGCTCTTTAGTAATATGCTGAATATCTCGATGTGGGACTTGGAGTCGTTTTTACAGTAATATACATGTGCGACTGCAAGTTCTTTGAGGAAGAACTGCCGTAGAACGTTGTTCACTTAGTTGAACTTGTGGGATTATAAACTTAGTTGAACACTGTGAGGAAAAAAAGACATTATTTGATTGTGAACCTAATTCAAAATGTCTAGTAAGAAGATGTTTGGATTCGCGTCCAAAAACTACATCTATCATAATATCTGCATCAAAACAATATCACCAAAACTGCATCTCCAATTAGGCTACCTCCTTACTGAAATACCTATGTAACACTGCTAGCATCACACCTTAACGAATTAGTGATGCTAATAAAACAATATCACAAAAATGGGAATGCATACACTTTGCAGAACAAAAAAACTATCACAAATATGATTTTGAATAGAGACCAGTCTGCATGCATATTGTGATATATTACTACAAATTATCGTAAGGGATGTAAAAGGAATTTAGGAGTCAATCTTGGATAACATGGTATAGCAAAGTTTAACAAATAGTATCCTACTCATACTTCACTAAGAGACTGATGAAGTATTGGAGGAGATCTTATGTACATAAAATTGTTAAGTAAAAGCTCAACATGCTTCAAGAAGGTTGATACTCAGCAACATATAAAACTGAGTTTTGACTTTCATAATTCCCTGTTTTGAACATATTTTAATCGCTGTTCACTATTTATTCACAGTTTACCAATTTTATAACTTAGAAAACATATTAGCTTTTGTCTCAACTCTATAAAATTCTCAACAATTGACCCCAAATAGATGAAGCTAAATTCACTAGCTGTGTTTTCTTCAAGTAGAATGTATTGACCAATTAACTAGTTTGTTTTCTTCTAGTAAAATGTATTGATCAATTAACCAGTTTGAAATAGGTAACAATAACAGTCTATTGTATCTTATTTAGTGAGATAACGTTTTTATTGTTATTGTTGGTAAATAGTTCTGATATGGTTTCTGATATGTAGGGCGTGGAGCTGGAATGGGAGGCATGGGAGGATTGTTAGCAGGGGGTGCTGCTGCGGCTGCTGTTGCTTATGGTGCTCACCATTTGGCTCATGGACATCATCATCATTATGGACATGGTGGTTACTTTGGCCATGGAAAGTTCAAGCATGGGAAATTTGGCAAACGTTGGAAGCATGGAAGGTTTGGATTTGGCAAGTTTAAACATGGTTGGAAAAGGTGGAAGTGATGAAGTCACCATTGTGTTAAATATGTAATTCTGAGTAAGGTCATGAGTTTAGTTGTGGGGTGAATAATGAATGCAACAGAAACATATTACATGTTTTCAATCTCTACTTTATAACAGTTCAGTAAATTTGACAGCAAGAAATTACTACTGCGTGGCATCCATGTGCAGCTACTTGGTTTCGATCTAAACATAAACCATCAAAACTCCTATATAGTTTTGTATTCAGTAATATAACCAGTGCAAACTTCATTGGAGAGTTTCTGAACACTCTCAAAGTGCTCTGAGTTGTAAACACTCTCAAACAAATATATAAATGCATCTCTGCTAACACATAAATAGAAAACAAGTAAAAGACTTTGACTAGAAATTCAATGTTATCTTTTGATATTCAAATGAAATATATATATACAAGATATACTTTCACACAATGACATTTGAGTGGTCCAATATTCAATTTCCACATGAGCAGATCAGACATACACTTCAGTTCACTAGGAAAGGACTTCCAAAAGGACATGACATGCACCCTTTTAGACAAATCATCAGTAATTGGTAGCAAAACTTGTTGAACCCCTAGAATGATTAGATTAAGAATCCATGGCTCTAACAACTTGTAGAGTCAAGTTCCTCATGCTTCTGCTGGAACCCATAACTCCCATCTTGTTGCAAACCCATATCATAAACTTCAGAACTTGCACCTCTACCTCTTCCTCTTCCTCTTGGTGAAGCATACTCTAAAGTCCTGTTAGCAAACTTTCCTCCACTTCTGCCTCTAATGGAATTGCCCCCTCTCTGTTTCCTGACAGAACCAACTCCTCCTGAATGCAACTCATTAGATCCATCAACAACATCCTTGGAGAAAACCCTCCTTCCATTCCCCCTCCTCCTTAACCTGCCATCAAAACTTGTTTCATTCCTCCCAAAATTTGAAGAGGGAGGAGAATGCTCTCCACCATCAAACCTTCCATTTGCATTCCTCTCATAATTCAAACGAGAAGATCGCCCTCCATTGTTAGACCTACCAACATCATCAGACAAAACCCTCCTTCCATTTCCATTTCTTCTCAATCTACCATCACCCTCCACTCCATTCCTCCCATGAGACTGCACTCCATTTCTACCAACATTATCAGACAAAAACCTCCTCCTATTCCCATTCCCATTCCTTCTCAAACCAACATCACCTTCACCCTCACCCTCAACTCCATTTCTCCCATAATTCACATCAAAAGATGAAAATTCTCCATCAACATCCTCCAACAAAACCCCTTTTCCATTCCCATTTCCCTTTTCACTCCAACCTGCACCAAATTCAAATTTCTTCCCCTTTTCACTCAACTTTCCACTAAACTCAATCTTCTTTCCCCCATTTTCCTTCTCACTCAAATTATCATCAAAAGCATTCCCCTTTACCAAACCTTCTTCCTCATCATACCCCTCCTTCACCAGCCCATACCCATCAACCCTCCTATAGGGCTTCACACTGTGCACCACTCCTTTGGGGAAAAATCTAGCAGATGGCAACTCATCAGGGGTCTCAAACAACACAGGCCCATCCTTCTCACTCCACATATCAAACCCACCAGGCCTCTGAAACCTGTCGGCAAGAACCTTCACCTGCTCATCAGCCCCAACAGAGAACAGATTGGGCGCCGCCGCCGCCCTCTCCACCACCTCCCACGGCCGCTCCAGCTCCGACACCGCCGCCTTCAGCTCCGCCCGCTTCCTCATCTCGTATATCTGCCGCTCCCTGGACAGACGCGCCTTCAGTAGCTGCTTCGCCTTCTTCGCCTGCATCCGCTTCCACACCCACTTCGACACGCCACCCGGGTACGTGCGGGGACCCCCACCCATGCGGATTACGGTGCTCACACGTGCGGGAGGATTGGGAACAAATTGGAGGGTTTTGATGGGGTTGTGGAAAAGGGGGCATTGGGAGAATGAAAGGTTGTGGTGTTGAGGGAGTAAAAGGTTCATCTTGGGTTTGGTTTCAGATACCCACAGAACCAAGAACAGATTTTGTTAAAACAAATCAATTTTTCATCTGAAAAGAAGAAATTTTGAGAATTGGGACGTTCTCTGAAACGCTCTGCAGTGACAAATCCCTAATCCTAGTTCATTCTTTATCGTACAGTGTTGTTCTTAGCAGATATGGATTGTGTTACTGTTAAGCCGTGTATGGTTGCATTTGCAGGGATGAAGTTTTTAGAAGTTATAATATTTTGAAACAAATTTTCCTTTTTTTTTTTTGTTCTTACGTTTCTTTATAATTTTTTGTGTTTGGTTTCGTCTTTTACCTTTTTAAAGTGGAAATTAAAAAAAATAGTTAAAAGACTATTGCTGTCTAATTTAATATTAAAAAAGTTTACAATAGTTGTATTGCAGAACCAAATTCTTAACTAAACCATGTCTGTTCCAAAAAAAAAAAAAAACTAAACTGTGTTTAGAATTTTATTTTATTTTTAAATTAATATTTACAAATTATAATAATCAATAAAATAAGTTTTTATGTTTCCAAATTTAGATGCTGTTTGGATTGTAGAGAAAAATTGAGTGAGAATAAATGGGTGAATTTGAGGGAATAAAAAAATGCTTATAGGATTGTTTGGATTAGTGGATTTTAATGGATGAATGAGTGAATTTGAATGAAAAAATTGTTAAAGATCGTGAATGATGTGATAAGTGATAGATTAAAAAAATATTTTAATTGATAAAAATATATGTTTGTTAATTTGGCTCTACAATAAAATGTGATATAAATTGTAGTGCAAGTGATATGAGAATTATAATAAAATTAAATTAAATTTATTATTTATAATGAAAATAAAATTGATTGAAAAAATAAAATAAATTATGAATAAATGGGATTCGTAAAACTAATTATTATGTTTACGATTTATGTAATGATATCAAATCATAATTATCATGAGCTCTTGTATCTGTATTTCACTTGTTTATTATTTTCTTTTCTTTTATTCGAAGAAAACGAAAGCATTTTCTTTAATATTTAAGACCGCAATGAATGCATGTAATATATGTTCATTCATTAGCTAAAATTGTCGAGTTTTAATTAGAGATTTAAGAGTTCCTTCTTGGACAAGATATGGATGTAGGCTGTGTATGTATAATAATATTTTTGGAATAATTAAAATATAGGCTTAAATTATGTTTTGACTCCTTCATAAATTTGAAAATTTTCAATTATGTCCTTAACAAATTTTGTGATCTATTGAATCCTTGATATTTTAAAAATTTTGAATAGAGTTCCCGCAATTAAATGTTTATATTAATTTTGTGATATAAGAGTTATCTTGTACGGTCACCCTCCTTAAATATCGTCACATAAAAGATCTCTCCCGAATATTTAATGTATTAAAAAAAATTGTTTTTAACTTTAATTAAAATTATAAATTACAAAATAAAAAAATATAAATTATAAAATATTAAATATGTAACTATAAAATTACAAAAAATCAAAATTAAAAAATTTACAATTTGATAACTTTACAATTTCATATTTTGTATTTTCATAATTTCATAATTTTATAATTTTATACTTTTATAGTTTTATAATTATATATTTTAAATTTCTTAATTGTGAAATTATATATTTTTATTATTTTTGTAATTTTTAAAAATTTGTAATTTTATATTTTTTAATTTTTTTTTATAATTTTGTATTTCATCGTTTTATAATTACATATTTTATATTTTCATATTTTTATTTTATATTTTTAATTAAATTTAAAAACATTTTTTTAATACATTAAATATTTGGAAAATATCTCATTATCACAGTCTTTTATAACACAATATCGTTACGTGACAACATTCAAGGGGTGACAAAATATTATTTGAGGCTCAATTGAAAAGTATTTTAAAATTTTAAGGATTTAATAAATCATAAAAATTTATTAGAGACTCAATTGAAAATTCTTAAATTGATCATGACACAAAACATAATTAAACCTAAAATATATTAAAAAAGTTCTCAAAGACATCAAATTAAAAACTTCTAATCATTTTTTTTTTCATAAAACTTTATTTTGTAAATTGAGATCACTAGAAATATTACTTTTCAATACATAGTCAAAAAAAATATCAAACTCTTTACTATTGAACCAACCAAATTATTATCATTGTAAGATACAAGTTCCCCGAATAGGCCAAATTTCAGAATGAGTAATTTAAAATATTTTTAAAAAATGAAATTTAAAAGTTTCTAACACTTTCTTAAAGAAGTTTTTAGAAAAGAAAAGATTTTAAAAAGTTATGTGTATTATTCTATCAATGAGAGGTGGGAAAGGAAATTATGAAAATAAAGTACAAAAATAAAGCAAAACAATTGCTTTTATTGACCCAATTGTATTTGTGTTAAAGACATTGCTTCCTTACCTAAAAAGTTTTGTTTTTTTCTTTCAAAATTTAATGACACAATTATGCATAACAAATTGTTGTTTGGGTTATGTTGGTTATTTCTTTGGACCATGTTTGTGTTAAAGGCATGTGATGTTTTGAAACATAGCTTTCTTACCTAAAATGTTATTGTTTTTTCTTCCAATTTGTTATGACACAATGGTACATATATAATTAATGTGATTTGGTCCATGGATTATACATAACATTTAAATTTAAAATATTTGCTTGAATAATAGCACTATGATTGTTTTCTACACCTTTTATTCTTGTATTCATATGATTTTTCTTGTATTTCTATAATTTTTTAAATGATAATTTTATTCCATATAAACATCACTTCCAAAATTACTTGTTTTAGAAAATTTTTAGGATATGATTTTTAAAATAGGATAGGATTTTTGGAATAAAACTATTAGAATGATTTTTTCGAAACTCATGAAATATATCTTAAAATGAGTTTTCTGAAATATAATTTTTTAAATTTCTGGAATAAAATTTTGAAATAAGTTTTCCAAAACATATTTCGAAACGAGTTTTTTGGAATAAATTTTTATTTTTTCCCTTTTTAAGAGTGCAACGACGATGATAATGAAAGTGTAGTTTTGGAGGTAACAACAATCCGTACTACTGAGGTTATATGCAACAGTGAGAGGGTATTTTAGTCTTTTTGTTGCTACTATGGGGTGCATATAGTAATCAAGGGAGTACAGGAAGAAAAAGGTATTTTCTTTCAAGGCTTAAAATATCATTTATGTTCTCATTTTGTTAGTGTTTGTTCTAGATGATTCTTATTTTTACTGAATGTTTAAAATAATATTTTTGTAATTTGTGTTTAATTTAGTCATTTTTTTACGCCATTTAGATTAGTAACAGAGCACTATGTACATGTGACACTGTTTGTATTACGTTTAATTGTAGTGTGTTAGAGTTGGTTGCTTGGGTACACAAAATAAATATCAATGATCCGCATATTGTTCATATGTTCCTAGCCTGTAAGATTTGGGAGTGTCACCTGTACAGTGTTCCGCTACTAATTTAAATGGCGTCACACAAAAAGATTAAATTAAACACAATTTGTGAAAATAAGGACCATTTTAAATATTTGGTAAAGATGAGGATCATCCGCAACAAACATTACGAAAATGAGGATGAAAAAAGTATTTAAGTCTTTCTTTCAAGTAACCCAATAAGCTAATCCCATGTGATTAAGAGTATTATTATCAACTAATCTTTATTTTAATTTTGAATAAAAAAGTATTATCTAAATATTACATTATACAATGATGCATGTTACTTGAATAAGCAATTATTTTGACAAAACAAAACAAAGAATTCAAAACAACATAAGATTCTTTGTGGGAAATTAAAATTCATGCAAACAACTTGCAATTTAGATTTCAAAGATTTTTTTCAATGGCCATTAATAGAGGTCAAAACCAAACTCTATCTCATTCAAATTTATACCTACCAAAACCATATTTTATTAGTAGTCAAATTGTACACAAATTGTCAAAGAGTGAAGAACAAGAAAATATCACTTATAAAATTTGATTAATTAAGTATTAACATCACAAATTAACTTTGTTTACACAAGTTATTTTCAGAAATGACTGTGTTAAGAGATAAATAGTTTGCTTCTTAATCTAATTATTGTATATTTATGGCAGTAATAAAATCGTGTAGGAAAATAATTGAATTGCTTTGAAAGATGTTAAAAGGATATTAATGTGTTACAAATTAAAGCCATTGTTGTTGCAGTGCATCTTCTTCTTTTGCAACATTAATAGTAAACAATTTAAAAAATATTTCTCAAAAATTTGAATGAGATTTTTTTTTATGGAAATACTGGAGTAAACCGATAATTTTATTAAAATTTTAATTTTTTAATCACATTAAACAATTTAATAAAAGTGATACTACTTTTTTTTTTTGAGTAAAAAGTCGTTTTAATTTAGAAAATTATAAAATCATTTTGAGAGACAGTTAATTAAAAACATTAAAAGAACACTTTTTTTTATGATAATGTGATGTTATAAAAATTAAACTAAACATGTGAAACAACATTGCTCCAATCAATTATTTATTGTTAGTTTTAACATGTTTTAATGAAAATGTGATAAAGTTATTTTGGAAATGAGTCATAACTATATTTATTAATTTAAATTTATTTCTTTTATCATATTTTAAGAGGTACTGTATCCCTTTTATTTTTCTTTTCCTTGTAAATATGCTTTCTAGGGAATTTATCGTGAGATTATATAATGATCAATTTATTGAGTCATATTTTGTATTTTAAAATAGAAAAGACATCTCTTAATATTTTTAACATTTTATAAGTTTAGTTTTGATTTTTTTTATTCCTTTAACTTTTAAATGTATATTTCTGATAAAAGAAATAGTTTAAATAACGTATTTAAAAAACTAAAATAGAATATTAGATAATTTAAGAAGAATAAAAAGCTATTTTATTCTGAAAGATAGATTATTAAAACTTCTCATCATTTCAGTGTGAGCAAAGTCAAACGAGACGTTACATTTGAATTTTAAAATCTTACTTTCACCATTTTAAAATCTCAAAAATACTAAAAACAATAGTTTTGTTTTTTCATATTAATTTCATACAATCCACAAATATTAATCTAAAACAATTCAAATATTGTTTATTTATGCAGTCAATTCACATTTTCTCTGCAACCAAATATTTCGAAAATCAAAGTGATATAGCCTTTATTATCTTATATAATAACGAAAATACACATACTCATGTTTACCTGTCAGTAATTATTTATTTTATATAAAAAGATAATAATTTCAGTATAATTATAAAAAAAAGAAACTGTGTATATTAAATATTTTTTATATATTACTAATAAAGATATAAAATTAGTATGCAAGGATAAAAAAATAGATTAAATTACTTTAAATTTAACTATTTCGTCTTAAGAAGTAGAATTTTTTTTCCGTCCTACTCGACAGATATGAATATTAATGTACTTATCGTAGTGTTTTAAATATTAACTAAATAATTTTTTATGAAAAAGTAAAATTACAATAAAAAATATAGTATAAATATTTAATGAAAAAAATACATATTTTTCTTAAACGACAAATATTAGAATAGAAATTATAATTATATAAAATATTATATAAAAGTATCATATATAATAATTAGATAGAGTTAAAAATATGTATAAATAAAAATACTTAATTATGATAATAATTGTTAAAATAAAAAATAATTATTAAAAATTATATTGAATTTATAAAAAATGTGTAGAAAATAATTTTACAAGAATAAAATAATATATATATATATATATATATATATATATATATATATATATATATATATATTCAAAAATAATATTATTAATTGTGATAAGTTATAGATGGACATAAATAAATAGTAGATTGAATATTGCAAACTCATATTTTAATTTTTAATAAAACAAAAAACAAGTTTTGGTATAATACACTTAAAAAAATGAATTGAAAAAGAGATAGAAAAAGATGATTATAGAAGTGATGAAGTGAGGCACATGCATCTGATAGCGATTCTTAACTTCATTTCTTACACTCTCTTTTCATTACAGCTGTATTCACGACCAGTTCATTGAATTTATTAAAAAAAAACTATAAAATATATATTATCTTTTTTTCACAAATTAAAATTCATTTTGAGCAACATATAATCTCTTTAATTCATGAATAAATTAGTTTTAATTTTTTGAATTTTCATTTATATAGATAAATTTGTTTGAACATGTTGCATAAAATAATGTTTTGTATTTAATATTTATGATTCTATCTTCCAACTATAGTGTCAGACTCTTTTCACAAAATCCAAGTTCCCAGTTATTCTTGTTCATACTTCATATACAAGTTTCTGGTTGTTGAACAATTGTTTTTAATAAAATTCAAAGTTTTTTTCTTCTTCAAAAGACAGCTGTGAAGTTTTTAATTTTTAATTCTAAAATACTATAATATTGGTTTGGCAAGACAAATTTCTTAAATTAATTACTAATTAATTAAGACAGACTATAATTCAAGGAACATCAGATACATAATGGAAGTTTTAGGTATAAGAGTTTTTCTTTTTTCAGATAGGGAAATTCATTTATTGAAAATTTGGAAGTTGTTTATTATCATTTATGGAGTAGAAAAAACAAAGAGTAGAGAAATTTTGAGAAAATTGTTTTTAATTTATAAATAAAGCTTTTAATTAAAAAAAGTCATAAAATCCACACTTTAGTAAGATATTTTGACATTATGGTATTTTACTTGTAAAATCAATGTGCAAACAAAAAAGAACAGTGATGATCTTAATATATGCTATACTAATTTGATAGTTTAATAGATTAATCAATTAGGGGACAAAAATAAAAGTTTAAAAGTTTAAAAGCAAAAGGTTGGAAAAAGAATTAAGTTTACACCTCATTTTAAGTAATCATGTTTTCGTCCTACTTTTATTAAAAATATAAATGGAGAATTTATTTACAAAATGTTTCTTTACTAATCATAAGAAATAATCACTTTTATCTCTTTTTTTAAAAGAAATTTAAAACTAAATATAGTGAGATATTAATTGTACTGTTTTTAGTTCTGTCATAATTTGTTGACTTGGATTTAATTTATTTATAATCATAACAATGAAATTATTCTATCAAATTTTCTTTGTGTAAAGTATTTAACTTTTGAAAGTTTATGATACACATAAAATAAGAAATGATTTTAAAAGGAAATAAAGTTAGATAAAAATTATCTTAACACTAAAATTAGACATTGAAGTGTTTCTTAAAAATAGAACTAAACCTTAAATTCTTTTGTCAAAATTCCATAATCATGTACATTGGAATGTCATAAAAAGAAAGAAAAAACAAATGTGATTCCTTTACTTTCTCCGTCTGTTTCGTGAGAAATGGTGTAGAGATCATAATTTCTGAATTATTAAACTAATAATTATATTATTATATTCAATCTTTCTCTTCTTTTTCCCCTCTCTCTCATAACCAAAAACACAAAAGCATGCCACAGAAAAAGAAGAGATTGTGCAAACATTTCATTGATTTTTGGGTTATTACCCTCGTGATCTGTGCACAATCATCTTCTGCTTCATAATATATACCTTCATCTTCCTTTTTCCTCTTTTCTTGCTTTTGTTGTTCAACACCCTTCTCTTGGGAACGACCCTTTTCCAGTTTTGGGATTTGGAGGCTGCAAAAGGTGAGATTTTTCACCTGGGTTTTGTATGTCATGTTAAAAAACCTGTTTTCTCTTTCTGGGTTTTTTTTTTTGGTTTGTTTGTTTGTTTTATTTATTTATTTTATTTTACTTTGCTGTTTTTTTTTTCCTTCTGGGATTTCTTGTTATGCATGTAAACCTGAGCCTATGTGTTTTTTAAGGTTTAATCCTCTGTGTGAAAGGTTGAGGGAGTTTGGTGCATTACGTGTGAACTAGATGAGCTCAAGTTGCATTTTTATGTGCCTAATGACTTTGACTTTTTGTTTTGTTCTGTTTCTTGTTCTTGAGCTCCACCTGCTGCTTTTTTGTGTATTGCAAATTCATACTTGGATGAAATGTTTGTTGAGAGGTTTTCGCATCATCACAATTGATAGCTTCTGTAACAGTTTTAAGTTCATTTGAGTTTGTGGAATCGGTTTATTCATTTGATCAATGGGGTGCTTGAGTTTTGTTGAGAATGGTTATATGCTTATACTGCTAACTTCTGACTCTGCTGTAAGTAAACTTGTAAGAAGTCTCTTTATTGGAAAGTGCTTTTGGTTTCTGGAAATGCAAGCTATCTTAGGTTGAAGAGAGAGATGTTTGTGGGCATGACTGTTACTGATATTTTAATATTCTTCATAATGGACAAAAAGGACTTGGTAGGTCTAATTGACTTTTTTGTTATTTTGTTCAAAGATTGGCATATTAACATGTGATTGGGGCTTTGGTCAAAGATGAGGGTTGCCTCATAACTTCCAAATGAGTTTGAGCTAACCTGATCAGTTATTTGATTCTGTTAATTTCCTTCTACCTAATTTGTCTTACTCATGATTTGGTTTGATCTATATCTTTGCTTAAAGTCAAAGAAATTGCTTATATTCCATCTTCTTTTGCTAAGAAATGAACCTTTACCTGTTAGAGAATGGTATACTTGGTACAGTAATTTTATGCTGTTTTAAGAATCCAAATGGTATACTTTTTGTGTATTGCATACAGCCTCATGCAGTAATGAAGCTGTTAAATGTAATTTTTTTTAGAGAAAGATAGCCTTCTTCTTTTGTTGGAAAAAGTGAATAACCAGAAAAGTAAACATGGGCACCTTCATGACAAGTAGAAAATTTCAAATACAAGTAAGGTTTATACTTAAACATAAAAGCTTAAGTTGAAGTATAGTTTCTGAAAGGTGTTCACTTGGAAAAGTAGTCACATACTCATGATAAGTTTTTCAGTTATTGGCTTGTCAACTTATTTGCCCAGTAATTGAGAATGGCATCTATATTGTGTAATAGTCCTGTGGCAATCTGTTATTTGGTTTGTCTTTGACATAATGAAGAAATGGTTTTGCAATATATGCTGATGCCCTTTTACACTTTATTTCATTAATGCAAGAGTTCATTTTGAAATAAACCAGTATACTTGTGAGACATGGTTGATATTCTTTTTCAGGTGCTACATTTTTTGATCATCATTGGATAAGGCATTAGTTGACTTTGTTCTGGCAATTTAATTACTTGATTTGTATATGCCGGTTTACATTTGACATTAACCGAACGCATTTTTGAAAACTTTAATGATATCTTAGATGGTTAACTCCATTTTTGAGGACTTCAATTTGTAAGTTCAGTAAAAAAAGGTTTTTGTTTTCTATAAAGCTTTATTTGAATGCAAACTATGATGAAGTTAACGAACTTAAAAACTGGTTTTGTTCTTATGTATGGTCTCTTGGCACCTAAGCTATCATTAAGTGGAATCAGTAGATCTAAGTAGAGTGTCTTTCTTTTTCTATCAGCATATAGTCATGTGGAAATTGTACAACACAGTGTAAAATGTTTGCTTAGCCATCATAATTGGTTCATTGTGCTATATTTCTTTTTTTCTCAGTTATTGTTTGTTATAAGGACATAAAGTTTAACTGTATGGTGACTTTTCTAATACTAATCAAACAAATGCATGCTTAATTTTCTCTTGACTAACTAATCCTTGTTTCTGTCTTATGTTTCTCAGGGCATCTAAATTTTGTGAACTAGTGCTTTAAAAGCAATAATGGGGAGGCAATTCTGACAAACATGGATCCTCAGGCCTTCATCAGGTTGTCAATAGGTTCTCTGGGGTTGCGATGCACCGGAATTGAACTGCACACCGGAAAATCCGGCATTCAAACACTCTCACTACCTTGTGTTTGTGAGATTCGGCTTCGAGGTTTTCCAGTTCAAACATCTTCAGTCCCTGTGATATCCTCTGCAGAAGTTACACCTGACACTCAGAACATTGCCTCTAGCTTTTACCTTGAGGAATCTGATTTAAAAGCATTGTTAGCACCTGGATGCTTCTCCAACACTCATGGTTGTTTGGAGATTGCTGTGTTTTCAGGGAGGAAGGCATCCCATTGTGGAGTTGGCATCAAAAGGCAGCAAATAGGGATCTTTAAAATGCACGTCGGCCCCGAGTGGGGTGAAGGAAAGCCGTTGATTCTTTTCAACGGCTGGATAGGTATTGGCAAGAACAAACAGGAGAACGGAAAGCCGGGTACCGAGCTACATCTAAAAGTGAAACTAGACCCTGACCCTAGATATGTATTCCAGTTTGAAGATATCACAACATTGAGTCCTCAGATAGTTCAACTGCAAGGATCTATCAAGCAACCAATCTTCAGTTGCAAGTTTAGTAAGGACAGGTGATAGGAAACTTGCAAAATCTATTTTACTTTCAACCATGTTGACCCTTCTCAGAAATCTTTAAAAGTCACAATTTTGTTCTCAAATAACATGCATCCAAGTTTTAACTTTGAAATCAATATCATTGTGAGATCTTGGATGTGTTAAAATATCAAGCATTGGTTTCTTGGTCAATGACTGAGATTTGTGTTACTTACACTTTTCCTTGCATCCTAAAGCTCAGACAAAACACTTTTACCAAAATGTATGTGTGAATTGATGTAGTTAACTAGTCTTCTTCTCCAATGGAAGCTTGAATTATCTAAAGTCTTATCTTCATAAGTAGAAAATTGGTAGTGTGTTTTCTTTGTTGTTTATATCAGTTGGACCTGATATCTTAGTCTGTGTGACGGTAGTTTAAACATTTGTTGTTAATCAAACTTTTGATAGTTATGGAATGACAGGGTTTCCCAGGTTGACCCGTTGAGCGCGTACTGGACAGGCTCTACGACCGAGATTTCTAACTTGGAGACAGAGAGGAGAGAAAGAAAGGGGTGGAAGGTGACGATACACGATCTCTCTGGCTCGGCTGTCGCTGCAGCCTTCATAACAACTCCCTTTGTTCCATCTTCAGGTTGTGATTGGGTTGCCAGATCCAACCCAGGGTCTTGGTTGATTGTTCGGCCTGACACAGGCCGATCAGAGAGCTGGCATCCATGGGGAAAGCTCGAAGCATGGCGCGAGCGTGGCATCAGAGACACCGTTTGCTGCAAGTTCCATCTTTTGTCTGAAGCTCAAGAGGGAGGTGAAGTCCTCATGTCTGAAATACACATAAATGCTGAAAAGGGTGGAGAGTTTTTCATAGACACTGAGAAACATCTGAGAACTGCAACCACAGCAGCAAGTCCAATACCAAGTCCACAAAGCAGTGGAGACTTTGGTGCACTGAGTCCTTTGGTTGGAGGTTTTGTCATGAGTTGCAGGATTCAAGGAGAAGGAAAGCAAAGCAAACCGTTGGTCCAACTCGCGATGCGACACGTGACATGCGTGGAGGACGCCGCCATCTTCATGGCACTTGCAGCAGCTGTGGACCTCAGTATCCAGGCATGTAAACCTTTCAGGAGGAAGGTGAGAAGAGGTTTCTGGCATTCTATGTGAAGAACACAAGGCAAAAATGTATCTGTAAGCACCATCATAAATGTGAATTTTCTGCCTTTGTTTTTCTGCAATGCTTAGAAAAATGTACAGCTTAAGTTAGTGCCTTGCATTGCCCTCTTGTGAATTTTTCCTCATATTATTAGCATTCTGATGCTTGTACAATTAAGGTGCACAAAACAATATCAAGTTAATGAACTTTTTTCTAGAACTGACCCCATTCTGAAAAGGGTTCTGTTTTTCTATAGCTGTTCTTGTCAAATTTCATCTCTTTCTTTTGCTTCATTGTAAAATTCAAGGTGACTGACTCTGTTTGTTGTATCATCCATTCACTGAATTTCATAACAAGAACAGATTTATAGTTTTGAATATCTAATAGTTGCTGAATCTGTAATGTGTTTGAGTTTGAACATGTTTCTCTTCAATTCTATGTAAATAGTGTGATATCTGCATTTAGATTTTGTTCATATCCACTGAAGTTTTTGAACACATTTTATGTTTTAGTTCTTAGCTTATTTATATACATTTAAGTCATTTTATTACTTTAAATTTTCAGTAGTTTCCCCACTTTCTTAATTGTTACTTTACCTTCAAAATGAATATCAACTAGGCAACTAGTTGATTCAAAGAAAAGTTTTTTTTTACAGAGAAAATCTTAATTTTACACACTGTAGGTTAAAGATGTATACTTTTAAGATTTTTTTTTTTTTTCTGATATAACTTTTAAAGCAATTATTGTTAAACTCAATAAATTTATTATATATACTTACAGGTATGTGTGAATCTCTCACATGTCAGCACAGCTTGGTTTGTCCCTGTCAAATAATCAATTAGAGATAAGGTGATGAACAAGTAAATGTAAATTTATTATATAAATTGAATTATATTTAAATTTCACTTTCTTAAAAGTTTAATTATATATGTATATATTTAAATTACTATACTCATGTGAAAAACTATGTTATACAATTTTAATTTAAGATTGATTATGATAAAAAGTTGTGTATACAGTATTATTTTCTGATAGTCTGTATTTGATCTTTCTTAAAGTTATAGTTAAATGTTTTTAATCAAAATTGTTGAAATTAAGATTTTATACTTAAAATTATTTATACACAATACATGCATAAAATATAGCACACAAAATAAAACTTCTAAATCACAGCATTCAATAAACTTAAGTTGAAATTTCAAGGTCATAATACATAAATTAATGGAACTAATATTGATGATTATATGCTGTGTTTTATTCAGTTTTTAATTACTATTATTTAGTTTATTATATAATATGTTCACTATAAATATATAATTTTAATATTATAAATAAAATTTAATTGAAGTTTATAGTTCTACGAAATTTACAATATTTATAATATCAATATTAATATATTATATTAAAACAATTATTTTTACTTGTTACAAGTGCATCATGATATCAAATGTGACTACATCACAACAACATTTTTTTTTTGCAATGTCATAGATTGAGATAAAAAGTGTAGCAAGAATTTAGAACCATATCTATGGCCTTTCTTCTTACATCTCCATGATTTATTCTCTCACTTCATAATTTTATATACTGAATGAATTATATAATTTAAAGTAATTTTATATTTTACAATCTAAAATCATTCATAATACATCATATTTAAAATTAAGAAATTTTATCGATTACATAAATTAAAATACTTTTAAATTATATATTTAGAACCCTATTATAGAGTAAGTAATCCTACATGTAATCTTATTTTAGATTATTTAGATTAATAATTTTGTTTCAATTTATGCAATAAAAAATTATATTAAGAATTACAACATTTCAACATTTTAGATTAGACAATCTATATATTGTGACGTCCCATTTTAATAGATTACACTACTAAATAAAGCATCACACAGTTATAATAACGAGAAGCGCTCAGATGAACAAAAACGATAGAAAAGGTAACTGTTACAGTCATCCAGAAACTCTTAAAAGAGGTCATAGGCATATAACCATGCCATGAGAAAACACAGTCTAAAAGTTCAACAGTTGGGCAAAAGAAATGCTCTAAGAGCATGGAATTACAAGGCACTAGGGCCATGAATCTGCCCCTAAGGTCATCAAGACAGACAAACTAGATCGCACCGCTGCGTCTCCCGGATCCATCTCGAACCTCTCTCTCTTCTGCTCCCACCAAAGGTGATCATCGCAACAAGAAAACATAACAGAAAACAAACACAAACATGCAAGGGTAAGCTAGTGTAATATAATACTTATCATGGTATGAAGGAATAAATGCATAAACATTCCCAGACATACAACACAGAGGCACATAATTCATGGTATAACAAACAAGCAAGACACTATGACTCAATTATCCGGATACATATATTAAGATCGGATTCACTAGACGCTTGCACTTGTGGTGGCCTCTACTGCTCTGCAGAGCCATTGCCAATGGGTTTCACCCTACCACACACAAGGTTAGCCTTTAAACGTCTAAGGCCATTATCCTGCCAAAGACTAGGGCCTCCCGCTACTCTCACCACTTGGGTCAGTTTGCTCTACTTGAGACTCACTGACCCTTTAGAGTTTCGGGATGCGATCCTTACTTGAATCCTTATCTTAATATATACACTACACGCCACCACGAGGTCTCCCCACGAGACTCATGGAATTACGCCTATCGCACTAAATTTATGCTTCATACCATATCCACCACCTTTATCTTGAACATCCGATTCTCATGCAAGTTCTCAACCAACCAAACAAGTCATGTTTTCCATTTCATACTCAACATAACAAGACTTCATTTAATCTCATACAATCAAGCACAACACACAACCATAATTCTTACACCAAAATTTCTAAGAAAATTTATTATCACAAAACCAAAATCACTACAGTAATGCGTGACACATTTCTCAAGCTACAGATATCTAATCGACGATCCAACCGGTCAAAACATAAAATAGCATGTTATGAACCACATGTCAAAATTTGAGCTCAATCAAACGGTTAATGAGTCGGGAAAGTCAATTTTTCTAAAACTGCACATATCAGAAAAGTACACAGTCGCCCAGCGAGCCAAGGAACTAGCCCAGCGAGCCAAGGAACTAGCCCAGCGAGCCAAGGAACTAGCCCAGCGAGCCAAGGAACTCGCCCAGCGAGCCAAGGAACTCGCCCAGCGACTGTGCGACGCATCAGAAAACGAAAAAGACGTCAAACATCACAGTTTCATGAATATTTGAACCCCTAACTCAGAAATATACCAAAACTAACGTTTTCCAATCATTTAAGCATAAAACATAAACGAAAACAGACCACATATTTTAAAAACGCGAAAAGAACCTAGCTTCCCTTACCTTCGATTGAGCACCAAAAACAACAGATCCGCAATCCCCGAAAATGGCAGCTCCAGAACCAAGGAAGTGAGCTAGAAACATGGAAACCAGTACAGAAACACGAGTACAGAGTTAAACCCTACCCAGACCAACGTACAAGACAATGGGAAGGGGAAAAACGGACTAAAGATCTTGAGTTTTAACTTACCTAGAGTACCGAATGGCTTAGGCTAGCTTGGAAATGGGAGGTGATTTCGTGCCCTAGCAGAGCACCTAGCAGAGGGCAAGGTATGGAACTGCTGTTTCTAAAAAAAGAAAAGTTGAGGAATGAGGAGAATGGATGGGTTGGTGGTAGGGTAGGGTGCCCTTCAGAGGGGCTGCCCTTGGGCCTACGAAGGGCCAGGCCCAAACCTCTGGGACAAAAGAAAAGGGGCTTACAATATCTCCCCAACAACAAAAATTTTTCGTCCTCGAAAAATTAGACTCACCAGAACAGATGTGGGTATGAGCTCCTCATGTCCTCCTCCAGCTCCCAAGTTGCGTCGCCTGTCCTCCGGTCCCAGATGACCTTCACAAGACTAGTGGCTCTTCCCTTGCGCTCCTTCACTTGGCGATCCTCTATAGCCACGGGCTGTACCACTACCTGGAGATTCTCCCTGACTTGCACATCCTTTGCCTCCAAGACATGTGATGGGTCGAAGACATACTTACGTAGCTGTGAAACATGAAAGACTGGGTGTAGATTAGCCAACTGGGGTGGCAATGCAACCTCATAAGCCACGGGTCCTATCCTCCTTAAGATCTGATACGGACCCAAAAACTTAGGTGACAACTTCCTTGAGCGGATAGCCCTCCCCACACCAGTGGTTCGGGTCACCCTCAAGAACACATGCTCCCCAGCCTCAAACTCTAGGGGTCTCCTTCTTCGGTCTGCGTATGCCTTTTGCCGACTCTGGGATGCTTGCAACCTATCTCTCACTAATTGCACCTTCTCTGTGGTTTGTTGCAACAACTCAGGTCCTACCAAAACTGACTCACCATCCTGGTACCAACATAAGGGAGTCCTACACCTCCTCCCGTACAAAGCCTCATAGGGTGCCATCCCTATACTCGCTTGGTAACTGTTGTTGTAGGTAAACTCCACCAGCGGTAACACTTCATCCCAACTGCCAAGGTGGTCCAAGATGCAAGTCCTCAACAAGTCCTCCAAGGACTGAATCACCCTCTCTGACTGGCCATCCGTCTGAGGATGATAAGCAGAACTCATCCTCAGCCTGCTACCCATAGCCTCCTGCAGTGCCTGCCAGAACCTGGAAGTGAACCGGGGGTCTCTGTCAGACACTATGCTACTAGGCACTCCATGAAGTCTCACTATCTCTCGGATGTAAAGCTGGGCCAACTTGGCCATAGACATTCTGAGATTCACTGCCAAAAAGTGAGCACTCTTTGTCAAACGATCCACCACCACCCATATAGCATCATGTCCTCTCACGGTGCGAGGCAAGTGGGTAACAAAATCCATGGCTATGCTATCCCACTTCCACACCGGAATATCCAAAGGTTGAAGCGTTCCACCGGGTTTCTGATGCTCCACCTTCGCCTTTTGACAAGTCAAACAGGCCGATACAAACTGTGCAACTTCCTTTTTCATGCCCTGCCACCAAAAGTTCTCCTTGAGGTCTTGGTACATCTTAGTCATGCCAGGGTGCAGACTAAGACGACTCTTGTGTCCCTCCTCAAGGATCAACTTCCTCAACTCAACATCCTCTGGTACACAAACCCTGCCTCTGAACCTCAACACACCATCACTGCCTAAGGCAAACTCCTTGGCCTGATCCGTCCCCAGTAACTCTTTTACCTTCTGTAGACTAACATCCGTTGCTTGTCTCTCCCTGATTAAGCTCAAGAAATCACTAGATATAACCAAGGTGCTACACCTAATGAATTCCGGCTCCAACTCAAACTGTAGCTTCATGTCTCTGAAACTCTCAAGCAACTCCATCTCTTTTATCATCAAGTGCGCCACATGCACCGCCTTCCTACTCAATGCGTCCGCTACCACATTCGCCTTCCCTGGGTGGTAGAGAAGCTCGAAGTCGTAGTCCTTTAGAAACTCTATCCACCGCCTCTGCCTCATATTAAGCTCTTTTTGATCGAAGAGGTACTTCAAACTCTTGTGGTCACTAAACACACGGAACTGTGCACCATACAAGTAGTGCCTCCATATCTTCAAAGCAAAAACCACCGCTGCTAACTCTAGGTCATGAGTGGGGTAGTTCTTCTCATGAACCTTCAACTGCCTTGAAGCATAAGCCACCACCTTCCTCTCCTGCATCAAGACACACCCAAGACCCTGATGAGAGGCATCACAGTAGACCTCAAAGGGTTTACTCACATCTGGGATTACCAACACTGGAGCACTCGTCAGCCTCTGCTTAAGCTCCCTGAAGCTCTCCTCACACCTATCAGTCCATACAAACGGTTGGTCTTTCCTGGTTAGCTGTGTCAAGGGTGCTACTATCTTGGAGAACCCCTCTATAAATCTCCTGTAGTAGCCAGCTAAACCCACGAAGCTTCGGATCTCAGTCACTGACTTGGGACATTCCCACTGTATCACGGCCTCTACCTTCGCTGGATCAACAGCTATACCCTGAGCTGATATCACGTGCCCCAAGAACTGCACCTCTCTCATCCAGAAGTCACACTTGGACAACTTGGCAAACAGTTGCTTCTCCCTCAAGATGCTAAGCACTATCCTCAGATGCTCAGCATGCTCCTCCTGCGTCCTGGAGTAGATGAGAATGTCGTCTATGAAGACCACGACAAACTTATCTAAAAACGGGCGAAAGATCCGGTTCATGTAGTCCATGAACAAAGCCGGGGCATTAGTCACACCGAATGGCATGACGACATACTCGTAATGCCCATATCTGGATCTGAAAGCCGTCTTCTCAACATCTTCTGCCTTCACCAAAATCTGATGATAACCCGACCGAAGATCAATCTTGGAGAACACTGATGCCCCATGTAGCTGATCCATCAAATCATCTATTCTTGGCAAGGGGTACTTATTTTTGATAGTCAGCTTGTTCAGCTGCCTATAATCCACACACAACCTTGAGCCACCGTCCTTCTTCTTTACCAACAAGACAGGCGCTCCCCACGGCGAGGCACTCGGCCGTATAAACTGTTTCTCAAGCAACTCCTCTATCTGCTTCTTTAACTCCACCAACTCTGCTGGCGCCATGCGGTAAGGAGCTATCGACACTGGACCAGCTCCCGGTACCAAGTCTATGGAGAACTCAACCTCTCTCCTCGGGGGCAAACCCGGTACCTCTTCGGGAAACACATCCTCAAAGTCCCTGACCACTGGTATCACTGTTATCCTTTCCTCTTTCTCAACTTCCATCCTGGCAAAGACCATATAACACTGGACACCATCCCGGATTTCCTTCATAACCTCATGGGAAGATATTAGCTCAGGCTCCTCCGAGCTGTGGAACAACAACTTCTTCTCTCGGCAGTCGATGAGAACGTGATTGGCAGAGAGCCAATCCATTCCCAAGATCACATCTAACCCTTGCAGAGGGAGGCATATAAGATTGACTTTGTATACGCGCCCCTCTACCTCAACTAAACATCTAGAACACACAGAAGAAGTCCTAACCAACCCAGATGCCGGAGTCGATACCACGAGATCAAACTGTAGCTCACACACCGGCAGACCCAACTCCCGCACACAAGACTCTGACACAAATGAGTGTGTCGCTCCAGAATCAAAAAGAACACAACAGGACTTGCCAGATATCACACAACAACCAATAACAAGGTTACCTGAACCTGCCGCCTCTGACCCAGTCATAGCAAAAACCCTGCCTGTAGCCTGAGGCCTGCTGCCTCCTCCTCTCTGCTGAGTCTGGCCTGAACTCTGACTCGGAGTGTGTGGTGGAGGTCGTGCTACTGTTCTCCTCAGAGTGGGACAATCTCTACCAAAGTGACCCTCTCTGCCACAATGGTTGCACCTACGGAACCCAGATAGCTGTGGGCAGAAACTCTTCACATGCGGTCCTCCGCAATGGTGGCACTGGATCCTGCTGGGTGGGGAAGAAAAACCTCTAGACCCCTGTGACTGTGGGTGAGGTCTAGCATAAGGCTTCCTCTTCTCTTCAATCCTCGGCCTGGACCCAGATGGTCCACTAACTCTCTGTTGTGGTTGCTGTTGAGCTTCCACCTCCACCTTCATACGCTCCATGACCCTGGCCTTTTCCACTAAGGCCGCAAAGTCCTTGATGGACAGTGGAGCTACCATCAAGCGGATGTCTCCTCTAAGACCATTCTCAAATTTCCTGCAATGCCACTCTTCATCTAGTGGCATGGTATAGAAACGCCCCAGATGCTTGAACCTCTCGGCGTACTCAGCTACTGACTTGTTCCCTTGTGTCAGCTGGAGGAACTCTACCTCCTTAGCGTACCTCACGCTATCAGGGAAATACTCCGAAAGAAACTTCCTCTTGAAGGCTTCCCATGTGACATCCTCATGTTTCTCCTCCATCACCAGCTTCATGCTGGCCCACCAATGCTCAGCTTCTCCCGTGAGCATGTAGACAGTGAAAGCAAGCCTGCTCTCATCGGGGCACCTCTTGGCATCAAAGATGCGCTCCATATCTTTCATCCACTGGTCCGCCTGGTCGGGACTCTTCTTGCCATCAAACTTGGCAGGTTGGTGCTTCAAAAAGTCTTCCAAACTCCATTCAGGGGGTGGAGGTTGGGGATGAGGACCATACATCTGAGCACCTGCAGCATTCTCCCCTAGGTGTCGGAGAGCATCCACATGCTGCCTCTGTGCGTCCTCAGCAGCCTGCCTAGCAGCTTCCATCTGCTGCATCATGAAGTTCTGCTGCTCAAGAGAGGCTTCCTGGCGCTGCATCGCCGCCTCGTGTTGTTGCATCATGGCATTGCTTTGCTGAGTCAAAGCCGCAGCCATTGCCTCGATCGCCCTGGCCAGATCTTGTCCATCGCCCTGAGGGGGTTGAGGAGGAGCGATACGCGGGGGTGCCATAACACTGGACACACAGAAAGCACCATCAGACTCGGTTAGATTGGAAACTCATCTAAACATGACAGCAAAGACACAACGAAAGCTAAGCAAACACATAGCCCACAGACACTTAGGAACGAAGGCTCTGATACCATAAAAGTGTGACGTCCCATTTTAATAGATTACACTACTAAATAAAGCATCACACAGTTATAATAACGAGAAGCGCTCAGATGAACAAAAACGATAGAAAAGGTAACTGTTACAGTCATCCAGAAACTCTTAAAAGAGGTCATAGGCATATAACCATGCCATGAGAAAACACAGTCTAAAAGTTCAACAGTTGGGCAAAAGAAATGCTCTAAGAGCATGGAATTACAAGGCACTAGGGCCATGAATCTGCCCCTAAGGTCATCAAGACAGACAAACTAGATCGCACCGCTGCGTCTCCCGGATCCATCTCGAACCTCTCTCTCTTCTGCTCCCACCAAAGGTGATCATCGCAACAAGAAAATATAACAGAAAACAAACACAAACATGCAAGGGTAAGCTAGTGTAATATAATACTTATCATGGTATGAAGGAATAAATGCATAAACATTCCCAGACATACAACACAGAGGCACATAATTCATGGTATAACAAACAAGCAAGACACTATGACTCAATTATCCGGATACATATATTAAGATCGGATTCACTAGACGCTTGCACTTGTAGTGGCCTCTACTGCTCTGCAGAGCCATTGCCAATGGGTTTCACCCTACCACACACAAGGTTAGCCTTTAAACGTCTAAGGCCATTATCCTGCCAAAGACTAGGGCCTCCCGCTACTCTCACCACTTGGGTCAGTTTGCTCTACTTGAGACTCACTGACCCTTTAGAGTTTCGGGATGCGATCCTTACTTGAATCCTTATCTTAATATATACACTACACGCCACCACGAGGTCTCCCCACGAGACTCATGGAATTACGCCTATCGCACTAAATTTATGCTTCATACCATATCCACCACCTTTATCTTGAACATCCGATTCTCATGCAAGTTCTCAACCAACCAAACAAGTCATGTTTTCCATTTCATACTCAACATAACAAGACTTCATTTAATCTCATACAATCAAGCACAACACACAACCATAATTCTTACACCAAAATTTCTAAGAAAATTTATTATCACAAAACCAAAATCACTACAGTAATGCGTGACACATTTCTCAAGCTACAGATATCTAATCGACGATCCAACCGGTCAAAACATAAAATAGCATGTTATGAACCACATGTCAAAATTTGAGCTCAATCAAACGGTTAATGAGTCGGGAAAGTCAATTTTTCTAAAACTGCACATATCAGAAAAGTACACAGTCGCCCAGCGAGCCAAGGAACTAGCCCAGCGAGCCAAGGAACTAGCCCAGCGAGCCAAGGAACTAGCCCAGCGAGCCAAGGAACTCGCCCAGCGACTGTGCGACGCATCAGAAAACGAAAAAGACGTCAAACATCACAGTTTCATGAATATTTGAACCCCTAACTCAGAAATATACCAAAACTAACGTTTTCCAATCATTTAAGCATAAAACATAAACGAAAACAGACCACATATTTTAAAAACGCGAAAAGAACCTAGCTTCCCTTACCTTCGATTGAGCACCAAAAACAACAGATCCGCAATCCCCGAAAATGGCAGCTCCAGAACCAAGGAAGTGAGCTAGAAACATGGAAACCAGTACAGAAACACGAGTACAGAGTTAAACCCTACCCAGACCAACGTACAAGACAATGGGAAGGGGAAAAACGGACTAAAGATCTTGAGTTTTAACTTACCTAGAGTACCGAATGGCTTAGGCTAGCTTGGAAATGGGAGGTGATTTCGTGCCCTAGCAGAGCACCTAGCAGAGGGCAAGGTATGGAACTGCTGTTTCTAAAAAAAGAAAAGTTGAGGAATGAGGAGAATGGAGGGGTTGGTGGTAGGGTAGGGTGCCCTTCAGAGGGGCTGCCCTTGGGCCTACGAAGGGCCAGGCCCAAACCTCTGGGACAAAAGAAAAGGGGCTTACAATATCTCCCCAACAACAAAAATTTTTCGTCCTCGAAAAATTAGACTCACCAGAACAGATGTGGGTATGAGCTCCTCATGTCCTCCTCCAGCTCCCAAGTTGCGTCGCCTGTCCTCCGGTCCCAGATGACCTTCACAAGACTAGTGGCTCTTCCCTTGCGCTCCTTCACTTGGCGATCCTCTATAGCCACGGGCTGTACCACTACCTGGAGATTCTCCCTGACTTGCACATCCTCTGCCTCCAAGACATGTGATGGGTCGAAGACATACTTACGTAGCTGTGAAACATGAAAGACTGGGTGTAGATTAGCCAACTGGGGTGGCAATGCAACCTCATAAGCCACGGGTCCTATCCTCCTTAAGATCTGATACGGACCCAAAAACTTAGGTGACAACTTCCTTGAGCGGATAGCCCTCCCCACACCAGTGGTTCGGGTCACCCTCAAGAACACATGCTCCCCAGCCTCAAACTCTAGGGGTCTCCTTCTTCGGTCTGCGTATGCCTTTTGCCGACTCTGGGATGCTTGCAACCTATCTCTCACTAATTGCACCTTCTCTGTGGTTTGTTGCAACAACTCAGGTCCTACCAAAACTGACTCACCATCCTGGTACCAACATAAGGGAGTCCTACACCTCCTCCCGTACAAAGCCTCATAGGGTGCCATCCCTATACTCGCTTGGTAACTGTTGTTGTAGGTAAACTCCACCAGCGGTAACACTTCATCCCAACTGCCAAGGTGGTCCAAGATGCAAGTCCTCAACAAGTCCTCCAAGGACTGAATCACCCTCTCTGACTGGCCATCCGTCTGAGGATGATAAGCAGAACTCATCCTCAGCCTGCTACCCATAGCCTCCTGCAGTGCCTGCCAGAACCTGGAAGTGAACCGGGGGTCTCTGTCAGACACTATGCTACTAGGCACTCCATGAAGTCTCACTATCTCTCGGATGTAAAGCTGGGCCAACTTGGCCATAGACATTCTGAGATTCACTGCCAAAAAGTGAGCACTCTTTGTCAAACGATCCACCACCACCCATATAGCATCATGTCCTCTCACGGTGCGAGGCAAGTGGGTAACAAAATCCATGGCTATGCTATCCCACTTCCACACCGGAATATCCAAAGGTTGAAGCGTTCCACCGGGTTTCTGATGCTCCACCTTCGCCTTTTGACAAGTCAAACAGGCCGATACAAACTGTGCAACTTCCTTTTTCATGCCCTGCCACCAAAAGTTCTCCTTGAGGTCTTGGTACATCTTAGTCATGCCAGGGTGCAGACTAAGACGACTCTTGTGTCCCTCCTCAAGGATCAACTTCCTCAACTCAACATCCTCTGGTACACAAACCCTGCCTCTGAACCTCAACACACCATCACTGCCTAAGGCAAACTCCTTGGCCTGATCCGTCCCCAGTAACTCTTTTACCTTCTGTAGACTAACATCCGTTGCTTGTCTCTCCCTGATTAAGCTCAAGAAATCACTAGATATAACCAAGGTGCTACACCTAATGAATTCCGGCTCCAACTCAAACTGTAGCTTCATGTCTCTGAAACTCTCAAGCAACTCCATCTCTTTTATCATCAAGTGCGCCACATGCACCGCCTTCCTACTCAATGCGTCCGCTACCACATTCGCCTTCCCTGGGTGGTAGAGAAGCTCGAAGTCGTAGTCCTTTAGAAACTCTATCCACCGCCTCTGCCTCATATTAAGCTCTTTTTGATCGAAGAGGTACTTCAAACTCTTGTGGTCACTAAACACACGGAACTGTGCACCATACAAGTAGTGCCTCCATATCTTCAAAGCAAAAACCACCGCTGCTAACTCTAGGTCATGAGTGGGGTAGTTCTTCTCATGAACCTTCAACTGCCTTGAAGCATAAGCCACCACCTTCCTCTCCTGCATCAAGACACACCCAAGACCCTGATGAGAGGCATCACAGTAGACCTCAAAGGGTTTACTCACATCTGGGATTACCAACACTGGAGCACTCGTCAGCCTCTGCTTAAGCTCCCTGAAGCTCTCCTCACACCTATCAGTCCATACAAACGGTTGGTCTTTCCTGGTTAGCTGTGTCAAGGGTGCTACTATCTTGGAGAACCCCTCTATAAATCTCCTGTAGTAGCCAGCTAAACCCACGAAGCTTCGGATCTCAGTCACTGACTTGGGACATTCCCACTGTATCACGGCCTCTACCTTCGCTGGATCAACAGCTATACCCTGAGCTGATATCACGTGCCCCAAGAACTGCACCTCTCTCATCCAGAAGTCACACTTGGACAACTTGGCAAACAGTTGCTTCTCCCTCAAAATGCTAAGCACTATCCTCAGATGCTCAGCATGCTCCTCCTGCGTCCTGGAGTAGATGAGAATGTCGTCTATGAAGACCACGACAAACTTATCTAGAAACGGGCGAAAGATCCGGTTCATGTAGTCCATGAACAAAGCCGGGGCATTAGTCACACCGAATGGCATGACGACATACTCGTAATGCCCATATCTGGATCTGAAAGCCGTCTTCTCAACATCTTCTGCCTTCACCAAAATCTGATGATAACCCGACCGAAGATCAATCTTGGAGAACACTGATGCCCCATGTAGCTGATCCATCAAATCATCTATTCTTGGCAAGGGGTACTTATTTTTGATAGTCAGCTTGTTCAGCTGCCTATAATCCACACACAACCTTGAGCCACCGTCCTTCTTCTTTACCAACAAGACAGGCGCTCCCCACGGCGAGGCACTCGGCCGTATAAACTGTTTCTCAAGCAACTCCTCTATCTGCTTCTTTAACTCCACCAACTCTGCTGGCGCCATGCGGTAAGGAGCTATCGACACTGGACCAGCTCCCGGTACCAAGTCTATGGAGAACTCAACCTCTCTCCTCGGGGGCAAACCCGGTACCTCTTCGGGAAACACATCCTCAAAGTCCCTGACCACTGGTATCACTGTTATCCTTTCCTCTTTCTCAACTTCCATCCTGGCAAAGACCATATAACACTGGACACCATCCCGGATTTCCTTCATAACCTCATGGGAAGATATTAGCTCAGGCTCCTCCGAGCTGTGGAACAACAACTTCTTCTCTCGGCAGTCGATGAGAACGTGATTGGCAGAGAGCCAATCCATTCCCAAGATCACATCTAACCCTTGCAGAGGGAGGCATATAAGATTGACTTTGTATACGCGCCCCTCTACCTCAACTAAACATCTAGAACACACAGAAGAAGTCCTAACCAACCCAGATGCCGGAGTCGATACCACGAGATCAAACTGTAGCTCACACACCGGCAGACCCAACTCCCGCACACAAGACTCTGACACAAATGAGTGTGTCGCTCCAGAATCAAAAAGAACACAACAGGACTTGCCAGATATCACACAACAACCAATAACAAGGTTACCTGAACCTGCCGCCTCTGACCCAGTCATAGCAAAAACCCTGCCTGTAGCCTGAGGCCTGCTGCCTCCTCCTCTCTGCTGAGTCTGGCCTGAACTCTGACTCGGAGTGTGTGGTGGAGGTCGTGCTACTGTTCTCCTCAGAGTGGGACAATCTCTACCAAAGTGACCCTCTCTGCCACAATGGTTGCACCTGCGGAACCCAGATAGCTGTGGGCAGAAACTCTTCACATGCGGTCCTCCGCAATGGTGGCACTGGATCCTGCTGGGTGGGGAAGAAAAACCTCTAGACCCCTGTGACTGTGGGTGAGGTCTAGCATAAGGCTTCCTCTTCTCTTCAATCCTCGGCCTGGACCCAGATGGTCCACTAACTCTCTGCTGTGGTTGCTGTTGAGCTTCCACCTCCACCTTCATACGCTCCATGACCCTGGCCTTTTCCACTAAGGCCGCAAAGTCCTTGATGGACAGTGGAGCTACCATCAAGCGGATGTCTCCTCTAAGACCATTCTCAAATTTCCTGCAATGCCACTCTTCATCTAGTGGCATGGTATAGAAACGCCCCAGATGCTTGAACCTCTCGGCGTACTCAGCTACTGACTTGTTCCCTTGTGTCAGCTGGAGGAACTCTACCTCCTTAGCGTACCTCATGCTATCAGGGAAATACTCCGAAAGAAACTTCCTCTTGAAGGCTTCCCATGTGACATCCTCATGTTTCTCCTCCATCACCAGCTTCATGCTGGCCCACCAATGCTCAGCTTCTCCCGTGAGCATGTAGACAGTGAAAGCAAGCCTGCTCTCATCGGGGCACCTCTTGGCATCAAAGATGCGCTCCATATCTTTCATCCACTGGTCCGCCTGGTCGGGACTCTTCTTGCCATCAAACTTGGCAGGTTGGTGCTTCAAAAAGTCTTCCAAACTCCATTCAGGGGGTGGAGGTTGGGGATGAGGACCATACATCTGAGCACCTGCAGCATTCTCCCCTAGGTGTCGGAGAGCATCCACATGCTGCCTCTGTGCGTCCTCAGCAGCCTGCCTAGCAGCTTCCATCTGCTGCATCATGAAGTTCTGCTGCTCAAGAGAGGCTTCCTGGCGCTGCATCGCCGCCTCGTGTTGTTGCATCATGGCATTGCTTTGCTGAGTCAAAGCCGCAGCCATTGCCTCGATCGCCCTGGCCAGATCTTGTCCATCGCCCTGAGGGGGTTGAGGAGGAGCGATACGCGGGGGTGCCATAACACTGGACACACAGAAAGCACCATCAGACTCGGTTAGATTGGAAACTCATCTAAACATGACAGCAAAGACACAACGAAAGCTAAGCAAACACATAGCCCACAGACACTTAGGAACGAAGGCTCTGATACCATAAAAGTGTGACGTCCCATTTTAATAGATTACACTACTAAATAAAGCATCACACAGTTATAATAACGAGAAGCGCTCAGATGAACAAAAACGATAGAAAAGGTAACTGTTACAGTCATCCAGAAACTCTTAAAAGAGGTCATAGGCATATAACCATGCCATGAGAAAACACAGTCTAAAAGTTCAACAGTTGGGCAAAAGAAATGCTCTAAGAGCATGGAATTACAAGGCACTAGGGCCATGAATCTGCCCCTAAGGTCATCAAGACAGACAAACTAGATCGCACCGCTGCGTCTCCCGGATCCATCTCGAACCTCTCTCTCTTCTGCTCCCACCAAAGGTGATCATCGCAACAAGAAAACATAACAGAAAACAAACACAAACATGCAAGGGTAAGCTAGTGTAATATAATACTTATCATGGTATGAAGGAATAAATGCATAAACATTCCCAGACATACAACACAGAGGCACATAATTCATGGTATAACAAACAAGCAAGACACTATGACTCAATTATCCGGATACATATATTAAGATCGGATTCACTAGACGCTTGCACTTGTGGTGGCCTCTACTGCTCTGCAGAGCCATTGCCAATGGGTTTCACCCTACCACACACAAGGTTAGCCTTTAAACGTCTAAGGCCATTATCCTGCCAAATACTAGGGCCTCCCGCTACTCTCACCACTTGGGTCAGTTTGCTCTACTTGAGACTCACTGACCCTTTAGAGTTTCGGGATGCGATCCTTACTTGAATCCTTATCTTAATATATACACTACACGCCACCACGAGGTCTCCCCACGAGACTCATGGAATTACGCCTATCGCACTAAATTTATGCTTCATACCATATCCACCACCTTTATCTTGAACATCCGATTCTCATGCAAGTTCTCAACCAACCAAACAAGTCATGTTTTCCATTTCATACTCAACATAACAAGACTTCATTTAATCTCATACAATCAAGCACAACACACAACCATAATTCTTACACCAAAATTTCTAAGAAAATTTATTATCACAAAACCAAAATCACTACAGTAATGCGTGACACATTTCTCAAGCTACAGATATCTAATCGACGATCCAACCGGTCAAAACATAAAATAGCATGTTATGAACCACATGTCAAAATTTGAGCTCAATCAAACGGTTAATGAGTCGGGAAAGTCAATTTTTCTAAAACTGCACATATCAGAAAAGTACACAGTCGCCCAGCGAGCCAAGGAACTAGCCCAGCGAGCCAAGGAACTAGCCCAGCGAGCCAAGGAACTCGCCCAGCGAGCCAAGGAACTCGCCCAGCGACTGTGCAACGCATCAGAAAACGAAAAAGACGTCAAACATCACAGTTTCATGAATATTTGAACCCCTAACTCAGAAATATACCAAAACTAACGTTTTCCAATCATTTAAGCATAAAACATAAACGAAAACAGACCACATATTTTAAAAACGCGAAAAGAACCTAGCTTCCCTTACCTTCGATTGAGCACCAAAAACAACAGATCCGCAATCCCCGAAAATGGCAGCTCCAGAACCAAGGAAGTGAGCTAGAAACATGGAAACCAGTACAGAAACACGAGTACAGAGTTAAACCCTACCCAGACCAACGTACAAGACAATGGGAAGGGGAAAAACGGACTAAAGATCTTGAGTTTTAACTTACCTAGAGTACCGAATGGCTTAGGCTAGCTTGGAAATGGGAGGTGATTTCGTGCCCTAGCAGAGCACCTAGCAGAGGGCAAGGTATGGAACTGCTGTTTCTAAAAAAAGAAAAGTTGAGGAATGAGGAGAATGGAGGGGTTGGTGGTAGGGTAGGGTGCCCTTCAGAGGGGCTGCCCTTGGGCCTACGAAGGGCCAGGCCCAAACCTCTGGGACAAAAGAAAAGGGGCTTACATATATAATGTATTTATTATACATTATGAATACATTGATATTTTTATATTATAGAAATGTGAAAAGAAATTATAAAGATGATGGAAGAAATGATTATCTATGGATTGGACTTGTAAAAGCAAATTACTTTAAAGATGAATAATTGGTTGTAGGACTAATTTTGTCTAAACAAACATATAATGGAAGAAAAAAAAAGCATGTAAACAAAATTACCATGCAAACATATCATAAACGTTAATAAATATTTACATTTCATTTATTATATATAATAAATAAAATAAAGTTTTAATAATAAACAAATTTATCCCACTTCTCGCTCTTTTTAGAATCTCTTACCTAATCCAAATCATTTAACTTTCTACCATTTTTATCTTTTATATTTAATTCAAACAATTTGACTTTCTACACATTTCTATTTTCGTTCTCTCCATTTCTTTTCTTTTTCATACCCAATCCAAATGTGAGCTTACTCTAATTCAAACAATATTGTGTTTTCAACTCGAGAAACTCACCAAGATGAAATGTCAAAAGCCTGATTTAGAAGTCTCAAACTCGTCAATGATTCTTTTTTTCATTTTTGATCATCATTGTTGTACTTCAGTTTAGATAATTTTTTATGCATATGAAGTAAGTTTGGGAATATAACAAATATATTGAATTTAGTCCACAAATTATAAGTATAAAAATATTATATTTTTGGTCTGTGGAACTCCTGGCCGAACTGCAGGAAGAAACTCACTAGTCCAATAATATTGAAGATGTCAAATTAAGTTTCTAACTTGTTAATTAACCGAGCTAACCACAAGTTATTTGGAAAAAACTGTAACTTTTTCAAATACAAATTAAAGATGGATCAACTCTTAAATTCACTAACAACCATTTATTAATTTTTTATTACAATTAAGTTGACAATTTGAATTTTTTAAATACTATGACCAATAATGTTTCAAATATTTAATTTATTTATTGGTCAAATTAAATAAATTATCACTTAATTTTTAATTATTATCTTCGTAACAATATTTAATAAAGTAAGTAAATACTTTGCACTAAAATACAAAATTTCTTGCTCACATAAAAAAGTAAATTGAATTTAACTAACTCATTTTTATAGCTTAACCCACAAAATCAACAAACTTTGACACTCCTATCCATCATCTAATTTATAGAACACCATCAATCAAAACAGTTAGAACGGTTAAAATGTTGCATTTCCAGGAATCTATTACAGCAGACGAAAAATAAATTTGGTGACAGGGTAAACTTAACAGTCACTGAATCAAATTTCAGATGATTACACTGATTGGAGCGGAAAAGATCTAATCTTGCATAATCTAGTTGCCAGTCCTCCAAAACTATTGTACAGAAACTGGTACAGTTGCCCAAAATATGGACCAACATCTAATTCAGCTATACATACTAATCTACAACAATGTTTTACCATGTTGCACATGGTTCTGCACAGAATTCTCCAAATTAAAGTTGTACAAATGTCCACTCCCAAGGTTTGGTTTTGCGCATGTATATATAAATATATTATTATATTATATATATACACAGAGGCCTAATCTAATGCACAACTCCATGGTCAGTAGTAGCTAAGAATGTTTCCTTTCCCATTTCCCTTCACGTCTGCTGTCTCTGTCCCTTCGTTCTCCAACTTGCCTTGACTTGCTTCCTCTTGAACCGTGCCTCTGAGAACCGTATCCAGCAGAAGGACCTTCAAATGCCGATACTAATTCTGGATCTCCAATGCTGCTGGTGTCCCCTGAATCCTTGCTTCCGTCAATGTTTTCTTCGTACATGCTGCCGGTGTCATCCTGTCGGTCACGCGACTGTAAAATAGTAGGAAGTTGTCCTGTGAATGTCCGAGATCCTGAAAGAACTATAGTCGGTGAGGGTACAATTGATGAGCTGGTGGAAGGAATTTCAGGCTGTAAGCTTCCACTACCAGCTCTAGTGCTCCCTTCGTTACCAGATCTTCCATTTTCTCTTTCGCGGAATCTATCCCTGGGTCGGCTGAAACAAGATCACAAACCCACAAAACCACATGAAGCAATTTATAGTGCAAGCCTCAAAACAAACAATGACTCAAGTATTTTAAGAAAAACACAACAAACGGAAGAGGATATAGTAGTAGCCTAGAGACCAATAGAAGAGGACTCTAACTTTTCAAAATGATTTTTGGACCATGGCATGGGCTTTTCAGGCCAGGCCACATCAAGATTACAAGCCACTTCTACAGATAATTATATCCCTCTCTCCCCGTGAAAAATAAAATTATTCATTAGGAAGGAAAAATAACCGGTGCTGACTATGATATTCTTCGAAAGACAAAAACAAAGCTTAAAACAACACATCCAAAAGAGACAGAAGGAAACTGTCATGACTGCGCCAAATGGTCAAAAATACAGCTAGAAGTGAACGTCCACCAATGCCATGATAGTGGACAAGAGACCAATATGATCTCTTGCATCTGTTTCTGTCGCTCTCAATATCATGACCTATTTTGTCAGTATTTCACCCATGAATTTCCCGCAAAAAATAGAACTCCAATTAGTCCCCTCTTTTATTTCTTCCTTCTAGCATGACTTTCACTATTTTTGTATGACCTAATCTGGCACTCTAATTTGCTAGCCAAATATTTTTTGGTGAAATGACTTACAGGTGCAGTCAACTTGTCTATGAACAAATGTTCACCAACTTTCAAAAGAATTGGCTACTCCAATTTGCTAGAATAACACTTCTCCCAAATGTACTGCCTCATCTTTGTCCAAGATGCCTCGCTCCTATCTGTGTCCCAACTGCACTAATCTGGTCTTCACCCTATGTGCACCAGCGTTGCCTCTATCCCAGAAGACATTGTTACACTTAGCTTCCAGTTTAAATATTTTGTCCCCAATAAAATTGGTTTGAAGGTCGTACCTCGCTTAGCTTGCTAATGATCATTCCAACTACCTTTACAATTTATCCTACTTATCCAACATCCTCGAGTTCCCTTAAAAGATTCCTTTTGGTAAACTGAATTTGTATGTTTTCTATTTATTTGTTGGGAAATGAATTATTTATTGTAACAAGTTTATAGCTAAGTGAGCTTCAACTTGAGGGGGAGACAGAAAAAATAGAAATATTTATCATGTCATCTTTAGAATATTTTAGATGATCTCTTCGGTTTCAGCATCTCTTGCATCTATTTTTCTCACTCGCATCACCTTATAAATTCTCTTTCCCATTAAAGTTCAGAATCTTATCACTCTTACAAGTAGAACTTAAATGAATTTTCTTAGAAAGTGAACTTTTAAGCCACACTCAACATCACAAGACGGGCTTGTAAGGTGACACCCACTTATATACTACAAATTGACCATATCTGATAGAACTATGACAGCAAAATCAAATCAAAACAGAACAGGAAAAGATAGTGCATGGAAACTGTATTATTGAATATTTAAAAATGAGCAAACTGACTGTAAGACAGTATAGTATATTTCCAGAGTCCATGACTCCTCCAGAGAGACCACTCTTCTCACCCTATTTCATAACAAACTCTCCGTACTCCCCTCTCTCTTTCTTCCCTTCTCAAATACTTGTATTCTTTTTCCACGTCATTACCCTTCCTAACTAATTAATATTCTCTTCCTAACTAATTAATATTCTCTGAGCCTGTTTTCTTCCTCCTAGAGTAAACCTTCCATATTTTGGGCCTTCCACTAACACGGCCTTCTTCACTATCTTTCTCCTTCTGTATCAGCCCCTCCTCAAGTGTTCTATCAATATCTCAAGTAGATATCCAACACATTCTCTTACTGAAAATTGAAAATTGCAAGTGTGAGATTAGATATTTGTAGGTAGTACAATAACATAAGGTTGTCATGATGCACCTAACAAACTATGTTAGGATAGGCTCTAACACCATTCTTTAAGTCCAACTAAACCTCACAAAACCAACTTGTATTGTATGGTTTGCTATCACTAATACTATAATCAATGTTGTCAAAGTCAAGGATTGCAAGAGAATCAAGTGGGAGACAAAAGATCGTAACTCGACTCGTAAGAGTTATATGTAGATGAAAACATATATTTATAAAAAGAAATATCATTAAAATAATACAAATAATAAAAATAACTCATACATAACTTACAAAACGGGTTCATGATTAATAATATAATTAAAAAAGTTCATAATTCATAAGACGCTCATAAAACAAATAAATTTATAAATTCATAAAAAATGGTCTACCCATTTTTTTCTTCAAATTCTAAATGAAGAGGAGCAAAAAAGCAGCGCAGGCGACGAGAGGGTGGAGAGCGTCGATGACAGTGAGGGACCAGGACGAAGAGCGTTGACGATAGCGAGGGCGACAATAACAAGGGACTGTGAGGACGGCAATCACAAAGGCTCTCGAGGGCAGCAATCGCAAGGGATTGTGAGGGTGGCAATTGCAGGGGATTGTGAGGGTGGCGATGAGTGCCACCGGTGAGTGCATTGGTGGTGTCAACAACGGTCATTGTGAAACTCGTGCCTTGTAAACTTTAAGCCTAGTGTCGTGAACCAACTAACTTCAGTTAACACACATTCTCGTACGAGCAAGCTCATTTTGAGCTAAATTTCAACTTTAATTTAGAAGGGCAGCAAGAATTTAATTCTTTGACCACTTTGACATTGAGGCTTTAAAACTATGACACCAACTCTTTCAAAAGTTTGAGCTATTAGTTGAAGGCTCATGAAGGGTTTTACAAAAGTCGGCTAAGAGATATAAACTAATCTTTAGCTTATGCTTTATGGCTGTTAGAGTATATAGAATTATATTCTGCAATTCTGTTTTGACTCAGATTCTGTAGTTGTTATACGGTTATAACCACTGTGACAGCTCAGCTCTAGAGAATATATTCCTTTCTGTTAGATGTTCCCTATATATAAAGGCCAACATTCTGGTCTATCAATAATAAGAAGATCTTTCATAAATTCTCTGCTGGTTTTCTTTTCTCTGTTTTTCTTTCTATGTTACAGTAGATTTAATTGTAATATGGTATCCAGAGCGTGAAGCCTAATTTATGGGCACCGGTCCTGAGCTCACGACTCCTCTTTCTCCAATGGCATCTTCGTCGACGACTCCGATCATCTTCTCGTATGTCATATCTGAGAAGCTATCCGACACTAACTTTTTAGTTTGGAAACAACAAGTCGAGCCTGTGATTAAAGCCCATCGTCTTCATCGTTATCTCGTCAATCCGTCCATTCCCTTGCAATTTCTCTCTCTTGCTGATCATGAATTAGGGATTGAAAATCCAGAATACACAACTTGGGAGACCCAAGATCAGCTCTTACTTTCATGGTTGCAGTCTTCCTTATCTACTCCGTTCTTAGCGCGTATGCTTGGTTGTAATCATGCGTTTCAAGTTTGGGAAAAAATTCATACCCATTTCCACTCTCAGACAAAGGCTCGGGCACGTCAGCTGCGTACAGAACTCCGCACCATCAAGAAAGGTGATCGCTCTATTAGTGAATTTCTTCTCAGTATCAAGGCTCTCGTTCACTCTCTTAATTCGATTGGTGATCCTGTTTCTGAGTCCGAACAGTTAGATATTCTCCTTGAAGGCCTTCCCGTTGAATATGAAGCATTTCTTTCTCTTATGCATAGCAAACCTGAACTGTTCTCGTTTGCCGAGATCAAGTCACTGTTGGTCGCTCAGGAAGCACGCCTTGAGCGATTCAAACATGATAATGACAGTGTTTCTCTCAACCTCACTCAGGCACATTCACAAACAGCTTCAACCCCCACTGTTCAAGTTACTGAAATGCGCTCGCCGTCTCATCCTCGCTTTCCCCATCCGCCCTCTACACGGGGAGGTTATTATCAGCGCGGCAGATCCAGTCGTGGTCGTAGGGGTGGGCGCTCTGGTCGTAGCAACGTTCAATGCCAAGTTTGCACCAAGTATGGCCACACCGCTTCAGTTTGTTATTTTCGCTTTGACCCCAACTATGTGGCTCCATCATATACTTTTGCTTCTGCACCGCCTCAATAACACTTTTATTCCTCCCATTCACCTCACTTTCAAGGCACTCAGTTTCCAGGAGCCTCTTTCTCGCCACGTTCTCATCCACCACAGGCGTCTTCTCTTCATCCTATGCCATCTGTTCCGCCTCATGCATATGTTACTCATGCCCCACCTCCACCTCCTACATATGCCCCACCTGTCCCGGTTCCTGCCCAGCAGTCTCAGACCTGGTTTGTTGACTCTGGCGCGTCACATCATATAACCCCTGATGCCACAAATATTATTGACCCTATGCCTTCTTCCCGGGATGATCATGTCTTCCTTGGTAACGGACAAGGTTTGCCCATTCATCTTTCAGGTTCTGCAACATTTTCTTCTTCTCATGATCCCCACATCTCTTTGCAGCTTAAGCATTTGTTGCATGTTCCTGCCCTTAATAAAAACCTTGTGAGTGTTAGTCGGTTTGCCAAAGATAATAACGTGTATTTCGAATTTCACTCCTCTGTTTGTTTTGTCAAGTCTCAGGTTGATCACTCCATCTTGCTTCGTGGGTATCTTGGTCGTGATGGTCTGTATCAATTTCCTCTGCCTCCGTTGCGTTCTCATCGTCAGCCTTCTCTTCATGCTCCATTTGTTTCTGTTACACACAAAGCACCCTCTGTTTCCACTGTACCCACACACAAGTTCACTATGTTTTCCCTTTGGCATAATAGGCTAGGCCATCCATCTGTTACCGTTTTACAAAATGTTCTTAAATGCTATAATCTCTCTCCATTAAATAAAATTTCTTCAGATTTCTGTGTAGCATGCTGTATGGGAAAGTCCCACCAACTTCCTTCTCACTCCTCTTTAAATTCTTATACTAAGCCGTTACAACTTGTTTTTTGTGATTTGTGGGGTCCCTCGCACATTAAATCTTCCATGGGGTATAACTATTATGTTTCATTTGTTGATGCATACAACAAATACACTTGGATCTATTTTCTAAAGCACAAATCTGAAACCATCCATGTTTTTAAACAATTTAAAGTTTCTGTTGAACTTCAATTGAATCACAAAATTACAGAAATTCAAACAGATTGGGGTGGTGAATTTAGACCTTTCACTCATTATCTCACATCCCTTGGTATTCACCATCGTCTTATATGTCCTCATACTCACCACCAAAATGGTGTAGTCGAACGCAAACATCGTCACATTGTGGACATGGGTCTTCCTCTTCTATCTCAAGCTTCTCTTCCTCTGTCTTTTTGGGACCATGCTTTCCACACTGCCGTTTATATCATCAATCGTCTTCCCTCATCTACTACTCCTTATCATGTCCCATATTTCACTCTTTTTCACAAAGAAATTGACTACCATTTCCTCAAAATCTTTGGTTGCGCTTGTTTTCCACACACACATCCTTACCATAACAACAAATTACAGTTTAGGTCCACAGCCTGTACCTTTTTAGGATATTCCCCTTGTCACAAAGGGTACAAATGTCTTGATACTAATGGCAAAATTTTTATATCTAAGGATGTTGTTTTTGATGAACATACTTTTCCCTTTGCCACTCAAGTCCAGCCTCCTTTATTAGCCCCTTCATCCTCTCGGGTTCTTCCTCTTGGCATCATTCCTTCTGTGATTGTCACTCCCACTCAGCATGCTACTCTTGACACACCTCTTGTTTTGTCTCCTCCTGTGTCTTTCTCCTCCCAATCCCATTCATTAGACCCACCTGTTGTTCCTCCTTTTCCTGTGTCAACTTCTTCTCCTGAGTCTCACTCCTTGCCTCCTGTTTTGCCTTTACCATCTCAACCCACTCATCCTATGCAAACCCGTTCAAAATCTGGCATTGTTAAACCCTGTAGGTTTCCCACCTTACTTCTAACTGTTGCAGAACCTTCCACTGTTAAGCAAGCTTTGTCTTCTCCTCCTTGGCGTGAGGCTATGCAATGTGAATATGATGCGTTAATGGCCAATCAGACCTGGTCCCTTACTGCTCTTCCTTCTGGCCGCACTGCTATTGGTTGCAAATGGGTGTTTCGCATCAAAGAAAACCCAGATGGTTCTATCCAAAAGTATAAAGCCCGTCTTGTTGCTAAAGGGTTTCATCAAAGGTTAGGTTGTGACTATTCTGAGACTTTCTCTCCAGTTGTTAAGCCGGTTACTGTTCGGTTGATTCTTACACTTGCTCTAATCAATCGCTGGTCTGTGCAACAAATTGATATCAATAATGCCTTCTTAAATGGCATTTTACAGGAAGATGTCTACATGACTCAACCTCCTGGTTTTGAGTCTCCTGATTCGTCTCTTGTTTGCAAACTTCATCGTTCCATCTATGGCTTAAAACAAGCCCCACGCGCTTGGTATGATAGACTTACCTCTACCTTGGTCAGTGTTGGATTTGTTCACAGCAAATGTGATCCCTCTCTGTTAGTTCTCACTATTGCTTCTGATTGTGTTTATGTGCTTATCTATGTTGACGACATAATTTTCACTGGGTCTTCTGCTGTGTTGCTGCAATCTATAATATCCAAACTGCATGCTGTTTTTGCTCTTAAACAACTTGGTGATCTTGAGTATTTTTTGGGTATTGAGGTAAAACATCTTCCTGATGGCTCTCTTCTTCTCTGTCAAACCAAATACATTCGTGATCTCCTTGTCAAAGCTGGCATGACAGAAGCTAAAGACATTTCCACTCCTCTTCAAGGTGGCCTCAAACTTTCCAAGTATGGCTCTGACTACTTTGATGATCCTGCTCTCTACAGATCCATTGTGGGTGCTTTGAAATATATCACTATAACCAGACCTGAGATTGGCTTTAGTGTCAATAAAGTTTGCCAATTCATGTCTCAACCTTTATCTGATCACTGGAAAGCTGTCAAACGCATTCTGCGCTATTTAAAGGGTACTCTTTCTTATGGGTTACATCTTCAGCCTGCTCTTAGTTCTACCCAATATACTCTCACTGCTTTCTGTGACGCTGATTGGGCCTCGGATATTGATGACAGAAGGTCCACTTCAGGTGCTTGTATTTATTTTGGTAAAAATTTGGTTTCTTGGTGGTCTAAGAAACAAACTTTAGTTGCTCAGTCCAGTGCAGAGGCCGATCACAGCCTTGCTATCACTGCTTCTGAGCTCTTATGGTTGCAATCTCTTCTTAAAGAGTTAAAAATTGCGTGTGCCACACCGGTCATCTATTGTGATAATCAAAGTACTGTCGCTTTGAGCCATAATCCAGTTCTACATTCTCGCACAAAGCACATGGAATTAGACATCTTCTTTGTTCGAGAAAAGGTTTTGGATCGCTCTTTAATTGTCTCCCACATCCCTGCTACTGATCAAGTTGCTGACATCCTCACCAAATCCCTCTCTCAAGCTCGGTTCTGTATCTTACGTCACAAACTCAATGTTATTGATTCCTTTCAATAACCTTGTGTTTGAGGGGGAATGTTAGAGTATATAGAATTATATTCTGCAATTCTGTTTTGACTCAGATTCTGTATTTGTTATACGGTTATAACCACTGTGACAGCTCAGCTCTAGAGAATATATTCCTTTCTGTTAGATGTTCCCTATATATAAAGGCCAACATTCTGGTCTATCAATAATAAGAAGATCTTTCATAAATTCTCTGCTGGTTTTCTTTTCTCTGTTTTTCTTTCTATGTTACAGTAGATTTAATTGTAATAATGGCCAAGTGCTCATGACACCAACTCTTTCAAAAGTTTGAGCTAGTAGTAGAAGGCTCGTGAAGGGTTTTATAACAAACAGTTAAGAGATATAAACTAGTCCTTAGCTTATGCTTTATGGCCAAGTGCTCAACAGTTTGATCCTTGCTACCACATTCCTATATTCTCCCGATGTCCTCGACCTGGTTCCCTTTCAACTATTCTTTGGGATCCAAATCTTCTAATCTGATCATCACTACAAAACTGTTGATACCCATGGAAACCTTGCTTCCATCCACATTTTCTGCATATGTGCGGCCACTATCATCCGGTTGAAAATACGACTGTAAGATCGTAGGGAGCTTGCCTGAAACTGTCCTGCATCCAGAAATAACTGTACCCGGTGCCTAAAACTGTACTGTATCCAGAAAGAAATATAGTTGGTGAACCTGCAATTGAGGAACTAGAGGAAGGTATTTCAGGCTGTATGCTTCCACTAGCAGCTCTTACGCCCTTTACTACCAGATCCTCAATTTTCTCTTCCATGAAATCTATTCCTAGGGTTACTACAGAATGAGAAACCCAAAACTCCATGAAGCAAATACAAAACCATGGAAAAACACAAAATTCATCCATTCTTTCCAACAGAGTAGAGAAAGAAAATAATTTAAAGCCAGAACACCGTATTTGCGCAACTGATTTAACAGCTTACCTACTGTGAGTGGAGGATGAAAAATCACGCCGAGAAGGTCGAAGTCCTGATTCTGCTTGCTCTATTTCACGCTGTAGTTCTCTCTGCATATAATTTAAGAGGTAAAAAATATTTCAAAATCCCTAAGCAAAAAAATATATAACTATTAAGCTTACTCAACTCATGATGCAGAATTTTTACTTCTGCTACTTCTTTGATTAAGGGAAGAATATGCATATACATATATAATCATAAAACAGCAGCCTAGAACTGAAAAAGACAACCAGAATGGAATTCGACAACTCACTAGCAATATGCTTAAGGATTGTTAGACTTGTTCCACCTGGCACTCAAAAGGAATACTATTCCTCTACTAGACTTGCACAGTTCTAATCCCTTGAGCCAGCTTTTAAGCGTAGTCCGTTTCTAATGCCTAGCAACACTAAATGAAGTTTGTTCATTCTATTTTGTAGTGATATTTGTAGGGAAGTAACCCTCAGGAGAAGAGAAATGCAAGTGATTTGCACTTGATAATTGCGTTAATGTAATGATGGTCTCACTGTAAATGGGGATTAGGTACAATCAAGCAACCTACATATATCTTGAAATTATTACAAGGACCGAGCACATTGAGATTTTCTCCAACTGAACTGGTGATTCAGTGGTTGAGCCTAGACAAATTGTAGCGGCATTTAAAATCTAATGACAGATTAGGACATATGTTTATTAAATGGTCCTTGCCTCAGTTATGTTTGAAACTACATGCCAGCTTCAATAGTCTCTAGAATATTAAGTTTAGTAAGTCTTAATGTGCTGGGTTAAATAACTTAGGAGTTTAAATAACTGTACGAATCAGTATGATATGTTTACAACACGTTTAACAATAACAACTCCCGTAGTGGGATTACCTGTGTTTGCCTCTCCTTCTCCATGTCCAGATTGTGACGCAATTCCTTTGTTTTAGCACGCTCTATTTCTAGCAATCTTTGTCTTTCCAGCTCCTTTTCCATTTCAACTGTTCTTTCCCTGTTGAATAGTTATTAAAATCCTCAGCTTCAAGTAAAAATATCAAAACAATATACATCAAGCACCAAAATACTCAACAAGAGCTAAAACCTATCAAGTTCTTGTAGAAGTTCTGCTTCCCGTAAAGCCGCTTCTTCCAAATGTTTTTGACGGGCATGTCTCATAAGTAGTTTCTTTTGCCTACGGGCTACAATATCTTCTTTAAGTTTGGACTTTTCTCTGATAACATAATATGAACAAGTTTCAAACACTTTGCAACGTTCCTCAACAGCATAAATGGTTAAGATTTCAAAAAAGGAGAAAGACCGAAAGAAAAGATAACATTTAACACACACACACACACACAACAAAACTGACAGTAAACCATAGTTGCCAACGATTACAACCGATCATAAAATGGTTCATACTTAAAGACAAGCAAACCCTACAAATCAAACCATCAAGAAGAAAATACTTCAACAGGGAGATTTACAAAATAGCTCATACTTAAAAGCATGCAAACCCTCTAAATCAAGCCATCCAAGAGAAAATAATTCAAATATAAAACTGAATGTGAGTAAATCAGGTTTTATTATCTACAGGGTTTCTCAATTAGCATTATTTTCCAAGTGGATGTTTACTATTAGTTGAAGAGAAAACTACAACCACTTACAGGGAACGGATGCACTCTTTGATTTGCCGAAGCCTTGACACATCCTTTTTGTTGGCTGTAAAATTCAAATTAATAAATCAAATTTGAAGGAGGGTGGAGGATTTTCAGCAACTATAACAATGAAGAAGTTACAAGACAACAATAAACAAGTGTATGAAGACTTTTGTGTCCCTTGGTTATAAGAATCAATATATACTAGACCAAAATCTACTAAAGGGGTAGACGTAGACCTGGAATCTGATTCAATTCTTCCGAATCCTCCATTCGCCCTGGAAATGAATGTTCCTTTCGTATGATGTCTAGCTCCAATTCAGCCTCCTCAAGCTCCTAGAAAATATTCAATGATATGTAACTAATCATATAAATAACAAATGCATTTAGCTAATGATCACACATACCATATCATCTTGCTCGATCTTTTGTGAGAATAAATCAAAGTATGAGTGCACTGCTGTTAAGTTGCCAAGTACCTGTTGCAAACTTAATCTATTAAGAAAATAAGACATAAAACAGTTGTAGAAAAATTGGCTACTATGACCAACCAGAGTGCATACCAGCTGAAAATAGTATAAACAGATGACCAATTCACCTAGATTTTAGTATAAATAGATTGAAATACTTCGTTACCCAATTGAAAAAAAATAATCTTTTCACTACATGTTCACAAGAATCTTGCATGAATCATTAGTTATATACCAACAGCAGTGCAAATTTAATTGTACTTCCAATTTTACAAAAGGAAAATGTCTGAAAGATGTGTTGTATATTTTAGAAAATGAACTTTAACTCAACCTCATAAAATTGGCTTGTAAAGTTTGCATCCACTTATATAATAATATTTGACCATATCTCAAATTGGAATCTCAACCAATATATTCATTGAGCACAGTCGTTTTATCATATATCAGGGTAAATAGAATCAATCATAAATCCTAAATGCATACAAATAAATCAAATCCCTTAGTTGTGGTAACTGCATCCATAATTTCTAGTTAATAGCTATTTACATATTTAACATGTGTTAAATATGCTATCTGACAGATTAAAATCAACACAAAGAATGTGTTAAATATTCACTCGAGTCCACAAACTAGGGAAGGATTAAATATTATGTGACAATAAATTTATAAGCAGCTATACAGTATACGTTGCATGGTTATTTTAAGTAAACAAAATTTGGAAACAAAATTTGGACTTTCCTGAAAATTGAAAAGATGATATGGTTATTTTAAGTATATTATATTATTACCTGGTTAATAGATTCACGTGTATTAGCAAAATCTGGGTCATACTGCTTTGAAGAATTTGAAGAAAGCACTTCTTTCAGGGCCTTGCATAGAAGCATAATTTTAGAATTCATTATGAGATAAGATAAACAAAATACAAAATTATGCCATGGACAGGAAAAGGACTTAATGATTTTTTGTTTAAACTGGCATGAATGACTAGTTTCATTATAGAAGATACCTCTTTGGCTTCTTCTCCTTCATCCCTCAATCTACACAGGACTTGACATGTCCTCTTTTCAAGGTCTCCGAGCTTGCCATCTAGAAAAGTTAGAAGATGTATAATATAATCAAAATTTCTAGTACGCCATTTCATACAGACAGCAAGGATAAAGATCAATACCATGTTTTGTAGACCCCAAAGTTTCAATATTTTCCCATAAATTTTGAGGAATCAAAGAAATATCTTCAGCTGGTGAGTACAAGCAGGCATAAGCAATAAGCGTTAATGAAAGTTGCAGTATAGGACCATCTTGAGATGGTTGTGCATTACACAAACAACATATGCCATCAGCTGCCACAAGAAAAGATTGCAAGTGATGGCGCTCAGCAAATGGAATGTAATTTGAAAGAAGTGCCATCGCATGAACCCTTAAATGTAATGATAAATCAGACGAGGCCAGTACAACAACTTCATCCCAAGTACTAGAAACCAGACGAGATAAAACATAATCAGGAATGGATAAAACTAACTTATTTGGAATGAAGTCAGAGCAAATTTTAGAATTCATCACAGCTCTTTCTCCATTCGTACACTGGCCAAGAAGTATTCCCAAATGCTTAACTGCTATAATACGTTGCTCAGGTTCGGCATGGACCAGCAGTGTACAAAATAGGTCAATTAGAGGAACTTCACTTTCTTGACTGTTATAGATGCCTCTAGCAATTAAAGAAGTTAACCACTTATCACTCTGCAGACGCCAAGACATTTTTGGCGCACAGCAAGAAACATTTTTTATTGTGGAACAGATCATGCCTACCACACCATCCAGACAAAAGCTATAGGGTACTCCAAGTAAACAATCAAGCATCAAGCAAGAAACTTCCCAGCAACTGTTTTCTTGAAGCATAACAGCCAATTCACAAAGGCCTTGAAGCCCAATTCTCCAATGAAGTGTGAACATGTCAGATGACTTAGTTGAAGAATTTTGATCATCTTCAGCTTTATGAAACTTTTGAGAAACTGATGTCAAACATTTTGAAAAGACAAAGCATTCAGCTGATGCTATTGATAGTTTTCTACTTATTTGATGATGAAGATTCCAACAGCGCTCAATAGCTGGATTAAGCTTCGAAATGAGACCCTCTATGTCCTTACAAAATCCTTCTAAATAATCAGAAGGTAAATCACAATGACCAACATCAGCAATAGAGTTGTTACTATCTACATTATGAACATCACTCTCATAAACAATGAGACAGACATCACTAAGAAACCATGAATTTGGTTTTAAGTTATCTTCAGAAAGTCCATCACCATTTGCATGAGGATAGGGGGGTAGCTGAAGAGGAACCACACCAAATTCTTTTAAGTTATTCACTAATAATAATTTGCAATTATCCATAACACATTGAAATGCACTGAGATAATCAAAGAAAGAAGTTGTTGGGGCAAAAGCAGTAAAGTTTGCCAGATTTAATAAAGACTGCAAAAACTCCCTCCTATATCGAATAGATAAATCAGGAAAGATTGATGCCAAAATAAAAATAGCCAATGCTGTATTGTATCCATTATCTTCAGAATTGTGCCCGACCTCACTCTTTTGTTTTATTTTCATGAGAAGAGTGTTAAAGCACAATTCCTCAAAGTTCAGACAAGAATCACCATCCAATAAATTTTCATCATGAGAAATCTTGGACAAAGAATAAGAAAGGATAGGTTTCAACAAACGCAAAACAGAATCAAGAAATGACACATCACAGTATGTAGAACTTGAGAGTGACACAAGCACTTGAACTAGCTTGGCAGCTTCAGGAACCATAGCTTCCATGTGTTCAGCTATAATAGCTTCAAGTATATAAAGGATTATCGCTCTGGCATTCTTAGCATTATAACCTTTTAATTGATCACTTCCAATTGAAGAAACAAAAGAAAATGGCCACAAACACAACTCTGAAAACCAACACAAAACATCAGGCACCAGAGTGGAAGAAACAGATCTCAGCTGCAAACCAACAGCTTCTAAAATGGCTTCTCCAAAAGATTTGAATTGCCTTTTCATATTAGGAAAGAACTTCCAGAGCTCCGGATATATTGCACAAAAGGATCGTTCCTCATCACATTGATTACCTCGTTCAAACTCTCTTTTAGCAGAACTGTTTCCAACTTGTGAATCTTCAACTTTTACCTCTTCATACTTTTTACTGACAACATCATCAACTACAGCTAGGTCATCAGCAAAAATGGATAGTAAATATGTCAGCTGAGACAGATCAAATGCAAGGAAAATGTGGTCTTTCAAATACTGTTTTGCATTACGAGATATTGCCATCCAACCAAGAAATCTAACCAAAGGGTATAAAGAACCAGAAAAATGAGAAATTCTCTGCATCCATGCTGAAGAAGGAATTAAATTTCCACACAAGTAATTATTTTGTATATTATTTCCAAAACTTTGCTCTTCACCTACTCCACTTGCGGCGATTACCAATCTCTGTAGCAGTAACCAACGTCGCTCTACCCCTTTCATTCTTTCCTGTGTTAAATACAAATTACTTTCCTTCAGCTGGTGATGAAAAGATGCCAGCAGCCTGTTCAAGTCTTCAGCATATTTTATAATGATATCAATCACATGTTCTGGAGGACAATATAATTTAGTGCCAGTGTGCAAAAAGTACACAAGACTCTGCAGGAGAATTTCATGCATTGAGATTTGGTCTCCCTGCAACCGTTGGATCAAAAAATTACATAGTAGAGCTTGGTTTTGTCGAACCAAGGTTAGAGCATCAGCATACTGGACATCAAGGGGAGACAGTTTTATAATCTTTTCATCAAAACCTTCAGCAGAATAAGGACCAATTTCTCCACCAGATACTCTTAAGTTATATTTCCTGTCCAATTCAGCAGCCTCAAGCAGTATCTGAAAAACAAGTTTATCTCTTTTTCTCTCTATATGTGCAATAGTTTCTAAATTAGGTTTATTCTTTCCATAAGTCCTTTTCACTTTAACTTTATCACGAGGCTGCACCGTTTTACATTCATTAATATTCAACAAGTCAGTAAGTTTTGAAGAGGCTCCAATAGAAGAAATAAAATAAGGATTTACATGACATTCTGCGGCTAACAACAGAGCATCAATTGCAGCATCATGGCTTTCGTTAGTGACATCACTCTGAGAATGCAAATCTAAAGCCAGGCGTCTAAACTCAGAAGCACGAAGTTCAGAATCATTATAGTTCAGAAGTTGGAAATAATCTGCCTGTAGGTTGAAGTATTCAAAACCAAGGCCGGCATCCAAGATATTAGTAAGAAAATGATCGGTGGAGTGTTTCTCAGCCACGTTTTTCGATTCCAAGTTCATATCCCCAATGCTAGAAATAGAGCTGTTTTGCTTAGGAACATTGGAGAAATTTGTCAAGGTCATACTCTGCAGTTCGGGTGGGGAAAAAAGTAGACTACGATCTTCAGCAGAATCAGATTTTCCTGTTGTTTCTGAAACATCGGTTTTTCCATCAGAATCATCTTGACCAATTGACTTAGAAAAAGTACCTCCACCATTAATGCCAGAGGAAAGAGGTGAAATAGATGCAGTTTCATGATCAGTTGGTCGTAAAACTGACTTGCAAAGGTCAACATCAGGTGGCAAAAACATGTGTGGTTCCAATATTGATAGAAGCACACTGCAGATAAAAAGTAAATGTGTAAAACAAAAGAAATCTGTTTAGTTTCTAACATTTTTTATTATTAAACTTGGTACATAAATGGAATGGACACTTGTAATGTTAGTTTTTAGTCATTAAAAAAGAACTATAATAGTCACAAAGAGATCCAAATGCATTTTATCTGAGCATTGAAGATTTTTATCTAAATTATGATTAGTTCTCTATCTACCTGATATATACACATACACATACATATATATAAAAGTCTTAAGTTTAATCATAATTCTTGGTTGCAACATGTGTAACCATTTGTATACATGTAAAAAGCTATTGTTTATTAATGGGAATAAGCTACAAATAATAAAATATTTACTTTTGGTTTATCTTCCATGTAAATAGATATAAAAGACAAGCCACAAGATAAAATTTTCTATCCAAAATATCAACTATATTTTCTACAGTACAGCAAAGAAAGGAAGTGACGCCATACCTAGGAGCCACAGATCCATTCCTCCATTCTGATTCCAATGAAGGCAGCACAGCTGGCTTTCGTACAGCTGTACGGATGATATTTAGAGCAATTGTACAATTCTGTTCCTGCTTTTCTGGAAATGAGGAAGCTAAATCTCCAAATGCTATTTTGCTTTTCGACACAGCTATTGCAGGATCAAGAAAAGGATCCAACATCTCAACAAGAAAGAGGATTTTGTGTTTAACTTCCTGGAGAAGACATTAAATAGTTTAACATTAGTTGGGTCTTCTTTTTTGTTTGTTAGGGAAAATGAAAAGCAACAACTTCACAGATAAGGGCTAAATCATTCATCACCAGCAAATCAATAAGGACAAAATGTAAAGATAATGAAATTCTAAAAGACAACTTATTTACCAATGAGATGTTTATACTACTTACAACTCTCTGTTGGAGTTTACAGAGAAGGGAGACAGAATTGAAGAAAGAAAATTTGATTTCTCAATCCATTTAGAATCCTATTACAACAAATATTATATAGCTAGAGGTAACTTGATTACAAGGAACAGAAACAGTTACTGCCGGTGTCACCATATGAGCTTGCTGGACCAAACTAACTCAGTACAAAATTCACACTCAATGGTAGCTTGGTTAAGACAACACAGACATTCTGCCTTATATACATCATTATATATGAAGCGGTTACACCTTTATGTGATTACAATTTTATCCTTTAAAGGGGATACACCCTTTTGTAACTATGTTTAGTGTCATGTTTTAATTGGACAATTTTATCCTTTAACAAATAATCTATACCATTATATAAAGGGGATTCATCTTTTTGTTGCTATTTTTTGTGCCATTTTTCAATTAGACAATTTTATCTTTTATATATAGATTGTGCTTCTTCATAAATACATAGCACATTAATTTGGCATTGAAACTACCAATCTCTTAGCTAAAGCACAATATCAATAAGATAATAAGAAAGGAGATGAAAAGATAATAATTCTTATTCTCATTTGGAGCAAGTACCTTATATTTTCCTAGTATGTCATCCATGTGCCCCGACAAAGCTAGAACAATATATTTCAAGGCAGCACGAGCACGAACAAGTGAATTGTGAGCATCCTGACAGACATGACAGTTTCTTAATTTGGAACCAACAAAAAGCCAGAGAATGATGGAGTATTGAACAAACTTTCTAGCATTGCAACCTAAAATACACAGTTGAAAAGGTCGTGTGCCAAAAATATATAAATATACAATGCAAGAGATGTGTGCATGAAGACGCAGTTCAATTCACACAATACGTATTATCAGATAACAAACACTACTTCCAAAAAGCTGAGCAGAAATAACTATCAGTTATTGTGAAATACGTTAAGAAAGCAAGAACGACTGTCATACCTGGATTATACCCAAAAGATCCTCCAAAAGCTCCAATGCGAGATCAACCTGTGCAAAAAGAGGCCCATAGACAGTGAGCAAAAAACATAGCTATAAAAAAAATTAACATTATAACTTATTGCAGCACCATTTAAGCTGGCTAGCAAAAATTACCTCAATAATCAACAACACTCACATTAACCAAAATGGTTGAACAATGTATTTCATAAAGAAAAATTAGCAATTAATGTAAGAACAGATATGTTGATTGTGAGCAAGAACCAGAACCTGAAGTTTAAAAAGGACAAGGACAGACCAAACTTAAACACCAGTTTTTTGTATTATAATAGTGGTAATACTTGAACTACGTAAAAAAAATGAAGAATTATTTTTATTGATAACAATCACACCAATTACATTCTCATCATCTATATTTGTAATAATAAAAAACCTTTGAAATAAGGAAATAACAATATGTTGAAATGAATACAAAGATTATAAAGATATTTTGTCCTAATTACTATGGAGATTTGAGAATATTTTTATCGTAATAATATGCTATTTACAACAGTAATGATGAAGATAAAATATAATATTGGATCAAAATAATGGAGCAAAAATATAGCTGAAAATACCACAGGATTCAAATAAGAAGGTTCAATCGTACCTTTGCAATCACCTGAGTCATCCATGGCGCTAGCACACCAGAACACAGATCAATCAGTACACAAGCAGCCCTAGCCTACATGAAAGAAAATATCCAATCAGCGGACCCATAACAACAAATTATTTCAATAGAGCCTGAAATTCTTAGTCGTTGGTTTACTACATTATAAATTTGTTGATATCACCGAGGATGTGCAAGCACTTTTATCCATTTCTTAATTTATACCAGCAAAAATTTATACAAAAACAGAGTTGCAACAGCACAAATTTTCTTATCTTGAATTTCAAGTTAACTATTCAATAACATGTCTTTTTTAACTAATCTGGTCCTTTTTCTTCATATCCAGTGGGCATTTTTCAAGTTTCCAAACACGTGCTTTGTAGTTTCTCTTTGCCATGGGTTTGACTTTCCAATTGTCTATGCATCGTGGTTGTTAGAGATCTCATTTCAACTAGAGATACAATCAAGTTATTGTACATGCTAGGGTGCAAACTTCACCTTAAAAATCAATTTTGTGAAATTGAGTTAAGCCTAAAATTCTCACCTTTTAAGATGGTAATCTTCGGCCTAATTGGGTATGTTAGAGATTTCATATCAACTAAAGATATCACCAAATTACTGTATATAAATGAATGTAAAACTCATCTTGTTTGTTAGAGATCACACAACGACTAAAGATAAGACCAGATTATAGTATACATGTGCAAATCTCATCTTATAAATCTGTTTAGTGAATTTGAATTAGACTTAAAGTTTATTTCCTAAGATTATTCGATATGCATATGTTTCTCTTTCATACCATCAACATCTCTTTTTTTTAAGCTCTTTTAATTTTATTTTTTTCTCCAACCACAACTTCTCTTTCCTCACAAGAGTCTTCTCTCATTTGACACAAAATAAAATCGCCAAACATCTAAGCCCAAGATCAAGCAAGGAAGAGTATTGCTTACATACATGGATGGCTGTATTGAGTATTTCAATCTCTTCCATACTTTTTCCTAAAGGTGTCTAGCAGTGAAATATATATCTTGAACATTTTGGCAAATGCAGGTTTGGTGGTTTTAAAAGCATTTCATTAAAACAGAAGCTGATTACATTAAAGGGATTGTGCATCTTTTTGCTTTTTTATGTTTACTTTTTCTTTGTAGGTTCTGTTCTCTGTTGTAATTCATCTTGCAGATTTTTTTTCTTTTCTTTTATCAAATAGAAAACTTAATCCAAACTAGAGTAAACTGTTTCTACATCAAATTAAGGAGAATAAAAAGGAAAATAGTTGAAAAAGGATAAATGCAATTTATACAGCTCGAAATCAAGCAGACGTACACATACTATGCATGAAAAAATAAGATCCCAGTTCAATATTAAGAAATAGTTGGTTGACTAACATGAGATGGTGAGTAGGATGACAGATAACCAGCACAAGCATGAACCAGCGTACGATACGTGGCTGATGTTGCTGTAGCAACAATCTGCACATATAATACACATAATCAAGAGAAGAAAATTATAAGATGCCACAGAGTACACAATTTAAACATCTTGGCAGTTGGATCTATAAATGCCTTTGGAATATAACCTGAGATAAAGCCTGTTGAACAATAGGTTGTTTCCACTGAGAAAATGTATCATCAACAACATCAAAAGAATTGCTAACCCATGGGCGCAGAGCTACAAAAATCAAAGCGGAAGCCAAATATTGAACAAAGCAGTTCTACAAAAGCAATCGTCACAGCTATGACAAACAATTATACAATCTAAAACAAATGTGATTTTTTATGTCAGAATGTAAAACAACTGGAAGTTTATGTTCCTACACAATAATTTAGGAAAACGCAATTTTCATCTATGCCAAGAAATAAATTAATTAAGGATGATAATCTATCCCTTAAATGATACCTTTGAAATAAAAATGTGAAACAACAGAAATTGTTGTTGACATATATTGAATTATAAAACAGGGAATATATTAACAGTTTAGAAGGGATATACCAGTTTTTCAATAGACAAACAATATTCTAGGGCTCCCCACTTCCTGTCCACATTTTACCAGTTTCCTAAAGTACCATGACATTACTCTATGCTAGCTATTCTTTTTTACAAATTGTTTTAATAAAGGAATAAATTCATTAGGAGAAGAATTTATATAGAATTTGAGGGATATAAGAAACTCCATTTCAAAAAAGTATAAATAAAGCAACAAAAAAAGGGAAATTATGAATGGAACACTTAACCTGGCAGCAGAGCTTGTATAAGTGGCAGTGCAGCCCAAAAGTCCGAGGATCTCTCTGCCAACTTGCTGCAAAGAACAGGCTGTAAACTGCAGTGTTAAACAATGTACACAAACTAATGCAAATTATGACAATATAATCAACACCATGGAATATTATATCATTTTATTGAAAGAAACCTGTGATGCACAAGAATAAAGGACATGTAAGATCCCTTCTTCTACCACCCCCATATCTAGTACATTAAGATAGCTGAAATCCCACTGCTCATCTGGCATCCGGAATTCGTCTCCAAAAAGGTTTGAGTAATCAACTAAAGTGAAAGGATTAGACAGTTCCAAATTTAATTTATCTTCCAAAAGAGAAGTTACTTCGTCTTGAGGGTTTGATATATCATGATCAGTATCAGGATTTATGAGCTTGTGCATAATTTTAGATGCCTGAAATAAAGGTGAGTATATGCCAGAAGAACACATTAGCAACAAAGGATTGAACACAGATAAAAGAAAAACATAGATATTGAGCATTTGAACTAGATTATGTATCCATGCATTGCACAGTAAATTTCTTATTTTTACATTAACTAATTAAATTTCACTTATTATAATATTAATTAGGTTAATGAAATTTGTTTTTATAATATTAATTATGCAAAATTTACTAATTAGGATAATAATTAGATTGATATTATTCATATTATTATTTATTAAGAATTAAATATTATAACTTATAAAAAAGGACTAAAGTACAGACATAGATTCTAAGACATTTATTTAACATCAATTTTGTTATTGTTCAAATAGTTGAAACATATCACATAAGTTTTAAAAATTAAGAAACAAAATAATTCAGAGATTTATTTAATATATCAAAAGAATTAATATATCAAATTAATCTTTAAGTCAATATTTGGATGAAACAATTCATAATTTAGTTCAAGGTATTTTATGTAGGTAAAAAATAAAACAAAATTGATATTATTTTACAGCAATATAGGATAATATAATATTATTTTAGTATATTCCTGTTCTTTTGGTGTTGTAGTATGATGATAATATAATATTGTGAAGATACACATAAAATAGAATGTTATAACAATAAAAATTAAAACAAAAAGAAAAAGGAAGTGGATAAAATGCGAGAAAACTGTAGTAGAGATTGCACACATTTTATCACAATATAGAATATTATATATATATATATATATATATATATATATATATATATATATATATATATCAATAAGGAAAATTCAATAATTCATTTTCAAATATTAAATTATTTATTTAGTTACCTGTATATTAATATAACATAAATACTTTTTCTTTTAAAGATTTAAAGCATAAAAAAGTCTTTTAAAACTAAAAAATAAATATTTCTGTTTCTTAAAAGTTATTTAAAGACTTAACTCACATAATTTATTTATTATAATAATTACAAAAAAATTTAATACATAAGTTATAAAGAATAAAGAAACTATACTTATCTACTCTATAAATAGAATGGTTCCTAATATGTACTTTAAAGTTTAATAATATAAAATAAATATACATATATATATATATATATATATATTGACTGTTAATAAATAATCACAGTATTACTTAAGATAAATAATGACAATATAACTGTTATAAATTATTGTTTGGATATAATAAAATGTTTTTATACAATTTTAACAATACTATTGGATGTACATAATTTATAATAATATTTATTTTTATAATATTATGGTATTAAGAAAGATGAAAGGAAATGTCGACATGATATTATTCTTATTCTTACAGAAAAAAAAATGAAAAAGTAATGTCTCACGCGAGAATACTCTAAATGATGTTGAGCAGAGTTTATTGACAGCATATATAAAGATAAACAATTAAATGGGTGAGAGATAAATACCATTCTACAAACAGAGCCCAGTTCAGAATATTTATATGCCTTTCTCAGAAGTACAAAAATTGCATCTGGCCTAAAAACTATGGCACGGTACGGAGATAAAATTAAAGGTGATGCACTACGTGATCTCCTTGGCTGCAAGAAAAAAGAATTAAGGTTAATGGATAGAGGGGTCATGCATGTCGAATGACCATCACTATACAGGGAGGGTAAATAATATGAAGCATGTAGAAGACACGGAATATTGATTGGATTTCAGAAATTAAAATGACAAATGTTAAAAAAAAAAAAGTCTCTGTATCAACTAAGAAAATATCATATTTAAAATCACTTCCCCCTGCAGAAATATCTAGTAAAAAATCAATAAATGTCAAACTTAAGGAGATTAAGCACGGTAATAGGACAATTTAGGATACGTAAGCCCAATGTGTGCGAATGGTTAATTATACAAGATTCCAGTATCAGATATAAAATAAACAGGGCATCATGAAGTCACTTTAGCACCTTTCGAGACCTAATGGAAAATGACTTTGAAGGTTATCTGGACCTTCGGAAACCCAAAAGGAAGTTACTTCCAGGGTTAGCTGGGGCTATGAAGGTGATCGTTCTCTCATTTTTTACTATGGAAACAGTCAAACTTATTGTATGAAAATGGTGTAGCACAAACAATAGACGTAGGGGAATGTACCTCAAAGTTAGAGGAAACTGTTAGTATTGGTGACAGTTGACTGCTTTTAGAGACATCAAGGTCAGAAATATTGCCTGGAGGTTTTGAATTTGTCCTGTAATTAAACAAAATATTTGTGCTACATAAATTATGAATAACAAATAGATCATTCATGCACAAGCACACATTGAAAAAAGATATGTACTTAGAGAAATTCAGGTAACTTATAGCAATGGTATCTGTACCCTTTTTCAACCAAGAACCACATGAATTAGTTTCCAAACAACAATGCAAATCCCATATGTATAGTAGGCTACAAGGATAACAACGTTGAATTCTATCAAAAACCACATTATCAATAAACCCATTCCAACTATAGCGCCTCTTTCAAAGTTTCCTCCAAAACTTTAGGTGTCCCTAATCTGTCTGTCCATTTGACTTACTTGAAGTATTAAACTATCTTTTTTTATCCCCTTACTGGCCTTTGTGGGATGTCTTGTGCAACCAAACCACTACAAAGCAAGTCTGTGCATTCCCCTCAACTTATGCTACTCCAACTTCATCCCAAACACATTCATTCCAAAACTGACATTTTCTATTATCTTTCTTATCCATCTTATTTTTGCATGTCTGCTACATAATTTTTAGATCTTTTAGCAGTTTTCCGCCCATCAAATGGCTTAGTATTCAAGATGAAAACTCATAAAATTTACAGTGTCGAAATAAGCAGAATATGCAATTTAAGTATCACTTCCATATTTAGAGCATACCATTAGAAATATCTAACAAATAACAATTCGTCAGTTTGCTTTACTTGAAAAATTTGTTTGAAATTATGTTTCTCTTATCAAAAAGGTATTATAGATCACAATTTCCAATTAGAGAAAAATAATTGTCCAGTGGGAAAGATATAAAAAGCAAACAAACCTTTCATTTACCACATGAAGAATAGGATAAAGAGGACCAGCAAGCATGGCAAGAAATCGTAGGTTAGATTCAGGATTATCTGGAAAGCTGGAAAGATCTGTCTGCAGTTTTACATACAATGCTGAATGACCTAAACAAAAATATGGGCAAACAAAAGAGAAACAAGGAGGAATGATGAATCAAGCCATGAAAGTAAAAATGCTTGGGTCTACCTCTAATTGTGGAAGAAATACAAGCAACCGACTGGTCACATCTTGCAACAACTGCAAACTATGAAATATCAGAAAGGAAAGAAGGATAATAGAAGAACTAAACTACATAATCATGTTATTGGCAGCAAGGTAAACCACCTGGAGATGAGTATCATGAGGATCCTGTTTGTGAGATAAAATATGAGGTAGCAAATAATTAACAACTGGTTGAAATTCAGCCTCAAGACCAGGCACAGAAACTCCTATTAACTGCAAGACACAAATGACAAAACAAGCTCAGTTGGTAACAAAATGAACCTTTTCTTCATAAAAGAAGTAAATTGTATGAGAAACAGAAAGAGAAAAGAGTACACAATCGTGGAGGATAGAGGAGTAGATAAAAAAACAACAACAAAGAAACATAAGTTCCAAAAAGCCAATCAATGTAGAAGAGCTGTGACTGTGACAGAGCAAAGAGTGAAAAACTTTGTCAAGAAGTATTTTACGAAAAGCCTTTTGGTTTATAATGTTGCTATTGTGAGAAAGGACAGATTAGAAGAGATTTTCAAGAAAATGCTCACGGAATATTAGGCAGGTGTCAACGAAAAATCTTTGGGAGGGTTTTAAGTGCAGCTTTGCATACATTAGCTTTAAAATAGTTTTCTTTGCAGTTTATATTTGTCAGGTGTTGGTTTTCTGTCTTGCATACTTTCCTCCATTTACCCAACAAAACACACAAAAAAGTAAGAAATTTAAAAGTACAAATCAAAAAAGTTGAGCATCATCTAGCATTCAGGTTTGTTATAAATAGCAGAAACACAGGCATGGTAGTGCTTGTGTGTCCACATTTCAGTCAACATGTCCTATTTTATTGCTCTAAATTATCGAAATTTGCTACAGCTTACAAATATTGCAACCTACAATTTAAAAAATTAATGAAATTCCATGGACAAAGAAGAAAGTGAAAAGAGAGAATGAAAAAGTTTTATCCACATGAGAGAAGAAAGAAGAAGAGAGGGATACAGAGGAGAGAGAATACATCGAAAGCATAGAGAACACCAAAATGTGAGTCTTTTTTACACAAACCAATATGAAATAGATTTAGTGAACGGATTGCATAGAGGGTTGCTTTTTAATTGTTCTACTTTTTTCTGTCAAAAAGAATAGTGACAAAACAGGTCATGGAGGATGGTACTGTTCTGGTACCATGTACCATGATGAGAAGACAAACTGAGTAGGAATATAATGAATTTCATGTTGGGTACACATGCGTATTCTTATTTATAATGAAGAAGAGATACAATAATAAGGAACAAAATCAATATCTAATAATGGAAAATATTAGAATGTAATTGATTAATATCTCTAACATTTTCTTTTTAAAAAGATTTGGCGGCTATACTATGTTTGAAGAATAAAGACATCTAAAAGAAGTGTACACCAACAGAGGTTATTCCTTTTATATACTGTTATAAATAAGCAACTAACTACTTAATTAACCAAATGGCCTAAAGTAAATAAAGAAAAAGATCTCACACATGCATAGGATTTAACTTCAAATTCTAGAATAATAACAAATAATGAAAACATAAATGGTAAAGCTAAAATAAAGTACCTGAACAAAGAAAATGGCAATGGGATTTCCACGCAAACAAGATATCCTCACATATCGGCATGGAGTGTAATTTGTAGGGTAGGTCATGTCGCGTCTAGGTGCTTCACATCGTGGGCGAACTTTCTGGAATGTCTCTGGCTGGGAAGCCAATATGAAAGTAATCAACAAAGCATGGGCCACAGTGTCATTCATCTTGCAATATGCATAATTAAAAGAAAAAATAAACCATGTCTAATTACAGAGGAATAGCCCAGCATCATTGTCAAAAGAAGGAATTGAAGGAGCACAGTTGAGCATTATACGCGCATTTTTTTTATTAAAAGGCTGAACAGAAACAATTAACATTCAATTGAAAATAAAGTGGGATCCATGTGAAGTGAGACTCAACGATTTTACCTCCACCCTCCATACAGACAAGTTGTGGGACTGAATGCTAGCCAACATTACTGTTCCGAATCAATTAATTTAACAATTTCATTTAATCAGCATAGCTTAATTACATCATATTCTAGAATGATCTTGTCAAGAAAGATTTCAAGAAGCATGCACCATGTTGACGATACTATGTCAGTAAAACAACAGAACATGTCTCCAGAAAAACTTTAATAAAGGACAATGAGACTTCCTAAATTCTCATCGTATTGAAATACCAAAGATTCAACCCAAAAACAAACACTAAAGTCAATTATTTATCCACAATTTCCAGTCCAGACCACAATTATGCTTTTGAAAGATGTAATATTAAACAGTCCAAACCAGTTGATCCAATAAAAGCTTAAACTCGACATGATTTATATTTGTTGCTGTCTAAGGTGTCAATTTTTTTTGTAATTCCTGCTGGCTAATATGTGTGGTCGTCAGGTTATATCATCATTTACTCAACACTAATTAGATCTAAGAGAATGCGTCCAACCATGAGGTACTCCATATACTTTCCCTTTATAAACTATTGACTAACCAAAAGTGACCCCAAAAGATTTGACTTTTCAGATACGGGCTTTATAAAGCAATAAAAAATACAAGAGCAAAAGAATAAGAATTGCTAATTATCATTGATTGACAACTTCCATCCAATAACCTTGTAACGTAAGCCAACCGCAATTTCCCACTCAAGTACAGACTTGTTATAAATCCGTATATGCGACAACAGGCAAGGCTCCTGCAACAAACAAACATAACTACCATTTAGTTACACAAGGAGACACAAAACATCACAAATGCAATAACAAATGTCCAACTGCTTCCAAACTGAATCATGTGCAACACAGAAAAAGCAGTTACAGGCCCCAAAAACTCACAACAAACAAACCATTTGCCACATCAATCCTATCCACAGTCTACGCAACACAACAAACTCTTCCTTTCCATTTTCAAATTTCGGCAGGCTTAAATAAATTTTAGGTCTCCAATATATATGACCACTTTTATTTTATTTTGAGTATGCAGTATTGTTTTTTTCAAATTGGGTACCTAATAAATTAAACGTGTT